>NC_141687.1:2073430231-2074062731 GCF_964263255.1 Lissotriton vulgaris
GAATGGTCGAATTCACCAGAGCTTCACATTAGCAGATGGCACGTGCAGCAAGATCTTGGCACAAAATGGCCTGTTTACATTTGCAAAGAGTCCAAAACATCAGGATTTCACCTTTTCTTTTAGGAGTAGCTAAACTGGTGCCACACCAAGGGTGCAGGACCTGTAAGGCGCCTTTTGGGATCAGGATCTCACGCCAGCAGTGGTTAGCAGGGCTAAGGCTGGCCCAGTGCAGCTAGGCAGTTGCAGGGAGACCTCTGGACCTTATTGTGTCCATTTTGTTCAGGACAAGAGGCCAGTTAACTAGCCGTTGGAGTCACTTAAGCACTTTAGGATGAAGGTTGCAGGTCCAGTCTTACTTCTCAGACAGCAGGGCAGGCCTAGGGCAGCATGACAGTCCTGTGGCAGCAGGGCAGTCCTCCTCCTGTAGTGTACACAGGTCCAGTAGTCTGCTGAAAATTGAATCTGGGGGTCCTAGTTTTATATTCAGTGGCCCCTTTGACGTGAGAGAAGCTTCTGAAGATGTTACCTTACTGAAGTGTCTGGAATTTCATGTTTTCTTGTCCAGGACCCATTCTGTGTCAGAGTACAATAGGCTAGTGTGAAGTTGTTTGTGAGTTTGCTGGGCCAGTGCGTTTCAAGTGCAAGTGTGGTAGGTCAAAGCTCTGCCCCCTCCCCCATCAAATAAGGGTTGCCTATCCTGCACACCCTGACCCTCTTTTGTTATGCAGTCTAGAAGAAATACACAAAGGCCAACTGCCAACTACTCCTAGTCATGTGACCCAGGATACAAGCTACAGGTGCCAAATGGGTAGGACAAGAAAATGTCAACTTTCGAAAAGTGGCTATTTCAGATTTTAAATGACCACTCCTCAGACACCAAACATGGTATTTCTACCTGTACCCAAACATGGTATCACTTTTTAAATGTAATAAGGTAACCCAAGGTTTTCGTATGTGAGAGGTAGGTATCAGTGAAAACTGAATTTAGGAGTATTTCACTACCAGGACATATAAAAATAAAAGTACATGTCTAATTTTTTAAATGCACAACACTCTGCCCTATAGGCTGTTCAGCGCCGTCCCAATGGGTGACTTGTGCCTATTAAATACAAAAGTTTAGGCCTGGCAATTTTACAAGGTCCAAATGACAGGTTAAAACTATACACACAGGCTTCAACAGCAGGATGGTTTAAAGGGATACTTAAGTGGGTTACACAATATGTGCTTCAGGCCTACTAATATCATTTAATTTACATGCCCTGGGTACCTGTAGTACCACTTTACTAGGGACTTGCAAGTAAATTAAATTGGTCATGCTCTAAGGAATCAGTTTGCACAATCAATTCCTAGGAAGAGTCGGGGCCTTGAGTACAGGGGCTGTACGCAGGGCCTGTTTAATGGTGTCAAAAACTTTCTGACCAGATAACCGTCTTGAAAGTCAGATCAGTTAAGTGGACAACAATGGTGCCATATCCCTTAGCAAACCTGTAGCAGCCAGTGAAGCTCAGGAAGGTCCTCACTTCTGTATAGGATGCGGGTTGCTCCCATGTCAGAATAGTCTCTATTTTGATCTGGAGGGGGTGCGCTGTACCCATGCATATGAGGTGTCCCAAATACACCACAGAACCCCGCACTATGTGGCATATACTGGACTGGCCTTGATTGGTCTGCCTGTTGCAGGACCTGAAGTACTTCCTGGAGGTGAAACAAGTTGTCCACCCAGTTATTGCTCTACACGGCTATGCCATCTAAGTAAGCAGCACTGAAGACCTCTCTTCCAGCTAAGACCTGGTTCACCAACCACTGGAAAGTGGCAGGAATTCTTCAACCCAAAGGGCATCACCCTAAATCGAAAGTGTCCCTCAGAGGAAGAAAATGCTGACCTCTCTTTTCCCCCTCCCTCAGTTAGGGCTATCTAACAGTACCCTGAATTAAGGTCAAAAGTAAACAAAAACTCGGAGCCCCAATCTATCAATAAACTCATCCGCTCTGGGATGGGCTGAGCATCAGTCTTGGTGACTGAGTTCAGCCCCCTGTAGTCCACACAGACCCAGAGTTCTGGGAAGGAGCCTAGTGGGGCAGGTATGAGTACCAGCATAGCTAGTCTGGACCAGGGACTACTGGAGTGCTCAATTACTCTCAGTTCCAACATTTTGGAAACTTGCACCTTAATGCTCACTCTCACTTTGTCTGACCGACTATATATTTTGTTTTTGATGGGCAGGCTGTCCCTGGTGCATATATCATGGATACACAAGAGTGTAAGTCCAGGAGGGAAGGAAAACAGTGAAACAAACAATCCCAATAACTGGTGTCAGTCCTGCTGCTGCTCTTCGGTCAGGGTAGGGCAGAGGTTGTCACCTTCCACTGAATCATCTTTCTCCTTAGATGATAGGAGGTTAGGGAGAGGTTGACTCTCCTCTTCCACTCTCTCATCTGTTACCAACAGTATGGTGACCTCAGTCCTCTCATAGTGCGGTTTGAGGCAATTGATGTAGAGTACCCTTAAGGGGTCTCAGGTAGTCTTGAGGTCCACTAAGTAGGTGTCCTCCCCTTCCTCTTTTTCACCACATATGGCCATGGCCAATGATCTTGAAGGGCCCTGGCCTATACTGGCTCCATAACCCTCACTTTCTTGCCAGGCTGAAACTCCACTAGAGTTGCCATCTAGTCATACCAGAGTTTCATGGACCGCCTGGCTTCCAAGTGTTCAAAAGCCTGTTTGTAGAGTTTGTGCAAATGGTTCCTGAGGGCTAGTATTTGACAAAGCAAATCTTTAGGGGGTTTCTTAGGATTTTCCTACCATGCCTCCTTTACCAGACTCAGAATCCACTAACAGAGTGACCATTGAGGAGCTCAAATGGGCTAAACCCAACTCCATTCAATGGTACCTCCCTGTAGTCAAAGAGCAGGCATGGTGAGAGGACGTCCTAATCTGTCTCATAGGCTCAGGCAGGCCCATAATCATGACTTTTAGGGTTTTGTTGAACGTTTTAACAAGCCAATTTGTTTGAGGATCCTAGGGTGTGGATAACCTGTAGGTTACACCACATTCTTTTCATATGGACTTCATGTAGGCAGGCATGACATTGGTTTCCCTGTTGGATAACATTTTATTGGTGAACCGCACTCAAATGAAAATCCCCATCAGCCACTGAAGGTGCACTCATAGTCCTCAGAGGTATTGCATCTGGGTATTTATTAGCATGGTCCACGAAAATCAGAATACAACTGGTGCCTAGGGCAGTTTTGGTGCCCAAGGGTCAAACAATGTTGATTCCCATCAGTGCTTAATTTGTGCTGGTGCTTTCCGGTGCTTAGCACCGGCACTTAAATATCAGGGCCGGGGCTACGCATCTGTGCGCACTGCGCGCACACCCACATTGATGATTTATTTTTGTAAAAATAAAAATATACCTTTGTACAGTACTGTCTCTGTGCAGCCACAGGCCCGGCCGGCGGCCGCATCGTGTTTCATGATGTGTAATTATCCCACCGGCCGCCGAGTGCAGTGTGTGAGTCATACTGTCATCACCACCGGCGGCGGCGTCAGGGTGTTTAAATGCGAGTGCAAGTTGCAATTTGCGAGTGAGTGGCCCGCAATTCACATTTCTTCTCAAACAGTAATAATCACGTGAGAATGATAGGTAGCCCCTGCCCAGACCAAGAGAGAATATATAATGAATAATAGTATAGTAATACTGAAATTAAATATATAGATATATTTATAAATATGTGCCAGCAGCCAAGTTTCGTTTCATCATCATGGTGGACGCTGAGAGTTGTTGACAGTTTCTGTTTGACTTTGCAGTGGGTGGGCAGGCCGCAGCAGTTCAGAATGCGCACAATGATGTATTTGGGCGGGCAGCAGGGCCCGGCTGGAGGTTCTGATGGGGGTAGGCAGGGGCTGTCCTGTGTGCGCGCGGTAGCGCGCACAGCCGCAGATGTGTTTCACTTTGGCTCAGACATGCTCCTAGTTGCCACCAGTTGCCATGCCCCAGCATAACCTGCGCAGTTACATCGGCAGGCGGCAGCCCCGGGGAGCCCCCCACGCCACGGCCCACGACGACCACAAAGCCGAAGGGCAGAGCTGGGCTGTCCTGTCCTCCTGAGTCCTGCTGCAAGTTAAACTGTGTCTGTTCTGTTGTGGCACCGGCAGCCTAGGCTAGGACTGTCTACAGCCTTAGGACGGTCGACTGCAGACTGCGGCGGCCTGGTAGCAAGCAGGCAGCACGCAGAAGTACACAACTGAGCAGTCAGTGCAGCTAGCTAAGCTAGCAGTTTGCGTGTCCCTGCAGACCGGCCCACCACAAATAACGGTAAGCAAAGCAAAGTTTTAAGTTAAGCTGCAGCAGTAATTGAATCAATTGTAATTTGTAAACTAACTAACTAGGTAAGCAAAGCCAGCTGAGCTAACTAGGGTTGCTGCCAATTTATGCCGAATGCCATCACCGGGCGTCCAGACACCGTCCGTCCGAGGGCATAAGAATGGTGCGGGGAGAGTGATATTCCTAATGAGGATCATCATTTAAATTTTACAGACATCAAATACCCGGGCGGGCCATCACAAACCGAGGCACTGAGGTGCGCGCGCCACACCGGAGAAGGGTGCTGTGTGTGATATGAGACATGAAAGGCAGGAGAGGGCACTGGCGGATGTCATAGTCACTTAGGTTTAGCTGGACTCGGGCCTAATCCCACAATAGTGGCTCGGGCTCGTTTCATGTCAGGGCTCTTTGTAATTGTAGGGCTTCTTGTGTCGTGGCTGCTTCACAGGTTTCGTGGCAGTGGCACCCTAGTTTCTAATCTAACAGCAATCTGGATTTATTAAAGCGCACGAGTCTGGCGCAGCTGCCTGTCTTTCTTTGGCAAATGGCGTCTGACAGATCTCGCCTCGTACCTCCTGTGTTAGGGAATAGAATGTAAGCAATGCCTCTCACAAACCACTATCACCACAAGGACCATGGTACTGGCACCCCTCATTTCAGCATGGCACGCATTGTATCATTGCAATATTCTGAACAGAGCAACACATTCATTATGATGCAAGGAATGTTTATTACGTTGATGCAAGTCAGTCTATTTTCGGATCTTACTCCCGGAGTTTAGCTTAATTAGGTTTTCACAAAACATTTGCAAATGCACTTTAGAACTTTTGTGAATGCCTCTAGTCTTCTGTTGTGTGGTCCCTCCCACAGTTTGAATTTTTTAAGAGGCCAATGGCTCTGAAAGGCAAGCGGACACAGTCCGTCACATGTCAGGTGATACGGGAGTGACTGATTTCGTTCACAGCCCTGCCTGCCTCTCAAAGAGACTGACCGTGTGAGAAATTTCCTGATATCGATATTTGCATCTGTGCCAATATTTCTTGGAGGAGAGGTCTGTTTCGGCGTTGTACTGGTTTGTACCAATGTCACCCATGGATGTATGGCTTGTTGTCTTGAGTCTACCATTTAGAGCATCTGATACCGGTCTGTGCTCATTTCTTGACCAGGCAGGCTTCACAGGCATGCTGGCCCTTCACATTGCCCCATATATTCTCCTCCCATAGGCCCCCGTGTGATGAGGATAACACCCGCTTGACACAAAGAACAGAATACACTACCAATGCTGTCCAATGATGACCTCAGCGAAAACACACACTGCATTCCATAATAAAATAATTCATATCGGGATATAACATATAAAGAAGCATGTCGCCTCACCTGAGCAGCTCTCCACTCCTGCTCCCGGAATACCTGCGAGAGTATTACACCTTCACCTGTTCATTTGATCAACTTTCCCCAGTGTGAGCCGAGATTACACACAGCACAAAAGGGTTGTTGAATGCACACTTCTGGATGTCGGAGGACCCTTACCCTCACTCCCTATACATTCCCCAGCCCCCACCATGGCAGAGCAGCTGTCTCTTATTACTTACCAATTGTTGAATTTGTCACAGAGGTTTTAAATTTCAAGCTAACTTGCAAATGTTTTGTAAATATCTAATTTATTATTAAATGGAACCGGCACACCTGGGGTCAAATATTTGTGTCTCTGCACTCCAGCTTTTGGTCACAAGAAGCAGAGAGAGGTGAAGTGACTTGCCAAGGATCACTGCACTGGCTGTCACCTCCGTTCGGCGCTGGGATTGATAGCAAGGTTTAAAGGCGCACAACCTCCATGTTGTCTTCAGCACATCTCACACGCTCATGTATGTGTTGTTCAGTGTTGTAGATTCTGAAATTCAGATCAGGTATTATATTTGACTTTTAGCAGTGCCACTTGACGATGTGGGTGGAGCTAATAGAGTAAGTGGGTGGGGCCAGTGGAGGGAGTGGGTGGAGCCAGAAAACAGTGGGTGTGGCCTCCGACAAACATTTCAGCACCTGCACTTCATATTTTACAAATTAAGCACTGATTCCCATGCTTTCAAGGGGGTGGGCAAAGATGGGTAAGGGATTCAGAGGAATCTTGGGCTTTTACCTTCCCCCGCGCCGCACGGCCACCAGCTGCTGCGTGTGCCTCCCCGCCTATACTGCCTCGCTGCCCCAGCTGCCGCCGAGTGACCACGCCCCCTGCCTTCGAGCAGCGTGGTCCGTGGCCGCCCGACCTGCCCCTGTTGTAATTGTTGTTTTAGAACTGTGATTAGTCTCTGTATTGCCTGGTTTCTGTATATTGTTTACTTCTTCTGTATTTCCTGTTTTTAGCCCCCTTCGTCATCCCTCCCCGCTCCCCGCTTACCGCCACCGCCGCTAACCCCGCCCCTTTTTTCCTTCTGTACCCTCCCTGCTCCCGCCTCCCAGCTGCTCCGCCCTCCCGCGCACTTGGCCATATATGGCGACCGTGCGACGCAGGTGAGCGTGACCTAGTTCTAGGACACCCCCGCGCCGCATGGCCACCAGCTGCTGCGTGTGCCTCCCCGCCTATACTGCCTCGCTGCCCCGGCTGCCGCCGAGTGACCACGCCCCCTGCCTTCGAGCAGCGTGGTCCGTGGCCGCCCGACCTGCCCCTGTTGTAATTGTTGTTTTAGAACTGTGATTAGTCTCTGTATTGCCTGGTTTCTGTATATTGTTTACTTCTTCTGTATTTCCTGTTTTTAGCCCCCTTCGTCATCCCTCCCCGCTCCCCGCTTCCCGCCACCGCCGCTAACCCCGCCCCTTTTTCCTTCTGTACCCTCCCCGCTCCCGCCTCCCAGCTGCTCCGCCCCCGCGCACTTTGCCATATATGGCGACCGTGCGAACGCGCAGCGGTCACGCGCAGCGGGCGCGCCGTTTGTGCGCCGAAGGCGCGCCAAAGGTAAGCCCGTCTGCGCCTGTCCGCACCTGGACCGCGCCCAGCGCCAGGACCCCTGGCCCTCGAGGACCCCCGCCCACCCGCCTGACGTACCCCGCCGCCACCCTCATCGCACTCAACACCGGCCGAATCCCAGGATGCTGCCGAGCCACCCCACGACGCTCCCACGGACCCTTCAGCTGCCTCGCCTGTAAGTTCACCTGCGTCCGGACCTGCCCGGCACCAGCACCGGCCAAACCGAACTCCAGCAGCAACCATCAAGTGCATCCTGCTCAACACCCGCTCCGTCCACAGACACGCCATCGAACTCTGGAACCTCCTCGACACCACAGCCCCAGACGTTGCCTTCCTCACGGAGACCTGGATGAACGCCTCTTCAGCTCCCGACATCGCCATCGCCATCCCAGAGGGCTACAAGATCACCCGGAGGGACCGCACCGCCAACCAGATGGGAGGAGGCATCGCCATCATCCACAGGAACACCATCCGCATCACGACCAGCACCGACGACACCCTCACCACCGCAGAACACCTGCACTTCCAGATCCGCACCGACCCGAAGACCACCCTCAGAGGCACCCTGATCTACCGACCCCCGGGACCACGCACACAATTCAGCGAGGACATCGCCGACTTCGTCAGCCCGCATGCCCTCCCCTCCGCTGACTACATCCACCTGGGGGACCTCAACTTCCACCTGGAGAACAACAACGACCACAACACCACCACCCTGCTCGACAACCTCGCTAACCTTGGACTCAAGCAACTGGTGAGCACGCCCACCCACCTCGCCAGACACACACTCGACGCCGTCTTCTCATCCAGCAAAGACATCGCCTTCAGCCACGCCACAGAGCTCCACTGGACGGACCACAGCTGTGTCCACTTCACCTTTGACAGAACGACGATCCACCACCACCAGCAACAGGCCGCTCGAAGAAGCTGGAACAAGATCACGGCCGACCAGTTCGCCGCCTGCCTGAGCCAGCACCTTCCTGCCAGCTCAGCGAACCCCAGCTAGGCCGCCGACAACCTTGCGAAGTGGATCAGCAACTGCGCGGACGAACTCGCCCCTCTGAGGACTCCGCCCAGCAGACCCGGCAGCAAGAAAGCCCCATGGTTCACCGACAAACTCAAGAGCTCCAAGAAGAACTGCCGAGCCCTCGAGAAAGCCTGGAGAAGGGAACCAACACCGGACAACATGACCACCCTCAAGCTCGCCACCCGGAAGCACCACCAACTGATCCGCACCGCCAAGAAAACTGCATTCAAGGACCGGCTGGACAACAACGCACACAACTGCAAGGAACTCTTCAACATCGTGAAAGAGCTCTCCAACCCCAACGCAGGAAGCAACGACATCACCCCTTCGCAAGACCTCTGCAACTCCCTCGCCTCCTACTTCCACAACAAGATCGCGGACATACACAACAGCTTTAGCACTCAACCGACGCACGCCACGACCGCAGCAACGCCGCCCACCACCACCCTCCGCGCCTGGACTCCGGTCAACACCGAAGACACCGTCCGCATGATGAACTCCGTCCACTCCGGATCTCCGACCGACCCCTGCCCTCACCACGTCTTCAACAAGGCGGACGCTGTCATCGCACCCCACCTGCGGGACATTATCAACACCTCCTTCGACACCGCCACCTTCCCTGAGAGCTGGAAGCACGCCGAACTCAGCGCTCTACTCAAGAAACCCACAGCGGACCCCACCGAACTCAAGAATTACCGCCCCATCTCGCTCCTCCCGTTTCCAGCCAAAGTCATCGAGAAGACCGTCAACAGACAGCTTGCCGCCTTCCTCGAGACGAACGGATCCCTCGACCCCTCACAGTCTGGTTTCCGAGCCAACCATAGCACCGAGACCGCCCTCATCGCCGCCACCGACGACATCCGAGCCCTGATGGACAACGGAGAAACAGCGGCCCTCATCCTCCTAGACCTTTCGGCGGCCTCCGACACCGTAGTGCAGCGCCTCAGCAACGTCGGAATCCAGGAGAAGGCACTGGAATGGATCATCTCCTTCCCCGACGGAAGAACACAGAGAGTCCGCCTACCACCGTTCAAGTCAGAGGCCTCCGAAGTCATCTGCGGCATCCCTCAAGGATCCTCGCTGAGCCCCACCCTCTTCAACATCTACATGAGCCCCCTCGCGGCCATCGCACGCCAACACAACCCCAACATAATCTCCTACGCCGACGACACCCAGCTGATCCTCTCTCTGACCAACGACCCCGCCGCCGCCAGAGCCAATCTGCACGAAGGGATGAAAGATGTAGCCGAGTGGATGACAACCAGCCGCCTGAAACTGAACTCAGACAAGAAGGAGGTCCTCATCCTGGGCTCCTCGCCCTCCGCCTGGGACAACTCCTGGTGGCCCCCCGCCCTGGGCACCGCACCCAAACCGACTGACCACGCACGGAACCTGGGTTTCATCCTGGACTCCTCCCTCTCCATGACCAGGCAAGTCAACGCCGTCTCCTCGTCGTGCTTCAACATCCTACTCATGCTACGGAAGATCTTCTGGTGGATCCCCACCGAGACCAAGAAGACCGTCACCCAGGCCCTCGTCACCAGCCGACTGGACTACGGCAACGCCCTCTACGCCGGTACCACCGCCAAGCTCCAGAAGAGACTCCAACGGATCCAGAACGCCTCAGCCAGACTCATCCTCGACATCCCACGAACCAGCCACATCTCCGGACATCTGAGAGACCTGCACTGGCTCCCCGTCAATAAAAGAATCACCTTCCGTCTCCTCACCCAGGCACACAAAGCCCTACACGATCAAGGCCCGAGCTACCTCAACAACCGAGTCAACTTCTACGCTCCCAAACGCCACCTCCGATCAGCCAACCACACCCTCGCCGCTGTCCCCCGCATCCGAAGAGCGACAACAGGAGGAAGATCCTTCTCCTACCTGGCCGCCAAGACCTGGAACTCCCTCCCGACCGACCTGCGCTTGACCCAAGACCACCTCTCCTTCAGGAAGAAGCTCAAGACCTGGCTGTTCGAGCAGTAACGGCACCCCCACCCACCCTCCCAAGCGCCTTGAGACCCTACGGGTAAGTAGTGCGCTCTATAAATGTCTTTGATTGATTGATTGATTGATTATCCCACTGGCCTGGCAGGTGACACAAGTCCTGCATATTGTACCTGAGGATGTCTACATTCATGGTCCAATAGAAGTGGGAGGTAAACCTGTCACAGGTCTTAACCTGTGCCAGAAGTCCTGTCAGGGCTCTCTCAAGAGCTGGTGTCATTAGGAAGGCACTGTAACATTGGAGCACCACCAACACACATGTTGCCCCATGCATAGGTACCTTAGGCTCACTATACATGAGGTCATTCTTCCAATAGATGAAGTGATCTCCAGAAGTGTCACTGCTGCTTGAGCTTCAGCTTCCTGCCTCATACCCTCTAGCACGAGGTACTCTTTCTGTGCATTGCAGAACCCTGGTGGGACCACCCTCAATTTTCAATCCGTCAAGCTCAGACAGGTCTCCTAGGGAGGCTTCAGGACACCCTTCTCTGTACCTCATCCTGCTGTACCATGGATATCTTGGCTAGTTTCCCACGCCTCCAGCCCTTCCCTTTCTTGACAGCTGTCTGCACCATTCATCCAGGCTCCAGGCTACTTGACTTCTCCCCTGGGCAGCCATGAAACTTGTGGTCATGCAGACCCATCCAGGTAACCCCAACATTTCGAGGTGTGACCTGAGCTCCACCTTTTTTCAGGTAGTGTGCTCTAGATAAGTTCCTAGCAAAGGCACTTCTTTCTAAAATGCAACTGGAGACCATGTGCTCTTGATATAATCTTAGTATCACTTTTATCCCCCCAGAGTGTGACTACAGAGATTGTCCACCCCACTGCCTCATGAAGCCCAACTTAATCAACGATATGTATGCTTTATGAGGTCTTTAGTTCTGATATACACCTGTGTGTGCATGCTGAACACTATCTACAAATATGATTTGCTTTTATTTACCTTTCTGTGTGTGCACCTGTATATGTATATATGTTCATGTCTGATGTTTTGGAGGGTAAACTCATGTGTCTACATGCTCTGTTGCCCACCTTAACCAAGGTGTGCCTGCGCATGAAACAATACAATATCAAGTGATCAGTATTACCCCCTAAAAGAAATTCAATTGTGCTTTTTTGTTTCATATACCATTACAGGAAAAGGTCCAATGTGGTCTCTATGCTTTATGATGTTTGTATAAACTACTACTCAGAGTTGGTAGTAACCAACTATATATCGTAGGGATACTACATACATTTCTGGTCCTGATGAAAGCTTACTGACCCTTGGTGGCACTAGATACAGCCTGAAACATGTTGAGCCATTGATATTAGGGTCATTATGTCCACTAAACATCTCACTGTTTTTATTCTCGCCAAAGGACATTGCTAGTAAACAAAAATTAGGATCCTTAATGCAATTTTAACTTACACTTGTTATCCCTTAGACGAAGAGCTCCAATTACAAACTGAGTTGAGCCCACCGGCTCACACTAGGTGCAGTGGGTGAGGATCTGATGATGAAGCATGCCACAGGTCTGTTATTATAGGTCTTGTGGTGGTACTTGTGGGTGAAGATCCTACTAATATATCCATGAGATGCCAGGGATGCCCCAATTTACCTGTGTGCAGATCCCCCACCAATATCAGATAGATTGACACCAGATAACTGACCTCTTGGACCTTAAGAGTTCATTTCCAGACAGGCTAACCCTCTCTTGCGTAATTATTGGTTCTATCCAGGGAGGCTGAAGGTTACCCCTTTCTAGCTTCTCAATCCCTCGTGGTTATTTACAAATTTAAAAATAGGTCAACTCTGGTGTCAAAATATTTATATGGGATTTTTGTGTTACAGAGTCCCTGTATAGTACTGCACAAACCCATGTACTAGACCACATCAATGATCACCAATATGAGAAATTTGGTTGTTGGTTGAGAGTATGCCAAAGCCACGATCCCGGTTAGGATGAACCACCAAGGCCACTACATTAACTGGCTAACAGAGAAAACGGCAGATCAGGGTCAAGCACATCAAATCCTTATGTACATTCTATTATTAAGTGGTGCAAACACTTCCTCCACCCGCCATCCGGAAGTGCCAACAGTAGCCAAATGTTCAAGAGAAATGGAAATTGGGAACGAAATGCGTTGGCTGTGTGCCAGTTTTAAAGATTGTTTAAATAAAAGAAGTAACCTTGGAACAAACTTGGATGTTTGACTGACTCTGCAATGAGTGCACCTTCCATTCCTCTTGAACTAAATGAACTGGGGTTTAACCCCTTGGGCGCGGCCGCGATTCTGCGCCTGTGTGGCACATTCCGATCGCGGGTGCGGTCATGACGGTCGGGAGCCGTCAGCACACGAGCACTGTGTGACATGATGGCTCCCGGCCGTCATCAGCATGGAAGTGGTTAACCCTCTGGTAGCTTGGCACAAATGCAGTCAGGCTTAAATTAGAGGAAATGCTTGAACTATTTATGCATTATACAAACAGTAATAAAGTGAAAACACAACACAAGAAACATCTTACCCTACTTTGGAAAAATAAGGTACATTTTAATAAATTATTTGATAGCAAAACAACAAAAATCTAATCAGTAGATCCGGAGTTGTGAATATTTAACGTTCAGGTTAAAAACTAGTGCCAAAAACATCACAGCGCCACCCATGGTCATCTCGTTGCATCAGACCGGGACAAAGGCGAAAAAAACGGCCCACCGCAATATGGAGCGGGTTGGATACATGTAGTGGATTGGGCCCGGTTGACTGTTAACCTCGGACCTAGTAGAAATTTTGTGGGAAAATGTCTTAACAGGTAACCTTCAGCAGGGCAAGGCAGCAGTCGGTGTCCGAGTAAAATGCATCATTATCGGGGAGCTGCTGGAAAAATCAGGGTGAAGATTTCCACTTTCGGACTTAGTTTCGTTTCTGGAAGTCGAAAAACCCTAGCAAGACTAAGCTGCACATTGTAGCTCCACGAGGCTGGATACTCCTTCTCTGAAGAACTGCTGAACAGGATTTGCTTCTGCGGAGAAGAACATAGCGGGAACTGACGTGAAGTCAGGCTGACCGGGCATACACCTTCGGTTGATCGAAGAGCAGGTAGGTCCTGGCTTCCTCTCACTTCTTAGAGCACTCTTTAGCCAAAAATTTCCTAAGTCACAGGCTTTCGATTTTGTCTATCTGAGCAACTATAGCATCACTTCCAAGGGTCCAAGACTGGAAAGGCACCACTTGGAGGGTCAGGGCTCACTGAGGCTGGTTTCAGGTGCAAGTTCAACATGATTGGTGCCTTTTCTGTCCCTTAGGCCCTGATCAGAAGAGCAGCCAACTAGTCCTTCAAGTCACTCTGGTAGTCTTGGGTTCAAGCAGTGGGCCGAGCTCAAGCAGCAGGGCATGTATCTGAGGGTTCAAAGCAGGCTTCAGGCAGCAGAACAGTTTTCCCAGATGCAGCAGAGCAGTCTTCTAAAGTACACAGCAGCTGGCAGTCCCCTGAGGGACTTCCGCAGGTCTAGAAAGTGAAATGAGGAGTGAGACTGAAGATCCTATTTTTTCACCTGGTGCCTTTTTTGAGTAGGGAGACCGTTCCAGAGATTCCCTTTGAAGTGCTTGGAATTTCATGCCCCCTGCCCTGACTCCAATCTGACTACATGCACAATGATGTAGTATGAAGGCAGGGCACACCGTATTGATCTGCAAGTGCAGCTGTTGTGCCTCTATTATGTGGGTGTCTGTGGGGAATATACAAAGTCCAACTGCTCACTACACCCAGTCATGTGTCCCAGGAACAGACTGCAGGCAAAAGAAAGCTACGCCAGGAAAATGCCAACCTTCTAAAGGTCAGGATAGGGTAAACGTGCCTACAAGGGAGTTTTATTTTTACAGAAAATCTTCTTGATTCAAAGAACTATATCTGTAAAGCCCTAATTAGTGGCTTAAAGCAAACAAATCAACCAAATCAATTTTATGCATTCAAAGCGAGTGTATCAACAAAGAAAAGCAAAAATGTGTGTATACTTTAAAAATACAAATTTATGTAGAAAAATCCATTTATAAATACAATTCACATGCATACAAATGTGACTGAGATAAATTATTTATACAGCAACTGTTTTCTCATAAACACTTTTGTTTTAACCCATTTCAAATTTGTTCCAATGAGGAGAACATAATTGAGTAAACAATGAACATTTCCAGAAAAATTGTTAATACGTAAAAATGGGTGGTGTCAATGTTTCGTGCTAAGACCATCTTCAGGACGTAAAAAACAGCCTACAGAAGTCTAAATTAATACCCATTTTCATGTGTAAAGAAACCTTCTCAAAATGTTCATTATTTACTCAATGATGTTCTCCTCATTGGAACATATGCACTAGAAATGCAGCAAATAACTTTGGTATATATCATAGAATCATAGAAATATTTGTGCTCCTGTTTGGAAATTCTATGGAGGAGCAGCTCCCACAGGTTCCGGTCAGTAACCTAATCCCCAGACATCAGACTGGATCAGCAAAAACTCTTCAAAATGTAATCTACGGACCCACGAAGCGCCAAGCAATGTTGAGAGTAGCAGCTCACAGGCATCGGATGTGATGTCAGCATCACGGACATAGCAGCCACGAGCACCTGCAACATCAAACTCCTTTTTTACAACACCTTTATGGACGTGGGTTTAGGAGTCAACACCTGTTTCAGTCACTTGTTAAAATATTTATTTTTAGCAAGCTGTCCTTCTAGTATTCCATATTTCAAATGCTCCTATTTCAGCCTTCTGACTTTCGCCACAAACAAATGCCGAAATGGACGTTATTCCAACTGCATTTTATGTTTGGGTTTAATTGCATGGTATTACATTATGTAAGCTTTACCACACTTTTTGCAGACCACCTTTACAACAGGGCTATCTTAGGCACCTGTTTGCGCACGGGGAGCGCTCCAGGGCCAAAAAAAAAAATATATATACATATAAAAAATAATATTACATAAATATACAATATAGGATTCATTATAAAAAATATATTTGATAGCAATAGAAATTTGCAGTTAAAAAACCTTTGAAATTCACTGAAAAAAACATAGGTTTGAGGCCCTATATATAGTTAGGAATTAGCATTTAAAAAACCTATGAAATTCACTGAAAAAAACATAGGTTTCACACCAGTTATAGTTAGGAATTAGCATTTAAAAAACCTATTCAATTCACTGAAAAAAACATAGGTTTGACACCAGTTATAGTTAGCTGGAAATTTTACTGACATAAAACCATTGAAATTCCCACGTTATAGTTAGATGGACTCACTATAACTTGCGTGCCTGCAATGCACTGCTGATGACGTCACATATTACATCACTCATGACATGGTCAGTGACATCACTCCTGACATTGGACCCAACAAGCCTCGGCAACAGCAACCCATGCAGAAAGCAGAGACTGACTTCGGTGCAGACCAGCAAAGTCTGAGTGACTCACCACTTGGTGGGGAGTCGGGGCACATCTGGAGCAACCAGGGAAGCCCAAAGGAAAGTAAAATTATCCTTGTGGGGACCCACCAGTCGACGAACCAGGGATCGCGAAGAAGCCTTGAGCAGAAATGCTAGAAGCGTGCCCACGGAACCCTCGCGGAGTGTAGGCCCACAATCTTTGGTGCAGATGGTGCTCGGGCTTCGACTACTAGTAGACCAATGCCCAACTTCAGGAAAGCCCGGGAGGTTTATGCACTTGCAAATGTGCATGGTGTCCAGGAGTTCCGGTCCCACACCACTTGTGAGGGCTGCGGGTCTCAGCTTTGCTGGGATCTCGTGTTGGCCTCTGAGAAGTCTGGAAGTCCATGTCCTGAGTCGCAAATACTTCGGGGTCCGGCAGGAGCCTCGGAAATGCAGACCGGCAAGATGCTTTTTTGGTGCCTGCTTGAGCAGGGGAGTCACTCCTTGACCCCAAGGGAGATTCTTCAGTCCTCTTATCTTTAGTAGTGTGTCTAAGTTCCAGGATTTAGCGTTAGAGTTTCATCCAGGTATAATATAAAGTCCTGTTGCCAGGGGTCCCTTACTTAAACTCAAGAAAGGGGTTGGACATACTATAGGGTCTCACCCATGGGAGGGTCTGAGAGGAAGGGTGGTTACACCCCTTTCCCTTTGTCCAGTTTCGCACCAGAGCAGGGGCTGAGTGCCCCTGCAACCGGCTGGAACTGGGTATGCACAGGACACCAAGTGTGCATCCAGCACTGTCTGAAAAACATTCTCTGAATGCAACCACCCAGCCCCAATACACTTAAGCATGTCTGGGAGGTGGTTACACCTCCCTGTGACAGGAAACCTATTGTCCAGGACTCCCCTTCCGGAGTTTCGTCCAGCAGGAGGAGGTTAGACTCGTGTCTGTGGCTGCAGCATCCATTTTGTGATGTTAGGGCTCTTTTAAATTATTACCAGTTAGGTCAGTGTGTACATTTCTTCTCCCTCTAGAAGGGTGGAATTCTACCCCCGAAACCAGGAATGATGGGGGGGAGGTGTTAGGATTCCAAAGTGTTTGACACCAAACTCAACATGTTTCCATGCAGCCATTCCAAAGTTAGCATTTACCGTGAGGTTATAATGCACTTAAGAGTATCTGGTCTAGCTGCATCACAGAACAGCTTTAGAGAATAGATTCCGAAAGCTGCAGAGGGGTCCTGCTCATGCATGGGCATCCTCTCACACAAAACCAAGCACTCTGCCTTCAGGATTGATAAGGCATGCCATAGGAGTGACTGATAGGCTTATATGTGTCAGTTATTAAAGGTAGATATAGGTAACCTATATCTTAATATGGAGTGCATGCACAACCTTACCCAAGCTGCAGTAGCAGTCCTGTGGTGCCATTTTGGAAGGCTTCCCAGGGGTGGCAGAATACATGCTGCAGCCCCTGGTAGGCCTCTGGGGTGCCTATGCCCTTAATACCTAAGGTACCATATACTAGGGACTCAAGTGTACCTAAAGTACATGCAATCATTTTAGTGAGGAAGCAGATAGGCTGGGGCCCTGCATAGCATGATCCCAGCCAAACTAAGTCAAAAACCATCAAAACACCAGAAACAAAATGGGGGCAACCATGTAGTCAGATTCCACCTTCCTACACCAACGTTCAGAAATATTGTGATTGGCACATCCAGCATTCCTCGTGTTCCAGTAATTCGAGCTATTTCCATTTTATGGGTAGTCCAGGAAAATCTGTGCCGTATTTTTTGTTGTACTAGGACCACCTATAAATTGATACTTGCTTTTGTGTTAACCTGTGAATGGTTAGATCAGTCTTTTCTGAGGTAACTTAAGAAGAAATGTAATTCAATTCAAGATAATTTTCAAGTCATGCCTGTTTTTAGATGGCAGATGAACATTGTCCTTTACAAGAAGGTTATAGCCCTTTGGACATTTTTCTTTAATGCCAGCACATGTAATGACGTAAAGCCCCTAAGGTCCGACTCATCTGACTTTATTTTGCATAGGCCATGTTACCATTTCTTTGTCGAACCAGATGACCGCATGGAAACGGTTAGGACATTCACTGACACACTTTTTTTGATGAGTCCTTGAACTGACACAATACATGTGTTCGGACATACATAGTTACAATATCCACTTTATTTAATGAATTGATAAGACCTGTAATTTCAAATATACATGATCTGCAAATTAATTGGTACATTATCCTGGCAACAGATATATGAATGAGCAAATTTTACACCTTAAGCCCTGAAGAAGTGCGATTGAAGACAAAACGCATTGGCGGTTGCACATTTCTTTTAAAGAGCGTAAATAAAGAATGAACTCCAATATTGCAAGATCGTATTGACTTTTATCTTGGGAAAACAACTGTGTGTTGTAAATCTACTTTAATGTGCATATGGACTAATAATGATGTACATATACATTTAATACATGAAAGTATGCTGGGCTCTTTTGCCTGGAGGTCTCTATTTTAGATAATGGAGGTCCCAATCTTTTTCCGTTTATGCAGATTCATTGTCATGTCCGCCATTTGATGCAGATGTCGCCTGACATTAATCTTTCCAAGAACCATGAAAGTGTCAGGTTGTCTGACTGATGACATAGATATACCACCTGATGTGACTCCAGTTTGGGTCAAGTGTCTGCTTGTCACCATGTCTAGGTCAAATTAGAGCAAAGGTTAGACAGATAGTCAAAATAATGAAGTTTGAATTGATGTCCTCTTATGTCAGAAACTAAAATCTCTGATAAGATTTAATAAATTACTACTGCCATTTGACTATTTAGAAGAGAAGGCCTTCACCTAGATTTTCACCCAAGATTCTGCCAGAAGTTGGTTTCACCTACTGCTGGTGCGCTTCGAAGATGCAACCTCTCGCTCAGTGCTGATGGGACCATGTCTCTGGGGAAGGCTGCTACTGCAGTCCGTGTGTGCCCTTCGCAGAAAACGCTGCCTTCACATCTTCGAAGATAATAACAGCTGTAACTGTCAACAAGGTAAGCAGTGCGTTGCTTCTCCTTAAGAAGCTCTAGACCTCAAGTTCCTTTGTTTTCCAAGCTCTCTCAGGGTAGCGCATAGAAGTAGGTTTTAGGGTGTTAGGCTTGAGATGACATTTTAACTATATTAGAAATGTTCATTTTGTTTTTATTACTCATAACATGAGTCCTTGCTGTTTTTATGATTTCCTGTGTAGTTGTTTTAGATGAACGGAGAAACAGGTTATTCCTGTCATAATAAAGTCTTTTATATACAGTATCTATTCTTCTTGTGCAGTGTGTGTCACATTGCAAGTACAGAAATAGGTTTGTTTCTATTACCAGATTGCCCCTGATACCTTAGTAGGGATTGTTAGTAACCCTAAAGCAATGACTCTATTTCAACAGTGTATTGGATAGGGTTGTGCTGGACACAAGACACTCAAAGTACAGACCGGGTGCCGCACGTATGCTGACCTCCTCACCTTTACATGCAGCCCCCTGGTGTACAGAAGCACTCAGCTGCTGTTTACTAGAGAGATGCTACCGCCTTAAGCCCGGCGGAATTGCCGCCGCGGTGCGGGCGTCCTAAAGGGTGGGCGGGGCTGCGCAGGCCAACGGTCGTACGCAGCACCAGAAGCACTGAAGGGGCTAACAATAAAAAATATGTTGAATAAACGGGCAAGTATTTATTTAAATGTTAATTGGTGTCAAAGAAATGGAAGTAATTATGGAGTCCTGCACCATTTAATTATAGGAGCATTTTCATTTTTAAGGGCCTCTTGCAGCAAAAGTGTAAAAATATGATAAAGTCTCAAATTCAAAAAGTGTATTTAATTAATATGGAGAGTCTTTTCACTATAGTACATCAGATGATATCAGTGCATTGAGAAGTATTATTTTAAAAGTGAACATGAATTCTTCCCCTCACCCTGACAACAATGGCAATATTGAACTAAAGAGGCAAGTTTGTTGATATATGCACTTTTTAGGTTCCTATTACACAAGTAAAACATTATAGTTTATTAAATCAAACGCAGGAGGAGGTTTTGTACAGTGTGCAACCTGAAGTCCTGTATTTCTAGGTCCTCGTATATGTGATAATGAAGAAAAAGGAGGAGAAGTGAAATCTCATTCATTAAACCTTATTTTGTCATTATGACCATTAAAGTACAAATGCTTGTAATACATTAATCTATCATTACACATTAAATAAACCATCATTAATCAATACATATATGCTAAAAGGTTATTAAACACCATTGAAGGAATAAAACATGTTCTAAAAGAATAAAATCGACTAATATTATAAAAACATGTATTACATATTTAAGAAAGGGATCAGAAGATAATCAGATTTGGTCAATTTACAAATAGTAGCATTACATGGGTATTAAAAGCATAGTATAACTCTTTTATAGCAATTACAGAAAGCAGATTATCGTGTCATGCATGCAAACCTTTGGATTATCCACATTTCACCCAAAAACTTTGCAACACCACATGCTACAAAAGGCCTTCAGTCTGAATTAAGGATATGGAGTGCTTCCTGATGGCAACGGGTTCCTAATGACCTGAAAACTGGGGATAGCCACTGAAGTCTTGGATAGTAAAAAGTGGACAAGCAAAGAAAATGTGTCCAAATGTTTCAGCATTTGCAGAACAGCCCGGACTATGTTGGGTAGTGGACGAGAGCTGGCGCCAAGTAGCTGTGAAGGAATTAACGGGAAGACTGCCTAATCAAAGCTGAATGTACAGTTTTTTATCCTGCAGGATGGTAATAAAATTCAAGTAGGCCTCAAATGTGCTTTGTATTTTGAATTCCATAGTAAGACGACCAACTGATGATTGTGCAACAAACGATTATGCTACTCAACTGCAGTACTGAAATTTAACCAATTCTTTGCTAGGCAATTGACTTGCGTCTCTACCATCTCAAGCACTTCCCTGGCCTATCGCTAATAATAGTAATCTGACTTCCTTATACCACCTAATCTTTTTAAAGCGATCAAGTTTGTAAACCTCATCAAACGCTGCCATATAAAGGGAAAGCTCAGGAGTTTACCTGAGACGCAACCAAAATAGCCTAGCTTTGTCCACAATTGTGTGTCTACCCATATCAAGTCACAGAGGATGAAGTGGTGTGCTTTGGAAGAGTAAACATAAAGATCTCACTACATTTTGCTCATAAATCTGCAAGGGGGCAGCTATTGGCCTTGTTGGGTAGTTTTGTCTTCCTGAATTTCTAGGTCCTCGTATATGTGATAATGAAGAAAAAGGAGGAGACGTGAAATCAAACTATTGCTTAGGATCACATAATTTGGTAAAGCTGTGGATGAATGACATGTTTTCTGGCTTCACATTGTGCAATTCAGCAACTAGATGTATATGCCTTGCCTCCCCTACACTCACCTTAACCCCCAATACCCCCCCACATACCCCCAACCTGCAAGCATCCATCTGGCATCAATGCGGCCCTTGGTCACGTCACAGACCATACCATTCGGCCCCTTGCGAATACCCATGTGCTAGATTACAATGACCTGTCTTTCATATTCAGAGTAGGTACATTGGACTAAGTTCACTGGTGTTGCCTATGGGTGGAAAGCAAACATTGTAGAACTATGTCAGAATCTTAGTTTACCAAACACCATACTGGGATTTCATATAGATTCAAGCAGTTCCACAATTCTCCTTGAGGGAGACCATAGTGATCTTCAGTTCTGAAAATGAGAGAATTTTCAATTTTTATGGTTTTACTTACTGTATCATGCTTCACAAAAAAGGTGCTTATTTTGTAGAATCTAAGGACTGTAGTAGAAAAGAGTCCAGGATATTGTAAAGTAACTATACCCCATTTGTCGTCTCTAAAATGAATTCAAGTGAGGGCCATGTATAAATGCTAACTATTCCCCAAAGTCTAAAATGATAAATTAAAGAGCTTTAATAACATGCTGTTAAGTTTCTTCCCATTTTAAAGATTGAAAGGGTAATGATATTTACTCAATTAAGTATACCAAAGCTGCATTTTTTCAAATGGATTCCTAGGTTACTAATTGATCTTGAGGAAGATTGTTCAGGTTACAGAAAATATTTGCCATTCAATTGTCTAGTCTGATTTGAGGAAATGTTTTACCTAACCATTTCAGAATACAAAAAGGAACATTAGTGTGTGACAGCAATTAAGATTTCAATTAACTTAAAATTCTTAGACATGGGCTCCACATTTCAGCAGCTAATTAGCTATAATTTATTAATTTTCTGATATTTAGTTCACTCCTATGTTGATGATTTATTGTCTGCATTGCAATACATAGACTCAGTATTGGATCAGCGAATTTCTTGTCAACCTCAGTTCCCTTCTTGCTTTTCAATGTCTTTCCTTTCTATTCTTGTGTGTGCCCCACTGCTGGAGCATTTATTCTTTACATCATGTTTGAATTCATGAGTTATATCCTTCTATTGCTGATGTTCAAAGACTATTTTTATTCTTTTTTTAATACGCCATATCAGTGCAACCAGAAGATTATGTTCCGCCTCCCTATCAGTCGCCCACACTCCTTGCATCCACTGAAGTAGTAGTGGAGGAAGCGTTTTCTCCTACATCACAGCAAAGACCTGGAACAGCCTCCTCATGCAGCTCAGGATCATCACCTCACTTACGGAATTCTAAAGGGCCTTCAGGACCTGCCTGTTCGAATGAGCCTTCTGGGACCTGCAAGTGCCTAGATACCCTTCCAGGTGATTATCAGAGCTATCACAATCCGGATTGATTGATTGCACCACTTCATTCATTATCTATCTGGCCTCTGCTTTATTTTTCATGTATTTATATTTTTTTCCTTTTTACAGGCTTTATTTATCATGTATTTATTTATTGTTTGCCTTTACAAGGGTCTGGTAGCTGCCAAATTACTTTATCGTGCCTATGTGCTCTCTCACTGTCAATTTCCTCTGCCTCCCTGGCTTGGAATAATTTTATTTAAAGCAAAAAAAAATCAAAGATGGACACCTTGCAGGGGCATGGCCATGCAAGATGGCCGACAGGACACATCCTTGAGGAGATCCTCACTGGCCCATTAATATCCTGTCTAATCCTGTTCATTCTTGGCTGATTTTTACTGATCCCTGGTGGGGATTGACTGAGGATTCCATCTCTCGCCTCCACACCGTGATCGATTGGATTTCGACAGTGGATGCTCACTGTGGCATCGGGAGTGACTGCAGAGGGCATACCTGGCTCGAGGATGCTGTGAGGCCTGCTTGGTATTTTTCTGTGCCCAGCTGTTGTCTGAAAGGCTGCCTGCAGGTGCCATGTCCCTGCTGGTGCAGTGTGGCTGTCCCTGGATCTGGCAGGAGGTGTGGCCGTGGACACCTGAGACATATCTTGGCTAACCCTGGAGGTCTGGCGAGGGACCTGGAAGTCATGGCCTAGTGTTCGACTGCAACCGGGGCTCTGTGGAGCTGGTGTCCCGATCTTCTTTGGGCATGGTTGGCCCGCATTGTCGGCGGGAGTAGTTGGGTATCACACTGCACAGCAGAGCCTCAGACCAACGAGGAGGCTCCAGGGGTATAGCAGCAGCTCCATGAGAGAGTGAGGGGAGTTTGTGATGGCCTTGTTAATCAGCCCGACGGCGCCTGGGAGGAGTGCCGAGATGAAGTTCAATGGGGGTGCTAAGGGCCCATGCGCTGGATCGGTTGTGCCTAATGAGATAAACTGAGATGCCTGTTGGCCACAAGGGAACATAGACCTGTTCACTACTCTCGCAGCTGGTGGGGATAAGGTTGGCTCAGGTTCAGTGATTTTATCGGTGGGCCCCAGGAGGCACCGTGTTCCGGCCTGACTGTATGTTGGGATGAACAGCCTCCAAAGAGTATAGATCTCACCCCCCACTGGACATAGCCCTTGGTGCGACCTGTTTCTGGCTGCCTCTTGGGGATGTATCCTAAGAGGCCATTTGAAGGCGCATGGTGAGTGCACCTTGCCTGGCAGTGTTTCGAGTGGTTTGGCTCCAATTTGACCCAGGGATTCTGCTGTTCCAGCGGGCTGCTGCTGTGCTGTTTTACCCCGCCCGGGGTTCACCTGGGGGTTGTCACTGATGGAAAGCATGAGTAAGTGAAGGCCTCATGCCCCCTGTCAGGGTAACACAATTGAGCACTATACAGCGCTCCAGATAAGCAATCACAGGCAGACAAGCTAAGGGAGCTTTCTCCATGATCCTAGTCTGGAATTACCAGCAGGGGAACCTTCCAGGGCAGAACTTTTGATGGTAATCCAAGCCTCTAGGGTTACTCTGGAGGGGAAGATAGAAATGGTGTTAAAAGAGGTCAATCTACTCCACTCAGATCTACACAAAGTCTCAGAGAAAGTGCATGCTGCTGATGAGACCATTGGCGGTCTCAAGTTGTAAATGGTCTTTCTACAAAAACAAATCACTGGTGTCCTCGCCAAGACAGAGATACTGGAGGTCCCGAGCAGAAGATGCAGAGGGGAGATCCTGTCGCAATAATTGTTAGACTGGGCTTCCAAGATTGTGCAGAAGGGAGATCACTGTTTTGAGCAAATCAATAGACCTTTTCAGTTATTTTGTCGTTGAGCTGGCACATAGGGCAGTGACAGACCTGGCGCAGCCTGGGGCACCTCCTCAGGTGATAATATGTCAATATAAATAACGATACATTCATCTATAACAACAAAATGTCATCTTTATTGATGAATTTGCCTGTTGTAAACTCCATATCAACCCTAAACTCAGAAACACGTAGTTAGGCAGGCCCTGAGACCCAGGCCTGAGGTCACTGATTGACAGATCACAGGTGAGTTGGCACATAATCAGCAGACAGATGTGCAAACAAGGAATCCCAGATCGATCCCACAGATAAGTGCAGTGACACCACAATGGTCCATGGAGATTGGCACCAGCAAACACACATGGCGAGAGGGAGGCACGCGTTCCCAAAACAGCATAAAGTCAGATGTCACAAGAAGTTAGGAGCACTTAGCCAATCAAGACACAGCATACACAGTGCATGCAGTGATCATGTGCTACCATGCTGGACATCTGAACACGTTACCCGCTACATTGTGTCCACGCAAGGTTGCGGCCCACATGAATTCCTCATCCAATACCTACAATTATGGCTCCAAAGTCAGAGGTACACATTCCTTACCAAAAAGGATCACAAGAAACATTTTATTGCATTCAATGAGCTGTATAAAAGTATGTATTAGACCGATTGTAAATTGAGACAGTCCTCAGACACTATGCCTTGAACTTGTACTTGCATCTGGGGATTTAGAGTTACAATTTGTGTTCTGCCGATCGGGTATCCTCACTGCAGTCTGCCACTAAGCAAACAAGGCCCCACTCTCCTGTTGATCTCCCAGGGCGTGGTTGGTTGCGACAACCCAGGGGGAGGGCAGTCTGACGCGGGGGCGAGGCAGCTCCCAGACCAAGTACTAAAAAGTCAAGCACCCAGCGTCCTGCATCCAAAGTCAATAGGGATGGGTTCCAATAACCAGGTTGAAAGGTGCTCTTTCTCAGAGATTTGGCCCAGGACCCTTCATAGCATGAAGTACCAACAGCATCCTCAAAAACTAGAAGACTCCGGCTAAATGGAGACCCCCTTTTGAGTTCTAAAACAAAGCTGTCCTCAATTGGCGGGATCCAGGATTCCTGTACACCTGGGATAGTGAAGATCCCACAACTTCCACAGCCCATTCACTAGAGCCAATAAGTTGCAAAGTGCCCTCACAGCGTCGAGCCTATCACCAGGTTAGTCAGATGTCCCGGAGTTGTGGGGCAGTCCCGGTCCACCAATTATCATCCCTAGGCAAAGTTCGGCAAGGTTTCTTGTGTTGACCAAAGGCTCCCCACGTTCTTATGATCTCAGCAATATTTTTTTTATCTTTCCTTTGTGTTTTTTGAATATCCAAAGTCTGGTCACCGTGCCATACCCCTCCAAAGAAATAGCGGTAGGAGCATGCCTGCTAGTGGGAAGTTACTAGCCACAAGCTAGGAACCGTAGATCCAAATACCACAGAGAAGACCTGGTCTGAGGGAGAGTGGGTACCAGGGAGAGGGGAATCCACAAAGTCCATCACAGCTTCAGGCTGCATAGTAAGTGAAATAGCGTAAGTGAAATAGCAGATCACGCTAAATATAGGAAAGTTGCAACCACCATACAACACTCAATAGCGACATGCCCCACCTATGCAGAATCAGGCCCAAAATCCAGCCCAACAAGGTAGTACCCCACAGAGTAGTAGTGAATGTGACCCGATACAAGACCAACCCAACTGATCTATTCCTTTTCACCAAGCCTACCGATATTCAAACTGATCTAGAAAGGAAGGCAGGAAGGGCAGAGAAGAGATTTTTAGAGGTAGTAAAACCCCCAGCTCAATGCAAAAGCACATCTTCTCCTGCTACCATCTGTAGATAACGCTAAATATAGGAATGTGCCCAAAACCAAACAAAAGTAGCCCAAAGTTAGTTCAAAAAGAGAAGCCTCTAGAGAAAGGGTGAAACCGAGATATCTGGCGTCACAAGGGAGAGGCATGTTGCACGCCACATGCCGAGGGAGACGTGATCTTGAGGCACGTTGCAACCCCCATACAAAACTCAATAGCGACATTCCCCTCCTTGTTTATTCCCTCGCACATGTAGGTTGAAAACAACCTGCACCAATGACGCTTCCAGGCACATATCAGACGAGACATGGTCTTGGAAACCGCTGACATCCATAAAACCCTAGATAAAAACTGATAGATCCATCCCTATAATCACAAGAACACTCCAATAAACATTAATCCAAGCACCCAGTTAAGTACAAGGACTCATAAAATAGATGAATTTTCCTGATTACCCAAATTCCCCCTTTTAGCTTTTAACCATCAAAAAGATACCACAACCAAGGCCACCTTCTGGTGCCCCCCCCAACAGAAAAGGAGTAAATGTAGTGTGGAGAACACAATATACAGGAACCCCAAAGAAATGATCATTAACAACGTGGCACATGCAATGTTTTTCCAAACTAACAAATGAACCAAGTTCTCATCCAAAAGGTCTGCAATCGAACCACATTTCAAATGCCATGTCTTCACCTCAACACGGATTTAAAGTGTGTTTATCAAACTTTCAAACTGCACTGTGAATTTTTTGATCAAACTGTTGGATGAAAAGAGCTGATAACCAGAGGACCACAGACATCTTACCTGTTTCCATATCAGAGACCTGTAATGTTCAATCACAAGAATGTATTTTTGCACTTCTATGTATCCTCTCTCTAGTTTGAGTGCTGCTGCTGCTGCACCTACTCACTGTCAAAGAGCCACCTGGCCAAATGGAGTCTATTCAGAAATGATCACAGCACTTGCTTTGGGAACTTTCCCAGGATACTTATAGATATACCAACCCAAACACTAGCATTCCACATGCGCTTCACAGTGCCCTTTTACACAACAAGTGGTATCAGCACACGACTGCTGCGGGCTCCAAGACATCAGCCATGTTGTGTTAAATCTGTTCTATAATACCGCATGCAGTAGGCGCAGATACATTTAATGTGTCCCAAGATGTAGCCTTCTTCCTTCTCCACTTACACCTATGCAGAGTCAGGCCCAAAATCCAGCCCGGCAAGGTAGTACCCCACAGAGTAGTAATGAATGTGACCCGATACAAGACCAACCCAACTGATCTATACCTTTTCACCAAGCCTACTGATATTCAAACTGAGCTAGAAAGGAAGGCAGGAAGGGCACCGTAAGGGAGGATACTGGTTGACCCGTGATTTCCCAGGGAAGAGATTCTTAGAGTTAGTAAAACGCCCAACTCAATGCAAAAACACATCTTCTCCTGCTACCATCTGTGGTCCAAATTTGGCCCTTAGTGTATCTGGGGCATTCGTCTTTAACAACCAGTAGAACCCAAAATGGAGTTCTGTGTAGAGCCATCCAACTCAAAGATACAAAGGGAAATGGGTCTCATAGGGAAGGGCTGTACGAAAACCTAGACACCCCATGTAAGGAATTCTGGGATACGGAGGCTTGGCTAGAAGGGAAGTGGCAACCCCTAATTATAAATAAACTTACGCTGTATACCTTATGTTTCAGAGTAAAAGGAAAATTTCCACAGGGCACGAATCAAAACTGTGACACAGTCCTGAACATTTCAGATATGCAATGGGCCACCTTCACACTGATATGTAGTGTCAGTGCGGCAAGTTTGCCTACACTCAACTCGTCGCCAATGGCACAGACTTGGTCGCTCATCACTAAATACACCCTTACCCTGGTAATTCCAGGTAAGAACTGTCAGACTTGTACCAGCACCCGCTAAAGAAGAAGACAACCTTGCTGCATCAGGCCCTTCTAAAAAGAACTGCAAATTATTTAGGCTGGGATCCATACAAGGAAATTCCAGAAGAATTCGGACTGTTCTCGGACTCACAAATATCGATGGGAGGCCTTCTTCACCATGCAGACGAAAGCCAATGTCCGCTGTCTTAAAATCACTGGATGGGAAATGCTTAAAATGATGAACAGCACTGAGGTTGGTCTTAATGTGATCAAGAAAGAAATGTGAGCAATCTGCCTCATGGTGATGCAGCATCGTTTTGTGTTAGAAATAATTACCATGATGGAGGAGGTGTGTGCCAAGATTGGTGCTTCCTGCTTCATGTTTATCCCACGAAATTGGGACATTGACTTTTGCCATCCAAGCACTGCACCATTTACAAAGAAACATGTGTGAGGAGGTTGGTGCCACTAAGCAAGCATGTTTCTCAAATTGTTCTCCTGGCTCCTTTGTGGCTTTCTGGATTGTGTCCATTGTTGCTACTTATTTTTATCATGTTCTTGTTTGTGTGTGACTCTGTGCAATTGGGGATTTCTTACTGTAAAAACACAGTACTCAAATTGGGTAAAATGCAAGTAAATAGGAAAGTAATAATTGTCAAAACAAAGAACAACAGTCCCGCAATAAAGTAACGGGCATGAAAATAGTGTAGTTGAAATTAAACTAGAGGGGGGAATGTTATTATTGAAAAAGTGGATGTCAATATGAATAATGAAACATTCATGTATAAAAACTAAATCACATCTTTACTGATGAATTCGCCGATCAAGAGCTTCATGTCAACCCCAACTCAAAATTGCGTAGATAGGCAGGCCCTGACACCCAGATCCGAGGTCACTGATTGACAGATAAGGTTAGAGATAACGATGCTCGGCCAGGCCTAGGCTGCGTGTAGCTACTTTTAAGACTTTTAATATTTCGATTTGCCATTTGCACAAAGACTTATTTTGCTTACTTTGCACATTTCCTGCTGCTCGCTCCAGGCACCCCGGTCCATAACGGCAAGTGCCGCTTGAACGGAGGGTGCCCCAAGGGGTCAGACCAGTTTTCTCCACTTCCTGTTTGAGGGCATTTCCGGCGCTACGAGACGCGCTCTAGTGTTCCAGCATACATTGCCGATAAAGGGCTTGGGGCAGAGACACGCAAATCTGAGGTTAGAGATAACGCTGCTCGGCCAGGCCTAGGCTGTGTGTAGCTACTTTTAAGACTTTTAAAATTTCGATTTGCCATTTGCAAAAATACTTATTTTGCTTACTTCGCACATTTCCTGCTGCTCGCCCCAGGCACCCCAGTCCGTCACGGCAAGTGCCGCTTGAACGGAGGGTGCCCCAGGGGGTCAGACCAGTTTTCTCCACTTCCTGTTTGGGGGCATTTCCGGTGCTACGAGACGCGCTCTAGTGTTCCAGCATACATTGCCGATAAAGGGCTTGGGGCAGAGACAAGCAAATCTGAGGTTAGAGATAACGCTGCTCGGCCAGGCCTAGGCTGTATGTAGCTACTTTTAAGACTTTTAAAATTTCGATTTGCCATTCGCACAAAGACTTATTTTGCTTACTTTACACATTTCCTGCTGCTCGCCCCAGGCACCCCGGTCCGTCACGGCAAGTGCCGCTTGAACAGAGGGTGGCCCAGGGGGTCAGACCAGTTTTCTCTACTCCTGTTTGGGTGCATTTCCGGAGCTACGAGATGCGCTCTAGTGTTCAAGTATACATTCACTATTTGAACCTATGTCAGACCGGAGGCGCAGTGGACGCGGGCAGCACGCGCGCCGCGAGCGCGCCAATGGCGCGCCTAAGGCAAGCCAGTCTGCCCCCGTCCGCGCCAGGACCGGGCCTAGGGCCACAATCCCTGCTCGAATTCTACCAGAGCATGCGAGGATTAGTTATTCGAGTCAAGCATTACTCTCACTCAGAGGTAAGGCCATCTGCCCTCGACTAGAGATGCATTTAGAAACCAAACTTTGCCCAGCTTGCTCTCACGCCTTAATTTTTTCGCCTATTAAAGGAGTGACCACACCCAATACACAGCCCAACAGATCAGATTGTAAACTTAACATCACCAAAGCTGGATTAATCAACGCCAGGTCATTGGTTAAACACAACACCTACATGGCGGAGCTAATAGAGAACCAAAACTTAGATCTGCTGTTTATCACAGAAACCTGGGCAGACGAGGCCTCAGACATTGATTTGGCTGCTGCTATCCCAGAGGAGTTTTCCATCTGTAGAGCTGACAGGAAAGAGAAATGAGGGGGGGGACTAGCAATTATATTCAGAGATAGGTTTAGGGTCAAGAGCTCAGATAAGGGCGGTAAGGTGAAGTGTGAGACGTTATCCTTTCAGATTAAGGTCATCAACAACTTCACCTTATCGGCCTGCTAATTTACAGGCCTCCCAGAGCCAAGACGCCACTGATAGTTTCACTTAGTCCATTCCTGGAATCAAGTGTGAAAGGCCCCGATTACACCATCCTAGGAGACTTTAACCTACACTTAGAAAAAAATTCAGATACAATGGTCTCAACATTTAGAGACTCAATGGCCAATTTTGCCCTGGAACAGAAGGTTCTTCAAGATACTCACAGAGCCGGTCAGACCCTTGATGGGATTTTTATGTCTTGGGGGGCATAAACCAAGTGGACATTTTAGAAATCCCTTGGTCAGACCATAAGGTGATTACCTTCTCACTGGAAGTAAAGGAAGAATTAGGCAGGGCCACTGATTCATCGAAGATTGTCACATACCGGGACTGGCTGAGGACCAATTCACAGACTATTTTAGAGAATCTGCAGGCTTCATGCCCGGATCTTGTTCCTGAAAGCAACACGGCCAATGATCAAATCATGGATTGGATGTCCGCCGCAGTTAATATTGCAGTCCCGATAAGAAAAGTCACCTTTAAGAGGAAAACTCCATCTCAGCCATGGTTCTCAGAAGGTCTTAGGTTACAAAAGAAGAATTGTAGAAGAGCTGAGAAGAGATGGAGGACCAACTATGACTCAGGGCTGAAAGAAGACTATAAAGCTGCCTTAGTAGTCTATAAAAATATGATTATTGCAGAAAAAAGTAGCTATTTTACGCAAAAAATTTACGAGACATAAAACTCTAGCAAAATGCTTTTTGCCACAGTAAAAAAACTAACTAAAGTAGATACCAACAGTACAGTATCAATGACATCGGATTTCTGCAATATGCTGGGCAAAATTTTTGTCAACAAAGCATCATCAGTTTATGACTCCTTTAAAAGACTCAATATAGTTACACCCATTCAGGCACCCCCAGAGCCAATTAAAGAATCCGTGATGATATTGCAGAGCTCATGGTTTAAATTCATACCACCTTCAGCAAATGAGATTCTGCAAGTGGCGAAGACCACTACATCAGGCAGCCTAATGGACCCTTGTCGGCCCTAGATGATGAGGCTTTTCTCTGAACTACTAAGCTCACAACTAGAGAAACTGTTCTCAGAAATATTAAAATCTGAGATTTTTCCAGACACTTGGAAAACCACCTCAGTGATGCCACTTCTAAAAAAATGAAACTTAGATTCCGAAGAACCGGGCAATTATAGACCCATTGCCAGGATACCCTTTGCCGCGAAAATTCTAGAAAAGCTGCTGAACAAGCAGTTGGCTCTATTCTTCTCAGAAGGAAACATATTAGACCATTCACAGTTTGGCTTCCGAGAGGGACACAGGACTGAAACAGCAATACTAACGGCGGTGGAGGAACTCAGGAGGGTCCTGGATGACGGAGGGAAGGCCGCCTTGATTCTCTTGGATCTATCGGCGGCCTTCGATACGGTCAGCCACGAGACACTCCTGACCAGCCTGGCTGGAGCCGGAGTTCACAGCTCAGCACGCTTTCTGCTGGCATCCTGCTTGTGCAATAGAACTTTTGCAGTTGAGCTGGGAGAAGCAAGATCCAAATTATTTAGCTCACCATGCGGGGTGCCACAGGGGTCATCATTAAGCCCTACTATTTTTAATCTGTATGTGGCCCCGTTGGCAGGGATCATTAGGGAATGCGGCTTTGTTCCAGTCTCCTATGCCGATGACACCCAGATAGTGGTGTCCATCAGCAAGGATATTAAAGAGACCTCAAACAAATTTAGATCATGTATGACACAAGTTGGACAACGGATGCTGAACAACTGCTTAAAGCTGAATGGGGATAAAATTGAGATACTGGTGCTGGGGGCTGATTCGAACACTTGGTCCCCGGAGTGGTGGCCAGACAGCCTTGGTAACTGTCCGATCCCAGTGGAAAAGGTGAAACATCTGGGCAGCATTCTTGACACCAAACTTTCTTTTGATGCTCAAGCCAGTAAACTAGCCTCATCAGTATGGTACATACTGAAAATGATTAGGAAACTATTGCCCTACATTCCAGCAGACGCCCGGAAAACGGTGGTGACGGCCCTGGCTCTCTCAAGGATAGGCTATGGGAATGCCTTGTACGCTGGGGCCAAGGTCCAAATCCTAGAAAAACTACAACGCCTGAAGAATGCAGCAGCAAGGATGGTGATGGACATTCCCAAATTTGAGTCTATTGCCCACAAACTGAAAACCCTTCACTGGCTGCCTGTTATTAAAAGAGTGCAGTTTAAATCGCTGTGCCTGGCTTATAAGACACTTCACGGACTCGGCTCGCAGTTTTTAAAAACCCATCTGAAATTGTACAAACCTCCCAGGCTTCTTAGATCCAGCCAAGCCAAACTAATCCAGGTGCCTATATATAGAAGGGCCAGATGGGGAGGAAGAAGCTTCCTATTACACGCAGCAAAGGTATGGAATCTCCTCCCAATTTCTATTAAAGACAGTCCATCCCTGCTATCCTTTAGAAAGGCAGTAAAAACCTGGCTTTTCTCCTCCTGCTAGGCCTGTGCTTGACCCAGACTCTCTAACTGTCATAGCGCCAAGACGCCTATGGGCATTCACACGCTCTACAAAATTATAAATCAAATCAAATCAGGTGGAGTGGTATGCAGCCAGCAGACAAACACATTAACAGTAAATCCCAAATCGAACCCATAGATCGGTGCAGCGTCACCACAATAGTTTAGGAAGATTGGCCCCAATAAAGCACACATGGCCGGAGTGGTGTGTACGTTTCTAAAACACCATAAAGTTAGATAACACATGACGTTAGGAACACTGCAGTGATCACATGCTCCCAATACTGGATATCTGGACATGTTACCCACTGACTGTATTGTGTCCAATTGGATTCCTCATCCAATACCTACATTTATGGCTCCAAAGAGGTACACATTCCTTACTAAAAAAAGATCACCAGAAACATTTGATTACGTTGAACTGTATGAAAATCTGTGTTAGACGATTGTAAATTGAGACAGTCCTCAGATGCTATGCTTGTGTTCCCAGCCACATTGTTTAATTAAACTAATTGTTCCTGTTTTGCCAAACACCTCTTGTCTCTTGTTTCTTCAAGGTATTTCATGTTCAAGCAACTAATATCTTGTGTTCTTAATTATAAAGACAGATATTATGCTTTGAGCTGCATGTGAAACTGACAATGTCCGTTATGACAACCACAAAATCTCCATCTACCGAGATTATACACAGCACATGCAGGGAGACAGAAAATCTGAAGGTTATGGGCCTAAAAGTACAAGCTTTTTTAGCCGGCCATATCAAAAGTAATTTCATATGGAAAGTTGCACTTCTTCAACTGTCCAGATGAAGTTTGGAGTTGGCTAGAGATGTGGGACCAGCTATCAAGTGGCAAGACTGGTTCCTGGAGAAGACATCCACGAAAGAAGCGGGGTCCGCGATGCAGCTAGAAGCCTCGAGGGGGTAAAAGACAGAATGAATTGGGTTCTACTGGGAAACTATCCAAGGAGAAGGCAACATGGCCCAAAGGATTTGAAGGGGATGGGATCCTGTTTGGGTTTGTGCACAGCAAAGAGCATGTCCCCTCTCATTGCACTAGTGGTCTCTGTAATAGCTCTCTTTAAACATACTATGAAAGCCTTTCTTGTTATCTCAGCCCCTCCCTAAAACTTCTGTGTATGTTGCTCAATGTATTCACAAGTTTGGATATTGCTGTCTTGTTTGCACATTGGAACTTGCTTTTACCAAGGCTTATTTAGAGTACTCCTCCCTAGGCCATGTGTTACTTCAACTCATTAGCATAATAACTGAAGCTCTGCACACTTGCTTGTGAGAACCACACCCAGTTCTTCGAACCACACCCAGCTCTTCGAACCACACCCAGCCCTGTCTATAAAAGGCAGCCCCTGAGCCTCACCCAGTGCTTGTGCTCGTCTACCTCCCACTTACTTGAGTACAGATCCTTCGGCGCTGGCACTCCTGCTCTCTCCAGACCTTCATTGACTTCAACGGGCGCTGCTTCTGGCTCTTCCTTCTTCTGGTTTCCGGCTACTTCTTGCCTCAGCCCCTCTTCTGTCCACTGCAATTGACCTGTAAAAGAGAAAGAGGTCAAGGTTAGACAGATCAGTACCCCTTTTCAGCAACAAGTTAGTGCAAAACCTTTTATTATCTGAAAGAACTTTGTCGGCGATTTCTGGATTCATGTAAAGACAATTTGGAACAAGATATCTCCCACAAACTTTGTGGTTCAAACCCATTGTTACAAGAATACTTTGTGGAACTTTGTGAAATGAACATTGTTTTACATGGAACTTTTTAAGAATCGAACTGAGGAAACCATTGACAGCAAGGCACACAGTAAATCAAGGACTTGCACAAATTACCTTCTGTATTTTGATGTAAAAGTACGGTATTTGTTTTATAAAAAGTCTGGAAATGTGTGAAAAGTGAGTTTGCTATTAAGAATTTAGGCTTTAGTTATATTAAGGTGAATGTTAGACGTTGGTAATTCTGATAATGATATTCGTTTGATTTTACAGAAGTTTTACAGTAATAGAAAGCACATCCCAGAACAGTAACACATTCCAAACCTGGAAGCTTGAGACCAGGATCCAAGAGGTACTTTTAGAAGAGAATATCTAATAGATTAAGGTTTAGTCAGGAACACATTTAGGGATAGGTTGCAGTTATCTGTTCTTTGTTTATTTCTTTCATTGGGCACCAGTTTCTAAAGAAGTCAGAGCGGCCGCAGATTTTAGCAGCTCTTTTACAGTGGAAACGCAAGAACGGTGTTGTCTCTCTTTTTTTTATTTTATCCACTTCCCCCCTTCCCTTGAGCTTCTGGTTCTTAGTGCACTGTTTAAAACTAGTGTGCTGGAACAAGCAGTTTCAGAGTGGGGTCAGACTGTCTTCAACCTCCATCAGAACTGAACAGACACTCAGGTGAGCTGGGCTTTGACAGATCCTCATTCAGGATGGAGGAGCCCAAGTTAAGTGACACCAGGCAATCAGGGGACAAATCTATTTTTACCTAAGCTTTTGTCTTCAGCTTTGTCTACATGTGGCAACTGTGGCTTGGCTGGCAATGTGAACCAAGCTACCTGGGTGGGGAGGTGGGTGTAATGGGTATTTCACTTCTGCTGTACACTAGATCTTCTTTTGGGCAAAGATGGGGTATTCAATGTCACTTTATGCATTCTTTTTTGCATTGCCAGTAAACAGGTGAGATGGTTAAGTCATATATGCTTCATGAACCTATCTTAGTGCACGGGATAGTTGACTTTGACTTTTAGTGGTAGGCCTTGTTACTTGTATTTTTGGATTATGCTACAGGCCCTGGCAATTATTTATTGATGGGTGAACATAATTGCTGGAATGCTTGCCTGAGCAGGGATTGTGTTGAAATTTGCATCTGAGTTATGTAGGGTTTGTTGTGGTTGAGTCGCTGTTCACTGTCCTTTTCTGCACCACCAAAATGGGAGGGAGACTGATGACACTAAGCTGCATGGGCTATGGGACAAAGGAAGCACAAGTGGTACTCAGTCAGGGCCCTTCATTGCAGAATCCAAGAATGTAATCTCCTGGAATGTCTGGGCATTGATGGATTATACCAAATAGTACTGGTTCACTCCTTCCTAGAGTGCACTACGGTCCAAATAGCATGTTTCCAAGAAACACACGATATTGCCTGTGTAATAAAGTAACTTGCGAAAAAAGGATAGACAACTCTACTCTGCAACAGGTTCTTCCTATGCTGGAGGGGTGGCCATATGGATAGCTCCGGGTATACCCTTTCATCACACATACATAGATTCTTACATGGAGGGCTGATACAAACTTGTGCAAGGTTCATTAGATGGAAAATTTGTCACTTTTATGAACATCTATGCGCCTAACACTAATGATAGGTTGGTAATCTCAACGGGGTAACCCAATACTGTGCAGAATCTGGGGATGTACGTTGTTACAACGCATGCTTTTACCACGCATGCTGTTACAACACAAGTTTTACAACGCAAGCCATTACAACGCATTGCTTTGGGGGGTGCTGGATAGTGAATAGTTTAATTTACTATTCCAACTCCAGTCCCCGTGAATAGTAGGGAAGGTGTTGGATAGTAAATTAAACTATTACTTATCCTAGAGCGCCCCCCAGTGCAATGTGTTGTAATGGTTTTCGTTGTAAAACCTGCGTTGTAAAAGCACTGCGTGGTAAAAGTTGCGTGGTAAAGGATGTTTCCCGAATCTGGGGATAGGTACACTATTTAAATATTATATCCCCCTTTCCCGATGGAATTTACAGCATATGTGTAAGCAGCACATTTTGTATTTGAAAAATTAGTAGGTGTTGGAAATGGCCCATTTTGCAGGGTTATCTCAAAACATTTTGCTTCTTCCTCCTTTATTTTTTCTGACCTGTGGTTGTTGGCAATAGGACTCTGGGCACTTTACCACTGCTGATCAATGCTAAAGTGCATATGCTCTCTGTATAAATTGTTATTGTGATTGGTTGTCTATGATTGGCATATTTGCTTTACCAGGAAGTCCCTGGTAAAGTGCACTGAGTGTGCCAGGACTGGTGATTCAAATGCTACTAGTGGGCCTGCAGCACTGATTGTGCCACACACACGAGTAGCCCTAAAATGGTGGCTCAGGCCTGCCACCGCAGTGCCTGTGTCAGTCTGTGAACTGCCATGTCCTCCTGGTCAGTGTCCCCACTGACCAGGCCTAACCCTTCCCTTTCTGTGCACATGGGTCACCCCTGTGGAAGGCCCAAGGTACCGTTAGAAAACGTAGCAGAGTCTATGAGGTCCTAATGAAGTGACCCTTTTGGATTGCACTGAACCAGGCCCAGTGGTCACATGACACAAATGTGTATTAGAAATCCTATCAGCCCACCCATCTGGCGGAGCCTCGTCATGTAGGACCTCAAACCAGGGTGGTGTGTCCAAGCCCAGATGAATTGGCCAGACAGCACACACTACTGGTTCATCTTGTGAAAGTGTCCGTGCCACAGAGTGGTGCTGAAAAAGTGCAGTGCAAAACAGGGGATAAAGAATAAGTGATCTAAAATGGCGGTCAAGGCAAAGAAAAAATATTTTTATTAAAGATATTCACCAGGACGCCAGATTAAAAAGAAGTGTTGAACAGTGTGAAAATATCACTGTGATGCTTTGCTGTGTTGTAAATCAGGCCAACATGTTTCTGCCGAAGGTGGAACTACACCGGCATTCTTCAGGGCCAACTACAAAAAGATCTTGCTACTGCAAAGGTACACTCAGACAAATTATACAAAGTGAGACACAAAAAGGAACAGACCAAAAAGTTGTTAAAGACCTGTCCAAACTACTGGTGTGGTCATATAGACCATCCTACCATATCCTCCGGATCAGAAGTTGATAGAGGAAGTAATCCTAAAATTGAAGAAACAAAAGGAACAACAAATGTTGTACATTATACAGTCAAAAATAGACTATTCACAATATCAGGACCAACAAATAAACTCAGCTAGGCAAGTCCTGCTAGGACGGCCAGATGATATAAGGGTTTCATATTAAGGTAAACCATCAGTCATTGCTGAACATGAATTTCAAACAGGATGTAAAAGGACTTACCCAGCAATATGTGGGAGTCGAGCCTCACCTCACCCGGCAACGGCTCGGAGATTGAGGCCCCGCTCTATACACAGAACAATTGTATTTTATTGTAGTTTGACTTAGGGGTTTAGAGTTTGGTAGGTCTTTAAACATAGTCCCCTTGACCCTCCTTAACTTTTGTTTTCCAGGCCCAAGGTACCCCCTTGGGCAGGGTGCAGTGTATGTGAAAGGCAGAGCATGTCCTAGTGCACATGACGTGCTCTGGTAGTGAATGGCAGCCATTTTCGTTTTCTTCACTATTGCAAGGCTACCTTGCCCATAGGCTATCATGGGGAATGCTGGCTACAGTAGCTACCAGCATATCTTCCCGTAGGAGCAGGGTAGGACAAAAAAGTCTGGTATCCCTGAACTCAGAATTTAATAACACATCTTTTAGGAAAGGTGGTTTCTTAAATCCCGTGTTTGAGAACAGCACTTTTAAAAAGTTGCTGTTCTCTTGTCTGACCTTCCTGTGTGCCTTGGCCTGTTTGTGAATTGGCTGTCTGGTTCGTGAGTGGCAGGGGCTGGGTGGCTCCCAGAGGCTGAGTGGGCCATCCCTGGGCTGAATAGCTCCATCTGCATCTAGAGTGGTGGAAGGGGGTAGCACCTTGGCATGAATAGGGCTGTGCCTGCCTTCCACAATGCTAACTCCACCTCCTGCTGGGCGGCTGACAACCCTGCCCCTCTCTCTGAAAGGAAAGGAGAGGCCAGGAAAACAAGTGCTCAAGGAACACCCAGAACTGGTTCAGACCGGGCTCAGAGCCCTCCTGCAAAAAGGGAACAAAGACTTTTAGGGGTATAAGTACAGGACCCCAGACTACAGAAAATTAGATCATCCTGGATTCAAGAAGGAACCTCTGCCAAGGAGAAAGCTGAAACTGAAGAAGGAAGACTGTCCTGCTGTTGCTCTGATGGACTGGCCTGCTGTTGCTTTGCTGCCAAGCAGAGTGGAAGGACTTTGCTTTGTGCTGTGTCCCCTTGCTTGAAGGAATGAGGCCTGAGAAGAGCTGGCTCCCTGTTAAGAAGTCTCAGTAACAAAAGGACTTCACCCCACGCTTACCTAAACTCTGCTGAGAGAGTTCTGTCCTTCCTGGAGTGCTTGGCCCGTGTGTGGTGCCTCTGGAAGTTGTACCGGTCAGATCAGGTGGTGGCAGCGAGCGTGGGGCATTATTATTTTATGTTCTTACGATATTTTAGGCACTGTTGGAATTCCGCTGACTGCTCCTGCATGATTACGATGCAGGCGCCGTTTTCTTTTAAATAGTTGCGATTTGCACTTTGTGAAGCTTCGTTTTAAAAATACAATCTGCCACATCACTTTTTACCTCTCTCTGTGGTCTCCCCTTTCCCCGGTCCAACGCGGCTGTTTGTGCTGATTGTGTGAAGGGCGGGGCACCATCTTTGGTGTGTCCCGAAGCGCGGTTGGACCTTTTTACATATTTTAGGCACTATTGGAATTCCGTGGACTGCTCCTGCATGATTACGATGCAGGCGCTGATTTCTTTTAAATAATTGCGATTTGCACTTTGTGAAGCTTCGTTTTAAAAATAAATCTGCCATATCACTTTTTACCTCTCTCTGTGGTCTCTCCTGCCCCGGTTCACCGTGGCTGTTTGTGCCGATTGTGTGGTGGGAGGGGTGCCATCTTTGGTGTGTCCCGAAGCGCGGTTGGACCAAAGTTAGCGGTCTAGCTGCTCGTGAGAGCACACCATATAACGCACATGTGACCTCGTGCGCGGAGCGGACGCGCCGTTGGTGCGCCGAAGGTGCGCCAAAGGTAAGCCCGTCTGCACCCGTCCGCGCCCCGGAAGCGCATAGCGCCAGAAATGCTGGATGCAGCATGACTAGAGTTGGGATCGAAATAATTTTTTTTACCCGGGAGACACTATTAAGCCATGATACCATCCCATGTAATAATGGTAGGTATTGGGAGGTCCTACATAGTATGTCAAGGACATGTCCCTCCTGTCACTTCCGCTTTCAAACAATGCAGCCCGATCCCGCCCTCTCACAGCACGAATGACTAGCATTCGGGCGGCTCTTATCAATGCGCGGTCTCTGGCTAAGCATGCAGCGGACGTGCATGAGCTGATCATAGATGAACAATTAGATATCCTGTTTATTACGGAGACATGGCTGAACGATTCCTGCTCCCAAGTGGTTGAATTAGCTATCCCACTGGGTTATAAAATATTCAGAGAAGATCGTAAGGCAGGCAGAGGGGGAGGCGTTGCGGTGTCCAGGCATCCTGGCTTTGTCCAGAGCTCTGTCATCATCCCTCCTGGGTGAAGCCCCTGATCTCGATGGAGCTGTGGAGAGGTTCTCAGCCTGGATTAGCCAGGGGGTCAACTCTCTGCCTCAGCCCACCTCGAGATGTAAACCACGCGGCTCACCCTCTAAACCTTGGTTTACCGACTCCTTAAAAGCACTCAAGCTGGGTTGTAAAAAACTTGAGAGATGCTGGCGTCGTGGGTACTGCCCCCACCCAGACGGAGTACTACACAGCCATTAAAGAAGCTAAAGGCAACTTCTTTGCAGAAATAATATCTAAAGCTAACAACAGCAAAGAAATATTTTCCATTGTCCGTAGCTTTTTGTCACCTGCTGCAGAACAAACCATCCCCCCTATCTCCTCTCAATGGTGCGAAGATCTATCTACCTTCTTCATTGCTAAGATCCAAAGGATCCAAGATAGTCTAGGGACTACCCCCCATGCTCAGTGCTCTCCGCTTGTGCCCCCTCTCCTGAGCTATAATGCACCTAGCCAGCTCTTTTCGCACTTTATACCAGCAGAGGGGAGAGATGTTTTAGCCATCTTGAAATCATTGAAATCAGGCTCCCCTGCGGACCCTTGCCCGGCGAGAGTTCTGGGCGGGGTTGCCGAGATAATCTCTCCTGAGGTAGTAGCGCTTGTTAATGGCTCACTTCAATCAGGCAGAGTGCCCCTGCAATGGAACCATGCTAAACTGCTCCGTCTCCTCAAGACAAGAACCCCTCTGCTGATCCCACTCTCCTCTTCAACTACCGCCCCATTTCCCTTTTACGGGCTTTGGCTAAGGTGCGCAAAAAGGTGGCCTTTAAGCAGTTGGAGGGATTCGTGGAATCCTCCGGTGCTCTCTACCCTGCTCAATCTGGGTTTAGGACATCTTTCAGCACTGAGACTGCGCTGGTGGAGATTACGGAGGCAATTAGGGAGTGCCTGGACATGGGCGGCAGGGCGGCTCTGATTTTGTTGGACTTCTCTGCCGCCTTCGACACGGTACCCCTTCACCAGCTCCTCTCCCGTCTGTCTGCCATCGGCATCACGGCCGTGGCCTGGGGCTGGGTTCAATCCTTTTTGGACAACCGCACCCAACAGGTGTGGATGCCACCTTTCTCATCATCTATTAGAAAACTGTCCACTGGGGTCCCCCAGGGGTCCACGCTGAGCCCTCTACTCTTCAATATTCACTTGACACCCTTGATTTATTTGGCAGAGCAGCTGGGTGCCAAAATCATGGCTTACACTGATGACACACAGCTCCTCTTTACTTGGAAGGGCTCTGATCTCCAAACTGTTAAAAACCTTGAGGAGGTTTTTTCCCCTGCTCCCCCGCTCTGCTAGGGAGACGGTTGCTAGGGTGCTCATTCTATCGCGTCTCGACTATGCTAACGCCCTTTACATCGGCATCCCGGGGTATCTCCTAGGAAAACTGCAGGTTATTCAAAATGCAGTTGCAAGGCTCCTGTTTAATATCCCGAAGAGAATGAGCGTACGTCAGCAGCTAAGCGAATTGCATTGGCTTCCCGTCGCCCAGCGAGTGCGCTTTAAGGTTCTGGCCATGACACATAAGGCACTTCACGGTCCAGGCCCTGCCTACATTAGTTCGAGGTTCGCTTTCCATCTTCCCAGGCGTCCTCTTCGCTCTGCCCTCCAACGCTGGCTGGTGGTCCCCAGATTCCGACGCTTACGGATTGGGGAGCAGTCCTTTGTGCTAAAGGCACCAACACTGTGGAATGCTCTGCCAGCTGACCTCCGTCATACCAAGGAGCTTTCTATTTTTAAAAAACTCCTTAAAACGTACCTGTTCAAACAGCCAATTTAGTTCTTTTGCTCACCTCTGTCATTGTTCTCCTACGTGCCAGGACACTCTTGAGTAGCAGTGCGCGATATAAATCCCCTTATAACATAACATAACCTGTGTTGGGAAGCTGAAAATCAAGACTTTAAAGACTTTCTGCAAGTTTTAATGCATTGCTCGCTTGCGGAGCGCATCCCGGTTAGTGCAAGGAAATTCCCGCCGCTACGAAGGCCGAGATCGTCGCAGCGCCTGTTGTCGTTGCCAGAGCCATCGCATCCTTCATTTACGGGACGCACCAGACCGGTGCGGGAAGAGTATCATCTCTGCGAGTATCGACGCAGAGCCTGCCATCACCGGGTGAGATCGCCGCACCGCTTGCTTGCGGACAGCATCATGTCGCTGTGGGAGTTGTCGCAGAGCCATCGCATGGAGGGGCCCTGGGAGGAGAAGATTGCCGCTGAGCCGCGCATCGTTGTCGCACCGGAGATCGTCGCTGCCCCAAAGATTGTTGCATCGTCCCTTGTGAGCAAGGGTTATCTAAAGAGTGTATCCTCCTTACCCTTACCCTTACTAGAAGCAAGGGTCCCTATTTGGACAGCGGTACCTACCTCTGCCAACTAGAGACCCCCCAGTTCTAACAGTAGGTTTAGGCAAAATTACCAAATGACAATATGCTACATACACAACAAAATACACATGAATATTTACAATAGTTCCATGAGTTGGTGACAGATTGCAACAATACACACCAAAATACTCCACAAGTATTTACAAAGAGACAAAACATCAACATGAAACAACTATTTCTTCATTATATTACTAGCAACCACAGAAAACCCTAGCAAGATTATTTCAATTATATAGAACTTGCTGAGCTGAAAACATGCTATTTCTTGTACGCCGACATTTCGACCCCTATTAATGTGTGCATTTCATAAAAATCACAATGGGGTATTTTTCAGGATAATAAACTGTTGTGTATACCCTGTTGGAAAAGAAAAAGAATGGCTAAATTTAGATATCAGTGTGTGCAATTAAATAAAAGGTAGAAAAGGTGTCTAAACCATGAGCTCACTGATGAACAGTGCAATCCATTGATACAATCTACAAGGTGAGGTCATGGTTTAGACCCTGTAGGCCTGCTTTAAAAACGTAAAATGCGCACTGGGTGTGCGAATCCGGACACATTTCTTTTTTCATAAAGGAAGCGGGGCTCTCCCACTTCATTTAAATGAGCCAAAGGGTGGGCCAGGTCCCGGGGGCAATCCTATATTTATATTGCGGGGGCCTGCGGGGCCTCCAGAGCCCCGGGGACCGCCACCTCCCTGGGGCATTTTTGTAATTATTGGGGGGCCTCCGAGGCCACTCCCAGAGCTTTCATTAATTATGCAGGAGGGCCTCACGAGCTCCCCAAAGCACCGGGCCACCACCTCCCCGGGGCTTTGAAAATAGAGGGAGGGGACTGTGCTGCCCCCCCGGAGCCCTTGATGGCCCTGGGGACCACCACCCCCCCAGGGCCGACTTCTGCAATGTCCCAGGGAGCCCACCCCCGGACATTGTTATTTGCTATGACAGGTTGGAAGCACGTCTCCCGCCCTGTCATAGCAAACCCTGGTTTGCTTCATTGGAACAAGAGGAGGAAATCCTGCTCTCACTTCAATGAAGAACGTCAGGATTGCTTTTGGGCAAGGGGAGCTGTATGTTAGCAGCTCCCCTTGCCCAAAAGCAATGCCAGTTCCTGCAGGAGGAGGGGAGCCGGCGGGACCATGGGGGCCTTTGGGCTCCCCCCATGATCCCCAACGAAGAGGCCAAGCCCCGGGAGATGGTGTTCCCGGGGACAGAAGTGGACAAGAGAAGGGGGACCACGCGGCCCCCTTCCTAATAAATAATAAAAATATTCAAGAATAGGGCATGCCACAGGAAATGGGGTCTTATGGGCGAATATAAATTAATGGAAGTGGACCGTTTTTGTTTAGAACATTTTTGAGTGGCGATCCTAGCTCGCCGCTCAGCACGGCAGCCTAGTGTGAAGGCGCTGAGTGCGCGGCTCTCAGCATCATCCCTGTAGTGTGAACGAGCTGGGTGTGCGGTTCTCAGCACGGCACCTTAGTAATTCACAGATCCTTAAAAGACCATTTACCTGCAAATGAGGCTTTGATGTGCTTTCAACCCTTCTTGGAGCCCCTGCATCTCCACTTTGCCCATGACAGAAAGAATTAGCCCACCCCCCCAAAGTTTTTATCATCCTCCCCCAAAATGTGGCTCTGACTGGTTTATGCCTGCTCTGCCCACTCCGCTTATGCTTACAGAATTCCATAGATTCTATCTGCTGTATGTCAACGATCCAGCTGAGGGGATGGGAATATCTTGCAGACAAGATTCTGGGCTTTTTATTACCGGTGCTCCACGGACCCAGCAGCTCGCTTTAGGGGATCCAGTGGGATCCAACAGTCAGAATTCCTTGATCTAAAGATTAACAACCTGGGAGGGTATCCACTGAATGAGAATGCAGTATACCCCAATGAGAATTCCAAGCTCCTGGACTCGGTTTTCCAGGCATCCGTGCTGTATTCCCGCTAGCCAGTGACCCAGATTTTTGTGGGCGGGAACCCAGGGTACTAGAGCAAAGGCTGTGGGGATCCTGTAGCAAAGAAGGCGGGTGCCTACTCACACTCCGTGTGCTGCGTTGGCTCTCCTGAGGCTTGGTTTGCAATGCTGACGCTCTGTCGTGGGTGCCACTGGTTGACAGCAAATTAGAACTGAGCTTGTGCTCTGGGGTTAGGCTCCGCCAATATATGCACTTATCTAATCACTCCACTAATCCTCAAGCACTTATAAATTCACCATACACTCTCCTTGCAGTACTCTAATCATCCAGTCTCTACCCATGTACTCATAGAATGATTCAAAGCTACATAACAGAGGTCTTCCCCCTGCCAGAGGTAACATGGGTGCATTCACAGTCAACAGCACAATGTAATGTGGTAGGGCCCAGGGATATCATGCATACATAATGAACACACGGACACAGTTAGATAATTAGTGGACCTGGCTACGGGCACATGCGCTCGGCCTCTTTTAATTACTAGGGTCACATGTCCAGTGACGTCTGTGCTGGATGCGTGTGAGAGTGAGTGTAAGCCAGCCCTCAGGGAATGGTTGGTGCTGGCAACAACTACTACAGTGCTCATCAGATCACACTAAGCATGGGCGAATTTTGCGAATCCGCGATCCGCGAATTTGTGGGTTTGCAAATTCGCGATCCGCAAAATTCGCGAATTTGTGCGAATTTGCGGATTTTTGTTTTTTTGCGTGTTCGTGGGGTTTGTTGCGTGTTCGGTGGGTTTTTTGCGTGTTTGCGGGGATTTTTGCGTCTTCGCGAGCCGCTTGCATAGCGAAGTTACCCATGCAGTCATTTATGGGAGAGGGAGAGAGAGATAGATAGATAGATAGATAGATAGATAGATAGATAGATAGATAGATAGATAGATAGATAGATAGAAAGAGAGAGAAAGAGAGGGAAAAAGGGAGAGAGAGAACAAGAGAAAGAAAGAGAGGCCGGATCTCTGAAGGGCCAGATTCCTGAGTTGCCCCTACAGAACATACAGCTTTTTATTTTTAGCAAAATGCATATGAAAATTGTGCTGTAAACGTCTCTTTTAGTTTAACCTCTCCTGACAACTCAAAATGGGTGTATTTGCCATCCTCTTCCTTCTTCCTGTTTTTTATATCTGTAAGTGCTTCCTGATGAGGTTTAATTCCTTGGACAGGTGCCTCGTTGCCTACTTGTAACTATTCTCTGACCCTGCTTCAAGGGTCAGAGCAGGCTCAGAGAATAGTTGCAAGTAGGCAACGAGGCGCCAGGAAGCAGCAGCAGGTGTCCAAGTTGAAGTTAATTTGTTTGTAACCCTTTCGTAAAAGGTTACAGAGAAATTAGGTTCAACTTTTGCACCTGCTGCTGTAACCCTTGCTTGGCTGAAAATTCGTCCCCACTGATTCGCGGATTTTACCGCGATTTTGCGAGATTCGCGGATCGCAAAATGACGGAAAATCCGCAAATTCGCCCGCGAAACGGATTTTACGCCCACCCTTGGATCACACACAGAGATTCAATCAAAAAGGGTCCATGACTTGTGGTGCACTAAGGTAGGTGCACCAAGTCGTAAGTCACACACAAAAGATTGTATCGTAAAGGGCCCATGACTTGTGGTGCACTGAGGTAGGGGCACTAGAGATGAGCGTGCTCATGTGGAGAAATTGGTAATGTCCCTTCAGGATATTCCTGCTGCCTGAGGTGATATAGTGGCACCTGAAGAGCTCAGCGCGTGTGCAGCCAGCGATGATTGCGTGTCCTTGCAGGACAGGATTGAATTGGATATGTATGAGACCTTCTGACCATTGTGTAGGGCGAAGGCAGCGTTCAACAAGGGCCCACAACCATGTGGTGTTGACTTGTGGTGCACTGAGTTAGTGGCAACAGTGGTGGTCAGGGAGTGCACAGCCAGCGATGATACGTGATTTGGGCGGCCACACTGGCAGCAATGTCTTTTGCCTAATTAATTCTGCCTCAATAAGGCCACGTGGCAGTGATTTGTGGTGCACTGAGCTAGTGGCATCAGAAGCATTCAGCATGTGCGCAGCCAGCGATGATGCCTGGTGTGGGCAGGCCGCACTGGGAGCAATGTCTGTTGCCTACTGGACTGTGTCATCTGCAATCGCGACTCAATCTGAAATGTAAGCCCTGCTGTCCACAGTGTAGCTGGAAGGCAATAATCAGTACAGACATCGAGGAATACTTTTTGTCACTTCCTCTTGACAAAATTTGAGGACATAGAGTACAATTCTCTCTGCAATTAATAAATCAAGACTGAATTCAAATTGTGAGCTCTGCTGACTGCAGTGTAGGCGTCTGGAACAAAAGATTAAATATGTATGTAATACATTGTCGAAATACGTAGGTTTCAAGAATGATATAGTTAGTTTTTTTTTTTTTTTTTTTTTTTTTTTTTTTAGTAGTAAAAGTATGTTTATTAGACCATTGGTCTCCAAACAGAATACATATTACAATAAATAGTTTAAAAACATGTATAAAAAATTCCGCAAATACTTTAAGAGAGACAAATTTTCATACAGCACTACACCCATATTGTAATCAGCAATACAATGAAGCTTTAACTTAGGGATAGCGTTCCGCCCTAGACACAATTTTCTAGAGCGTGACCTACTATTACTTCATGCCAATTTCTATCCAACTATATTTGGATCCAACAGAGTCCTTTTTACCGCCTTCATATATTTTGCCATGGCGATTGCTATATCAAGATTTGGCATGTCGGTAAGTAGGTTAATTGCTAAGAGGCGCTCAGTTATACCATATTTTAAAAACAAGGGTCGCAAAAACAGTTTCCGCTGTGACACCCATTTTTGACAGTCTAGTAAGATATGTAGATTATCACACTTGGTACCTAATCCACAGCGGCATTTACCATCCGGTTGTACCAATTCTGCTTTTCTGTTTCTCAAAGAAACCCAACAGTTAATCCCTATTCTCCATCGGAGCACCTCAGCTCTTAATCCAGCATTAGGTAGTGTATCCAAATAGGGATACCATGTATCATTCTCCCAGCTATTTATCATATAATGGACTGACACTTTCTTTTTCAAATATATCATATCATTTTGCCTGGATATTTCTCTTCCTGCTGTTCTAAGCTCCGCATTGGAGGCTTCAACCGACAGAGTCGCCTGGTCAAATTTTACATTTAAGTTTTTACACAGTGCACACAATTTCATTCTGATCCTGCTGGCCCAATTTAATTCACTGTGCAAGATCTCCTCTTTACACCATTGTGACACTTTTGTGACTTCCTCGGATCCCAATCTTTTCCAAAATCTTAAAAGGGCCACTTGTACCTGTATGTTCCATGAGGTCACGCCTAATTCCAAGCGGATTGCCTGAATCATGGAGGAGCCGGGTAGTGACATCAACGGTTTTACACATTTCCCCTCCTCAATGTCCCAATTATTCTTCCCGCTCAAATATAGAACTTCGGCTCCATACTGCACTTGTGGGGGTATCATTGCCTTATAGGCTTTCAGTAATGGTCTATGTGACATATCCCCGTAAACTTGGCTAAATTTCCTTAGCCCGCATCCTGATGTATGGGCTTTGGCAGTCTGGGCTACTAAATGGATATCCCATTTTAAAGACTTTTCAAACCAAATACCGAGGTATCTTCACTCATTCACACTTTCTAGTTTAGTAGTTCCCAGATACCAATTAAAATTCAGGGTTTTGTTCCCAAAACATAGAATTTTAGTTTTAGTTATAGTTAGTTGCCTACTGGACTCTGAAATTAATGAATCAAGATTGAATTTGAATTGTGAGCCCTGCTGTCCGCAGTGTAGGCTGGATGCAGCGGTCAGCAAGAGCCCACAGCCATGTGTCGTTGAGTTGAGCTGCACATTTAGTGGCACCGGAAGCATTCAGCGTGTGCTCAGCTTGCGATGATGCGTGGTCCGGGCGGGCCACAGTGAGAGCAATGTCTTTTGCCTAATTAATTCTGCCTCAATAAGGCTACATGGCAATGACTTGTGGTGCACTGAGTTAGTGGCACCTGAAGCACTCAGCATGTGCACATCCAACGATGATGCATGGTCCGGGAAGGGCGCACTGGTAGCAATGTCTGTTGGCTACTGGACTGCGTCATCTGGAATCGGGACTTGATCTGAATTGTGAGCCCTGCTGTCCACAGTGTAGAGCGGAGGCAGCGGTCAGCAAGGGCCCACAGTCATGTGGCGTTGTGTTGAGCTGCACAGTTAGTGGCCCCAGAAGCATTCAGTGTGTGCGCAGCCTGAGATAATGGGTGGCCCGGGTGGGCCGCACTGGGAGCAATGTTTTTTGCCTGATGAATTCTGACTTAATAAGGCTACGTGACTTGTGGTGCACTGATTTAGTCGCACCTGAAGCACTCAGTCTGTGCACAGCCAGCAATGATGAGTAATCCGGGAGGGCCGCTCTGGACAGTCATCTGCAATCGCGACTCGATCTGAATTGTGAGCCCTGCTACCCGCAGTGTACATCAAGGGCAGTAGTCTGTACAGACACAACTCTGCGATGCTGTGACGCTGGGTTCACAGGGGGCCTGTGTCGAGGAGGCCGGCAGTCACTGCGGCGGCCTCGTGGCAGGGGGAGCGCTGATGCTCTGGCAGATGCAGTGGCCTTCCCAGAAGTGAACCACACCCAGAGCCCCGGCTTATTTATTCACACTCCTAAGCTGGAGTGAGTTGCGTTTGACCCGCCCACTCCACTTCCGCTTACACGAAATGTCAGGGCGTTATTTTTCTAAAACCATGGTCTTTTTTAACAAAGAACTGAATACAGTTCACACACCGGTATGTAGAGAGTCAGGGGTTAGAGGATATCGACAACGATTTGAGAGGACAGCACAACTTTAAAATACAACTTGATACCCGCTTTTGACGTTAGCTGAAAAAATGTACTCCCTGATTCTGTCACTATTTTAGGGCGCAACTGTTTGAAAGACATTTTGCCCTTAATAGAATGCAATAATAAAGAACAACAGTATGATGTCTAGTTCTTATGTGAAGATATGTCCCCTGTATGGAATCTATATTGAGCAGTAGATCAACATTGATTATATCGATTTTTTGGGGTTTTCTGCTTTTTCCCGTGGAAGTCTTATAACTAAGCAGTTATGTTGAATAAATGTTATTTCAGATTTCTGATCTCTGTGCTTTAGGAATTTTTAGTAAGAGAATTTTCTTTGCAATGTTTATTATTGCACAGTGTCTGAACACTGCACAAATACTTTATTCATACTGGCTCTTGAAATATTGCGTTTTGTTTGGAGAATATACTATATGCCATACGCTGAAAGGTATGGGTTTTTATTGTCACTTGTGTCATTGTGTGGGGTTTTATCTATAAATGTATAAAGTTTTGAGTGTTATACACATATTGTTTTTATGCAGTGGTGTCACCTAGTCCTAAAAATATTGTCTCATGTCTATAACAGTGTGCCTCGACATGTACTCGGATTTTGTGAATGGTTTTCACATCGAATACTTTTCGGATTTGAGTTAATGCTTTCATGTATCTGTCCAGGCATTAATTTGTGATAGTAGGACTTAACTATGTAAATATATTTGATGTATCGGAATTTAATGTTTGTCAATAGGGTTAGGCTCCATCATTTTAAACACATATATTTGTATGTTTTCTTAATAGCCCTGAAGAAGTCTCTCAAGAGACGAAACGCTTTGGCTATGATGAATGAATTTGTGAGGGAATTTTTTTGTGAAAAATAAAGAGAACATTGGAACAAGAAAAATATACTCTGGGCTTGGAAACTTTTTTCATTATGTGCTGAATTACTTGAACTCTTTGATTATTGATTGTAATAAGACATCTTGACACCATTGTATAGAGTGCTGACACCATTTTTGTACTTTACCAGTAAAAGGCAGATGTTAAATTCTTATTGCTAACACAGCTTATCGCCTGTTTTTGGATCGCACCGCATCGCATATTTGGCTGGTCGTTGAAAATATTGAAAAGTGGTGTTTTCGTGGTTTTTTGCACAGGAACGCACACTCTGCATATCATTAGCGTTAGTTGACGCTCTTATTCGTGGCAATGTTTTTTGCAGAAGCTATCGCTGGAAAACTGGCGCTATCTGCACTTTTCACCAGGTTGAGAATGGGATAATAATTCTTTCGCCACTTTTGCTGTGCTAAAGGGCCGATAACTCAGCAATAAGGCCTTGAGAATACGCCCCATCTTTTTTTTATTTGTTCGTCCGGATTCGTGCACCCAGCCCCTTTGTTAAAAAAAAATAGTAATTATTTTTTGGACCCTGGGTTTTTTTGTGAGCAGGCATAGGGGTCAGGGTGTTTGTACCCTGCCCACTTTTCTTGATTTTTCATCTTTTGTCTTTTGATTCACGTGTAGCTACAGCAAAGTAATAAACACAAGAGCTCATTTTAGAGTCACCCTATAACCTAACAGTGGGGACCTATCGCCCAGTTATCAGCACTTTAGCGCAGCAAAAGTGGTGAAAAAATGATTGCCCCATTCTCAAGTTGGTGTACACTGCCACATTTTCCACAGGCTGATGGTACCAACACAGCGGAGAGTCAACTTCCTTCCGCAGACAAAGTTGCTGGCTGTGCTGCACCTGTTGGACTCTGCGAGAGTCGGAGGAGTCTCACAGCCAGCCCTATTAAACTTCCTCACACGTCTTGGATGCATGTCCGCAAAAGCAAAGTATCCGCACCACCCGCTCGTCCCAATTTGTAGTATTCCTGCACAACGAACCCAGCCATTGCTTGACGCCTCTGTGCCCCAGATCCAAGAACGTAGTCACTGAAATAGGGGTGCACCAGGTCATGAAGTCTAGTAGACAACAGTAGTGAAAAAACAGTACTTTATTAGAAAAACATAAATTAACTGCACTACAACATCAAACAACGAGTAACATTGTTAAAGGGGAATAGCAACCTGTGGATCGAAATGACTGTAGATCATCCTAGAAATCCCAAAACTCCATATTACGAATCCCTGTAAGATAAATGAAGACAACGGACAAGCGTTAGTATGGTCACAGACGTAATATGGTACAATGTATTGCACTTGGACAAACCGGAATGCTTGCAGGTATGATCAATCCTGCACAAAATGACCGTAACAGAAGTTTGTGTGGTCATAACCTTCGTAGGAAAGAAAAGGAATGTTACAACTCTACGAACTTCTGTTACTGTCTCATTATACAGGATTTATCACACCTGTAAGCATCACGGTTCGTTTCAGCTGGATACACCTGCATATTCACTTCACCCACACTGCGCAGGAACAGCTGGAAACCAAGCAAGGGAGCCACACCATAGCAGGCTTCCTGCACGTGTTGGGGCAATTGACTGCACACATGTACTACATGTGCCTCCTGCCGACACTGCACACAATCACCGCAGCAGAAACCACACGCATTCCAACAATGTGCAGGCAAAACTGGACCACCGGGGCCTGTACACTAATGTCGTCGCAAATTTCTCAGGCAATGTGCATGATTCCTACATCTTTTGCAAGCATCTCAGCCCTGGTCCCCAGACCAGTTCGCTGCCCAGCGATGACTGCCCAACCCTGGGCACCCAGACCTCACTGCTCACGTGCCGCCACCGGCGTGTCTCCAAGAGAGCTCACCATGTGCCAGAGTAACATCCTCATCCGTCACTGGATTCCGCAGCACAGGCCCCCAGCGGATCCTGATGTACCCCACCAAGCAGTCATGTCTGTACAGCCAGCTGCCTTTGGCATACACGCGGTCCAGCCAAGCTCACAACTCAAATCGGGTCTTGATTGCCAGGATGATGTATCGAGGCCTACACATCATTGCAGGCTGCTCACCCGCTCAGCTCTGGTGGCACTAACTCAGTGCAGCTCAAGTCATCGCCTCATAGCAGGAGGCCCGTGTCGGCCAAAATGCCTCGGCTGCCACCAACTCTGTGCACCTCAAGTCACAGAAATCAGATAGTCTAAAATTGAGGATGCTATAGCACAAGAACATTTCAACTCGTATAAATATCTGCCACTGAACTCCTAAAAGTTAATATAACCATTCGATAGTAACTTATAAATATAGAGGATAAGACGTAAAATTAATTGTGAAACACTGTTAAATTCAAATTTCAAAATCTTTAGTATCTTTAGTATTGATCTAAAATATTTTTTGTAGTAGGAGGCAAGCGAAGTTTGCAGTTTTGAGGCTAAAAGAACACTCAAGGGAAGTATTTCAGTTCATTAATCATCCTTAGATGGATTCGATAAAAGTCAATAGGTCAGCCCGGGAAACATTCTTTACAACGCAACTTTTACCACGCAGTGCTTTTACATCGCAACTTTTACAACACAAACCATTACAACGCATTGCGCTGGGGGAGACTCTAGATTTTATTTACTATCCAACACCTTCTCTACTATCCACGGGGACTGGAGTTGGAATAGTAAACAAAACTATTCACTATCCAGCACCCCTCAACACTATGCGTTGTAAAGGCATGCGTTGTAAAAGTTGCGATGTAAAAGCATGCGTGGTAAAAGCATGCGTTGTGATGTCATAAATCCGGTCAGCCCCTAATAGTATTATGGGGGACTCTATGTTGTTCCTAAATGAGGATATGACCGCTGAATTACTTCGTCTATCAAATGTACTGGATGATTTATGTTTTCTTTTGTCTTTGGTCCACTTTTAGCTGAAATTTAACAAAAGGGCAATTTAACTGCGAGTCACCTTCATCAAAGCAGGTTAAACAGCCTGTCTTCTTGTTTGTATTCCTCTTTGTTTAAACGCCTTTGTTAACCGTTGGTTCCTTTTTGCCATTACAGTATTAAAGGAGCAAACCAAATGCAACATGTCCTCCTTGCAACTCCCACAGAGGTGACAAGTGACAGGTAGATTACCGCGTAGCCAAGGTGCCATGTGTTATTTGGCTGGTAGTAACCCCAGCCGGTATCTTAAATACTGCTGTTTAATAAAAACTGGATAACCGGTGGAAAAGTAATCTTGTGGTGCAATAGACTTGTAATTGTTTAATGTCATCCACTCATGTGCCCTTTGTGCTAGTATGTCTTTACCTACTGTAGCTGATTGAATTTTAAGAGCCTTCTTTACCTGACACTTAAAGGCCTGTAGGTCAATTGATATTTCCCAAAGCTGATCAAGACCTGTAAGAGTTAGTGACTCTTGCAAATACCCTCTAGCGGTGATATATGATGATGCTGTAGTTTGTCCCGCAACATGTGATTCAATGTATTCTATTCAGCTTTCTTGATTTTATTCCAGCATATTATGCATGAGCAGCACCTGCCTAGTGATTGCTTGACCAGTCTGAATTCTAGCCTTATCTGAGACAGGGAGGTGTAACTTGGCAAGAAGAATATAATTCTATAAGCTTGGGAGATGGCATTATCCAGTGTGATTGCATCCTGCCCTCTTAAAGCCTCAATTCCACATGAGATTGTTGGAAGGAGTTTTGTTCTTATGACTTCCATGAGTGGGGTCAAAACAGGTCCAGCTACCTTTTTCTTCAAATTTTTAAAAGCTGCAGCTAAAACCAAGCCTTTCTTTTTGATTTCCTTCATCTGCTCAAGAAAGTTCCTTTTAGTATCAATAATTACTCTGAGGTATTTGTATTCAACTGCATTTTTTAACGTACCAAGCCTGTGTTTGTGTTTTCCTGTGTTTGTGTTTTCTTGACGTTGTAACACATGGTTTTCGTTTTGCCGTAATTGATCTGCAGGCCGTTTCTTTGCGAATAGGTTGTCATTGTGTCAAGGAGTCGTTGGAGCCCGAGTACTACATCATCGTCATATAGGAAGCATGATATTAGTTTTGCCCCTAATTTTGGGGCATGAGGGAAACATGATTGTAACGCTTCTGTCAGGTCCACCAAGAAAAGGTCAAATTGGGTTGGTGCCAGAACACCGCCTTGTTTTAGGCCTTGAGTAGTTTGAATTTTACGAGAAAGATGTGTGCCTACTCCTATTTTGATTTGAACCCATGTGTCACTATGTAGCATTATCAACATGGGCAAGAGATTCTGTCATATACCCCAACCTGCTAACTTCCGTCACAATTTTCCTCTTTCTACACAGTCGAAGGCTGATTTAAAACCAATATAGCAGAAGTATAATGGAGATTTGGATGCGCGGGTGGCATCCATAATTAAAGAAATTGCCAAGCTATTCATAATCGTGCCGTGAATTTTATGAACCCAGTCTGGTTGTATTGAATTATGTTATTGTTAGAAGACCATGATGTCAACTCTTCCAGGACAGTTCCAGTGAAGTATTTGGCATCAACATCCATTAATGTTATAAGTCGATAGTTTGCAGAGAGGGATCTATTTTCTCCTTTAAATTTGGGAGATATGATCTACCCCTTCCAGGACGCCAGAATAATTTGTGTGCTCCTTACTTCAGTGAATACTGGTGCCAGAGTTTGAGCCCAAAAGTCTGGCTTATATTTGAAGACTGCAGGAGGTACGCAATTTGGGCTCCCTCTTTCCGTCCTTTCATTATTTGTTTTTTGATAGTTTCTGTATTTGACTCCAACAAGCCCTTATACCATCTGTTCGATGAAATGACCTGAAGATTTGTCTGTGAATATTCTTCTGATGGATCATTAAAGTAGGCTCTTAAGTAGTGGACCCATGATGCCTCTGTGATATGTGAATTTACTCCTCTACTATCAGGGTTGAGGAGTTGGTTTACTGTGGTCGAGAATCTAGTGCCGTTTTTACATTTTATATCGGAGAGTAATTTGGTCCATAGATCGTTGTCTTTGCCTCTTTTGATTGTCCATTTTAGCTTTTTGATCCGTTTTTTGTTTGACTTCAGTGCTGCAAAATCTGTTAAGTCTCCACGCTTCCTCCTTAGCGTACTAAGTGTTTTGTAAATTCAAGATTTATATTTCTGAAATCTGATATGTTTTACAGTGGAGGCTTCTTTATATATTTTGTTGTCACCTTTGGATTTTATTGGTTTAGAATGCTTTTCTTGAAGTTTACCAGTGAGTCTTTGCCACATGTTTACTGCTGTACCTTCGTTGCATGAGATTTTTTGAAGCGTTAGTTTTGTGCAATTGGGCAAGCCCGACTGTGGTGCTTTTAATATGTCCACAATGTATTAGATATGTTTTGTCTAGTATGTTTTATCATATGAAGATGCACCCACGACCGAGACTGTCCAGCTGCCATGAGTCCAGAGCGCAACTGATAGAAGTTGCTAGGACACTCATAACAGCTGTTCAACCGTGCTCGTTGAACAGCAGTCAAAGATAAACAATGCTAGGGAACTATAGTAGACATGGGGAGAGTGTGGTCACCAGGTATCAAGAGACCATCACTCCGGGCTACATACTACATCTTTCTTTCAAACAGCATGAAGAAAAATTCCAAAATGCGAATAAGAAGATTATATACATAAGAAGAAATAACATGAAGTATGAAAAATAATTAAATTGAGAGAACAACATAAACAAAACAATGAAAATTCAATCTAATACATAATCTTTCAACCTGCAGGGCAAGCGCTTCTGCCACCATATACCTGCACCAAACATCTCTCATAACCCACGTGTTGTTGCAGCTTGTTGTACCACAACATGTGTAGGTGTTGCAGAGCCCATTCCTGATCTTGGTTGCACTTCTCCTTTCTGAGGCCAGTCAAACCACTCACAGTGTTCACTATCACTGAATCCAAGTTTGTCTAGGATGTCAGCTTGGGAACTAGTGATTTTGACCAGAGTCCTTTTATTCACCAACCTTTGTTATAAAGGAGGGCTGACCCTTTGCCCACCTGTATTGCAGCTATGGGTGATGCAAATCTGTATCTGCCTTTCATCACTTTCTTGGGATTCCTAATAAGCACCCAGTCTCCTTTCTGTAATGATTGAGCTACAAAGCATTTATCTGCATCAAAGCTTGCTTTCATACTTGCCTGCTTCTGTTGTACATGGTCTCTAGGTGTGTCCAAAAACTCACTTTTCTTACCTTTTTCGCCCAACCAATTCGGGAATAGACCAGTGTCTGCCTGTAGGAAAGACAAAATGTGAAACATGTTGTCGAGTGTGGAGTCGTGTTGTAAGACCAAATTTTGCTACGTACAAACTCTAAAGGGTCTTGCAGTTTGTATGCCCTCTTTCACAATTCTTATCCCCCTCTTCTACTAAGCAATTAGACAAGGGAGAATATAGTGCGACCTTCAAATGATGGATATCATGCATTTTAAGAAATTAACACATATGTTGTGACACAAAGTGTGTACCATTATCGGTCACAACAACTTTGGGAGGACCCTCCATGACTAATACTTTGCTTAAGAACCTAATAACATTATTGATAGCTGGCTTTTCACAAAAACAATAGTACATTCATTTAGTTTGATAATTACCACGTAGAATAAAATATTTACTATTAGATGGCAAGATTTCATATAGGCCAGAAAAGTCTAAACCCGCTTTGTCCCACACATTCTCTGAATGGAACAGGGTGAAGTGGAGTAGATAGTGTCCTCCAAAGCTGTCTAACAGCAAACACTCCATACATTTTTGAGAATCAATGGCCACCAATAATATTGCTTTAAGCAATGACAAGTTTTTGTGAGACCTAAATGTCCCCGATGAGCAGTCTGAATGATTGCGTTGCGCAAGCTTTCTGGAGGGACAAAGAGATCATGGCCATGACCATATTCTGAAACACAGACAACTCAACATCAACATTTGCAATGTTTTTTAACTCATCAGAAAGAGTTCTGCGCTCAGGCCAGCAGCTTGTAATGAATGCCTTAATCAGAAAGAGAGTCACATCTTTAGCACAGGTTGTGTTCCAGTCATTCTCAGTAATAGGTGCACATTCTAATACAGTATCTTTAGCTTCGACTAGACCTCAACGTCATCCGTTTCATTTAGTACTTCATTCAATGGCATTCTTGAAAGCTATCTACTCTAAAATACTTTCCACCAGATATGTGTTTAATGGTAAAATTATACTCATTTTAGATAGCAAACAAATCAGTCTGGCTGAAGCTTTGTTAGCACCACTGCTACTAAGCATGTGTATGAGTCGTTTGTGATTGATGTATATCTAAAATTCATGACCCCAAATACATGACTTGAATTTCTGAATGGTCCACACACACAAAACAGCTTCTATCTCGATTGTACTGTATCGTGTTTCAGCTGGTTGGAGAGTCCTGGAGGCTTCTTGCCTGCTACCCATTGCCCCCAAAACGGCTCCAATACCAGTAAGACTGGCATTAACTGTCAAAAAGAATTTGTATCCATCTTTAAATGAGTGTAAAGCTAGAGATACCTCAATCAGTCTTTTGACTTGCTCAAAAACAACTTTGAGGTTGTTTGACCAATCATACTTGGCACTCTTTTTTCAAAAGTGCACTTAGGGGTTCTACAATGTGCGCATAATCCTGTACAAAACGGGCATAATATTCTGCAAGCCCTAGAAAGGAACGTAGGGCTTCCCTATCATTAGGTAGTGTGGCATCCCTGATGGCGTTGATGAGAGAAAACTTTGGTTTGATCCCATCAAGAGACAGTGTGTGTCCTATTCGAGTTCGTATTTGCTGTTCTGTTACATCCAACATGGCAGCGAGTTATAGCCCGTTTTTTATATCTAGGACAAACCACGGTTTATTCTGTAATTACATCATGAGTCTTTTTCTTCAATTACTACGGATATATTTTTTCTATTTAATATTTCTAATCTTAATGCGATTGGTGAAGGGGACATCTAGTGTTTTGAAAGAACGCTTTATGAGCGAACCATTGCGGCTCCATATAACGGTCCTATTTCTATGTCGACATCCATCATGTACTTTGAAGCTAGTTGGTTATGTCACAACTAAAGCGACTGCATCTAGCTTGAGTTCTTTCCACACCGGGATTCAATTATAATCCAAGTGTAGCATTCAAATAGACTGTGTCTTTGGCTTCGCTCGTCACTCTTTCTTCGAACGCGGACGGCGGCACATGCATCTTAGAACCCCAGCTACATTGAAACATTCGTATAATTACGAGGTAAGATAAACAACATAAGCGTTTTGATAGACATCAGTTTAGAGACTTTCATTCTCTAATACACTTTTTCTTTGTATGCCAGTTGCCGAAAACGACGCGATATTTACGATGGTCTCCTCATACGACGGTGGTCGCTAAAAACCCATTAGAAGACATCCTTCATTGAGTCAGCTACCACTATAATTAAGGTACACGTTGTTGGGAACTTTGTCATTTATGACACGCAATAGTTATACCATACAGTTAATCGCATATATCGCTAATATTGGTATCCTTATTTTTATGTCATCTACATAGACGATTAAACTCATTAATCAAATATCGACTGACGCAGTAGCTGTTTCGATGCTGCGTTCCCTAAATAATATGGCTGTTGAAATGATAGTAGGCTGGACGATTTAAAGATATATACTATTAATTGCAGCTATATATTTCATCTATTTAGCGTAACGTATTCGCGCAACAGGAACAAACCACCATGATAACTTCTTAGCAGAAAAGGTCACTTTATTAAGACAGGTAAAACAGTATAGCCATAACAGAAATAATGTTTTTATTAGCACAACATTATGAATGTTCTTTATTATTAACATTTTCAAACTTCCCCACAAAAACTTATATCAGCAAATTCCCCAATGAACAGAACAATGCCAATGGTTTCTTTCACCCTTCCAGTTTTCTCCGCTCCCCCCCCCAACCCATAGGGAAGGATGAGCCCGCTCCAGACCATCCCATCCCCCCAAAAAGCGCCCCCAAAAAGAACAAAAAACACATGGCACTGTCACCTGTCTTATAGTGACGTTGCAAAAGTAACTATACAACAAACTGAATTAATACTTACAAAAAAGGGGAGGGAGGGTGGGTCAATGTCACTCGAAAAAACAGCCCTCAGCAGCGCCGCCTTCCCGCCTACGCTACCTCCCGACAACCGCCTCCCGCTCGCGAGCCTAAAACCCAGCTGCCAATCCCCAGCGCGTGGATTGTTCCAATCGCGCGAACAACCCCAGGGGGACATCGGTTGACACCAAGTCCCCCTGGGTCCCCATCGCGCAACAGGAACAAACCACCATGATAACTTCTTAGCAGAAAAGGTCACTTTATTAAGACAGGTAAAACAGTATAGCCATAACAGAAATAATGTTTTCATTAGCACAACATTATGAATGTTCTTTATTATTAACATTTTCAAACTTCCCCACAAAAACTTATATCAGCAAATTCCCCAATGAACAGAACAATGCCAATTGTTTCTTTCACCCTTCCAGTTTTCTCCGCTCCCCCCCCAACCCATAGGGAAGGATGAGCCCGCTCCAGACCATCCCATCCCCCCAAAAAGCGCCACCCAGGAAAACCAAAGAGTTTTCCTGGTCCCCACCCCCCTACCCCCAGCTAGGAAACAAACAAAGAATTAAACTTCACGTTTAGCCACACACCAAAGATTGTGACCCCAAAAACCAGACAAAAAATCCCTCACCTCCAATAAATAATAGGCCTTCCCCAACTCAGAAAGATGAACCCCATCCTCATGAAACAAATCCATCTCCTTACCTGTGAAGTGCTCATGGCACAAAACCTTAAGACCCATGGCCCTGCAATAACACTTCATGGCCCTGTTTATCTTTCTACGAGCCTTTTCCATTGCAGTCTGATGTCGGGCCCCCAACCAATGAAAATGATAGACGAATTCCGTCCACGCCACAGTAGTACCCGCCCAATTATTTTTCAAAACTGCCAAATCGAGCTTCCTTTGTTTCAACAGGGATAAACCTGAAAGCTGTACTAGGTCATTTTCACCTAAGTGAATGATAATCAAATCCGGAATTACTCTCACAGATGATAAATGTGATAAGATGGTAAACAAATTAGACCATTTCATCCCACCTTGACCTTTCCATAAATGTTTGTGACTCTTGCTAGGAAGATCCAGCGCTCTGCCATATATCTGTCGTTCTGCAAATGACGCTGCCCATTTGAGAAATGAGTGTCCCACCAGCCATGTGGATGTTTTTTTTTTTTTTTGTGACAAGGAATAGTAAAATACGACCTAGGCAGAAAAAATTGGGTATTAGAACAAAAACTTAACAGCAATAGAACATTACAACCTAACATAACGCGCACAGCAGTCCGATTTCCACCTACCAATCCGCTTGATACCCTCCCCACCCAAACCCAGTTTGTAAGCCTCAGTAGCAGCCCCAATACGAAAAGAATGTGTCCCAAAAAGTAAGGTGTTCCTCTCAGCCAGTGACAATGCTTTTCTCAAGGCTGACAAAAGCTGAAAACTGGTAATGTTGTCTCCTGCACGGTGAACAAATATAGGCCCATGTGCCAAGGCATGAGGACGAAGCAAAGAAAACCACTCCTCAACCAGACAACACCCGACCACACCACTAGCCTGTAAAGAAACCCAAGTTCCCTCACCCTATTGATCCGTTTTGGAACTCTGTAACCATAAATGCAAAAACCCATCCTGATACCGGATGTCACTGTACTGGATACCCAAATGCCCTTTTAGACCCAACAACTCAGAAACCCTAAATGCGCCCAAAAACAACCAAAGCATGCAAAACCTAAAACGTAAAACCTCCCATGAATCATAGCAAAATGTAGGTAAATGACCCAGTAACATACGCAAAAGGTCAAAAGTAATAGGTTCCCTCAATTGAGACAAGTGAGAACACTCCTTCCTGAAACCGTTCAACATTCGCCTCAATAGAACATCCGTAATCAGACCCCGCCTCAAAAACAGCTGACCATAAAAGACCAAGTTGGTGATTCTTAGTCCCCCAGGAACCAGATGTCTTGCGGAATGGCAATTTTGAAAAGATCCGCTCTTGGTGCCAACTCTTGGAATTTCTGCCAATTGTAACGAGACAAAGCATCAGCAATTGAGTTGTTGATCCCCGGAATATGCCGTGCCCTGAAAACAATGTTGTACTTAAGTGTCTGAAGCATAAAATAACGTAACAGCTGAAGCACCCGCAGATCCTTCGCCTTCTGATTATTGATAAGGTGAACAACAGCCAAATTGTCTATGTGAAACAGCATAGATCTGTCACGCATCTCCTTCCCCCAAACTACCAGAGCCATCACCAAGGGAAACAATTCCAAAAAGGCAATACTGCGACCTTGCTGTAACCAAGTAGGCGGCCAAGGCTCCGCACACCAACGCCCTTCCCAGAATAGGCCAAAACCATTCACACCAAAAGCATCCGAAAAAACCTGTATCTGCCAAATTGTGTTGTCCTCCAGAAGAAAGATAAAAACACCACTGAAATCCTCCAAAAATCTTAACCAAATTCTGAGATCTTCCAACTCCAGCCAGTCTCACCATCCGAAGTGCATTATCACCCGACGCATACGAAATGTTGGAATCTTAAGTGGAAATATAGTCATTAACAGACTGACCTTCAGGCCAAGACAAATGATGAATTAATCTGTACTCACCAGCCAGCTTTTTTGGATACCACCCCCAAAGGAGACACAATCAAATTGACCAAGGGGCACTTAGGAAACGGTCCTGCAATCCTACTGGCTTGTAACTCACCCAGCAACTTCTTATGAAAAATATGAGGGGGCTCCCTGGTGGATCTCAAATTATCAGACCAACCAGAAGAACGTGACCCTTGATAACCAATTCTGAAACCCTCCAAAAAACCCCAAAACATCTTTGATGCTGCTTCATAATCAGGGTAGCACTCCAACCAAGGTAACAAAGCCTGCAACCTAAATGGCGTAGGAACCCTTTGGCATAACTGCTGGAACTGCAACCCACCCCTTTGGAAACTCCCTTGACCTCCATATGGCCGTTGTGCAAAACACTGAGTAACGACATGTTTCCCTCCACATTGTTAGCACTCATGCTTAAACCTGCAGAACTGTCTAATGCAAGAACTTCTGTTAAAGTTCCAACAGGCACCTGAGATTGGCAGTTGTCCCCTCCCAACCAAAACCCGTCCCAGTTTGGGCAGGACGCTGCACAAAGGGCCGATAAGTAATAGGCAAACCACTTGCTGTATGAAGAGTAGCATTAAGCTGCGAAGCCAACATCCGTTGTAGCCAAAGTTCCTGATCCACCCCCCCCCCCCCAGGGTTTATCCTTAAACCACCCCACCCGTGCCCTAAACTCCTCATCATAGTTCAACCATGCATAACCCCCGAACTGCAAGTATGCCTTGCGGATGGTATCTATATATTTAAACAAAGACACCGCCCTATCTTGATATTTTTCACTATACACACTAGCATAAGTTAAAAATGCAGCTGTCCAGTTCTCTATGGAGCGAGCGGCCCGCGGGCGTCGGGCCATCTACCACTCCTCCTCCTTGAAACCTTCCTTGGCTTAATGTCCCTATGCAAAAGTTTAAAAACATCCACAAATACATGTTGCCAAATACGCTGTTTAGTCTTGTCAGAAAGGTGTATACCCAACGGCATGGCCAAACCCATATAAGGCAGCTTCTGGTATCTATCACCAGAGACAGATTCACTAGGTAAAAACAGTCTTGTTGCTCTGAGAAGACTGTCAGGGAAAACCTCTCATCTGAAACTGCAAGACTACCTGCCGAAACCGAACGAACAGGTGCTTGCGACAAACCCAGCCTACTACCCCCTTTTTCAATGAAACCTGAGTCCGTACCCAACAACGTCCCTCCCACATCACCCTGTGTACCCACAAGTGGCACAGACCAAGCAGCCGACCAATGTGGCTCACCTGAAGTTAACTGGGCCGCCCGCTTGGAGAGAAGTCCTGAGGATCATCCCGACGTTGCAGTCCTGAGTTCCGCTCGTGAACCGTAAAAGAGTCCGTCCTTGACCCCTGTAAAAGACTAGAAGACTTATTTGCACCCTTGCCCCTTGCTGGGCGTCCCCGAACCTGCAAAAAAGAAAACACCCTCCTCCTCCAAAGCATCTTCCAACACCGCATCATCATAAGCATCTTCCAAAGCAAAATCTTAGGTATCCCCTGACACAGTAATATCAACAATGTCTGTGCTTGTACCTGGTCTCATGCCATCCCCAATTCCCCCATCAAATGTTTTCCAATTGGACACAGGCAACCGTACGGGCAACCCGGCCGTGTTACCAAAATCCGCACCTGATCCGTGCAGTAAAGAGAGCTTGTCAGACACCCGCACATGGTCCGCCCGGAATCCTCCAGCAACACCAGATGCTGCCGTGACGCTTGAATGTCGCGCCAGCTTCCGTCCGCCCGTGACAGGAGCCTTGAACTTACCAGCCAAAGAAGAAGAAACCTGCTCACTAATACCCGCTCCGGAGACCGCAGGGGCAGAGTGCTCCACCCATACCCACTGTCTTTCCGCGGACCCAACTCTGCATCAAGTGAAACCTGTGGATGAGAAAAAGATGTGCGAGACACAGAGAAAACAGGCGCTACATCTGCCGGCACATCCCATGCTTCTCCGAATCCTGCATCAGATCAACCCCAACCAACCAGCCTCTACGCTAAATAACGGCGAGTCCACGCCTATGCCCAAGTCAATTAAATCACAAAACGCAGCTTGACGCATATGCGCGCGCTTTGCCAGTCCGCAAGCCTTCTATGGAGCTCTCCGCGTCTGAGACATTACGGTAGGTAAATCCACAACCTGGCCATCCTCGCACCCATACTCAAAGCAGTCCCCAGGTGAAAATGGCTGATTTCCAGAAGGGGCTGTCTCCTCCACCTCATCACCATCCACTGAATAATCCACGAGAGGAGCAGAAACCACTACTGGCGTCACAGGGGGGGGGGGTGGCGGGGGGGGGCTATATCAACCAAAGGTATGGAAATTTGCTTCAAAATTGGCGGCCATACATCACCAAACCCCCACACTGGCCGACTCTGCTTTAAAGACCGACCGGCCTTCTGAGAAAATAAAGGAGCGCCAGGCAACTCCACACTACACAGCCCTGAACAGGCCATAAATATTATTTTGGGCATCTCCTCTCTTGCCCCCTGACAGCCTCCCGGAGCGACCGCGCAAAACTGGAAACACCCCCAGCCTCCTCCCAGCGTCTGCAGAGGGCGAAGGACAGCTCCTTGTCACTGCGCTCCTCCGGGTAGCCCTTCCCCTGCGCGCGCCATACTTGCCTGCATGTGGGGGCAATGAAGAACTCAAAAAACAACCCCGAATGGGCCGACATGCCGCAACCGCCTCTGTCACTCCTTCCGCAGCCATCCTCTTCGGCCGCCGAACCTGTGAAGGCCCCAGTGCAGTCACCTCAGGTCCCGTCATGCTCCTCTGCTCTGCCACCAACAAGCGTGTCGTCTCAATGAGGGCTGCGTCGCTCATGGCGCCCCCAGCTGAAAGCTCTCCAAACTTGGCCATTTTAAAATAAATAAAATTGTGAGGGCTGCTCAATGTCACTCGAAAAAACAGCCCTCAGCAGCGCCGCCTTCCCGCCTACGCTACCTCCCGACAACCGCCTCCCGCTCGCGAGCCTAAAACCCAGCTGCCAATCCCCAGCGCGTGGATTGTTCCAATCGCGCGAACAACCCCAGGGGGACATCGGTTGACACCAAGTCCCCTTGGGTCCCCATTGTACCATTCTTTAACTAAATACTACCATACAGCTAGACATGCTTATTTATGTCATTTATATATAGGAAAACATTTGGAATTGATTGGTGATCTAGCAGTTCAGACGCCGTGCTTCTTCACATCTGATGTATCGACAACAAGCAATATGCCATAACTCAATATACTGGTAAATCAAAATAACTTTCTCTTAAACAATTCATAACGTAACTTTTGGAAACACCATGCCAAATTCAGAAATCATGTGTTAACTAAGTTACTATTTGCTCCTAGACACATATCAGAGTCAGTCCAGCATATCAAAAGAAGAAGTCCGAACCTTTAATCATTGAAAGCCCACACATAATTGGGGCAATAATTGAGTACGTTTTTGATCAGTTGTTGATATTTCTCTCTTTTCCTACCTTTTAAAGACCAGACATGTTATAATGATATGCCATCGCTCTCTGTCTGTTGTTATGCAGATAATATGTAATGGGTAATCAAGAATGATTATTTATTATATATGAATTTGTATATATTAAATAAAACTGTTGTGATAATATATGCAGGCACATTCCAATCTATTACCTGTCATGAGTAAAGCCACCCTGCATCACCATATAATTTTCTCCTTTAAATCACAGAAAACTAAATAAAAAACCTAGAAATTTGTTAAAATATGCTCCAAAGTTGATAGAGATTCAGTCATATAGTAGGAATCTGTTGTTTCTAGTACTTTTAATAAGTCCATGTTTAAAAATAGAACTGGTTCTAAGTGAATACAAAACAAACAATGAGAATCAAAATTCAATTTGCATCGTAACTGTAAAATCAAGAACATTTAGTCCTAAAAAATAGCATCAATTTAACCCCTTCACTGTGGCGGCTATTCCGCCGCAGTGCTAAGGGGGCGGGGGCCACGCGGCGAGCGCATGCTGGTGACGGAACTGCTCCGTCACCAGCTGCGGTTGCACTGTGCTCTTGATGGAGCGGATCCGTCACGGCCCCGCCCGCTCAATGGAACGTTCAGCGCAGGTGCGGAATCCGCGCCGCGCAGGTGTTCCGAGCGGGCCGTGACGGAACCGCTCCGTCATCAGCACAGCGTGACCGCGGCTGATAACGGAGTGGTTCCGTCACCAGCAGGGGAGGGGTTAAAATGGACTGTGATATATGTTTTAGCTGCTGATTGTAAATATAAAACTTAGAAATATTGTCTTTGTTGGCTATATATAATATTTTTAAAAAAAACTGACCAAGCCTAGAGGTGGAACACAAATGTATATATTAATACTGTTTGACAATAATGTACACAACTGAATTTCTGATATTTTTTTTATACTTTTTGCAGTGTTGTCTTTTTTGTTTCTGTTGCAAATGACGGACTCCTGATGAAGGCAGTGGCCGTAACGCGCGTAGTGTTCCAACCCACCGCATTGCCAACTTCTGTAGTCCCTTAACCAACTAGTCATTTGGTGTTGATCTATGTTTCCTTTTGTATGTCTTTTATTATTGACCAGATTTACTTGATATAACATGAATTTTTGAGGTTCAGTATAATTGAATGAAGATAAAATAAGAAAATATAAATAAACAAAATATATTTTTATAAAATCCAGTTAGTAATTGTTTGTTTCTTCATGTTGTCATGTGTACTGTATTGATACAGAAGTCCACCTTATAGGATATGGCATATAAGATATAATCTGTTTGCTACAGTTCTCTTTTTTTCCAAATGACTATTCGAGTTCTTGAACAGCAAATTTGCACTTTTCAGGTCTAAAGGCCATTCCTGCCTTGTCAAGTGTGTTGAGAACACTGACAAGGATATTATTGTGTTCTACTTGACTGCCAGCATGCCCCCTTTCCCCCCCCCCCCGTAGGAACATGGTCTGTCAGGCTGAACAAAAGTCAGCCTGACAGACACTATTCACTTTCAGTTTAAGCAGCCAGGAGACACACATGGGCGTTTAGGGCTGGCTCCTGACTGCCTAAACTGAACTTTGCTGGGCTGAGAAAGTCACAGGTCCGTTGGGCGTGACTTTCTCAGCTCAGCAAAGGTGCTGAGGCCCTCCCCTCAGTGACGAGGGATAGCGTCACTAATTGCCTCACACCTGGGCGCTTCAGTTTTAAGCCCTGAAGCGCCCAGGGTCGAGTGCCAATCAGTGACACTTCATCACAGAGTGGGGTGGGGTCAGTAGTGTCCCTGACCCCATCCCGCTCTGTGATGATGATAGGACTAGACTAGGTCCTGTCCGCCCCTCTCCCCCAAAATTTACCGGCCGCCACTGTGTACCTGCCTCACAAGCATTTACCTTCTTTTAACCCCTTCGCTGCGGCGGCTATTCCGCCGCAGCGCTAAGGGGGTAGGGCAGCCGCGCGGCGGTCCCGTGCTTGTGACGGAACCGCTCCGTCACGGCTTGCGGGTGAGCTGTGCTTGTGACGGAACGGTTCCGTCACAAGCATACAAGGGGTTAAACCCACGACGTTACGTGCACTGGCAGCTATTACTTTACTGTTTCATCATATATGCTGCACAAAATACCAGCTTTTGCCTCTTCTTTTAATGTTAAATGCGCAACACTACTTAACAAATAACGCGATTTCACATCACTGACTGTCTACAGGAGAACATGATTAAACTGATTACTCAGCTTCATTCACAAAGCCTTTCAGGTACAGCCCATTGGTGAAATTCTCAAAAGTGTTTACTGCAGGGAATCCTGCTGCAAATAGGATTTATGGGCTGGAAATTGTCGAAGCTGTGATGGTTTGGCGTCGAGAGCAAAAGCTAATCCCTCAAAGTCAGCTGAGCTGCCCTGGTAGCAAACACTAATGTCAGTGCTTGTGTGCATTCATTTGTGCAAGCCTTCTTAAACACAAATACAGGCACACAAAAGCGGGAGATAAGAAGAGGCAGATAACAAGAACGTGCTTGTCCTCACTCACAACCCACAGTCCATTTTCCGATAGGGACAATCAGATTAAATTCCCTCATCATCGGCTCTTCTGCTCTACGCGTTGGATGTAGGTTTCTCGACGCGTAACAAAACAAGCATTTGCAATGCAATAGGTCTCGTATTAGGAAAGTTTGAGCTATTGGTTTTGTAAATGACAATTATTTTATTTATGTGTTGTTTTTGAAAATAGCTAAATTAATAGCTTTGTCATTTACAATGTCAATAGTTATAACTTTCGCAAATGTGACACCTATAGCATTTGTAATGCAACATGTTTTGTATTTACGTGACTTAGATGTATTGATATTACAAATAACAATGGCTTTTATTTTTTTAAATAACTAATACTTAAATAAAAGTGATTGTAATTTATAAGGGCAATAGCTTAAACTTTTGTAAATAACTTTTGTGAAGATTATGTTCAGTGACCAAAATCCAAGAACAGAAGTGAAATATTAACATCTTTTTGTGACATTTGTAATAAAGCTTGAAACATTGAGAGAACATATTTGAACCAGTGATGCTGTGGTGGTGCTGAGTGATGCTGTAGTTCCGCTGAGTGATGCTGTTGTTGCGCTGAGTGATGCTGTGGTTGCGTTTAGTGGTGCTGTGGTGGTGCTGAGTGGTGCTGTGGTGGTGCTGAGTGGTGCTGTGGTGGTGCTGAGTGGTGCTGTGGTAGTGCTGAGGGATGCTGTGGTGGTGCTGTGGTGGTGCTGAGTGATGCTGTGGTGGTGCTGAGTGATGCTGTGGTGGTGCTGAGTGATGCTGCGGTGGTGCTGAGTGATGCTGCGGTGGTGCTGAGTGATGCTGCGGTGGTGCTGAGTGGTGCTGTGGTGGTGCTGAGTAATACTGTGGTGGTGCTGAGTGATGCTGTGGTTGTTCTGAGTGGTGCTGTGGTGGTGCTGAGTGGTGCTGAGTGGTGCTGTGGTGGTGCTGAGTGATAATGTGGTGGTGCTGAGTGATAATGTGGTGGTGCTGAGTGATAATATGGTGGTACTGAGTGATAATGGGGTGGTGCTGAGTGATAATGTGGTGGTGCTGTGGTGTTGCAGAGTGGTGGTGTGTTGGTGCTGAGTTGTGCTGTGGTTGCGCTGAGTGATGCAGGGGTTGTGCTGAGTGATGCAGGGGTTGCGCTGAGTGATGCTGGGGTTGCGCTGAGTGATGCTGGGGTTGGTCTGAGTGATGCTGGGGTGCGCTGAGTGATGCTGGGGTTGGGCTGAGTGATGCTGGGTTGCAAGGGAAAAACGAGTCTAACAGAGGGCAGAAAAACAAGGTAAAAACAAGACAGTGAAGGGGCAGGAGAGAGTGAGGCGGAAACTGAGGAAGAGTGGCGAGGCCAAGACAGTGAAGGGGCAGGAGAGAGTGAGACAGAAATAGAGGAAGAGTGGAGAGGCCAAACCAGTGAAGGGGCAGGAGAGAGTGAGACAGAAATAGAGGAAGAGTGGAGAGGCCAAGACAGTGAAGGGGCAGGAGAGAGTGAGACAGAAATAGAGGATGAGTGGAAAGGCCAGGACAGTGAAGGGGCAGGAGAGAGTAAAACGGAAACAGAGGAAGAGTGGAGAGGCCAAGACAGTGAAGGGGCAGGGGAGACTGAGACAGAAATAGAGGAAGAGTGGAGAGGCCAAGACAGTGAAGGGGCAGGAGAGAGTGAAACGGAAACTGAGGAAGATTGTAGAGGCCAAGACAGTGAAGGGGCAGGAGAGAGTGAAACAGAAACAGAGGATGAGTGGAAAGGCCAAGACAGTGAAGGGGCAGGAGAGAGTGAGACAGAAATAGAGGAAGAGTGGAGAGGCCAGGACAGTGAAGGGGCAGGAGAGAGTGAAACGGAAACTGAGGAAGAGTTGAGAGGCCAAGAGAGTGAAGGGGCAGGAGAGAGTGAGACAGAAATTGAGGAAGAGTGGCGAGGCCAAGACAGTGAAGGGGCAGGAGAGAGTGAAACGGAAACTGAGGAAGAGTGGAGAGGCCACGACAGTGAAGGGGCAGGAGAGAGTGAAACGGAAACAGAGGAAGAGTGGAGAGGCCAAGACAGTGAAGGGCCAGGAGAGAGTGAGACAGAAATAGAGGAAGACTGGAGAGGCCAGGACAGTGAAGGGGCAGGAGAGAGTGAAACGGAAACTGAGGAAGAGTGGAGAGGCCAAGACAGTGAAGGGGCAGGAGAGAGTGAGGCAGAGATAGAGGAAGAGTGGAGAGGCCAAGACAGTGAAGGGGCAGGGGAGAGTGAAACGGAAACTGAGGAAGAGTGGAGAGGCCAACACAGTGATGGGGCAGGAGAGATTGAAACGAAAACAGAGGAAGAGTGGAGAGGCCAAGACAGTGAAGGGGCAGGCGAGAGTGAGACAGAAATAGAGGAAGAGTGGAGAGGCCAAGACAGTGAAGGGACAGGAGAAAGTGAGAGAAATAGAGGAAGAGTGGAGAGGCCAAGGCAGTGAAGGGGCAGGAGAGAGTGAGACAGAAATAGAGGAAGAGTTGAGAGGCCAAGACAGTGAAGGGGCAGGAGAGAGTGAGACAGAAACAGAGGAAGAGTGGAGATGCCAAGACAGTGAAGGGGCATGAGAGAGTGAAACGGAAACAGAGGATGAGTGGAAAGGCCAAGACAGTGAAGGGGCAGGAGAGAGTGAGACAGAAATAAAGGAAGAGTGGAGAGACCAATACAGTAAAGGGGCAGGAGAGAGTGAAACGGAAACTGAGGAAGAGTGGAGAGGCCAAGACAGTGAAGGGGCAGGAGAGAGTGAAAAGGAAACAGAGGAAGAGTGGAGAGGCCAAGACAGTGAAGGGGCAGGAGAGAGTGAAAAGGAAACAGAGGAAGAGTGGAGAGGCCAAGACAGTGAAGGGACAGGAGAGAGTGAGAGAAATAGAGGAAAAGTGGAGAGGCCAAGGCAGTGAAGGGGCAGGAGAGAGTGAGACAGAAATAGAGGAAGAGTGGAGAGGCCAAGACAGTGAAGGAGCAGGAGAGAGTGAGACAGAAATAGAGGAAGAGTGGAGAGGCCAAGACAGTGAAGGGGCAGGAGAGGGTGAAACGGAAACATACAATGAGTGGAAAGGCCAAGACAGTGAAGGGGCAGGAGAGAGTGAGACAGAAATATTGGAAGAATGGAGAGGCCAAGACAATGAAGGGGCAGGAGAGAGTGAGACAGAAATAGAGGAAAAGTGGAGAGGCCAGGACAGTGAAGTGGCAGGAGAGAGTGAAGCGGAAACTGAGGAAGAGTGGAGAGGCCAAGAGAGTGAAGGGGCAGGAGAGAGTGAGACAGAAATAGAGGAAGAGTGGAGAGGCCAAGACAATGAAGGGGCAGGAGAGAGTGAAACGGAAACTGAGGAAGAGTGGAGTGGCCAAGACAGTGAAGGGGCAGGAGAGAGTGAAATGGAAACAGAGGAAGAGTGGAGAGGCCAAGAGAGTGAAGGGGCAGGAGAGAGTGAGACAGAAATAGAGGAAGAGTGGAGAGGCCAGGACAGTGAAGGGGCAGGAGAGAGTGAAACGGAAACTGAGGAAGAGTGGAGAGGCAAAGACAGTGAAGGGGCAGGAGAGAGTGAGACAGAGATAGAGGAAGAGTGGAGAGGCCAAGACGGTGAAGGGGCAGGAGAGAGTGAAACGGAAACTGAGGAAGAGTGGAGAGGCCAAGACAGTGAAGGGGCAGGAGAGAGTGAAACGGAAACAGAGGAAGAGTGGAGAGGCCAAGACAGTGAAGGGGCAGGACAGAGTGAGACAGAAATAGAGGAAGAGTGGCGAAGCCAATACAGTGAAGGGGCAGGAGAGAGTGAAACGGAAACTGAGGAAGAGTGGAGAGGCCAAGACAGTGAAGGGGCAGGAGAGAGTGACATGGAAACAAAGGAAGAGTGGAGAGGCCAAGACAGTGAAGGGGCAGGAGAGAGTGAGACAGAAATAGAGGAAGAGTGGAGAGGCCAAGACAGTGAAGGGACAGGAGAAAGTGAGAGAAATAGAGGAAGAGTGGAGAGGCCAAGGCAGTGAAGGGGCAGGAGAGAGTGAGACAGAAATAGAGGAAGAGTGGAGAGGCCAAGACAGTGAAGGGGCAGGAGAGAGTGAGACAGAAATAGAGGAAGAGTGGAGAGGCCAAGACAGTGAAGGGGCAGGAGAGAGTGAGACAGAAATATAGGAAGAGTGGAGAGAGAGGAGAAAGTGGTGTGAGAGGAGAGAGTGGGGAGAGTGAGGATAGTGAGGAGAGGGGAGATTTAAGTGAGAGGGAGGTGAGAGAGGGAGGGGAGAGTGGTGAGAGGGGAGAGTGGGGAGAGTGAGGAGAGGGGAGAAAGGGGAGAGGAGAAGAGAGGAGAGAGGAGGGGAGAAGGGAGAGTGGAGAGACTGAGGGGAGGGGAGAGTCAGGAGATAGAGGAGAGGAGATTTTATAGTATTGTTAGAAAGGGTGTGAAACTAAATAAGGGGGGGGGATGCAAGAGGAGAATGATATGGGAGTGACCAAGAGCGTGAGAGAGAGAGAGAAATATATTGTAGGATAGCTGAGTTGGCTAAAGCGATTACCTGAGACATTTGCCTGGGACTTGTAGACTAAAACTAGCATCACATCTTTCTGACGCCAAAGAATCGAGAACCATTGAGTCGGGTAACACAGACACCTGTTTGGCGCGCCTGGAGATGAGTGGGAGTCTGCAATGCGCTGTATGAAAGGTCGCTATCAGCTGTCCAAGAGTCAGAGACTTTTTAGAAAAAAAAATGTGTGCGTGTCTAGATCCCATGAAGGGATTGTGGGTCTGAAAGCAGATGCACTGGAAGAAGGGGAGAAGTAGGTGCTGCAGCCCCCACACATATAAATCCTTTATTGCGTTCAGATGTAAAATTGATAATGAAAACACCTTAATTTTTTTGTCCTGAAGCACATTTACTATGTGTTCAACTACAAAATGTTTCACGGCAGCCAACTTCGTTTGATAAAGTGCTGCTAAATATTTTTAAATGTTTAGCTGTGCCTGCAATTCCTTTCTCTTACAACACTCTGGAGTTTATTTTTTTAATATTAACTTACAAAACTCTTGGTCGGGTGCAGATTGAAGAAGTCCCTGGTATTTAAGAGGTGTTCTTACATATAGAAAGACACGTGCTTACTTTACAAAGTACAAACAAATCAATATAAACATCCGCAGCATGGGAAGTACAGTCTAGGGGCGCTTAACTTAAGTTTGGAGATGTCAGTGTAAAGCACCCTTCTCCAACAAGCCGAGGTGCCAACCTTCGTGTAGTGCTGTGAGGAGGAGGGAGGGGGGAGAGAGTATGCTGTGCATACAAATGGTGAAGGAGGGCAGGTCCAGCTGAGACTGCAGAGGAAGAGGCTGAAGGTGGGAGGGCGGGGGAGATAGCGAAAGGGTGAGAGAATAGGCATGGGGCAGGGGAGAGTATTCCTTTGAAGTGTGAAGCTCTCGGCATTGCTGTGGCGGGTCTGATGCGAATACATATCGTTATGTGGTGGTATGCTTTTCCCATAATGTAATGCCTACTTTTGTAAGGAGTTAGTTCAACTAAAATTGAGATCGTATTTGCCAAATGATTTCTTGTGTCTTCTGTTTTAAACTATGTGGGACCCGAGTTGATGTGATGGTCTTGAATCCTCCAGATTTCTATTGAAGTCAGACTGTTGCCTCTGAAGACATGCGACCATCTGAACCCTTAAGAGGCACTACCGCTCGCCCTAAAGAGAAGGGACCATTGCGTGATTGACTCCTAACAATGGAGAAAAATAAAAATGATGTCAGCTTTTTAGCTTCTTCCCTGCTCCTGCATTTTGTCTGTTTGTCTATGTAAGTGGCACCGCCCGGTTAGAGACTTGATGTATGTTCTTGTCTTGTGCATAAAGGTATATTGGTCAGTAATCTGCGCTAAGCAGAGTGTGCAGCTTTTCACACGTTTGTGAAAGACTGTCTTTTGTGCAGATGCCTGCTCCTACTTACTCCGCCTCCTTGCACAGTGCACCTTTGGTAACTCGTTTCGACACTCAAGCTGCTCCAACCTGTTCTCATCGCCAATGTAGACATGAGTCTGGAATGTGCTGCTCTGACAGTTTGTGTGTGTGTTTGTACGTGGCCGCGGCTCAGTACATATGTTGTGCTGGTTGGTATGGGGGGGGCTGGGTGGGGTGGGGCGGGGCGGGAGCGCATTGGCGAGGGAGCAGCAGCCTGGTTGGTATCGTATGCCCACTTCAAACTAAGTAGTTTCTGTGCTTCACGAGATGGACATGGGGCGTTGAAAACGAAACTGCAGGCTGACCGTGAATAAAAAACAAGTGTTGCATTTTGCATGGGTTTCCGTTGACAGCCAGAGATCCATTTCCATTTAGCCATCAGGAAGTACGTCAGATAACTCCTTGCACGTAACAAAAAAACTACTGTAGGGAGGGGGTGGGCAGGCTGATTAACTGCGGAGCGGATCTCTTTGAAGTAGCTCACGGCCTTGAGGCCGTGAAAATTAAAGCAATTAGGGGGGCGGTGGGAGGGAGGTTGATAGGCAGAAGGCTCAGGGAAGATGTGAGATTAGAGGGAGGGGGTGGGCTGCCTGCAACTCGAGCGACCATTTGGAGAGGGAGGGGAGTGGGCTGCCTGCTGGGAGAAGCTTGTGTGCCTTTGATGATCGAATGCAAGCTCGTGCACGAGGAGCTTGTGGTCACGTGATTCATGTGAACTGTTGAAAATCCTCATCGTAAAAAGTCAGCTATGTGGATGGGCGGCAATAGGTCTCTCTACGATTCCTGAAAAAGAACAAATTGAACCAATCCTGGAGCTGCTCTCATGCTGTTTTCGGCATGCGTGGATCAGGCTAAACACAGCGCTTCTTTCAGACCCGAAGCCTGTGCCTGTCTGCTCGGCCTCGGCACAGTGCTAGATTTCGTGCGCGCTGAAGTGCACATATTGGTCTGGAAGTCGCAAGAGAGCTGGCCAATCCGACATGCACACACTTTAGGCAAGTCAATAGGCTCAGCCTCGTAAGGAGACACTGGAGTTTACTAATTGGCCATGTCCACTAACCATTTTATCAAAGCTGCTGTAGCTGATGCATTTGCCACAGGTGGGGCTATGCTCCTCTGCCTTAAAGGCGGAACTGCCGATGGTTCGTTTTCAATAAAATGGGGATTAAAGCTCATACATATGCATACTTATAGATGGGTGTTCACTATATTTTTATAAGAATGCTAGTAGTAGTAAAATCTTTAGTCCCCTTATAAAAGGCCATAAAAGAACACACAACATAAAAGCTGACAGAGTGTAACAATTGTAATACAGCAATTAAAGCCAAATTATATAAAATAACAATATTTGATATTCCTGACAAAAGATTTGACATAAAGTGATGCGTGCATTTGGATATTATTATTTCCATATTTATCAATCTGACTGCATGTGCCATCATGCAAATATATTCAGATTGTGATAGTTGCAGGTAATACAGTGCTGGTCTACATTTTCTAATAGTCAAAGACCTGAGCAATGGAATGAATTATTGTTTCCTAGGCACAGCATTCAATTGAGAAAAAAAGAAAAAGTGTAGCATGGATTGGTTAAATCTCGAGTTACATAGACATAACTCGAGGACTGTGTCACTATATGCATTTCTGGAGCAGGAAAGTAAAAGGTTCGCTATGTTAAATCTAAATCTAAACAGATAAACACGTTGATGGGGATGCAGTGAGGAGTACAGATAGGGCCCCATATGATCTGTTGTTACTATCAGTTGGTGGGCAGCCACACTCTTTTTACTGGGCTCTGGAGTTTCCCTTCTCCATACCTGCATAGAGAGAACTACGGCCTTTAGACATGTTTTGGGTAAGGTAGTAATATCACGTGTTCTATAGAAGCATTGAGGCCTTCCAAGCAGGGTAAATTGGTTGTTAATATACCTCACCCCTTCATGCGATGGGCAGAATCAAGACGTAGGCAATTAGTGATTATATCCTGATTCAAGAAGGTTTCCTACCCGGCCAAGATGGAGTGCCACAGCATAAGTGGTGCTAACTTGACATGGTCCTCTAAATACAGTAGGCCTAGTTCAGCGTGTCAGTACGAACAGAACAACAATGTGTCTTATATATATGAGCCATCACATGATGCAGGGGCTTCGAGCCTAGCTTCTCTGCAAACCTAAGAGTTGCTTCTGTTCTAAATCGAATTATTCTGACCATCAAAGGGTACCCTAAGGTAAGCAAAGGACGGAACACATAAGAGTTTAGTACCACTAATAAATGAGGTTTCAAGTTGTTCAGGGCGAACCTGCAGATAGTTATGTGTGATTGTGACGGTTGCCGGAGGCTTCCTGATATCAGGCATGTGGCTCCAACGAAATGGCTTCTAGTTTGTCTAGTGTTTCCTGACCACAAAATAGCGTCCACGCCCCCTTGCCTCACAGTATGGCTCCTGAGACAGATTTAAGATGCATTTGGGAACCAACACATTTGCAAGTAACATATGAGGTTTTCAGTATTTTGGTCCTGCTTTTTGGCCTATATGCTTTCTAGTATTGGATTATTTAACTTCTTGTGGTTTGGAGACTTCATACTCCGGCTTGAATTATTTCACCTATTGTTTTCTGGAGAATTGATGCTCCAGGGGTAATTATTATTTTAGTGCCCGGTTCGTTCTTTTTTGGAATCCACTCACCTAATTTTCCGGAGAAGACATCCATCGAATCCAGGAGGTGGTGAGTGTTGAGGGTCCTGAAAATAAACAACTAATGAAGACATTTTGAACAACAGCAAACTATTCAACAAACCTGGCAAGGTGCTGTTTATTATAGGTAATAAAAGCAACTTACCATCCTGAATCAACTTGTTGCATCCTCCTTTGGTGGTGAGCCATCCTCTCAGCGTAGTTGTCTTCTGTGGTTGGAAAGAACCTACAAGGAGAAAAGATACAAGAAAAGACTATTAAACACATGCACTTTATACAAGAGACAAACTAAATCTGAATCATATAAACTATTGAACTTTTTCGGGAAAGCTCTCTTGGGATTTTTGTAGACGTTTGCTAGTACAAGTTTGCGTGTGATCGCGAGGGAAATTTCGCGCGAACTTACCCACGCGGTCGTGAACGGGCGCGGCCATCTTGTTTTTCATTCATTGCTATGGTTCAGGGCATGCTTTCTGTATCCTCTGTCAATCTCTGCCATCCTCTGCTTGTTTGAAGTTTTTTTTAATCTATTTTACTTAGTATCTATCCCTCTATTTTTCTAGCTCTATATTTTTGTATTTTCTGCTACTTTTGGTTAATTTTAAACTACTTTTTTAAACTCTTTTCTTTTCTTCTTCCCTATTCTATTTCTTATTTATTATTTACCTTCCTTTCTGCCCAGACCATGGTAAAGGGAGCCGGGAAGCAGCCTGAGAAGGGGAAGGGTCCCGTGCCCGGCTCCCGTGCGGGCGTTTGAGGGGGGGGGGCAAGTCACAGCCCGGGAGATCTTTACCGTGGAGGAGGTGTCCGCACTAGTGTTTTATGTCCAGCGCCGCCTCCCCAGGACCATCATGGCAGGTGGCAAGATCGCTAGCGGCTACGGGATCCGGGAGCGCCGGAAGCGGTGGGAGAAGGTGTGCCGGGCCATGTACCAACACTCTCGGGTCCGGCACACCTACAACCAGGCCACTCACCGTTGGACGGATCTCCTGGACCGGGAACGTGACTTGATCGACCTGCTCGGCCTCAAGATCCCCGGGCTTGGTGAGTAGTAGTAGCTATTTCTTCACTTCTCCTGCTCTGTGTGTTATTATATTGCAAATTTTTGTTTTTTACCAAGAGCAATAATGCTGCTGATTACATTGTAGGTAAATTATATTTCAAAATCTTCTGTGCATTTCAGGTGCACTGCTCTCCTTCTCAGTAGCGTTGCAACTATGCTTATTTGTTTTCGATTTTGTGTTCATTTCATTGGCCTGAGAAATTATGTAAGAGTGTAGTTTAAAGAACTGCGTAATGCTAGACACTAAGGGTCAGATTTTTCATTACCGGCGCATCCCTGCAAAGTAGCAGGGATGCACCAGTAATTGTGCACCACGCCACCACCACCCATGGTGCGCCGTATTTACAATGCCCCTGCAATCAATCGCGCACCGCGTTGCGGGCGCTCTGCCGCATGACACCACTGCCATCGCATACAGGTATTATATGGTATTAATCCCCCACAACCTGTATGTTGTTAGTGCTTGCACGCTGTTATTGAACCCAACAGTCCTGATTGCCTCCATTCTTGCCTTTTCAGAATTCTCACTTCATTCACAGTCTACCCCCACTCGTGCAGCCTCTGTGCTGGCTGAGCAGGTAAATTGTGTTCACCCTTGTGTGTAGAGACAGAGAGGTTTCTTTCAGTATGACAATATTTTTGACACCATCCCTCAATTCCTTTTTCCAGATAAATTCTTATCCAGTCCCTGTCCTGAGGAGAACCTACACTAATCACGGTTCGAAACGCGTTGACCCCCAGCCTGTGACAAGAAAGAAGGGTGCAGCTAGGGACTAACTTATACCACTTCCGTGGGCCCTTGCTGGCAATCTGAAAATATTCTACCACAGGTGTTGTGAGACAGGCAGGCAAGCCCATTCCACCTTTAGATCCGCCTGTCCACTGGTATTCTAGTCAAAGGACTGGTTCTTTCCCACTTGTAAATATTGTTCTTTGTGTAAAAGTTGTCCATGTCGCAATTAGTTTGTAATGTATTCTCTTTGAAGTTTCTTGTTGGTGTTGTGAAATTTTGAGTATTTACCTTAAATGCCTGTATATCTGTATATATTGTACATATAACCGTATGTTTTTGAACTGACTGTCTTGATAGAAATTTCCTTTGATGTCATGTTTCTGATCAACTAATGAAAATGGATTATAAATTAAAATAAATTTGTGTGTAATATACATTGTTGGCCACGCAGTACATACTGGCTGTGTGGATCTTGAACTTTCTTGAAATAATCCTGATCAGCCACTTTGATCTGTTCATCAATTGTTGAGATCCAGGCTGGTCAGTTGTAGGATCCAATACCTTCATTTGTATACAGTATTTACAATGCGGCGCACCATGGTCCCAAAACGTCACCGAAGCGTTACGCATCTGTGCCGTAAAGGCGGCGCATTGCTGGAGTTGCGTCGTAACGATGGCGCAGCTCCAGCAATGCTCTGGGGTGCCCTATCTCCCCAATGCTGCGTCAAGCCGTACGTCTGCTTCAAGCAGGCGCAGGGTTTAAGTCACGCATCATTGTCCTAAAAGTGACTGATTTAAATCTTGTAGATTTCCCTCAGCCACTTTTAGGATGCGTTCCTGCGCAGGAACGCCCTCCCTTGCGCCAGAACGCCCCCTGATGGCGCAGGGCTTTACAACGTGATGCATCTCCCATATGCGTCACGTTGTTAATATACGCCGCACCATGGTGCCTCTTTTGTTCTGCCGCAGCGTCATAAAAGTCATGCAACAATGGAGCAAAAGAGCCGCAAGGGGCTTGTAAATCTGCCCCTACAGACTCAAGTCCAGTCCTTCCTTTGTACACCTGGTAATAAGAAGAAATAGTGGTGGTGGATTGATAGTTTGAGTATTTTAATGACTGGTTAATGTAGTTGGAAACTTTTTAGTGTTGTCGCTGATCTGCAATCACGATGGAGTTTGTCTGTCACTTCGCGTACTGCGGACTGCTGCCTGCCAGTCCTAGGCGAACCTTTTTAGTAGTTTGTTTAGTGAGTTACATAACTTTCCAAGTCGACGGCCTGCAAATCAAGCAATACTAATATCGTAGTAGACCACATGAGATAGGTCAATATTTCCCGTGGAATAGTTGTCTATTTGCTATTTCGCCAAAATATTTTGTTATTGTTCTTTTGAAATGTTTGATTTGGTTGACAACAATCATCCATGTTTTTGGGTCTTTCTTTCTTTCATGTTGTACATCAGTTCCCCCCAGGGGCAAGAGGACATTGGAGGAGGCTGCTGCTGCTGAACAAGGCCAGGATCGGTCAGGCGAGGGCCCCTTTGCTGGCCCCGGTAAGTTTTAATTTTTTCCTAGCGTTCCTCATTCGATTTTTTCTAATTCGTCTTTGATCTTCTTGTAGACTGTATCTAAATACTTATCCTGCCTCTACTATGACTCCCTGTGGTATTACTAGATTATTCTTATTAGTCGGTCTGTCTAGCTAACTAAGATTGCACATTTGGCAAAAGGTGTTAAACGAAACTCCCATTCTAGTCAGCAATAGCTCTATGCACTGAGTGCAGTCCTCTGGGATTGTCCATAATATATTTTCAAGTCTTCTAAATGTTTATGCTTTGACAATTCTGTAGTAGGGGAATCTCTGTTATAGTCATAATCTAGTGAATAGTCCCGCCCATGTGCGTGGACCCCGGAGCAATCAAAAATTATCTCTAAAGTGTCGAAAAAATGCAGAACTGCACAGACACTTAAGAGAGAATTTAAAGACATATAATGCAGCCTATAAAAGGCTACACTGTCCAGTACTTCAGCTAGAAATTCCACCAAAAATCCACAAAAACAGCAAAGCCTGTCCAGATTTCCTTTGTCTTCAGTACAAACCCCTCTGGAAGATAGAGAGGAAGGCATGGACAGACAAGCCCCATAGGCTGCCTTTATGTGGCTCAGAATAGGATACTGTGCCTTTAAGAGAACTTTCCAGAACTTCACAGTATCCCAGAATGCCTTGCAGGTCTCTCTTACTTTCAGTTCTTTTTGAAGGCTCCTGCAAGCAGGACCCTGTAGCATTGAGCTCTCCCTTTTCAAGGCTTTTGTTGGTGTTTTTTCACTAAATTCGATTTTGTGTACTTTTAAAGTACTCTGGTGACTTTCTTCTTGGTTTTGTGCACCCTTTTGTTGTCCATAATGCCTGCATTATTTGACAAATGCCCGGAGTGCTCCAGGAAGAAGGCCAAGACAGACTCCCATGAGGTCTGTATCCTCTGCCTTCCCTCTTCCCACATCTCTGAGGAGTGTGAGATCTGCCCAGGTTTCTCTGGCAGGACCCTGAAGGACAGACTGAAGATCAGGCTTCAGGGACTAGAAGAAAGAAGACAGAAGACGCAAGGTGGGTCTGGAGGGGCTTCATCTGCCCATGCTGAGGCCCCTGGGGGGCTCCCTGGGGGCAGGAAGCCCAGCACACGTCCCCATTCTCCGTCTGGGTCGGTGGCACCCACCAAGACGTCGTGGGGGAAGTCCAAGGCCGGCTCCCCATCTCCCCAGGGCTCTGGGTCGAGAAAACGTCGCCCGTCGACGTCGTGGGACCTGGATAGGCCGCCGTCGAACACAGAGACTTTGTCATCGTCGCTGTCTTTGGCGTCGACGTCGAGCTCTCGGCGTCGACAGGATCGGCGTCGACGCTCGCCGCCGAGGCGATACCGTCGATCGCCGTCAAGACACAAGGCTTCATCGTCGTCGAGGGGATCCTCGTCGTCGAGCCCGCCGTCGACGCAGAAGCACTCGCCGGCGAGACGGAGGCGTTCGCCGTCGAGGCGTAGGAGGTCAAGGTCGACGTCGAGACGCTCCAAGGCGATGTCGAGGCGGTCGCCGTCGAGGCGCAAGAGATCGCCGTCAAGACGCAGAGTGTCGTCGTCGAGATGGTCTGGGTCGACGTCGAGACGCGACAGCCGTTCGACGCCGAAGAGGAGGAGACAGTCGATGCCGAAGGGTCGCTCGACGTCGAGGGGCCGACGGTCGACGCCTGAGCGCCGGTCTGTGGCATCAAAGGATCGTACTACGTGGCCTAGGGCTGAAGGGGGCTCTCCTCAGCCCGGGAAGGATGGTGGGTCACCGGGATCGGTGTACTCGGAGGTGTATACTCCAAAGAAGTCTGTTCCTCCTCCTCCTCCGCTACCAAGAGGCCCGCGTCCGAGGACTCCCACCCCTCCTCCTTTGCCTCCTCTGCCTGAAAAGCCGCCACCGGTTCCGCCGAGGTCGGTCTCATTGCCCGATCTCCTGACCCCTCCTAAGAAGACTCCTAAGTCTAAGGAACCACGTAAGCCCAAGTCGGCCACCTCGGAGAAGCCGGTGGACCGGCCGAGGCCCAGGAGATCGAAGTCTCGCTCCAGACGGAGGGAGCGATCGAGGAGTAGGCACAGGTCCTCCACCCGTTCCAGACGGCACCGTAGGAGACAGAGATCCAGGACCGATACGTCCTCTAGGACCCGCTCCTATTCCCCTACTTTGTCCGATTCGCCGGAGACTAGGGTGTCTCCTATCGATGACATCGGTACGTTCCAGGAGGTTCTCCTGAGGGGGGCCGCGAAGTTGGGTATCACGGTGACGGCTCCTACACCTACGACGTCCGTGATATTCGAGACTTTGCACAAGAAGCACCTGTCTCGCCCTCTGTTGCCCTTGGTTCCGGGACTGGTTGAACCGGCACAAGAACTCTTTCTTACTCTGGATCAACCCCAAGTATAATCAAATTATTATAGTTATCGATCTTAAACTGTAAATATTGAGACAATATAAAAAACATATTTTCCCAGAAAACCTTGATTTTGGGACAAAAGGCAATAATATGTGACCAATTAACCAAATCAGGTTGAGTGCATCTAAAACAATTAGACGTTGCATTACTATACATTTTGGACATCGTTGCCGGTGTATAATACAATAGCCATTTGCTAAAGAAAAGCATACGTCTCCAGTTTGCCCCTCTAAGAACCGTGAAGTTTAATTTATTTAGTGTTGTCCAGTTTATTTCCTTTAAATTGAAGTTTTCATGTTTCTGCCATTTATTTATCGCTTTGGCACTCAGATCCTCCTCCCTATTTTCTGCCAAACTTTTCCTCCATGTTCCCGCCCTCTTGAATACTGGGGACCAAAAGATATTGTTCGTTAAATTAGAAATCTGGCTTAATTGTGTTATATCAATAATACTCAGTAACCTATACAGCGCTACATATGAGCCCATAAGAAGAAAATTACCGCCTATTAACACTGCCATCTCATCGGGAGTCAACCAGACTCCAAATTTAATAAAATTTGATAAGTTAATGAACCCATATCTTGCCCAGGTAAGTGTGATGTCTAATTCTAATCTGGTCCCTAATCCAAAAACAGCCTCTCTTAATGGAGTTACTAGGGACAGGAGAGAGAGTGAAAGATTCCTTGGTGAAGCTTTTGTACATCATTGTTGCAATTGCCAGATCTCTTATTCTTAAATATTGGAAATCAGAAATAATTCCAACTGCAGAAGAATGTTTTCAAAAAATCAAGAGAGTTAGAAATAGTGAATTGAGGTATGCAAAAAGGATTGGAGCTTTACGTAAATTTACTAAAATCTGGAAAGATTACTTTGACTGAGAAAAGCGTACAACGCTGGATATCTGGGATCTGGGACAGTATGTTTCTGTTTAAATACAATCTTTTGTTTGATCTGTACCTATCTTGGGCAATTTCAGTGTATTTTCAGTTTAGTATGTTTAGATTTACATGCCGGATATTTGGTAATCATTATGTCATTGATTCTCTGCCAAGAACTTAATAAAAATATGTTAAAAAAAAAAAAAAGAACTCTTTCTTACTCCGGCGGTGGTGAAGGCCGCCCCGTCTAGACTTTTGAAGAAGTACAGGGCACCGGGCTCAGACCCTGCCTTCCTGAGGATGGACCCGGTCCCCGACTCAGTAATAGTTACCGCGGCCAGAAAGCAGCATTCTACCTCCCCGTCCTCCACCGTGCCTCCAGACAAGGAGAGCCGCTGGATTGATTCGGCGGGAAGGAAGGCATGTGGGACTTCTTCCACCACAATGAAGGCTTCCAGCGACTCTGCATTGCTGGGACGATATGACCGTGCGCTTTGGGATTCCATGGAGCAGTTTGCGGACCTTGTGCCGCGTGACAGGAGGGAGGACTTCATGGAAATTGTCAAGGAGGGGATGCTGGTCTCGAACCAGGCCATCAGTGCCGCGGCGGATATCTCCTTGCTAGCTGCACATGGCTACTGCCACGGTATCAACCAGCGCCGCCACGCATGGCTCAGACTTACGTCTCTCAAGCCTGAGGCGCAACAGCGAGTGGCCAACCTGCCGTTTTCCGGGGACACGCTCTTCGGTAAACACGCAGATGACGAGATGGCCCGGATGAAGGCCGAGGCAGAAACCCTGACGGCGGTGGGCTTGTAGAAGCCCAAGGACAAGAAACCCTACCGCCAGTTCCAGCAGCGGTTCGGATCGCAAGGGAAAGGAAGAGGACAGTCTTCGGGACAACAGCAGCAGCAACAACAGCAGCAGTTCCGAAGACCTTTCCAAAAACGTCAGAGGGGTAGAGGTGGACAGCAGCCCTCTACCGCGAACAAGGGCCCGGCCGGGTCTCGACCCTGAGCGGTTACTTCCCCGTCATCCGTTACCCACTCCGGTGGGGGGAAGCGTTCAATCTTTTCTGGCAGAGTGGAGAAAAATTACTCAGGACAAGTGGGTGCTGAATATTGTTTGCAATGGGTACAGTCTTCGGTTCATCAGCCCTCCTCCAGCGATCCCTCCGGTCAGCTCGCAGTATCAACTACGCGAGCTCCAGGCGGAGGCCGATATTCTGTTAAGGAAAAGGGCGATAGAAGACGTACCTCTGTCTCAAAGAGGAAGAGGTCTGTACTCCCGGTTCTTTCTGGTTCGCAAAAAGGACAAGAACGAGTTCAGGCCCATTCTGGACTTGCGGCAGGCAAACAAGTGGATTCGCAGAGAAAAGTTTTGCATGATGTCGTTGCATCAGATTTATCCTCAGTTGCAACAGGGGGACTGGCTTTGTGCCATAGACCTACAAGATGCGTACTTCCACGAGCCCATCGCGCACAAGCACAGGAAGTTTCTGCGGTTTCAAGTCGGCACCAATCATTACCAATACACGATGCTGCCTTTCGGACTGAAATCTGCACCCAGGACATTCTCGAAGTGCATGGCAGTGGTAGCGGCACACCTGAGGAAAGGCAAGGTGTTTGTCTACCCGTACCTGGACGATTGGTTGATCAAGGCCTCCTCCTTCTCAGAAGCCCAAGCGGACTTCCGGAAGACGTGCGTTCTCTTGAACAAGTTGGGGTTGCACATCAACATGTCCAAGTCTGTCCCGATCCCGGTCCAATGTATTCAATACTTGGGGGCCCACCATCAATACGCTGTCAGCAAGCGTGTCTCCTTCGGAGGAGCGACGGAGATCGATCCTTCGGAAGGCTCAGGCTCTTATGACCGCTCCATCTACAACAGTGAGCACGGTGTCTTCTCTACTGGGGTCGATGGCCTCTTGTATCTTCCTCACTCCTCATGCACGACTACACATGAGACCTCTGCAGGAGTGCTTGGAGGACCAATGGGACCAGAGGAGAGGATCTTGGGACGACAAGATACGACTGTCTCGGCATGCTCTTCAGTCTCTGACGTGGTGGTGTTCAGCGGAGAATCTCCTCAGAGGAGTTCCCTTCCACAAGGACATTCCTACTCAGACGATCGTGACGGATGCGTCTCTCCAGGGCTGGGGAGCGCATTCGGGGGACTTGCAGATCCAAGGCACGTGGTCTCAGACGGAGTCCACGTATCACATCAATTTCCTGGAACTCAGAGCTGTTCACTTGGCGCTGAAGGCCTTTCATCCGTCCTTCCGGACCAACTCTCTGCTTGTACAGACGGACAATACGACCACAATGTATTACCTCAACAAGCAGGGGGGGTCGAGATCGCGCACCCTGTCTCGGGAGGCGCAGACGATCTGGCACTGGCTTCTGGCAAGAGGATTGACGATAACGGCTACACATCTGCCGGGTGTGCAGAATGTTCAGGCAGACGCACTGAGCAGACTGATTCTGGAAAACCACGAGTGGGTCATAAACGACGACGTACTAGGAGAAGTCTTCGCAAGGTGGGGGACTCCAGACGTAGATCTGTTCGCCACCGCCGAAAACAGCAAATGCCGAGACTTCGCCTCCAGGTACTACCAGCAAGGGACGCTGGGGAATGCACTCTGGATCAACTGGTCGAACAGCTTTGTTTACGCTTTTCCGCCCATCCCTCTGATTCCGGCGGTGCTCATCAAGCTGTCCCGGTCCAGGGCACGAATGATCCTGATTGCCCCGGAATGGCCCAGACAGTGGTGGTTCACGGACCTTCTACACCGGTCCCTCCTTCCACACAGACGGTTGCCGTGCAGGCCGGACCTTCTCACGAAGTTCGGGGGGCAGATGGTGCACCCCAACTCTCATCCTTGAGTTTGGCGGCATGGCTCCTGAGGTAGTGCAATATGGCCATTTGAATCTACCAGAAGATTGCATGGACATACTGAAGGAGTCTAAGAGGCCCTACACTCGGACGTCCTACGCTTACAAGTGGAAGAGGTTTTGTATCTGGTGTGTGTCTAGGAACTCTGATCCTAAGATGTCATCCTTCCCTACCTTCTACATTTGGCGCGATCTGGCCTTAATGTTCACTCTATTGGGGTTCATCTCGCTGCATTGACTGCCTACAGGAAAAGCCCTTCACAGACTTCCTTCTTTCAGATCCCTGTGATCAAAGACTTTTTGGAAGGCTTGAAGAAAGTGTTCCCTCCTGTCAGGCTTCCTTCGCCTTCATGGGAATTGAATGTGGTGCTGTCCAGTTTGATGAAGGAGCCTTTTGAACCCATTCATAAGGCTTCGTTGCAGCACCTGTCCTGGAAGGCGGCGTTCCTCGTGGCCATTACATCGGCCCGCAGGGTGAGTGAAATTCAGGCGTTGTGTTGTAATGAACCTTACACTGTATTTCATGCTGCTAGGGTTGTTATGCGTACTCACCCTAAATTTCTTCCCAAGGTTATTTCTGACTTTCATGTCAACCAAACTATAACTTTGCCTACTTTTTTTCAGAACCCTTCATCTCCAGCGGAAAGGTCCTTACATTCCCTGGATGTTCGGAGGGTGTTGAAATTTTATCTGGATAAGACTAAAGATATTCGTAGGTCAGACCAACTGTTTATCAATTACGGATCAGTCAGGACGGGTCTTACGACCTCTAAGCAGTCCATTTCTAGGTGGATTGTGTCCTGCATACAACTATGTTACCAGAAAGCTAATAAGACCTTAGGGGGTAAGCCTAAGGCTTATTCCACCAGGGGCAAAGCTGCCACGACAGCCTTGCTCCGTAATGTACCGATTGCAGAAATTTGCAAGGCCGCCACTTGGAAGTCGGTTCATACCTTTGCTAAGCATTACTGTCTGGACGCTGATGCCAGAGCAGATGCTCAGGTTGGACAGGCTTCACTGCGGAATTTGTTCGCACAATAGTGGTTGGTTTCTTTTCTCCACCGCGCTTTGGTGTGGGGATGGGCTTGCCATTCTATTCACTAGATTATGACTATACACAGTGATCCCCTACTACAGAAGGAGTAGTTTCTTTTCTGTAACTCCAGTTCTGTAGTAGGGGTATCTCTGTTATAGTCATAAGCGCCCGCCCTCCTCCCCGGTGGAGAGATGTTCATGTAAAGAATGCTACAGGTCGGGCGTGTTACGCCTTCAAAAAGAACTGAAAGTAAGAGAGACCTGCAAGGCATTCTGGGATACTGTGAAGTTCTGGAAAGTTCTCTTAAAGGCACAGTATCCTATTCTGAGCCACATAATGGCAGCCTATGGGGCTTGTCTGTCCATGCCTTCCTCTCTATCTTCCAGAGGGGTTTGTACTGAAGACAAAGGAAATCTGGACAGGCTTTGCTGTTTTTGTGGATTTTTGGTGGAATTTCTAGCTGAAGTACTGGACAGTGTAGCCTTTTATAGGCTGCATTATATGTCTTTAAATTCTCTCTTAGGTGTCTGTGCAGTTCTGCATTTTTTCGACACTTCAGAGATTATTTTTGATTGCTCCGGGGTCCACGCACATGGGCGGGACTATTCACTAGATTATGACTATAACAGAGATACCCCTACTACAGAACTGGAGTTACAGAAAAGAAACTACTCCTTACCAACAATAAAAAGGTGAATGACCACCAAGAAAGAATAAGATACTACTTTACTTTTGGTTCAGATTGGAGGACAATCCATACTACTACTGTTGCAGGGACAAATCTGCACAAACAGAACTGTGGAGACCAAATAGTGCATTGCTTATCAATTATAACAGGCGCAGGTAGACTTTCCACATACCTCAGTGATATCAGACTTTGAAGAACCCCCAATCTCCTTACTGACTAGATAGTGTGGCAGAGTCATTTAGCTCCCAAATTCATCGATGATTGATCCCCAATGATGATTATCCAACGCAGGACAAGAGTACGGAGTCAGAGTCCAGAAGTGTCAGAGGCACAGACTCATGCTTGCAAATTGCAAAACCTTTTGCTCATTCACTCTTGACCAAAAACCACAGTCTATTTAAGTTTTAAAGCTTCATTAAAAGTAAAAATATTTATTAAAACCAAGCTTGTCATAAAACATAAACGGTTGATTAAAAATGGAAAAGAGCTTATAGTGATTTATTTCACACATTTATTGTGGGCGAGCCGAGCCCTCACCTGGTTTGAACTTTAATTTTTCTTTTTGGTGCTGAATCGTTGGTCCCTCCGTCCTAGTGATGATGATTTGTTCTTAGAAGTGAAGCTTCTGTCTGTTATGAGAAAAATGGTGCGTGTTAAAAAGTAAGCATTCATCAGTTGTGCCAAAAGTGCAGCAAGACAACACCCTTCCCTGGAAAAAGGGACATTTTTACTTTAGAATAGACAGTCACAAACTATTAGATTGGTTTCTGTATTCACATTTCTTCATACCTAGACAAAATACTAGTGAGTGATGTATGTCTATGACATCTAATATTCTTAAATGTACTTTGTAGGTGGAACATCTGGTGCTGGGCCCAGCGCAGAGGTGGAGGAGGAAAGTTATGGGGAGGAGGCGGTGCAAGTGCCGGACCAAACTGCTGTGCGGGTTGCCACGGTAGTGGCGGGCAGTGGTAAGCTCTTATATTCCTTACTTATTGAGATTGCAGACTGCATAGTGTGCCCCCTGTGAGAAAACGTAAGGTTTGTCCAGATGAGAGACATGAAGAAGAATGATTGACATATAGTTTGAATGGATGGATGCCTGGATCATGGTACTATCTGACTCTTAGATAGCATATGTGTCTCTAAAGAGAGTAGACGGTCACTGGATGAACTAAGTGTTACTTTAAAGAGCATGTAACACCGCACCCGCACGTCCGTCCCAGTTTAGGAAAGGCAAGGAAAAGAAGTTGTAATTTTGTCCGAATACTACCATGAATAGTAGCAGTAGTTTGTATTGCAAGCACAGCATATATCCGGCTATTACGATGGCCACTCACTACCTCTGTTAATAAGTTTAGTAGAACTCGGTCATTCATGTGTGGATGTATCACTGTTCACTCAATAAAAAGAAAAGCACCTAAAGTCATCCCATATGTAAGCAAATACATACCATGTGCAGTGATAGATAATCAGATTATTTATCTTCTTCATTTTCCTTTTCTAGTATTCATTGGCACTGTATGGGGAAAGTTAAATTAATTAAGCAGTAGCCCTTGTAACAGAGTATTCTCAGTGCCACCCGTAATAGAAAAGTAAGAGCATCACCACCTGCATGTACTGGACTGGTACAGTAACGCAAGTCTGTCTCATTCATCATGGCGGGCGTCTGTTTTTCTCGGGTGCAAGTTGACTGCGCTGGCATTATGCCGGCTTGCAGAAGTTAACCTACCAATTTTGCTAAACAAGAGAGAAGAATAAGACTGGTGTACTGTCATAGTCGACTCTAATGGAGTGAGTCCATAGTGCTCGTAGAATTGATTCCTTAAACTCCCACTAATGTTAGAGCAAGGATGAAGAAGTGGGAGGTTAGATAGATACTGGACACAATAGTTATGTACTGCGCTTGCAAGTTGCTAGTTCTACTGTGACACAACTTTCTGCTGAATCATTTTGTGCTAATCTTAAAGAGCATTGGTTACAGACTATGTCTTTCTTTCTTCATATAGATGCTCCTTCCAAACTAACACGAAAGGAGCTGGCTAAAAGGGCCCGGCAACGGAGGCTGGAGGCCACTTCGCCGAATATCGGCGGCTGGTGGCCCAGGAGGAGGAGGACACGCAGAGTACGTCAACAACATCCACGGCGACACCTGCATCCTCCTCCGCGCTCCCTGGGTCAGCCAGTCAGCGCAGCAGGTCTCCAGCGGTACGGAGCCGGGGTACCGCAGCCACCCGCCACCGCCGAGCAGCAAAGAAATCAGCTGCCCCCCACAGCAGTTGCAAAAAAAGGATGGACCGCCTTTCCCTCAGGGTGTCCTACCTCGAGCAGGAGCTCCTCAACACTAAAACCCTGCTCGAGACCCTCCGCAAGGAGCATGCCGACCTGGCCCGAAAAGTCAACAGGAGTCAGCAGTAGGAGGAGACTGTCCCTTGCCCCTTTTTAAAAGACTTCTGGGGGTGGGAATTGGGAGTTGAGTTTTCTACTTTTTTGGACTTCGTTTTCACGGACATTCGTTAGGGTTCGGGAGGGGGGTGGGTTGGGTCTTGCGGGAGAATATTTATGTTAGGGATATATAAATATACTTTAAACTTTATCTTAGCATATATGTTTTTTACTGCTTTTGAGGCTGGTGGGTGGGGGTTTAACAGTAATTTTGTGTTCCTGAAACTTAAGTGGCATCTTGATTCAAGTTGTGTAAGTACTAGTAAGTAATTTCCCAAATGTGTTCAAAACTAAGTGCCTGTCACAGAGTAAGTGAATTCAATAGTCCTAGGACCGTCAGTCTCTCGTCTCTCCTAATACTCCATTATACTACCTCCCCCCAAATGCTTATCTTACCTGTAATTTGTGTTTGGAAATAGGGCTAGGCACAGGGCTGGCTGCACGGGAAATGGCAATTAAGGTTGGCAATCCTGGGCGGATGAAATGTCATCATTGAGGTGGTACTTGTGGTGTTACACAGTGGCAGTTACAGCATCTGAAAAAAAAGAAAATGAAACCTTGTTTGTCCTTACCGTAGCATTAGAACGGTATGATAGAGAATATTGCAGGTGACAGTACACTAGAACAGTGCCACAATGTAGCCTAACAAATGGTAAAGTATTGAAAGTATAACTAGTACTTGCGTTGAATTTCTTTGACATTGGCTACTACTACAAGAAATAGTACTGAAGGTGAAGGACACAGCAGCGTAATAATTGGCCACGTCTAGGAGGAGGATGTTCTTGATGACCAATCAAGTTGATGGCACACATGAAAATCTGCTTTCATTTGCCAATAGTGACTCAGTGTCAAGCTGAGTAAGAATATATCCTCGGATTCCTTCACCAGCCTGTTGCTATGACCTTATCCTCCCCAGCAAGTGTGTGGAATTAATGCTGTCATTTAGTCACATATCAATCAAAACCACACAGCCCCGGGGAAGAGGGTTAGGGTTTGGAAAATGGATGGGAATGGGTTTTTTGGGAACGTTTTGTTGAGAGAAGAAAAAAAAAGCACAGCATGGACAAACAATAATTAAAGATAAACAAATCTTTGGGTACAAAGCTAACCATAAATCTTTTAAGTGACATAAAGGAAGTGCATGCACTACTGCATGCATGGTTACTGAAAAGTAAGTAGTACTTTCGACAACCGTGAATGAAAGAATGCAACAGTACAGGGCTGCAGTAATAATTATGCGTTTTCACTTGCCTATCTCTGCACTCAGAGAAACACTTCTTACATTAAATTAGGTTTACAAAATAGCAGAAGTAAAACCTATAGAATGGCTGTAGGGATTAATTTAGAAGCAGAGATCAAAGAAATGCAGAGTCACACTCATAGAAGTTCACAGCAATAACATTACTTAAAAGATAATTAGAAAAGAACGGATACTGTATCTGTATGTTGTAGTTGTCCTGTTGAATTTGGTAAGTTGCATGCATCAAACCATTCCTCTTATTAGCGGGACTCCTCCATTCCATCTGATGCTCCGTCCATCAATGTTGGTGACCAGAAGACACCCTGTCCACTGCCTGCCTGGCGGATGCTGAATTGGGGCTCGCTAATGTGAAGCCTGACTTCATCCTTTTTTTCCCATTGCACAGGCTGAAACCCGGCCTGTAATTATTGATGGAAAAACAGGAAGTGATATTAGAACACCACTGACAAATAAATAAAAGGTATGTACGCTGTGTAGTGCAAAAAGTCACACTTTGAGTTTCCTAATAGACAGTACAATATTTTTAAAAGTGCGTACTCTGTCTGAGTCTCCTTTTGAAGGATAAATAAGTATGGGCGAATTAATTTAGCGGATCTTTCCCCTCAAGCTAGGTGTACTGTAAACTGTGTTTTAGAACAAAATTAGACCTTCCCAGCAGTGCTCCAAGACCCTTATTAAACCCAGTTGCAAAAATGTAGAAGACCCCCAATCAGATCTCCAAAAACGAGGCCTAGTAGAAAATGGTGACAAAACGTACTTTGAAAGTAAAGTAGGCCCAATTCCCCCCTTACCCACCATGGATTGTATTCAAACCACTTGCAAGCAAGCAAAAGTATCCATACCCAGCATCGCTTCACGACTCGCAAACCCCCCCACCCAAACACATGCAATACAATACTGCTAACCCTAACGAGCCCTAAGTTAAGAATAGTGGCAAACGCTTTCTTTAACTAGGCCAAAACCCCCCTTTCCCACCATGGATTTTCTTCAAACCACTTGCAACCAAAATTACACATTCCCACGAGTTCTCTAAGACCCCAGAACTCAGTTGCAAAAATCTAGAACACCCCAAAACACATGCAATCCTGCTGCTAGTGCTAACCCTAACGAGCCCTAAGTTAATGTGCCAAAACGCTTTTCAGCATGGATTTTCTCCAAACCACATCTATCCGGTATTAAACCTTCCCAGCAATGCACCAAGAGCTGCTTACCCACCCACAAAAAAGCAGAACACCCCCAAACAGGCAAAAAGCAAAAATGGGCCTACTACCTGGAATTCAGTCCAAATACGCTGTGCAGCTAGGCCCTAACTCCGCTTTTCCACCATGGATTTCCTGAAAAACAAATGCAATCAACATTAGACTGTGCCAGCAGTGCTCCCAGACCCCCAAACCCACCCACAACAACCTAAAAGCCCGCCAAACAGCACCCCAAAGACAGGCAAGTGATCAAAAGCGCAAAATCTTTTTCTGCTCCGATTTTCTCCAAACCACTTTTATCCGGTATTAGACCTTCCCAGCAATGGCCCCAGACCCGTCAACCCAGGCGGAAATAAGTAGAAGACCCCCAAACAGCCAAAAAGCAAAACTACAAAAATGGGGACATTGAAATTTTCAGGCAAATTTCCACAATCACTCCGCGCGCGCTCTGCTGCTAGGCCCTAACTCCCCTTTGCCACCATGGATTTTCTTCAAACCACCTGCATTCAAAAGTATCCATACCCAGCGTTGCTCCAAGACCCCAAAACCCACCCACAAACACCAGGAAGCCCCCCAACCCTGCCCCCAAAAATGCTAAAGTGAGCGAAATGTCAGAAAATGCAAAAACATTTTCCTCACAGATTTTCTCCAAAACACTTTTTTCCGGTATTAGACCTTCCCAGCAATGGCCCCAGAGCCGTCAACCCAGGCAAAAACAAGTAGAAGATCTCCAAACAGCCAAAAAGCAAAACTACAAAAATGGGGACTTAGAAATTTTCAGGCAAATTCCCAAAATCACTCCACGCGCGCTTTGCAGCTTGGCCCTAACTTCCCTTTGCCACCATGTATTTGCTTCAAACCTCTTGCAATCAAAATTATCCATACCCAGCAGTGCTCCCAGACTCCAAAACCCACCCACAAACACCCGGAACCCCCCAAACAGCACCTCGAAGACAAGCAAGTCAGCAAAAACTCAAAAATAATTTCACCTCCGATTTTGTCCAAACCACTTTGATCCGGTATTAGACATTCCCAGCAATGGCCCCAGACCCCTGCAGCCACCCGCAAAAAAGCAGAACACCCCCAAACTGGCAAAAAGCAAAAATGGGCCTACTACCTGGAATTCAGTCCAAATACGCTGTGCAGCTAGGCCCTAACTCCACTTTTCCACCATGGATTTCCTGAAAAACAAATGCAATCAACATTAGACTGTGCCAGCAGTCCTCCCAGACCCCAAAACCCACCCACAACAACCTAAAAGCCCGCCAAACAGCACCCCAAAGACAGGCAAGTGATCAAAAGCGTAAAATCTTTTTCTGCTCCGATTTTCTCCAAACCACTTTTATCCGGTATTAGACCTTCCCATTAATGCCCCCAGACCCGTCAACCCAGGCGGAAACAAGTAGAAGACCCCCAAACAGCCAAAAAGCAAAACTACAAAAATGGGGACTTTGAAATTTTCAGGCAAATTTCCACAATCACTCCGCGCGCGCCCTGCAGCTAGGCCCTAACTCCCCTTTGTCACCATGGATTTGCTTCAAACCTCTTGCAATCAAAAGTATCCATACCCAGCGGGGCTGCCAGGCCCCAAAAGCCACCCACAACAACCTAAAAGCCCGCCAAACAGCCCCCCAAAGACAGGCAAGTGATCAAAAGAGCAAAATCTTTTTCTGCTCAGATTTTCTCCAAACCACTTTTGTCCGGTATTAGACCTTCCCAGCAATGGCCCCAGACCCGTCAACTCACCCGCAAAGAAGTAGAACACCCCCAGAAGTGCAGAGTCTTTCTTCATTGGGCGTAATCCAGCCATCTGTTTTAAGGGAAATAGGAGTCTGGAGGAGGAGGATAGAGGAGCATGTTCTTGTGAACTTGTGAACCTGAGGAATGCAGACTGCGGCACCTTCAAATCAATAAGCAAATAAGTGAAGACAGTTCTGCTGATGGGCTTGTTTTTGTGATTAGGTATTTAAAGTTTTTTTATATAGATTTTGCAGAACAAAGAAAGACAGACACACAGGAATAAAAGTGAATAAGGACGAAAAAGAAAGTTATTGATTCATTGACTCATTTTCAGGGCTCGGTGTCAGGGAAGAAGAGCTCGTCCTCATACTCTCTGCAAATTCAGGCAGGAGTAGGTCACCTAACAGAGAAGAACTTCCCTCATCTAAGTTGGCATCCTCCTCGTCTTCTTCTTGCGTGTATTCTCGTATTTTGTAATCTGGTGGTATGAGGCGCTGATTCATCTTGATCATTGTTAACCTCTCCACATTTTTGGGCGAGAGGCGGGTCCTTTTGCAAGTTACAATGCCACCAGCAGCACTGAAAACACGTTCAGAAGACACGCTTGCGAGTGGGCAAGACAAGTAATTTATAGCCAGGTTGGTGATCTCTGGCCACAATTCTCTTTTCCCATGCCAATACGCCAATGGGTCATCATGAACATAGACCTCTGTTGAGTCATTCAGATAGTCCTGCACCATCGACTCAAGGTTCTCCACGGTCCCTCCACTTTGCTTACTTTTTGCTGGGACCTTTTGAGAAGCAAACCCAAGCCGAGATAGCCAATCCTCTTCTTCACACAATGTTACTGTTGTGTCTGGTGCAGATGATCCGGTTGCTGGTGCCTTTAACGGCTGAGAGGGAAAATCACTCACTTCTGCCACAGCCACAGATGCACAAGTGGATTCTTTTGACTACGGATGGCCTGCTGATGCTGATGTACTGCCTTTTCCTTCAATTTCCTGCCGCTCTTTTTCAAACCTCCTGGCTGCCACAGCTAGCCAATGTTTGTACTTTGTAACTTCTGCGTCATCAAAAGGAAAGAATACTGCCAGTGCCTTTTTGTACCGTGGATCCAAAATAGTAGCACAAATGTAATGCTGTTCTGTGTGGATCTTTTGAAGACGTTCATCGCAAAGTAGGCGCTCTAATAACTTCTCCGCCAACTCTAATGCTTCTTGCTTTTTTTCATCTTTTTGAAATGTAGAACACACCGCCTTCAGTTGGTGCTCTAGCATGCGCAACAATGGGATAGCTTTTCCGAAATTACAGTCCTCCCTGCTGACTGCACGCGTGAAGAACTCAAAAGGACGAAGCATGTCTGTCAGGCTTTGAACTAGCTTCCATTGCTCCATATGTATCCTCAGGTCCTTCATAGCTGCACCCTGTATAAAGAAATACTGATCGACTACCGCACACTGCTCAAACAGAAAAGTAGAAGGTTAAGTTCCAACGTGTTGTCACCTCCTGGATGAGTGCTTTCACTGGCAGTTTACGTTCATGTTGCAGGCGCCTCAGCTCCTTCCGGGCCTTAAAAGAATGGTTGAAATGTGTGCACATTCTTCGGCAGGTGGTCAGTAACTCGCACCCTGGACTTTCTTCACTCAAGAATTTTTTAACAACCAGGTTTATACAGTGCGCCAAAAACGGCACTCTGAAATAGTTACCCATATCCATGGCCTTAACTACATTGGCGCCATTACCCGTGGAAACATAACCAATCATGCATTTTCTTGGGGGCAGCCATTGAAAGACCTTTGTGTTAAACTCCTGCAAAATGTTTTCTCCTGTATGACATTTCTCCATGCCAAACATGGGTAGTGTTGCATGTTTACGAGCAGCTTTAAAGACGTTGTTCGGGTCAACACCTGCGCTTAGCTTTGCTTTAACCCCTGAAAAAGAGACCCAGTGTGCAGTGATGCACATGTAATCAACGGCTTGGCAACTGGTCCACATGTCTGTTGTCAGATGTATAGTCTGAACAGCACTCTTCTGCAAATCTGCCCCAATCACCTCCAGCACATCTTCATGTAGTGCTGGGACCGCAACTCTGGCAAAATAGAACCGGCTAGGAACCTTCCATTTAGGTCAGAGCGTTGCCACTAATTCAAGAAAACCAACCCCTTCCACAAAAGAAAAAGGGAGAAGGTCCAGCGCTAGCATTTTAGCCAGCTTATTGTTATACAGACGCGTCATTGGGTGGTGCGTTCAAATGGCGAAACTGAAAACAACATGCTTCTTATGGTGGGCTGGACCATGATTTTACGGGATGATGATGACTTCTTCGACCCAGTTACGCTCGGTGATGATGAACTTTTTCGCGTTGGTGTCTCACTCTCTCCCACACTCCTAGTGTGGCTCATATATCTTGCAGGGGGTGTGCTGCTGACAGGGGTACTGGGTGTAACTGAAGGAATGTTTGACGCTTCTTCTTCCTCCTCGTCATCATCAGATGAAACAACAACGGATACAGTTTGTTGACTTGCAATTCGGGCTTCCTTGATCTCCTTTAGGTGCGCATGCCATTTGACAGTATGCTGTCTCTCAAGATGACCTCTCTGGCCTCCGGTACCATAGTTGGTACCAAGCTTACCACGACTAACTCCATGCTTACAAATGGTACAAATGGCTATGTTTTCCCTTGTTGTGCTAACACTAAAGAAGTCCCAAACTGCGGACTTCAAATGTCTGTGGGGGGCGGAGGAGGCGATACTGGGAATGCTAATGCCAGATGAAGTGGAGGATGTGTGTTGCCGAACTTTACTACGTTGTGCACTTGTAGCACCACTAATTGAGGAAATGGAGGTGGAGGTGGATGGAGGTCCCTTCTGGTGCGAAAATATGGAAGCGGTGGGTGGTGGTGTACTAGTTAACTGCATTGGTGGTGGCCCCATTTCCACGTCGCCAACATCACGATCAGCAGCATTTCGGGTTGGGGTAAAAATGTCTGTTTGTTGCATGCCCGCTGGGCCTGGAGTGACGTCTATGATGACTGCGTCGTTGTCGTGAAAGTCTTCATCAGCAGGAGTATACGCCACTTCTTGTGCAGCGTCATCATCACACTCCATAAGTACAAGACTTTCGGGGTCCTTCCTTTTACGCTTAGCTACCTTTTGTCAGATCATGGGGTGCCTCACTCTCAGGCGGCTGTGGTGGTTCCCAATTTGGATCCATATCATCAGAAGGAAGGGGGCTTGAAGAAGATGTAGACACCATCCTTGATCTTTTCCTTGCTAGGGATCTGGAAGACAATGAATGATCAGGAGGAGTGGCTTCCTCAAATGATACCTCGGCTCGAATGTCGATTTCCTGATGTGCCCCTACTTCGGGAGGAACAGGTATTGTAGGCACTTGTGCCGCTCCATGCACCTCTGCTTGCGCATCTCCTTGCGCTGCCTCTCCTTCCACATGTACTTGGGCTTGAACTTGCACATGTGGTTGTTGTTGCGGCTGTGGTGGTTGAACACTCGTCAGATGAGTTACAACAGCCTGTGTTGATTGAGGGATGCTGCTACTTTCTTGCGATGAGCCAACATCACTGGTCCATGGTGATTGAACAACAAGACTGGCTGCCTCTGCAGCACTCAAGGGCTTGGACTTAAGTTGGCGTGGTGGTGGTGGCACTGAGCCCAATGGAGTGGGGGTGCTGCTCCCAGCTTGGTCCCCTGCAGTCCCCGCTGCTGCTGAAGGCGTACTTTTTTTTTTATTCCCCAAAAATGTGGCGGTCGGCACACCAGTCTCCTTGGTAAGTGGCGCCACTTGCTTCTTCTGCTCCTTACTGGCAACTTTCTTGCTAGAGGAGCTACGGGCAACTTTTGTTTGGGCCATCTTCTTCAGATGTCAGAACAGCAGGCCACAGTTGCACAAGTTGCAGAGTTGTCTGTGGCCACACATGACATTGTGCTACACACACCGCAGCAGGACTTGTTCCTGGCACTGATGAGGAACGATGAGGCTGATGATTCGTCTTTCTGCACCTAAAAGCAAACAAGGCCAGAGGAACATCAGTTAAATAAATGTTGCATATGTAGCGCTTCAATTAATAGTTTGCAAGTAAGCATTTTTACTATACCCACCCCCCAAAATGGAAAGACCAATAAAATGCACCACTGACAGAGTACCCCTGGGCATAATGGATAAAACAAAGCATGGCAGAGTGGGTGCAGGCCTATGGCACAACAAAGCACACTGCCTGGCTTCAAGATTGCCCCTAGACCCCCACCACATGGCCAGGCCCTGCCTGTACCAGTCCTCAAAATGGCCCCACCCACATGGACAGGCCCCATCAACACCCCAAAAAATAAAAAATAAACACAAAAATCATCACAATCCAATGCTATCCATGCCCTCAATCATTTCAAATTCAAGACACCCCACAGAAAGACTAGGCCCATGCACCACAGAGTACACCTGGGCAAAAGGCCCCAACAGCAGCCCAAAAATTGAAAAACACACACAAATCACCACAATCCAATGCCATCCATGCCCTCAATCATGTTCAAATTCAAGACACCCCACAGAAAGACTAGGCCCATGCACCACAGAGTACCCCTGGGCATAATGGATGAAAGCATGGCAGACTGGGTGCAGGCCTATGGCACAACAAAGCACACTGCCTGGCTTCAAGATGGCCCCTAGACCCCCACCACATGGCCAGGCCCTGCCTGTACGAGTCCTCAAAATGAACCCCACCCACATAGACAGGCCCCGTCAACACCCCAAAAAATAAAAATAAACACAAAAATCACAATCCAATGCCATCCATGCCCTCAATCATGTTCAAATTCAAGACACCCCACAGAAAGACTAGGCCCATGCACCACAGAGTACCCCTGGGCAAAAGGCCCCAACAACAGCCCAAAAAACGAAAAACACACCAAAATCACCAAAATCCAATGCCATCCATGCGCTCAATCATGTTCAAATTCAAGACACCCCTCAGAAAGACTAGGCCCATGCACCACAGAGTACCCCTGGGCATAACGGATGAAAGCATGGCAGAGTGGGTGTAGGCCTATCGCACAACAAAGCACACTGCTTGGCTTCAAGATGGCCCCTAGACCCCCACCACATGGCCAGGCCCTGCCTGTACCAGTCCTCAAGATGGCCCCCACCCACATGGACAGGCCCCATCAACACCCCAAAAAATCGGGAAGAAAAACCTCACAAAAATTACCACAATCCAATGCCATCCATGCCCTCAATCATGTTCAAATTCAAGACACCCCACAGAAAGACTAGGCCCGTGCACCACAGAGTACCCCTGGGCATAATGGATGAAAGCATGGCAGACTGGGTGCAGGCCTATGGCACAACAAAGCACACTCCCTGGCTTCAAGATGGCCCCTAGACCCCCACCATGCGGCCAGGCCCTGCCTGTACCAGTCCTCAAAATGGCCCCCACCCACATGGACAGGCCCCATCAACACCCCAAAAAATTAAAAAAAAACACACAAAAATCACCACAATCCAATGCCATCCATGCCCTCAATCATTTTCAAATTCAAGACACCCCACACAAAGACTAGGCCCATGCACCACAGAGTACCCCTGGGCATAATGGATGAAAGCATGGCAGACTGGGTGCAGGCCTATGGCACAACAAAGCACACTGCCTGGCTTCAAGATGGCCCCTAGACCCTCACCATGTTGCCAGGCCCTTCCTGTACCAGTCCTCTAAATTGCACCCACCCACATAGACAGGCCCCATCAACACCCCAAAAAATCGAAAAAACACACAAAAATCACCACAATCCAATGCCATCCATGCCCTCAATCATGTTCAAATTCAAGACACCCCACATAAAGACTAGGCCCATGCACCACAGAGTACCCCTGGGCAAAAGACCCCAACAACAGCCCAAAAATGGAAAAGCACACAAAAATCACCACAATCCAATGCCATCCATGCCCTCAATCATGTTCAAATTCAAGACACCCCACAGAAAGACTAGGGCCATGCACCACAGAGTACCCCTGGGCAAAAGGCCCCAACAACAGCCCAAAAAACGAAAAAAACACAATAATCACCACAATCCAATGCCATCCATGCCCTCAATCATGTTCAAATTCAAGACACCCCACAGAAAGACTAGGCCCATGCACCACAGAGTACCCCTGGGCATAATGGATGAAAGCATGGCAGAGTGGGTGCAGGCCTATGGCACAACAAAGCACACTGTCTGGCTTCAATATGGCCCCTAGACCCCCACCATATGGCCAGGCCCTGCCTGTACCAGTCCTAAAAATGGCCCCCACCCACATGGACAGGCCCCATCAACACCCCAAAAAATTGAAAAAACACACAAAAATCACCACAATCCAGTCATCCATGCCCTCAATCATGTTCAAATTCAAGACACCCCACAGAAAGACTAGGCCCATGCACCACAGAGTACCCCGGGGCAAAAGGCCCCAACAACAGCCCAAAAAGTCGAAAAACACACAAAAATCACCACAATCCAATGCCATCCATGCCCTCAATCATGTTCAAATTCAAGACACCCCACAGAAAGACTAGGCCAATGCACCACAGAGTACCCCTGGGCATAATGGATGAAAGCATGGCAGACTGGGTGCAGGCCTATGGCACAAGAAAGCACATTGCCTGGCTTCAAGATGGCCCCTATACCCCCACCACATAGCCAGGCCCTGCCTGTACCAGTACTCAAAATGGCCCACACCCACATGGACAGGCCCCATCAACACCCCACAAAATCGAAAAAACACACAAAAATCTCCACAATCCAATGCCATCCATGCCCTCAATCATGTTCAAATTCAAGACACCCCACAGAAAGTCTAGGCCCATGCACCACAGAGTACCCCTGGGCAAAAGGCCCCAACAACAGCCCAAAAAACAAAAAACACACCAAAATCACCAAAATCCAATGCCATCCATGCCCTCAATCATGTTCAAATTCAAGACACCCCTCAGAAAGACTAGGCCCATGCACCACAGAGTGCCCCTGGGCATAACGGATGAAAGCATGGCAGAGTGGGTGTAGGCCTATCGCACAACAAAGCACACTGCCTGGCTTCAAGATGGCCCTAGACCCCCACCACATGGCCAGGCCCTGCCTGTACCAGTCCTCAAAATGGCCCCCACCCACATGGACAGGCCCCATCAACACCCCAAAAAATCGGGAAGAAAAACCTCACAAAAATTACCACAATCCAATGCCATCTATGCCCTCAATCATGTTCAAATTCAAGACACCCCACAGAAAGACTAGGCCCATGCACCACAGAGTACCCCTGGGCATAATGGATGAAAGCATGGCAGACTGGGTGCAGGCCTATGGCACAACAAAGCACACTCCCTGGCTTCAAGATGGCCCCTAGACCCCCACCATGCGGCCAGGCCCTGCCTGTACCAGTCCTCAAAATGGCCCCCACCCACATGGACAGGCCCCATCAACACCCCCAAAAAATAAAAAAAACACAAAAATCACCACAATCCAATGCCATCCGTGCCCTCAATCATTTTCAAATTCAAGACACCCCACACAAAGACTAGGCCCATGCACCACAGAGTACCCCTGGGCTAAAAGGCCCCAACAACAGCCCAAAAAACGAAAAACACACAAAAATCACCACAATCCAATGCCATCCATGCCCTCAATCATGTTCAAATTCAAGACACCCCACAGAAAGACTAGGCCCATGCACCACAGAGTACCCCTGGGCATAATGGATGAAAGCATGGCAGACTGGGTGCAGGCCTATGGCACAACAAAGCACACTGCCTGGCTTCAAGATGGCCCCTAGACCCTCGCCATGTTGCCAGGCCCTTCCTGTACCAGTCCTCTAAATTGCACCCACCCACATAGACAGGCCCCATCAACACCCCAAAAAATCGAAAAAACACACAAAAATCACCACAATCCAATGCCATCCAAGCCCTCAATCATGTTCAAATTCAAGACACCCCACATAAAGACTAGGCCCATGCACCACAGAGTACCCCTGGGCAAAAGACCCCAACAACAGCCCAAAAATGGAAAAGCACACAAAAATCACCACAATCCAATGCCATCCATGCCCTCAATCATGTTCAAATTCAAGACACCCCACAGAAAGACTAGGGCCATGCACCACAGAGTACCCCTGGGCAAAAGGCCCCAACAACAGCCCAAAAAACGAAAAAAACACAAAAATCACCACAATCCAATGCCATCCATGCCCTCAATCATGTTCAAATTCAAGACACCCCACAGAAAAACTAGGCCAATGCACCACAGAGTACCCCTGGGCATAATGAATGAAAGCATGGCAGACTGGGTGCAGGCCTATGGCACAAGAAAGCACATTGCCTGGCTTCAAGATGGCCCCTATACCCCCACCACATAGCCAGGCCCTGCCTGTACCAGTACTCAAAATGGCCCACACCCACATGGACAGGCCCCATCAACACCCCACAAAATCGAAAAAACACACAAAAATCACCACAATCCAATGCCATCCATGCCCTCAATCATGTTCAAATTCAAGACACCCCACAGAAAGACTAGGCCTGTGCACCACAGAGTACCCCTGGGCAAAAAGCCCCAACAACATGCCCAAAAATCGAAAAACACACAAAAATCACCACAATCCAATGCCATCCATGCCCTCAATCATGTTTAAATTCAAGACACCCTACAGAAAGACTAGGCCCATGCACCACAGAGTACCCCTGGGCATAATGGATGAAAGCATGGAAGAGTGGGTGTACGCCTATGGCACAACAAAGCACACTGCCTGGCTTCAAGATGGCCCCTAGACCCCCACCACTTGGCCAGGCCCTGCCTGTACCAGTCCTCAAAATGGACTCCACCCTCATGGACAGGCCCCATCAACACCCCAAAAAATCGAAAAAACTCACAAAAATTACCACAATCCAATGCCATCCATGCCCTCAATCATGTTCAAATTCAAGACACCCCACATAAAGAATAGGCCCATGCACCACAGAGTACCCCTGGGCTAAAAGGCCCCGACAACAGCCCATGAATCGGAAAACACACAAAAATCACCACAATCCAATGCCATCCATGCCCTCAATCATGTTCAAATTGAAGACACCCCACAGAAAGACTAGGCTCATGCACCACAGAGTACCCCTGGGCATAATGGAGGAAAGCATGGCAGACTGGGTGCAGGCCTATGGCACAACAAAGCACGCTGCCTGGCTTCAAGATGGCCCCTAGACCCCCACCATGTGGCCGGGCCCTGCCTGTTCCAGTCCTCAAAATTGCCCCCACCTACATGGACAGGCCCCATCAACACCCCAAAAAATCGAAAAAACACAAAAAAAATCACCACAATCCAATGCCATCCATGCCCTCAATCATGTTCAAATTCAAGACACCCCACAGAAAGACTAGGCCCATGCACCACAGAGTACCCCTGGGCAAAAGGCCGAAACAACAGCCCAAAAATTGAAAAACACACACAAATCACCACAATCCAATGCCATCCATGCCCTCAATCATGTTCAAATTCAAGACACCCCACAGAAAGACTAGGCCCATGCACCACAGAGTACCCCTGGGCAAAAGGCCCCAACAACAGCCCAAAAAACGAAAAACACACAAAAATCACCACAATCAAATGCAATCCATGCCCTCAATCATGTTCAAATTCAAGACACCCCACAGAAAGACTAGGCCCATGCACCACAGAGTAGCCCTGGGCATAATGGATGAAAGCATGGCAGAGTGGGTGCAGGCCTATGGCACAACAAAGCACACTGTCTGGCTTCAAGATGGTCCCTAGACCCCCACCACATGGCCAGGCCCTGCCTGTACCAGTCCTCAAAATGGCCCCAACCCACATGGACAGGCCCCATCAACACCCCAAAAAATAAAAAACACACAAAAATCACCACAATCCAGTCATCCATGCCCTCAATCATGTTCAAATTCAAGACACCCCACAGAAAGACTAGGCCCATGCACCACAGAGTACCCCTGGGCAAAAGGCCCCAACAACAGCCCAAAAAACGAAAAACACACCAAAATCACCAAAATCCAATGCCATCCATGCCCTCAATCATGTTCAAATTCAAGACACCCCTCAGAAAGACTAGGCCCATGCACCACAGAGTACCCCTGGGCATAACGGATGAAAGCATTGCAGAGTGGGTGTAGGCCTATCGCACAACAAAGCACACTGCCTGGCTTCAAGATGGCCCCTAGACCCCCACCACATGGCCAGGCCCTGCCTGTACCAGTCCTCAAAATGGCCCCCACCCACATGGACAGGCCCCATCAACACCCCAAAAAATCGGGAAGAAAAACCTCACAAAAACTACCACAATCCAATGCCATCCATGCCCTCAATCATGTTCAAATTCAAGACACCCCAAAGAAAGACTAGGCCCATGCACCACAGAGTACCCCTGGGCATAATGGATGAAAGCATGGCAGACTGGGTGCAGGCCTATGGCACAACAAAGCACACTCCCTGGCTTCAAGATGGCCCCTAGACCCCCACCATGCGGCCAGGCCCTGCCTGTACCAGTCCTCAAAATGGCCCCCACCCACATGGACAGGCCCCATCAACACCCCAAAAAATCAAAAAAACACAAAAATCACCACAATCCAATGCCATCCATGCCCTCAATCATTTTCAAATTCAAGACACCCCACACAAAGACTAGGCCCATGCACCACAGAGTACCCCTGGGCTAAAAGGCCCCAACAACAGCCCAAAAAACGAAAAACACACAAAAATCACCACAATCCAATGCCATCCATGCCCTCAATCATGTTCAAATTCAAGACACCCCACAGAAAGACTAGGCCCATGCACCACAGAGTACCCCTGGGCATAATGGATGAAAGCATGGCAGACTGGGTGCAGGCCTATGGCACAACAAAGCACACTGCCTGGCTTCAAGATGGCCCCTAGACCCTCACCATGTTGCCAGGCCCTTCCTGTACCAGTCCTCTAAATTGCACCCACCCACATAGACAGGCCCCATCAACACCCCACAAAATCGAAAAAACACACAAAAATCACCACAATCCAATGCCATCCATGCCCTCAATCATGTTCAAATTCAAGACACCCCACAGAAAGACTAGGCCCATGCACCACAGAGTACCCCTGGGCAAAAGGCCCAAACAACAGCCCAAAAATTGAAAAACACACACAAATCACCACAATCCAATGCCATCCATGGCCTCAATCATGTTCAAATTCAAGACACCCCACAGAAAGACTAGGCCCATGCACCACAGAATACCCCTGGGCAAAAGGCCCCAACAACAGCCCAAAAAACGAAAAACACACAAAAATCACCACAATCAAATGCAATCCATGCCCTCAATCATGTTCAAATTCAAGACACCCCACAGAAAGACTAGGCCCATGCACCACAGAGTAGCCCTGGGCATAATGGATGAAAGCATGGCAGAGTGGGTGCAGGCCTATGGCACAACAAAGCACACTGTCTGGCTTCAATATGGCCCCTAGACCCCCGCCACATGGCCAGGCCCTGCCTGTACCAGTCCTCAAAATGGCCCCCACCCACATGGACAAGCCCCATCAACACCCCAAAAAATTGAAAAAACACACAAAAATCACCACAATCCAGTCATCCATGCCCTCAATCATGTTCAAATTCAAGACACCCCACAGAAAGACTAGGCCCATGCACCACAGAGTACCCCTGGGCAAAAGGCCCCAACAACAGCCCAAAAAACGAAAAACACACAAAAATCACCACAATCAAATGCAATCCATGCCCTCAATCATGTTCAAATTCAAGACACCCCACAGAAAGACTATGCCCATGCACCACAGAGTAGCCCTGGGCATAATGGATGAAAGCATGGCAGAGTGGGTGCAGGCCTATGGCACAACAAAGCACACTGTCTGGCTTCAATATGGCCCCTAGACCCCCACCACATGGCCAGGCCCTGCCTGTACCAGTCCTCAAAATGGCCCCCACCCACATGGACAGGCCCCATCAACACCCCAAAAAATTGAAAAAACACACAAAAATCACCACAATCCAGTCATCCATGCCCTCAATCATGTTCAAATTCAAGACACCCCACAGAAAGACTAGGGCCATGCACCACAGAGTACCCCTGGGCAAAAGGCCCCAACAACAGCCCAAAAAACGAAAAAAACACAAAAATCACCACAATCCAATGCCATCCATGCCCTCAATCATGTTCAAATTCAAGACACCCCACAGAAAGACTAGGCCCATGCACCACAGAGTACCCCTGGGCATAATGGATGAAAGCATGGCAGAGTGGGTGCAGGCCTATGGCACAACAAAGCACACTGTCTGGCTTCAATATGGCCCCTAGACCCCCACCACATGGCCAGGCCCTGCCTGTACCAGTCCTCAAAATGGCCCCCACCCACATGGACAGGCCCCATCAACACCCCAAAAAATGGAAAAAACACACAAAAATCACCACAATCCAGTCATCCATGCCCTCAATCATGTTCAAATTCAAGACACCCCACAGAAAGACTAGGCCCATGCACCACAGAGTACCCCTGGGCAAAAGGCCCCAACAACAGCCCAAAAAGTCGAAAAACACACAAAAATCACCACAATCCAATGCCATCCATGCCCTCAATCATGTTCAAATTCAAGACACCCCACAGAAAGACTAGGCCAATGCACCACAGAGTACCCCTGGGCATAATGGATGAAAGCATGGCAGACTGGGTGCAGGCCTATGGCACAAGAAAGCACATTGCCTGGCTTCAAGATGGCCCCTATACCCCCACCACATAGCCAGGCCCTGCCTGTACCAGTACTCAAAATGGCCCACACCCACATGGACAGGCCCCATCAACACCCCACAAAATCGAAAAAAAAACAAAAATCAACACAATCCAATGGCATCCATGCCCTCAATCATGTTCAAATTCAAGACACCCCACAGAAAGACTAGGCCTGTGCACCACAGAGTACCCCTGGGCAAAAAGCCCCAACAACAGCCCAAAAATCGAAAAACACACAAAAATCACCACAATCCAATGCCATCCATGCCCTCAATCATGTTTAAATTCAAGACACCCTACAGAAAGACTAGGCCCATGCACCACAGAGTACCCCTGGGCATAATGGATGAAAGCATGGAAGAGTGGGTGTACGCCTATGGCACAACAAAGCACACTGCCTGGCTTCAAGATGGCCCCTAGACCCCCACCACTTGGCCAGGCCCTGCCTGTACCAGTCCTCAAAATGGACTCCACCCTCATGGACAGGCCCCATCAACACCCCAAAAAATCGAAAAAACACACAAAAATTACCACAATCCAATGCCATCCATGCCCTCAATCATGTTCAAATTCAAGACACCCCACATAAAGAATAGGCCCATGCACCACAGAGTACCCCTGGGCTAAAAGGCCCCGATAACAGCCCATGAATCGGAAAACACACAAAAATCACCACAATCCAATGCCATCCATGCCCTCAATCATGTTCAAATTGAAGACACCCCACAGAAAGACTAGGCCCATGCACCACAGAGTACCCCTGGGCATAATGGATGAAAGCATGGCAGACTGGGTGCAGGCCTATGGCACAACAAAGCACGCTGCCTGGCTTCAAGATGGACCCTAGACCCCCACCATGTGGCCGGGCCCTGCCTGTTCCAGTCCTCAAAATTGCCCCCACCCACATGGACAGGCCCCATCAACACCCCAAAAAATCGAAAAAACACAAAAAAATCACAACAATCCAATGCCATCCATGCCCTCAATCATGTTCAAATTCAAGACACCCCACAGAAAGACTAGGCCCATGCACCACAGAGTACCCCTGGGCAAAAGGCCCAAACAACAGCCCAAAAATTGAAAAACACACACAAATCACCACAATCCAATGCCATCCATGCCCTCAATCATGTTCAAATTCAAGACACCCCACAGAAAGACTAGGCCCATGCACCACAGAGTACCCCTGGGCAAAAGGCCCCAACAACAGCCCAAAAAACGAAAAACACACAAAAATCACCACAATCCAATGCAATCCATGCCCTCAATCATGTTCAAATTCAAGACACCCCACAGAAAGACTAGGCCAATGCACCACAGAGTAGCCCTGGGCATAATGGATGAAAGCATGGCAGAGTGGGTGCAGGCCTATGGCACAACAAAGCACACTGTCTGGCTTCAATATGGCCCCTAGACCCCCACCACATGGCCAGGCCCTGCCTGTACCAGTCCTCAAAATGGCCCCCACCCACATGGACAGGCCCCATCAACACCCCAAAAAATTGAAAAAACACACAAAAATCACCACAATCCAGTCATCCATGCCCTCAATCATGTTCAAATTCAAGACACCCCACAGAAAGACTAGGCCCATGCACCACAGAGTACCCCTGGGCAAAAGGCCCCAACAACAGCCCAAAAAGTCGAAAAACACACAAAAATCACCACAATCCAATGCCATCCATGCCCTCAATCATGTTCAAATTCAAGACACCCCACAGAAAGACTAGGCCAATGCACCACAGAGTACCCCTGGGCATAATGGATGAAAGCATGGCAGACTGGGTGAAGGCCTATAGCACAAGAAAGCACAATGCCTGGCTTCAAGATGGCCCCTATACCCCCACCACATAGCCAGGCCCTCCTGTACCAGTACTCAAAATGGCCCACACCCACATGGACAGGCCCCATCAACACCCCACAAAATCGAACAAAACACACAAAAATCACCACAATCCAATGCCATCCATGCCCTCAATCATGTTCAAATTCAAGACACCCCACAGAAAGACTAGGCCTGTGCACCACAGAGTACCCCTGGGAAAAAAGCCCCAACAACAGCCCAAAAATCGAAAAACACACAAAAATCACCACAATCCAATGCCATCCATGCCCTCAATCATGTTTAAATTCAAGACACCCTACAGAAAGACTAGGCCCATGCACCACAGAGTACCCCTGGGCATAATGGATGAAAGCATGGAAGAGTGGGTGTACGCCTATGGCACAACAAAGCACACTGCCTGGCTTCAAGATGGCCCCTAGACCCCCACCACTTGGCCAGGCCCTGCCTGTGCCAGTCCTCAAAATGGACTCCACCCTCATGGACAGGCCCCATCAACACCCCAAAAAATTAAAAAAAACACACAAAAATCACCACAATCCAATGCCATCCATGCCCTCAATCATTTTCAAATTCAAGACACCCCACACAAAGACTAGGCCCATGCACCACAGAGTACCCCTGGGCATAATGGATGAAAGCATGGCAGACTGGGTGCAGGCCTATGGCACAACAAAGCACACTGCCTGGCTTCAAGATGGCCCCTAGACCCTCACCATGTTGCCAGGCCCTTCCTGTACCAGTCCTCTAAATTGCACCCACCCACATAGACAGGCCCCATCAACACCCCAAAAAATCGAAAAAACACACAAAAATCACCACAATCCAATGCCATCCATGCCCTCAATCATGTTCAAATTCAAGACACCCCACATAAAGACTAGGCCCATGTACCACAGAGTACCCCTGGGCAAAAGACCCCAACAACAGCCCAAAAATGGAAAAGCACACAAAAATCACCACAATCCAATGCCATCCATGCCCTCAATCATGTTCAAATTCAAGACACCCCACAGAAAGACTAGGGCCATGCACCACAGAGTACCCCTGGGCAAAAGGCCCCAACAACAGCCCAAAAAACGAAAAAAACACAATAATCACCACAATCCAATGCCATCCATGCCCTCAATCATGTTCAAATTCAAGACACCCCACAGAAAGACTAGGCCCATGCACCACAGAGTACCACTGGGCATAATGGATGAAAGCATGGCAGAGTGGGTGCAGGCCTATGGCACAACAAAGCACACTGTCTGGCTTCAATATGGCCCCTAGACCCCCACCATATGGCCAGGCCCTGCCTGTACCAGTCCTAAAAATGGCCCCCACCCACATGGACAGGCCCTATCAACACCCCAAAAAATTGAAAAAACACACAAAAATCACCACAATCCAGTCATCCATGCCCTCAATCATGTTCAAATTCAAGACACCCCACAGAAAGACTAGGCCCATGCACCACAGAGTACCCCGGGGCAAAAGGCCCCAACAACAGCCCAAAAAGTCGAAAAACACACAAAAATCACCACCATCCAATGCCATCCATGCCCTCAATCATGTTCAAATTCAAGACACCCCACAGAAAGACTAGGCCAATGCACCACAGAGTACCCCTGGGCATAATGGATGAAAGCATGGCAGACTGGGTGCAGGCCTATGGCACAAGAAAGCACATTGCCTGGCTTCAAGATGGCCCCTATACCCCCACCACATAGCCAGGCCCTGCCTGTACCAGTACTCAAAATGGCCCACACCCACATGGACAGGCCCCATCAATACCCCACAAAATCGAAAAAACACACAAAAATCTCCACAATCCAATGCCATCCATGCCCTCAATCATGTTCAAATTCAAGACACCCCACAGAAAGTCTAGGCCCATGCACCACAGAGTACCCCTGGGCAAAAGGCCCCAACAACAGCCCAAAAAACAAAAAACACACCAAAATCACCAAAATCCAATGCCATCCATGCCCTCAATCATGTTCAAATTCAAGACACCCCTCAGAAAGACTAGGCCCATGCACCACAGAGTGCCCCTGGGCATAACGGATGAAAGCATGGCAGAGTGGGTGTAGGCCTATCGCACAACAAAGCACACTGCCTGGCTTCAAGATGGCCCTAGACCCCCACCACATGGCCAGGCCCTGCCTGTACCAGTCCTCAAAATGGCCCCCACCCACATGGACAGGCCCCATCAACACCCCAAAAAATCGGGAAGAAAAACCTCACAAAAATTACCACAATCCAATGCCATCTATGCCCTCAATCATGTTCAAATTCAAGACACCCCACAGAAAGACTAGGCCCATGCACCACAGAGTACCCCTGGGCATAATGGATGAAAGCATGGCAGACTGGGTGCAGGCCTATGGCGCAACAAAGCACACTCCCTGGCTTCAAGATGGCCCCTAGACCCCCACCATGCGGCCAGGCCCTGCCTGTACCAGTCCTCAAAATGGCCCCCACCCACATGGACAGGCCCCATCAACACCCCCAAAAAATCAAAAAAACACAAAAATCACCACAATCCAATGCCATCCATGCCCTCAATCATTTTCAAATTCAAGACACCCCACACAAAGACTAGGCCCATGCACCACAGAGTACCCCTGGGCTAAAAGGCCCCAACAACAGCCCAAAAAACGAAAAACACACAAAAATCACCACAATCCAATGCCATCCATGCCCTCAATCATGTTCAAATTCAAGACACCCCACAGAAAGACTAGGCCCATGCACCACAGAGTACCCCTGGGCATAATGGATGAAAGCATGGCAGACTGGGTGCAGGCCTATGGCACAACAAAGCACACTGCCTGGCTTCAAGATGGCCCCTAGACCCTCGCCATGTTGCCAGGCCCTTCCTGTACCAGTCCTCTAAATTGCACCCACCCACATAGACAGGCCCCATCAACACCCCAAAAAATCGAAAAAACACACAAAAATCACCACAATCCAATGCCATCCAAGCCCTCAATCATGTTCAAATTCAAGACACCCCACATAAAGACTAGGCCCATGCACCACAGAGTACCCCTGGGCAAAAGACCCCAACAACAGCCCAAAAATGGAAAAGCACACAAAAATCACCACAATCCAATGCCATCCATGCCCTCAATCATGTTCAAATTCAAGACACCCCACAGAAAGACTAGGGCCATGCACCACAGAGTACCCCTGGGCAAAAGGCCCCAACAACAGCCCAAAAAACGAAAAAAACACAAAAATCACCACAATCCAATGCCATCCATGCCCTCAATCATGTTCAAATTCAAGACACCCCACAGAAAAACTAGGCCAATGCACCACAGAGTACCCCTGGGCATAATGAATGAAAGCATGGCAGACTGGGTGCAGGCCTATGGCACAAGAAAGCACATTGCCTGGCTTCAAGATGGCCCCTATACCCCCACCACATAGCCAGGCCCTGCCTGTACCAGTACTCAAAATGGCCCACACCCACATGGACAGGCCCCATCAACACCCCACAAAATCGAAAAAACACACAAAAATCACCACAATCCAATGCCATCCATGCCCTCAATCATGTTCAAATTCAAGACACCCCACAGAAAGACTAGGCCTGTGCACCACAGAGTACCCCTGGGCAAAAAGCCCCAACAACAGCCCAAAAATCGAAAAACACACAAAAATCACCACAATCCAATGCCATCCATGCCCTCAATCATGTTTAAATTCAAGACACCCTACAGAAAGACTAGGCCCATGCACCACAGAGTACCCCTGGGCATAATGGATGAAAGCATGGAAGAGTGGGTGTACGCCTATGGCACAACAAAGCACACTGCCTGGCTTCAAGATGGCCCCTAGACCCCCACCACTTGGCCAGGCCCTGCCTGTACCAGTCCTCAAAATGGACTCCACCCTCATGGACAGGCCCCATCAACACCCCAAAAAATCGAAAAAACTCACAAAAATTACCACAATCCAATGCCATCCATGCCCTCAATCATGTTCAAATTCAAGACACCCCACATAAAGAATAGGCCCATGCACCACAGAGTACCCCTGGGCTAAAAGGCCCCGACAACAGCCCATGAATCGGAAAACACACAAAAATCACCACAATCCAATGCCATCCATGCCCTCAATCATGTTCAAATTGAAGACACCCCACAGAAAGACTAGGCTCATGCACCACAGAGTACCCCTGGGCATAATGGAGGAAAGCATGGCAGACTGGGTGCAGGCCTATGGCACAACAAAGAACGCTGCCTGGCTTCAAGATGGCCCCTAGACCCCCACCATGTGGCCGGGCCCTGCCTGTTCCAGTCCTCAAAATTGCCCCCACCTACATGGACAGGCCCCATCAACACCCCAAAAAATCGAAAAAACACAAAAAAAATCACGACAATCCAATGCCATCCATGCCCTCAATCATGTTCAAATTCAAGACACCCCACAGAAAGACTAGGCCCATGCACCACAGAGTACCCCTGGGCAAAAGGCCCAAACAACAGCCCAAAAATTGAAAAACACACACAAATCACCACAATCCAATGCCATCCATGCCCTCAATCATGTTCAAATTCAAGACACCCCACAGAAAGACTAGGCCCATGCACCACAGAGTACCCCTGGGCAAAAGGCCCCAACAACAGCCCAAAAAACGAAAAACACACAAAAATCACCACAATCAAATGCAATCCATGCCCTCAATCATGTTCAAATTCAAGACACCCCACAGAAAGACTAGGCCCATGCACCACAGAGTAGCCCTGGGCATAATGGATGAAAGCATGGCAGAGTGGGTGCAGGCCTATGGCACAACAAAGCACACTGTCTGGCTTCAAGATGGTCCCTAGACCCCCACCACATGGCCAGGCCCTGCCTGTACCAGTCCTCAAAATGGCCCCAACCCACATGGACAGGCCCCATCAACACCCCAAAAAATAAAAAACACACAAAAATCACCACAATCCAGTCATCCATGCCCTCAATCATGTTCAAATTCAAGACACCCCACAGAAAGACTAGGCCCATGCACCACAGAGTACCCCTGGGCAAAAGGCCCCAACAACAGCCCAAAAAACGAAAAACACACCAAAATCACCAAAATCCAATGCCATCCATGCCCTCAATCATGTTCAAATTCAAGACACCCCTCAGAAAGACTAGGCCCATGCACCACAGAGTACCCCTGGGCATAACGGATGAAAGCATTGCAGAGTGGGTGTAGGCCTATCGCACAACAAAGCACACTGCCTGGCTTCAAGATGGCCCCTAGACCCCCACCACATGGCCAGGCCCTGCCTGTACCAGTCCTCAAAATGGCCCCCACCCACATGGACAGGCCCCATCAACACCCCAAAAAATCGGGAAGAAAAACCTCACAAAAATTACCACAATCCAATGCCATCCATGCCCTCAATCATGTTCAAATTCAAGACACCCCAAAGAAAGACTAGGCCCATGCACCACAGAGTACCCCTGGGCATAATGGATGAAAGCATGGCAGACTGGGTGCAGGCCTATGGCACAACAAAGCACACTCCCTGGCTTCAAGATGGCCCCTAGACCCCCACCATGCGGCCAGGCCCTGCCTGTACCAGTCCTCAAAATGGCCCCCACCCACATGGACAGGCCCCATCAACACCCCAAAAAATCGAAAAAACACACAAAAATCACCACAATCCAATGCCATCCATGCCCTCAATCATGTTCAAATTCAAGACACCCCACAGAAAGACTAGGCCCATGCACCACAGAGTACCCCTGGGCAAAAGGCCCCAACAACAGCCCAAAAAACGAAAAACACACAAAAATCACCACAATCCAATGCCATCCATGCCCTCAATCATGTTCAAATTCAAGACACCCCACAGAAAGACTAGGCCCATGCACCACAGAGTACCCCTGGGCATAATGGATGAAAGCATGGCAGACTGGGTGCAGGCCTATGGCACAACAAAGCACACTGCCTGGCTTCAAGATGGCCCCTAGACCCTCACGATGTTGCCAGGCCCTTCCTGTACCAGTCCTCTAAATTGCACCCACCCACATAGACAGGCCCCATCAACACCCCACAAAATCGAAAAAACACACAAAAATCACCACAATCCAATGCCATCCATGCCCTCAATCATGTTCAAATTCAAGACACCCCACAGAAAGACTAGGCCCATGCACCACAGAGTACCCCTGGGCAAAAGGCCCAAACAACAGCCCAAAAATTGAAAAACACACACAAATCACCACAATCCAATGCCATCCATGGCCTCAATCATGTTCAAATTCAAGACACCCCACAGAAAGACTAGGCCCATGCACCACAGAATACCCCTGGGCAAAAGGCCCCAACAACAGCCCAAAAAACGAAAAACACACAAAAATCACCACAATCAAATGCAATCCATGCCCTCAATCATGTTCAAATTCAAGACACCCCACAGAAAGACTAGGCCCATGCACCACAGAGTAGCCCTGGGCATAATGGATGAAAGCATGGCAGAGTGGGTGCAGGCCTATGGCACAACAAAGCACACTGTCTGGCTTCAATATGGCCCCTAGACCCCCACCACATGGCCAGGCCCTGCCTGTACCAGTCCTCAAAATGGCCCCCACCCACATGGACAAGCCCCATCAACACCCCAAAAAATTGAAAAAACACACAAAAATCACCACAATCCAGTCATCCATGCCCTCAATCATGTTCAAATTCAAGACACCCCACAGAAAGACTAGGCCCATGCACCACAGAGTACCCCTGGGCAAAAGGCCCCAACAACAGCCCAAAAAACGAAAAACACACAAAAATCACCACAATCAAATGCAATCCATGCCCTCAATCATGTTCAAATTCAAGACACCCCACAGAAAGACTAGGCCCATGCACCACAGAGTAGCCCTGGGCATAATGGATGAAAGCATGGCAGAGTGGGTGCAGGCCTATGGCACAACAAAGCACACTGTCTGGCTTCAATATGGCCCCTAGACCCCCACCACATGGCCAGGCCCTGCCTGTACCAGTCCTCAAAATGGCCCCCACCCACATGGACAGGCCCCATCAACACCCCAAAAAATTTAAAAAACACACAAAAATCACCACAATCCAGTCATCCATGCCCTCAATCATGTTCAAATTCAAGACACCCCACAGAAAGACTAGGGCCATGCACCACAGAGTACCCCTGGGCAAAAGGCCCCAACAACAGCCCAAAAAACGAAAAAAACACAAAAATCACCACAATCCAATGCCATCCATGCCCTCAATCATGTTCAAATTCAAGACACCCCACAGAAAGACTAGGCCCATGCACCACAGAGTACCCCTGGGCATAATGGATGAAAGCATGGCAGAGTGGGTGCAGGCCTATGGCACAACAAAGCACACTGTCTGGCTTCAATATGGCCCCTAGACCCCCACCACATGGCCAGGCCCTGCCTGTACCAGTCCTCAAAATGGCCCCCACCCACATGGACAGGCCCCATCAACACCCCAAAAAATTTAAAAAACACACAAAAATCACCACAATCCAGTCATCCATGCCCTCAATCATGTTCAAATTCAAGACACCCCACAGAAAGACTAGGCCCATGCACCACAGAGTACCCCTGGGCAAAAGGCCCCAACAACAGCCCAAAAAGTCGAAAAACACACAAAAATCACCACAATCCAATGCCATCCATGCCCTCAATCATGTTCAAATTCAAGACACCCCACAGAAAGACTAGGCCAATGCACCACAGAGTACCCCTGGGCATAATGGATGAAAGCATGGCAGACTGGGTGCAGGCCTATGGCACAAGAAAGCACATTGCCTGGCTTCAAGATGGCCCCTATACCCCCACCACATAGCCAGGCCCTGCCTGTACCAGTACTCAAAATGGCCCACACCCACATGGACAGGCCCCATCAACACCCCACAAAATCGAAAAACACACAAAAATCACCACAATCCAATGGCATCCATGCCCTCAATCATGTTCAAATTCAAGACACCCCACAGAAAGACTAGGCCTGTGCACCACAGAGTACCCCTGGGCAAAAAGCCCCAACAACAGCCCAAAAATCGAAAAACACACAAAAATCACCACAATCCAATGCCATCCATGCCCTCAATCATGTTTAAATTCAAGACACCCTACAGAAAGACTAGGCCCATGCACCACAGAGTACCCCTGGGCATAATGGATGAAAGCATGGAAGAGTGGGTGTACGCCTATGGCACAACAAAGCACACTGCCTGGCTTCAAGATGGCCCCTAGACCCCCACCACTTGGCCAGGCCCTGCCTGTACCAGTCCTCAAAATGGACTCCACCCTCATGGACAGGCCCCATCAACACCCCAAAAAATCGAAAAAACACACAAAAATTACCACAATCCAATGCCATCCATGCCCTCAATCATGTTCAAATTCAAGACACCCCACATAAAGAATAGGCCCATGCACCACAGAGTACCCCTGGGCTAAAAGGCCCCGATAACAGCCCATGAATCGGAAAACACACAAAAATCACCACAATCCAATGCCATCCATGCCCTCAATCATGTTCAAATTGAAGACACCCCACAGAAAGACTAGGCCCATGCACCACAGAGTACCCCTGGGCATAATGGATGAAAGCATGGCAGACTGGGTGCAGGCCTATGGCACAACAAAGCACGCTGCCTGGCTTCAAGATGGCCCCTAGACCCCCACCATGTGGCCGGGCCCTGCCTGTTCCAGTCCTCAAAATTGCCCCCACCCACATGGACAGGCCCCATCAACACCCCAAAAAATCGAAAAAACACAAAAAAATCACCACAATCCAATGCCATCCATGCCCTCAATCATGTTCAAATTCAAGACACCCCACAGAAAGACTAGGCCCATGCACCACAGAGTACCCCTGGGCAAAAGGCCCAAACAACAGCCCAAAAATTGAAAAACACACACAAATCACCACAATCCAATGCCATCCATGCCCTCAATCATGTTCAAATTCAAGACACCCCACAGAAAGACTAGGCCCATGCACCACAGAGTACCCCTGGGCAAAAGGCCCCAACAACAGCCCAAAAAACGAAAAACACACAAAAATCACCACAATCCAATGCAATCCATGCCCTCAATCATGTTCAAATTCAAGACACCCCACAGAAAGACTAGGCCAATGCACCACAGAGTAGCCCTGGGCATAATGGATGAAAGCATGGCAGAGTGGGTGCAGGCCTATGGCACAACAAAGCACACTGTCTGGCTTCAATATGGCCCCTAGACCCCCACCACATGGCCAGGCCCTGCCTGTACCAGTCCTCAAAATGGCCCCCACCCACATGGACAGGCCCCATCAACACCCCAAAAAATTGAAAAAACACACAAAAATCACCACAATCCAGTCATCCATGCCCTCAATCATGTTCAAATTCAAGACACCCCACAGAAAGACTAGGCCCATGCACCACAGAGTACCCCTGGGCAAAAGGCCCCAACAACAGCCCAAAAAGTCGAAAAACACACAAAAATCACCACAATCCAATGCCATCCATGCCCTCAATCATGTTCAAATTCAAGACACCCCACAGAAAGACTAGGCCAATGCACCACAGAGTACCCCTGGGCATAATGGATGAAAGCATGGCAGACTGGGTGAAGGCCTATAGCACAAGAAAGCACAATGCCTGGCTTCAAGATGGCCCCTATACCCCCACCACATAGCCAGGCCCTCCTGTACCAGTACTCAAAATGGCCCACACCCACATGGACAGGCCCCATCAACACCCCACAAAATCGAAAAAACACACAAAAATCACCACAATCCAATGCCATCCATGCCCTCAATCATGTTCAAATTCAAGACACCCCACAGAAAGACTAGGCCTGTGCACCACAGAGTACCCCTGGGCAAAAAGCCCCAACAACAGCCCAAAAATCGAAAAACACACAAAAATCACCACAATCCAATGCCATCCATGCCCTCAATCATGTTTAAATTCAAGACACCCTACAGAAAGACTAGGCCCATGCACCACAGAGTACCCCTGGGCATAATGGATGAAAGCATGGAAGAGTGGGTGTACGCCTATGGCACAACAAAGCACACTGCCTGGCTTCAAGATGGCCCCTAGACCCCCACCACTTGGCCAGGCCCTGCCTGTGCCAGTCCTCAAAATGGACTCCACCCTCATGGACAGGCCCCATCAACACCCCAAAAAATAAAAAAAACACACAAAAATTACCACAATCCAATGCCATCCATGCCCTCAATCATGTTCAAATTCAAGACACCCCACATAAAGAATAGGCCCATGCACCACAGAGTACCCCTGGGCTAAAAGGCCCCGATAACAGCCCATGAATCGGAAAACACACAAAAATCACCACAATCCAATGCCATCCATGCCCTCAATCATGTTCAAATTGAAGACACCCCACAGAAAGACTAGGCCCATGCACCACAGAGTACCCCTGGGCATAATGGATGAAAGCATGGCAGACTGGGTGCAGGCCTATGGCACAACAAAGCACGCTGCCTGGCTTCAAGATGGCCCCTAGACCCCCACCATGTGGCCGGGCCCTGCCTGTTCCAGTCCTCAAAATTGCCCCCACCCACATGGACAGGCCCCATCAACACCCCAAAAAATCGAAAAAACACAAAAAAATCACCACAATCCAATGCCATCCATGCCCTCAATCATGTTCAAATTCAAGACACCCCACAGAAAGACTAGGCCCATGCACCACAGAGTACCCCTGGGCAAAAGGCCCAAACAACAGCCCAAAAATTGAAAAACACACACAAATCACCACAATCCAATGCCATCCATGCCCTCAATCATGTTCAAATTCAAGACACCCCACAGAAAGACTAGGCCCATGCACCACAGAGTACCCCTGGGCAAAAGGCCCCAACAACAGCCCAAAAAACGAAAAACACACAAAAATCACCACAATCCAATGCCATCCATGCCCTCAATCATGTTCAAATTCAAGACACCCCACAGAAAGACTAGGCCAATGCACCACAGAGTACCCCTGGGCATAATGGATGAAAGCATGGCAGACTGGGTGAAGGCCTATGGCACAAGAAAGCACAATGCCTGGCTTCAAGATGGCCCCTATACCCCCACCACATAGCCAGGCCCTGCCTGTACCAGTACTCAAAATGGCCCACACCCACATGGACAGGCCCCATCAACACCCCACAAAATCGAAAAAACACACAAAAATCACCACAATCCAATGCCATCCATGCCCTCAATCATGTTCAAATTCAAGACACCCCACAGAAAGACTAGGCCTGTGCACCACAGAGTACCCCTGGGCAAAAAGCCCCAACAACAGCCCAAAAATCGAAAAACACACAAAAATCACCACAATCCAATGCCATCCATGCCCTCAATCATGTTTAAATTCAAGACACCCTACAGAAAGACTAGGCCCATGCACCACAGAGTACCCCTGGGCATAATGGATGAAAGCATGGAAGAGTGGGTGTACGCCTATGGCACAACAAAGCACACTGCCTGGCTTCAAGATGGCCCCTAGACCCCCACTGCTTGGCCAGGCCCTGCCTGTACCAGTCCTCAAAATGGACTCCACCCTCATGGACAGGCCCCATCAACACCCCAAAAAATCGAAAAAACACACAAAAATTACCACAATCCAATGCCATCCATGCCCTCAATCATGTTCAAATTCAAGACACCCCACATAAAGAATAGGCCCATGCACCACAGAGTACCCCTGGGCTAAAAGGCCCCGACAACAGCCCATGAATCGGAAAACACACAAAAATCACCACAATCCAATGCCATCCATGCCCTCAATCATGTTCAAATTGAAGACACCCCACAGAAAGACTAGGCTCATGCACCACAGAGTACCCCTGGGCATAATGGATGAAAGCATGGCAGACTGGGTGCAGGCCTATGGCACAACAAAGCACGCTGCCTGGCTTCAAGATGGCCCCTAGACCCCCACCATGTGGCCGGGCCCTGCCTGTTCCAGTCCTCAAAATTGCCCCCACCCACATGGACAGGCCCCATCAACACCCCAAAAAATCGAAAAAACACAAAAAAATCACCACAATCCAATGCCATCCATGCCCTCAATCATGTTCAAATTCAAGACACCCCACAGAAAGACTAGGCCCATGCACCACAGAGTACCCCTGGGCAAAAGGCCCAAACAACAGCCCAAAAATTGAAAAACACACACAAATCACCACAATCCAATGCCATCCATGCCCTCAATCATGTTCAAATTCAAGACACCCCACAGAAAGACTAGGCCCATGCACCACAGAGTACCCCTGGGCAAAAGGCCCCAACAACAGCCCAAAAAACGAAAAACACACAAAAATCACCACAATCAAATGCAATCCATGCCCTCAATCATGTTCAAATTCAAGACACCCCACAGAAAGACTAGGCCCATGCACCACAGAGTAGCCCTGGGCATAATGGATGAAAGCATGGCAGAGTGGGTGCAGGCCTATGGCACAACAAAGCACACTGTCTGGCTTCAAGATGGCCCCTAGACCCCCACCACATGGCCAGGCCCTGCCTGTACCAGTCCTCAAAATGGCCCCAACCCACATGGACAGGCCCCATCAACACCCCAAAAAATAAAAAAAACACACAAAAATCACCACAATCCAGTCATCCATGCCCTCAATCATGTTCAAATTCAAGACACCCCACAGAAAGACCAGGCCCATGCACCACAGAGTACCCCTGGGCAAAAGGCCCCAACAACAGCCCAAAAAACAAAAAACACACCAAAATCACCAAAATCCAATGCCATCCATGCCCTCAATCATGTTCAAATTCAAGACACCCCTCAGAAAGACTAGGCCCATGCACCACAGAGTACCCCTGGGCATAACGGATGAAAGCATGGCAGAGTGGGTGTAGGCCTATCGCACAACAAAGCACACTGCCTGGCTTCAAGATGGCCCCTAGACCCCCACCACATGGCCAGGCCCTGCCTGTACCAGTCCTCAAAATGGCCCCCACCCACATGGACAGGCCCCATCAACACCCCAAAAAATCGGGAAGAAAAACCTCACAAAAATTACCACAATCCAATGCCATCCATGCCCTCAATCATGTTCAAATTCAAGACACCCCACAGAAAGACTAGGCCCATGCACCACAGAGTACCCCTGGGCATAATGGATGAAAGCATGGCAGACTGGGTGCAGGCCTATGGCACAACAAAGCACACTCCCTGGCTTCAAGATGGCCCCTAGACCCCCACCATGCGGCCAGGCCCTGCCTGTACCAGTCCTCAAAATGGCCCCCACCCACATGGACAGGCCCCATCAACACCCAAAAAAATCAAAAAAACACACAAAAATCACCACAATCCAATGCCATCCATGCCCTCAATCATTTTCAAATTCAAGACACCCCACACAAAGACTAGGCCCATGCACCACAGAGTACCCATGGGCTAAAAGGCCCCAACAACAGCCCAAAAAACGAAAAACACACAAAAATCACAACAATCCAATGCCATCCATGCCCTCAATCATGTTCAAATTCAAGACACCCCACAGAAAGACTAGGCCCATGCACCACAGAGTACCCCTGGGCATAATGGATGAAAGCATGGCAGACTGGGTGCAGGCCTATGGCACAACAAAGCACACTGCCTGGCTTCAAGATGGCCCCTAGACCCTCACCATGTTGCCAGGCCCTTCCTGTACCAGTCCTCTAAATTGCACCCACCCACATAGACAGGCCCCATCAACACCCCAAAAAATCGAAAAAACACACACAAATCACCACAATCCAATGCCATCCATGCCCTCAATCATGTTCAAATTCAAGACACCCCACATAAAGACTAGGCCCATGCACCACAGAGTACCCCTGGGCAAAAGACCCCAACAACAGCCCAAAAATGGAAAAGCACACAAAAATCACCACAATCCAATGCCATCCATGCCCTCAATCATGTTCAAATTCAAGACACCCCACAGAAAGACTAGGCCCATGCACCACAGAGTACCCCTGGGCAAAAGGCCCCAACAACAGCCCAAAAAACGAAAAACACACCAAAATCACCAAAATCCAATGCCATCCATGCCCTCAATCATGTTCAAATTCAAGACACCCCTCAGAAAGACTAGGCCCATGCACCACAGAGTACCCCTGGGCATAACGGATGAAAGCATTGCAGAGTGGGTGTAGGCCTATCGCACAACAAAGCACACTGCCTGGCTTCAAGATGGCCCCTAGACCCCCACCACATGGCCAGGCCCTGCCTGTACCAGTCCTCAAAATGGCCCCCACCCACATGGACAGGCCCCATCAACACCCCAAAAAATCGGGAAGAAAAACCTCACAAAAATTACCACAATCCAATGCCATCCATGCCCTCAATCATGTTCAAATTCAAGACACCCCAAAGAAAGACTAGGCCCATGCACCACAGAGTACCCCTGGGCATAATGGATGAAAGCATGGCAGACTGGGTGCAGGCCTATGGCACAACAAAGCACACTCCCTGGCTTCAAGATGGCCCCTAGACCCCCACCATGCGGCCAGGCCCTGCCTGTACCAGTCCTCAAAATGGCCCCCACCCACATGGACAGGCCCCATCAACACCCCAAAAAATCAAAAAAACACAAAAATCACCACAATCCAATGCCATCCATGCCCTCAATCATTTTCAAATTCAAGACACCCCACACAAAGACTAGGCCCATGCACCACAGAGTACCCCTGGGCTAAAAGGCCCCAACAACAGCCCAAAAAACGAAAAACACACAAAAATCACCACAATCCAATGCCATCCATGCCCTCAATCATGTTCAAATTCAAGACACCCCACAGAAAGACTAGGCCCATGCACCACAGAGTACCCCTGGGCATAATGGATGAAAGCATGGCAGACTGGGTGCAGGCCTATGGCACAACAAAGCACACTGCCTGGCTTCAAGATGGCCCCTAGACCCTCACGATGTTGCCAGGCCCTTCCTGTACCAGTCCTCTAAATTGCACCCACCCACATAGACAGGCCCCATCAACACCCCACAAAATCGAAAAAACACACAAAAATCACCACAATCCAATGCCATCCATGCCCTCAATCATGTTCAAATTCAAGACACCCCACAGAAAGACTAGGCCCATGCACCACAGAGTACCCCTGGGCAAAAGGCCCAAACAACAGCCCAAAAATTGAAAAACACACACAAATCACCACAATCCAATGCCATCCATGGCCTCAATCATGTTCAAATTCAAGACACCCCACAGAAAGACTAGGCCCATGCACCACAGAATACCCCTGGGCAAAAGGCCCCAACAACAGCCCAAAAAACGAAAAACACACAAAAATCACCACAATCAAATGCAATCCATGCCCTCAATCATGTTCAAATTCAAGACACCCCACAGAAAGACTAGGCCCATGCACCACAGAGTAGCCCTGGGCATAATGGATGAAAGCATGGCAGAGTGGGTGCAGGCCTATGGCACAACAAAGCACACTGTCTGGCTTCAATATGGCCCCTAGACCCCCACCACATGGCCAGGCCCTGCCTGTACCAGTCCTCAAAATGGCCCCCACCCACATGGACAAGCCCCATCAACACCCCAAAAAATTGAAAAAACACACAAAAATCACCACAATCCAGTCATCCATGCCCTCAATCATGTTCAAATTCAAGACACCCCACAGAAAGACTAGGGCCATGCACCACAGAGTACCCCTGGGCAAAAGGCCCCAACAACAGCCCAAAAAACGAAAAACACACAAAAATCACCACAATCCAATGCAATCCATGCCCTCAATCATGTTCAAATTCAAGACACCCCACAGAAAGACTAGGCCCATGCACCACAGAGTAGCCCTGGGCATAATGGATGAAAGCATGGTAGAGTGGGTGCAGGCCTATGGCACAACAAAGCACACTGTCTGGCTTCAATATGGCCCCTAGACCCCCACCACATGGCCAGGCCCTGCCTGTACCAGTCCTCAAAATGGCCCCCACCCACATGGACAGGCCCCATCAACACCCCAAAAAATTGAAAAAACACACAAAAATCACCACAATCCAGTCATCCATGCCCTCAATCATGTTCAAATTCAAGACACCCCACAGAAAGACTAGGCCCATGCACCACAGAGTACCCCTGGGCAAAAGGCCCCAACAACAGCCCAAAAAGTCGAAAAACACACAAAAATCACCACAATTCAATGCCATCCATGCCCTCAATCATGTTCAAATTCAAGACACCCCACAGAAAGACTAGGCCAATGCACCACAGAGTACCCCTGGGCATAATGGATGAAAGCATGGCAGACTGGGTGAAGGCCTATAGCACAAGAAAGCACAATGCCTGGCTTCAAGATGGCCCCTATACCCCCACCACATAGCCAGGCCCTCCTGTACCAGTACTCAAAATGGCCCACACCCACATGGACAGGCCCCATCAACACCCCACAAAATCGAAAAAACACACAAAAATCACCACAATCCAATGCCATCCATGCCCTCAATCATGTTCAAATTCAAGACACCCCACAGAAAGACTAGGCCTGTGCACCACAGAGTACCCCTGGGCAAAAAGCCCCAACAACAGCCCAAAAATCGAAAAACACACAAAAATCACCACAATCCAATGCCATCCATGCCCTCAATCATGTTTAAATTCAAGACACCCTACAGAAAGACTAGGCCCATGCACCACAGAGTACCCCTGGGCATAATGGATGAAAGCATGGAAGAGTGGGTGTACGCCTATGGCACAACAAAGCACACTGCCTGGCTTCAAGATGGCCCCTAGACCCCCACCACTTGGCCAGGCCCTGCCTGTGCCAGTCCTCAAAATGGACTCCACCCTCATGGACAGGCCCCATCAACACCCCAAAAAATCAAAAAAACACACAAAAATTACCACAATCCAATGCCATCCATGCCCTCAATCATGTTCAAATTCAAGACACCCCACATAAAGAATAGGCCCATGCACCACAGAGTACCCCTGGGCTAAAAGGCCCCGATAACAGCCCATGAATCGGAAAACACACAAAAATCACCACAATCCAATGCCATCCATGCCCTCAATCATGTTCAAATTGAAGACACCCCACAGAAAGACTAGGCCCATGCACCACAGAGTACCCCTGGGCATAATGGATGAAAGCATGGCAGACTGGGTGCAGGCCTATGGCACAACAAAGCACGCTGCCTGGCTTCAAGATGGCCCCTAGACCCCCACCATGTGGCCGGGCCCTGCCTGTTCCAGTCCTCAAAATTGCCCCCACCCACATGGACAGGCCCCATCAACACCCCAAAAAATCGAAAAAACACAAAAAAATCACCTCAATCCAATGCCATCCATGCCCTCAATCATGTTCAAATTCAAGACACCCCACAGAAAGACTAGGCCCATGCACCACAGAGTACCCCTGGGCAAAAGGCCCAAACAACAGCCCAAAAATTGAAAAACACACACAAATCACCACAATCCAATGCCATCCATGCCCTCAATCATGTACAAATTCAAGACACCCCACAGAAAGACTAGGCCCATGCACCACAGAGTACCCCTGGGCAAAAGGCCCCAACAACAGCCCAAAAAACGAAAAACACACAAAAATCACCACAATCCAATGCAATCCATGCCCTCAATCATGTTCAAATTCAAGACACCCCACAGAAAGACTAGGCCCATGCACCACAGAGTAGCCCTGGGCATAATGGATGAAAGCATGGCAGAGTGGGTGCAGGCCTATGGCACAACAAAGCACACTGTCTGGCTTCAATATGGCCCCTAGACCCCCACCACATGGCCAGGCCCTGCCTGTACCAGTCCTCAAAATGGCCCCCACCCACATGGACAGGCCCCATCAACACCCCAAAAAATTGAAAAAACACACAAAAATCACCACAATCCAGTCATCCATGCCCTCAATCATGTTCAAATTCAAGACACCCCACAGAAAGACTAGGCCCATGCACCACAGAGTACCCCTGGGCAAAAGGCCCCAACAACAGCCCAAAAAGTCGAAAAACACACAAAAATCACCACAATCCAATGCCATCCATGCCCTCAATCATGTTCAAATTCAAGACACCCCACAGAAAGAGTAGGCCAATGCACCACAGAGTACCCCTGGGCATAATGGATGAAAGCATGGCAGACTGGGTGAAGGCCTATGGCACAAGAAAGCACAATGCCTGGCTTCAAGATGGCCCCTATACCCCCACCACATAGCCAGGCCCTGCCTGTACCAGTACTCAAAATGGCCCACACCCACATGGACAGGCCCCATCAACACCCCACAAAATCGAAAAAACACACAAAAATCACCACAATCCAATGCCATCCATGCCCTCAATCATGTTCAAATTCAAGACACCCCACAGAAAGACTAGGCCTGTGCACCACAGAGTACCCCTGGGCAAAAAGCCCCAACAACAGGCCAAAAATCGAAAAACACACAAAAATCACCACAATCCAATGCCATCCATGCCCTCAATCATGTTTAAATTCAAGACACCCTACAGAAAGACTAGGCCCATGCACCACAGAGTACCCCTGGGCATAATGGATGAAAGCATGGAAGAGTGGGTGTACGCCTATGGCACAACAAAGCACACTGCCTGGCTTCAAGATGGCCCCTAGACCCCCACCACTTGGCCAGGCCCTGCCTGTACCAGTCCTCAAAATGGACTCCACCCTCATGGACAGGCCCCATCAACACCCCAAAAAATCGAAAAAACACACAAAAATTACCACAATCCAATGCCATCCATGCCCTCAATCATGTTCAAATTCAAGACACCCCACATAAAGAATAGGCCCATGCACCACAGAGTACCCCTGGGCTAAAAGGCCCCGACAACAGCCCATGAATCGGAAAACACACAAAAATCACCACAATCCAATGCCATCCATGCCCTCAATCATGTTCAAATTGAAGACACCCCACAGAAAGACTAGGCTCATGCACCACAGAGTACCCCTGGGCATAATGGATGAAAGCATGGCAGGCTGGGTGCAGGCCTATGGCACAACAAAGCACGCTGCCTGGCTTCAAGATGGCCCCTAGACCCCCACCATGTGGCCGGGCCCTGCCTGTTCCAGTCCTCAAAATTGCCCCCACCCACATGGACAGGCCCCATCAACACCCCAAAAAATCGAAAAAACACAAAAAAATCACCACAATCCAATGCCATCCATGCCCTCAATCATGTTCAAATTCAAGACACCCCACAGAAAGACTAGGCCCATGCACCACAGAGTACCCCTGGGCAAAAGGCCCAAACAACAGCCCAAAAATTGAAAAACACACACAAATCACCACAATCCAATGCCATCCATGCCCTCAATCATGTTCAAATTCAAGACACCCCACAGAAAGACTAGGCCCATGCACCACAGAGTACCCCTGGGCAAAAGGCCCCAACAACAGCCCAAAAAACGAAAAACACACAAAAATCACCACAATCCAATGCAATCCATGCCCTCAATCATGTTCAAATTCAAGACACCCCACAGAAAGACTAGGCCCATGCACCACAGAGTAGCCCTGGGCATAATGGATGAAAGCATGGCAGAGTGGGTGCAGGCCTATGGCACAACAAAGCACACTGTCTGGCTTCAAGATGGCCCCTAGACCCCCACCACATGGCCAGGCCCTGCCTGTACCAGTCCTCAAAATGGCCCCAACCCACATGGACAGGCCCCATCAACACCCCAAAAAATAAAAAAAACACACAAAAATCACCACAATCCAGTCATCCATGCCCTCAATCATGTTCAAATTCAAGACACCCCACAGAAAGACCAGGCCCATGCACCACAGAGTACCCCTGGGCAAAAGGCCCCAACAACAGCCCAAAAAACGAAAAACACACCAAAATCACCAAAATCCAATGCCATCCATGCCCTCAATCATGTTCAAATTCAAGACACCCCTCAGAAAGACTAGGCCCATGCACCACAGAGTACCCCTGGGCATAACGGATGAAAGCATGGCAGAGTGGGTGTAGGCCTATCGCACAACAAAGCACACTGCCTGGCTTCAAGATGGCCCCTAGACCCCCACCACATGGCCAGGCCCTGCCTGTACCAGTCCTCAAAATGGCCCCCACCCACATGGACAGGCCCCATCAACACCCCAAAAAATCGGGAAGAAAAACCTCACAAAAATTACCACAATCCAATGCCATCCATGCCCTCAATCATGTTCAAATTCAAGACACCCCACAGAAAGACTAGGCCCATGCACCACAGAGTACCCCTGGGCATAATGGATGAAAGCATGGCAGACTGGGTGCAGGCCTATGGCACAACAAAGCACACTCCCTGGCTTCAAGATGGCCCCTAGACCCCCACCATGCGGCCAGGCCCTGCCTGTACCAGTCCTCAAAATGGCCCCCACCCACATGGACAGGCCCCATCAACACCCAAAAAAATCAAAAAAACACACAAAAATCACCACAATCCAATGCCATCCATGCCCTCAATCATTTTCAAATTCAAGACACCCCACACAAAGACTAGGCCCATGCACCACAGAGTACCCCTGGGCTAAAAGGCCCCAACAACAGCCCAAAAAACGAAAAACACACAAAAATCACCACAATCCAATGCCATCCATGCCCTCAATCATGTTCAAATTCAAGACACCCCACAGAAAGACTAGGCCCATGCACCACAGAGTACCCCTGGGCATAATGGATGAAAGCATGGCAGACTGGGTGCAGGCCTATGGCACAACAAAGCACACTGCCTGGCTTCAAGATGGCCCCTAGACCCTCACCATGTTGCCAGGCCCTTCCTGTACCAGTCCTCTAAATTGCACCCACCCACATAGACAGGCCCCATCAACACCCCAAAAAATCGAAAAAACACACACAAATCACCACAATCCAATGCCATCCATGCCCTCAATCATGTTCAAATTCAAGACACCCCACATAAAGACTAGGCCCATGCACCACAGAGTACCCCTGGGCAAAAGACCCCAACAACAGCCCAAAAATGGAAAAGCACACAAAAATCACCACAATCCAATGCCATCCATGCCCTCAATCATGTTCAAATTCAAGACACCCCACAGAAAGACTAGGGCCATGCACCACAGAGTACCCCTGGGCAAAAGGCCCCAACAACAGCCCAAAAAACGAAAAAAACACAAAAATCACCACAATCCAATGCCATCCATGCCCTCAATCATGTTCAAATTCAAGACACCCCACAGAAAGACTAGGCCCATGCACCACAGAGTACCCCTGGGCATAATGGATGAAAGCATGGCAGAGTGGGTGCAGGCCTATGGCACAACAAAGCACACTGTCTGGCTTCAATATGGCCCCTAGACCCCCACCACATGGCCAGGCCCTGCCTGTACCAGTCCTCAAAATGGCCCCCACCCACATAGACAGGCCCCATCAACACCCCAAAAAATTGAAAAAACACACAAAAATCACCACAATCCAATGCCATCCATGCCCTCAATCATGTTCAAATTCAAGACACCCCACAGAAAGACTAGGCCAATGCACCACAGAGTACCCCTGGGCATAATGGATGAAAGCATGGCAGACTGGGTGCAGGCCTATGGCACAAGAAAGCACATTGCCTGGCTTCAAGATGGCCCCTATACCCCCACCACATAGCCAGGCCCTGCCTGTACCAGTACTCAAAATGGCCCACACCCACATGGACAGGCCCCATCAACACCCCACAAAATCGAAAAACACACAAAAATCACCACAATCCAATGGCATCCATGCCCTCAATCATGTTCAAATTCAAGACACCCCACAGAAAGACTAGGCCTGTGCACCACAGAGTACCCCTGGGCAAAAAGCCCCAACAACAGCCCAAAAATCGAAAAACACACAAAAATCACCACAATCCAATGCCATCCATGCCCTCAATCATGTTTAAATTCAAGACACCCTACAGAAAGACTAGGCCCATGCACCACAGAGTACCCCTGGGCATAATGGATGAAAGCATGGAAGAGTGGGTGTACGCCTATGGCACAACAAAGCACACTGCCTGGCTTCAAGATGGCCCCTAGACCCCCACCACTTGGCCAGGCCCTGCCTGTACCAGTCCTCAAAATGGACTCCACCCTCATGGACAGGCCCCATCAACACCCCAAAAAATCGAAAAAACACACAAAAATTACCACAATCCAATGCCATCCATGCCCTCAATCATGTTCAAATTCAAGACACCCCACATAAAGAATAGGCCCATGCACCACAGAGTACCCCTGGGCTAAAAGGCCCCGATAACAGCCCATGAATCGGAAAACACACAAAAATCACCACAATCCAATGCCATCCATGCCCTCAATCATGTTCAAATTGAAGACACCCCACAGAAAGACTAGGCCCATGCACCACAGAGTACCCCTGGGCATAATGGATGAAAGCATGGCAGACTGGGTGCAGGCCTATGGCACAACAAAGCACGCTGCCTGGCTTCAAGATGGCCCCTAGACCCCCACCATGTGGCCGGGCCCTGCCTGTTCCAGTCCTCAAAATTGCCCCCACCCACATGGACAGGCCCCATCAACACCCCAAAAAATCGAAAAAACACAAAAAAATCACCACAATCCAATGCCATCCATGCCCTCAATCATGTTCAAATTCAAGACACCCCACAGAAAGACTAGGCCCATGCACCACAGAGTACCCCTGGGCAAAAGGCCCAAACAACAGCCCAAAAATTGAAAAACACACACAAATCACCACAATCCAATGCCATCCATGCCCTCAATCATGTTCAAATTCAAGACACCCCACAGAAAGACTAGGCCCATGCACCACAGAGTACCCCTGGGCAAAAGGCCCCAACAACAGCCCAAAAAAAGAAAAACACACAAAAATCACCACAATCCAATGCAATCCATGCCCTCAATCATGTTCAAATTCAAGACACCCCACAGAAAGACTAGGCCCATGCACCACAGAGTACCCCTGGGCAAAAGGCCCAAACAACAGCCCAAAAATTGAAAAACACACACAAATCACCACAATCCAATGCCATCCATGCCCTCAATCATGTTCAAATTCAAGACACCCCACAGAAAGACTAGGCCCATGCACCACAGAGTACCCCTGGGCAAAAGGCCCAAACAACAGCCCAAAAATTGAAAAACACACACAAATCACCACAATCCAATGCCATCCATGCCCTCAATCATGTTCAAATTCAAGACACCCCACAGAAAGACTAGGCCCATGCACCACAGAGTACCCCTGGGCAAAAGGCCCCAACAACAGCCCAAAAAACGAAAAACACACAAAAATCACCACAATCCAATGCAATCCATGCCCTCAATCATGTTCAAATTCAAGACACCCCACAGAAAGACTAGGCCCATGCACCACAGAGTAGCCCTGGGCATAATGGATGAAAGCATGGCAGAGTGGGTGCAGGCCTATGGCACAACAAAGCACACTGTCTGGCTTCAATATGGCCCCTAGACCCCCACCACATGGCCAGGCCCTGCCTGTACCAGTCCTCAAAATGGCCCCCACCCACATGGACAGGCCCCATGAACACCCCAAAAAATTGAAAAAACACACAAAAATCACCACAATCCAGTCATCCATGCCCTCAATCATGTTCAAATTCAAGACACCCCACAGAAAGACTAGGCCCATGCACCACAGAGTACCCCTGGGCAAAAGGCCCCAACAACAGCCCAAAAAGTCGAAAAACACACAAAAATCACCACAATCCAATGCCATCCATGCCCTCAATCATGTTCAAATTCAAGACACCCCACAGAAAGACTAGGCCAATGCACCACAGAGTACCCCTGGGCATAATGGATGAAAGCATGGCAGACTGGGTGAAGGCCTATAGCACAAGAAAGCACAATGCCTGGCTTCAAGATGGCCCCTATACCCCCACCACATAGCCAGGCCCTCCTGTACCAGTACTCAAAATGGCCCACACCCACATGGACAGGCCCCATCAACACCCCACAAAATCGAAAAAACACACAAAAATCACCACAATCCAATGCCATCCATGCCCTCAATCATGTTCAAATTCAAGACACCCCACAGAAAGACTAGGCCTGTGCACCACAGAGTACCCCTGGGCAAAAAGCCCCAACAACAGCCCAAAAATCGAAAAACACACAAAAATCACCACAATCCAATGCCATCCATGCCCTCAATCATGTTTAAATTCAAGACACCCTACAGAAAGACTAGGCCCATGCACCACAGAGTACCCCTGGGCATAATGGATGAAAGCATGGAAGAGTGGGTGTACGCCTATGGCACAACAAAGCACACTGCCTGGCTTCAAGATGGCCCCTAGACCCCCACCACTTGGCCAGGCCCTGCCTGTGCCAGTCCTCAAAATGGACTCCACCCTCATGGACAGGCCCCATCAACACCCCAAAAAATCAAAAAAACACACAAAAATTACCACAATCCAATGCCATCCATGCCCTCAATCATGTTCAAATTCAAGACACCCCACATAAAGAATAGGCCCATGCACCACAGAGTACCCCTGGGCTAAAAGGCCCCGATAACAGCCCATGAATCGAAAAACACACAAAAATCACCACAATCCAATGCCATCCATGCCCTCAATCATGTTCAAATTGAAGACACCCCACAGAAAGACTAGGCCCATGCACCACAGAGTACCCCTGGGCATAATGGATGAAAGCATGGCAGACTGGGTGCAGGCCTATGGCACAACAAAGCACGCTGCCTGGCTTCAAGATGGCCCCTAGACCCCCACCATGTGGCCGGGCCCTGCCTGTTCCAGTCCTCAAAATTGCTCCCACCCACATGGACAGGCCCCATCAACACCCCAAAAAATCGAAAAAACACAAAAAAATCACCACAATCCAATGCCATCCATGCCGTCAATCATGTTCAAATTCAAGACACCCCACAGAAAGACTAGGCCCATGCACCACAGAGTACCCCTGGGCAAAAGGCCCAAACAACAGCCCAAAAATTGAAAAACACACACAAATCACCACAATCCAATGCCATCCATGCCCTCAATCATGTTCAAATTCAAGACACCCCACAGAAAGACTAGGCCCATGCACCACAGAGTACCCCTGGGCAAAAGGCCCCAACAACAGCCCAAAAAACGAAAAACACACAAAAATCACCACAATCCAATGCAATCCATGCCCTCAATCATGTTCAAATTCAAGACACCCCACAGAAAGACTAGGCCCATGCATCACAGAGTAGCCCTGGGCATAATGGATGAAAGCATGGCAGAGTGGGTGCAGGCCTATGGCACAACAAAGCACACTGTCTGGCTTCAATATGGCCCCTAGACCCCCACCACATGGCCAGGCCCTGCCTGTACCAGTCCTCAAAATGGCCCCCACCCACATGGACAGGCCCCATCAACACCCCAAAAAATTGAAAAAACACACAAAAATCACCACAATCCAGTCATCCATGCCCTCAATCATGTTCAAATTCAAGACACCCCACAGAAAGACTAGGCCCATGCACCACAGAGTACCCCTGGGCAAAAGGCCCCAACAACAGCCCAAAAAGTCGAAAAACACACAAAAATCACCACAATCCAATGCCATCCATGCCCTCAATCATGTTCAAATTCAAGACACTCCACAGAAAGACTAGGCCAATGCACCACAGAGTACCCCTGGGCATAATGGATGAAAGCATGGCAGACTGGGTGAAGGCCTATGGCACAAGAAAGCACAATGCCTGGCTTCAAGATGGCCCCTATACCCCCACCACATAGCCAGGCCCTGCCTGTACCAGTACTCAAAATTGCCCACACCCACATGGACAGGCCCCATCAACACCCCACAAAATCTAAAAAACACACAAAAATCACCACAATCCAATGCCATCCATGCCCTCAATCATGTTCAAATTCAAGACACCCCACAGAAAGACTAGGCCTGTGCACCACAGAGTACCCCTGGGCAAAAAGCCCCAACAACAGCCCAAATATCGAAAAACACACAAAAATCACCACAATCCAATGCCATCCATGCCCTCAATCATGTTTAAATTCAAGACACCCTACAGAAAGACTAGGCCCATGCACCACAGAGTACCCCTGGGCATAATGGATGAAAGCATGGAAGAGTGGGTGTACGCCTATGGCACAACAAAGCACACTGCCTGGCTTCAAGATGGCCCCTAGACCCCCACCACTTGGCCAGGCCCTGCCTGTACCAGTCCTCAAAATGGACTCCACCCTCATGGACAGGCCCCATCAACTCCCCAAAAAATCAAAAAAACACACAAAAATTACCACAATCCAATGCCATCCATGCCCTCAATCATGTTCAAATTCAAGACACCCCACATAAAGAATAGGCCCATGCACCACAGAGTACCCCTGGGCTAAAAGGCCCCGACAACAGCCCATGAATCGGAAAACACACAAAAATCACCACAATCCAATGCCATCCATGCCCTCAATCATGTTCAAATTGAAGACACCCCACAGAAAGACTAGGCTCATGCACCACAGAGTATCCCTGGGCATAATGGATGAAAGCATGGCAGACTGGGTGCAGGCCTATGGCACAACAAAGCACGCTGCCTGGCTTCAAGATGGCCCCTAGACCCCCACCATGTGGCCGGGCCCTGCCTGTTCCAGTCCTCAAAATTGCCCCCACCCACATGGACAGGCCCCATCAACACCCCAAAAAATCGAAAAAACACAAAAAAATCACCACAATCCAATGCCATCCATGCCCTCAATCATGTTCAAATTCAAGACACCCCACAGAAAGACTAGGCCCATGCACCACAGAGTACCCCTGGGCAAAAGGCCCAAACAACAGCCCAAAAATTGAAAAACACACACAAATCACCACAATCCAATGCCATCCATGCCCTCAATCATGTTCAAATTCAAGACACCCCACAGAAAGACTAGGCCCATGCACCACAGAGTACCCCTGGGCAAAAGGCCCCAACAACAGCCCAAAAAACGAAAAACACACAAAAATCACCACAATCAAATGCAATCCATGCCCTCAATCATGTTCAAATTCAAGACACCCCACAGAAAGACTAGGCCCATGCACCACAGAGTAGCCCTGGGCATAATGGATGAAAGCATGGCAGAGTGGGTGCAGGCCTATGGCACAACAAAGCACACTGTCTGGCTTCAATATGGCCCCTAGACCCCCACCACATGGCCAGGCCCTGCCTGTACCAGTCCTCAAAATGGCCCCCACCCACATGGACAGGCCCCATCAACACCCCAAAAAATTGAAAAAACACACAAAAATCACCACAATCCAGTCATCCATGCCCTCAATCATGTTCAAATTCAAGACACCCCACAGAAAGACTAGGCCCATGCACCACAGAGTACCCCTGGGCAAAAGGCCCCAACAACAGCCCAAAAAGTCGAAAAACACACAAAAATCACCACAATCCAATGCCATCCATGCCCTCAATCATGTTCAAATTCAAGACACCCCACAGAAAGACTAGGCCTGTGCACCACAGAGTACCCCTGGGCAAAAAGCCCCAACAACAGCCCAAAAATCGAAAAACACACAAAAATCACCACAATCCAATGCCATCCATGCCCTCAATCATGTTTAAATTCAAGACACCCTACAGAAAGACTAGGCCCATGCACCACAGAGTACCCCTGGGCATAATGGATGAAAGCATGGAAGAGTGGGTGTACGCCTATGGCACAACAAAGCACGCTGCCTGGCTTCAAGATGGCCCCTAGACCCCCACCATGTGGCCGGGCCCTGCCTGTTCCAGTCCTCAAAATTGCCCCCACCCACATGGACAGGCCCCATCAACACCCCAAAAAATCGAAAAAACACAAAAAAATCACCACAATCCAATGCCATCCATGCCGTCAATCATGTTCAAATTCAAGACACCCCACAGAAAGACTAGGCCCATGCACCACAGAGTACCCCTGGGCAAAAGGCCCAAACAACAGCCCAAAAATTGAAAAACACACACAAATCACCACAATCCAATGCCATCCATGCCCTCAATCATGTTCAAATTCAAGACACCCCACAGAAAGACTAGGCCCATGCACCACAGAGTACCCCTGGGCAAAAGGCCCCAACAACAGCCCAAAAAACGAAAAACACACAAAAATCACCACAATCCAATGCAATCCATGCCCTCAATCATGTTCAAATTCAAGACACCCCACAGAAAGACTAGGCCCATGCATCACAGAGTAGCCCTGGGCATAATGGATGAAAGCATGGCAGAGTGGGTGCAGGCCTATGGCACAACAAAGCACACTGTCTGGCTTCAATATGGCCCCTAGACCCCCACCACATGGCCAGGCCCTGCCTGTACCAGTCCTCAAAATGGCCCCCACCCACATGGACAGGCCCCATCAACACCCCAAAAAATTGAAAAAACACACAAAAATCACCACAATCCAGTCATCCATGCCCTCAATCATGTTCAAATTCAAGACACCCCACAGAAAGACTAGGCCCATGCACCACAGAGTACCCCTGGGCAAAAGGCCCCAACAACAGCCCAAAAAGTCGAAAAACACACAAAAATCACCACAATCCAATGCCATCCATGCCCTCAATCATGTTCAAATTCAAGACACTCCACAGAAAGACTAGGCCAATGCACCACAGAGTACCCCTGGGCATAATGGATGAAAGCATGGCAGACTGGGTGAAGGCCTATGGCACAAGAAAGCACAATGCCTGGCTTCAAGATGGCCCCTATACCCCCACCACATAGCCAGGCCCTGCCTGTACCAGTACTCAAAATTGCCCACACCCACATGGACAGGCCCCATCAACACCCCACAAAATCTAAAAAACACACAAAAATCACCACAATCCAATGCCATCCATGCCCTCAATCATGTTCAAATTCAAGACACCCCACAGAAAGACTAGGCCTGTGCACCACAGAGTACCCCTGGGCAAAAAGCCCCAACAACAGCCCAAATATCGAAAAACACACAAAAATCACCACAATCCAATGCCATCCATGCCCTCAATCATGTTTAAATTCAAGACACCCTACAGAAAGACTAGGCCCATGCACCACAGAGTACCCCTGGGCATAATGGATGAAAGCATGGAAGAGTGGGTGTACGCCTATGGCACAACAAAGCACACTGCCTGGCTTCAAGATGGCCCCTAGACCCCCACCACTTGGCCAGGCCCTGCCTGTACCAGTCCTCAAAATGGACTCCACCCTCATGGACAGGCCCCATCAACTCCCCAAAAAATCAAAAAAACACACAAAAATTACCACAATCCAATGCCATCCATGCCCTCAATCATGTTCAAATTCAAGACACCCCACATAAAGAATAGGCCCATGCACCACAGAGTACCCCTGGGCTAAAAGGCCCCGACAACAGCCCATGAATCGGAAAACACACAAAAATCACCACAATCCAATGCCATCCATGCCCTCAATCATGTTCAAATTGAAGACACCCCACAGAAAGACTAGGCTCATGCACCACAGAGTATCCCTGGGCATAATGGATGAAAGCATGGCAGACTGGGTGCAGGCCTATGGCACAACAAAGCACGCTGCCTGGCTTCAAGATGGCCCCTAGACCCCCACCATGTGGCCGGGCCCTGCCTGTTCCAGTCCTCAAAATTGCCCCCACCCACATGGACAGGCCCCATCAACACCCCAAAAAATCGAAAAAACACAAAAAAATCACCACAATCCAATGCCATCCATGCCCTCAATCATGTTCAAATTCAAGACACCCCACAGAAAGACTAGGCCCATGCACCACAGAGTACCCCTGGGCAAAAGGCCCAAACAACAGCCCAAAAATTGAAAAACACACACAAATCACCACAATCCAATGCCATCCATGCCCTCAATCATGTTCAAATTCAAGACACCCCACAGAAAGACTAGGCCCATGCACCACAGAGTACCCCTGGGCAAAAGGCCCCAACAACAGCCCAAAAAACGAAAAACACACAAAAATCACCACAATCAAATGCAATCCATGCCCTCAATCATGTTCAAATTCAAGACACCCCACAGAAAGACTAGGCCCATGCACCACAGAGTAGCCCTGGGCATAATGGATGAAAGCATGGCAGAGTGGGTGCAGGCCTATGGCACAACAAAGCACACTGTCTGGCTTCAATATGGCCCCTAGACCCCCACCACATGGCCAGGCCCTGCCTGTACCAGTCCTCAAAATGGCCCCCACCCACATGGACAGGCCCCATCAACACCCCAAAAAATTGAAAAAACACACAAAAATCACCACAATCCAGTCATCCATGCCCTCAATCATGTTCAAATTCAAGACACCCCACAGAAAGACTAGGCCCATGCACCACAGAGTACCCCTGGGCAAAAGGCCCCAACAACAGCCCAAAAAGTCGAAAAACACACAAAAATCACCACAATCCAATGCCATCCATGCCCTCAATCATGTTCAAATTCAAGACACCCCACAGAAAGACTAGGCCTGTGCACCACAGAGTACCCCTGGGCAAAAAGCCCCAACAACAGCCCAAAAATCGAAAAACACACAAAAATCACCACAATCCAATGCCATCCATGCCCTCAATCATGTTTAAATTCAAGACACCCTACAGAAAGACTAGGCCCATGCACCACAGAGTACCCCTGGGCATAATGGATGAAAGCATGGAAGAGTGGGTGTACGCCTATGGCACAACAAAGCACACTGCCTGGCTTCAAGATGGCCCCTAGACCCCCACCACTTGGCCAGGCCCTGCCTGTACCAGTCCTCAAAATGGACTCCACCCTCATGGACAGGCCCCATCAACACCCCAAAAAATCGAAAAAACACACAAAAATTACCACAATCCAATGCCATCCATGCCCTCAATCATGTTCAAATTCAAGACACCCCACATAAAGAATAGGCCCATGCACCACAGAGTACCCCTGGGCTAAAAGGCCCCGATAACAGCCCATGAATCGGAAAACACACAAAAATCACCACAATCCAATGCCATCCATGCCCTCAATCATGTTCAAATTGAAGACACCCCACAGAAAGACTAGGCCCATGCACCACAGAGTACCCCTGGGCATAATGGATGAAAGCATGGCAGACTGGGTGCAGGCCTATGGCACAACAAAGCACGCTGCCTGGCTTCAAGATGGCCCCTAGACCCCCACCATGTGGCCGGGCCCTGCCTGTTCCAGTCCTCAAAATTGCCCCCACCCACATGGACAGGCCCCATCAACACCCCAAAAAATCGAAAAAACACAAAAAAATCACCACAATCCAATGCCATCCATGCCCTCAATCATGTTCAAATTCAAGACACCCCACAGAAAGACTAGGCCCATGCACCACAGAGTACCCCTGGGCAAAAGGCCCAAACAACAGCCCAAAAACTGAAAAACACACACAAATCACCACAATCCAATGCCATCCATGCCCTCAATCATGTTCAAATTCAAGACACCCCACAGAAAGACTAGGCCCATGCACCACAGAGTACCCCTGGGCAAAAGGCCCCAACAACAGCCCAAAAAACGAAAAACACACAAAAATCACCACAATCCAATGCAATCCATGCCCTCAATCATGTTCAAATTCAAGACACCCCACAGAAAGACTAGGCCCATGCACCACAGAGTAGCCCTGGGCATAATGGATGAAAGCATGGCAGAGTGGGTGCAGGCCTATGGCACAACAAAGCACACTGTCTGGCTTCAATATGGCCCTAGACCCCCACCACATGGCCAGGCCCTGCCTGTACCAGTCCTCAAAATGGCCCCCACCCACATGGACAGGCCCCATCAACACCCCAAAAAATTGAAAAAACACACAAAAGCACCACAATCCAGTCATCCATGCCCTCAATCATGTTCAAATTCAAGACACCCCACAGAAAGACTAGGCCCATGCACCACAGAGTACCCCTGGGCAAAAGGCCCCAACAACAGCCCAAAAAGTCGAAAAACACACAAAAATCACCACAATCCAATGCCATCCATGCCCTCAATCATGTTCAAATTCAAGACACCCCACAGAAAGACTAGGCCAATGCACCACAGAGTACCCCTGGGCATAATGGATGAAAGCATGGCAGACTGGGTGAAGGCCTATAGCACAAGAAAGCACAATGCCTGGCTTCAAGATGGCCCCTATACCCCCACCACATAGCCAGGCCCTCCTGTACCAGTACTCAAAATGGCCCACACCCACATGGACAGGCCCCATCAACACCCCACAAAATCGAAAAAACACACAAAAATCACCACAATCCAATGCCATCCATGCCCTCAATCATGTTCAAATTCAAGACACCCCACAGAAAGACTAGGCCTGTGCACCACAGAGTACCCCTGGGCAAAAAGCCCCAACAACAGCCCAAAAATCGAAAAACACACAAAAATCACCACAATCCAATGCCATCCATGCCCTCAATCATGTTTAAATTCAAGACACCCTACAGAAAGACTAGGCCCATGCACCACAGAGTACCCCTGGGCATAATGGATGAAAGCATGGAAGAGTGGGTGTACGCCTATGGCACAACAAAGCACACTGCCTGGCTTCAAGATGGCCCCTAGACCCCCACCACTTGGCCAGGCCCTGCCTGTGCCAGTCCTCAAAATGGACTCCACCCTCATGGACAGGCCCCATCAACACCCCAAAAAATCAAAAAAACACACAAGAATTACCACAATCCAATGCCATCCATGCCCTCAATCATGTTCAAATTCAAGACACCCCACATAAAGAATAGGCCCATGCACCACAGAGTACCCCTGGGCTAAAAGGCCCCGATAACAGCCCATGAATCGGAAAACACACAAAAATCACCACAATCCAATGCCATCCATGCCCTCAATCATGTTCAAATTGAAGACACCCCACAGAAAGACTAGGCCCATGCACCACAGAGTACCCCTGGGCATAATGGATGAAAGCATGGCAGACTGGGTGCAGGCCTATGGCACAACAAAGCACGCTGCCTGGCTTCAAGATGGCCCCTAGACCCCCACCATGTGGCTGGGCCCTGCCTGTTCCAGTCCTCAAAATTGCCCCCACCCACATGGACAGGCCCCATCAACACCCCAAAAAATCGAAAAAACACAAAAAAATCACCACAATCCAATGCCATCCATGCCCTCAATCATGTTCAAATTCAAGACACCCCACAGAAAGACTAGGCCCATGCACCACAGAGTACCCCTGGGCAAAAGGCCCAAACAACAGCCCAAAAATTGAAAAACACACACAAATCACCACAATCCAATGCCATCCATGCCCTCAATCATGTTCAAATTCAAGACACCCCACAGAAAGACTAGGCCCATGCACCACAGAGTACCCCTGGGCAAAAGGCCCCAACAACAGCCCAAAAAACGAAAAACACACAAAAATCACCACAATCCAATGCAATCCATGCCCTCAATCATGTTCAAATTCAAGACACCCCACAGAAAGACTAGGCCCATGCACCACAGAGTAGCCCTGGGCATAATGGATGAAAGCATGGCAGAGTGGGTGCAGGCCTATGGCACAACAAAGCACACTGTCTGGCTTCAATATGGCCCCTAGACCCCCACCACATGGCCAGGCCCTGCCTGTACCAGTCCTCAAAATGGCCCCCACCCACATGGACAGGCCCCATCAACACCCCAAAAAATTGAAAAAACACACAAAAATCACCACAATCCAGTCATCCATGCCCTCAATCATGTTCAAATTCAAGACACCCCACAGAAAGACTAGGCCCATGCACCACAGAGTACCCCTGGGCAAAAGGCCCCAACAACAGCCCAAAAAGTCGAAAAACACACAAAAATCACCACAATCCAATGCCATCCATGCCCTCAATCATGTTCAAATTCAAGACACCCCACAGAAAGACTAGGCCAATGCACCACAGAGTACCCCTGGGCATAATGGATGAAAGCATGGCAGACTGGGTGAAGGCCTATGGCACAAGAAAGCACAATGCCTGGCTTCAAGATGGCCCCGATACCCCCACCACATAGCCAGGCCCTGCCTGTACCAGTACTCAAAATGGCCCACACCCACATGGACAGGCCCCATCAACACCCCACAAAATCGAAAAAACACACAAAAATCACCACAATCCAATGCCATCCATGCCCTCAATCATGTTCAAATTCAAGACACCCCACAGAAAGACTAGGCCTGTGCACCACAGAGTACCCCTGGGCAAAAAGCCCCAACAACAGCCCAAAAATCGAAAAACACACAAAAATCACCACAATCCAATGCCATCCATGCCCTCAATCATGTTTAAATTCAAGACACCCTACAGAAAGACTAGGCCCATGCACCACAGAGTACCCCTGGGCATAATGGATGAAAGCATGGAAGAGTGGGTGTACGCCTATGGCACAACAAAGCACACTGCCTGGCTTCAAGATGGCCCCTAGACCCCCACCACTTGGCCAGGCCCTGCCTGTACCAGTCCTCAAAATGGACTCCACCCTCATGGACAGGCCCCATCAACACCCCAAAAAATCGAAAAAACACACAAAAATTACCACAATCCAATGCCATCCATGCCCTCAATCATGTTCAAATTCAAGACACCCCACATAAAGAATAGGCCCATGCACCACAGAGTACCCCTGGGCTAAAAGGCCCCGACAACAGCCCATGAATCGGAAAACACACAAAAATCACCACAATCCAATGCCATCCATGCCCTCAATCATGTTCAAATTGAAGACACCCCACAGAAAGACTAGGCTCATGCACCACAGAGTACCCCTGGGCATAATGGATGAAAGCATGGCAGACTGGGTGCAGGCCTATGGCACAACAAAGCACGCTGCCTGGCTTCAAGATGGCCCCTAGACCCCCACCATGTGGCCGGGCCCTGCCTGTTCCAGTCCTCAAAATTGCCCCCACCCACATGGACAGGCCCCATCAACACCCCAAAAAATCGAAAAAACACAAAAAAATCACCACAATCCAATGCCATCCATGCCCTCAATCATGTTCAAATTCAAGACACCCCACAGAAAGACTAGGCCCATGCACCACAGAGTACCCCTGGGCAAAAGGCCCAAACAACAGCCCAAAAATTGAAAAACACACACAAATTTTAAAACCTGCATGCAGACTCTGGCAGGCTGGATGACCCAGCACTGTCTGAAGTTAAACGGTTCAAAAACGGAGGTTCTGGTAATTGGAGGCAGAGATACTAGTTGGACCAAGGAGTGGTGGCCATCTTGTCTAGGACCGTTACCCACTCCATGTAAAGCAGCTAAGAACCTCGGGATCTGGGTTGATCCCAGGCTCTCCTATGACAGCCATGTGCACGAAGTGGTTGGGAAGTGCTTCGGGGTGATGAAGACCTTGAACCGTACCTTAGACCTTCTCCCTCTTGAAGCCAGGCGCACTATGACCCAAGCCCTGGTGACCTCGAGGATTGACTATGGTAATGTGCTTCTGCTCGGAACAACACAAAAAAACATCAGGAGACTCCAAGTACTCCAAAATACGGCAGCACGCCTGGTCCTTAGACTCCCTAAAAGAGCAGCCTCCAAACCTGCCCTAGCTCCCAATAAAAAAGAGAGTCCTATTTAAGGCACTCCTTATGTGCTACAGGATCATCTCTAACAAGGCTCCCTCCTACATGACTGATCTGGCTCTCCCCTACGAGCCTAACAGAACTCTTCGCTCTGGGGGAACTGGACTGCTTAAAATTCCCCGCACCAAGAAAGCCAGAATGGGAGGCTGCTCCTTTCGTGTAATGGCTGCCAAGGAATGGAACTCCCTCCCCATAAATATCAGATTAGCGGACTCAGAGACCTTGTTCAGAAAACTTCTGAAGACCCATCTGTTTTCCCTCTAACTCCCTCTCCTGGCCCTGACTCTCTTCTCCACAGCGCGGGGACACGCCGGGATGGCGTCACCAGGCGCTTTACAAGCCCCTTTATTATTATTTATTATAAATCACCACAATCCAATGCCATCCATGCCCTCAATCATGTTCAAATTCAAGACACCCCACAGAAAGACTAGGCCCATGCACCACAGAGTACCCCTGGGCAAAAGGCCCCAACAACAGCCCAAAAAACGAAAAACACACAAAAATCACCACAATCAAATGCAATCCATGCCCTCAATCATGTTCAAATTCAAGACACCCCACAGAAAGACTAGGCCCATGCACCACAGAGTAGCCCTGGGCATAATGGATGAAAGCATGGCAGAGTGGGTGCAGGCCTATGGCACAACAAAGCACACTGTCTGGCTTCAAGATGGCCCCTAGACCCCCACCACATGGCCAGGCCCTGCCTGTACCAGTCCTCAAAATGGCCCCAACCCACATGGACAGGCCCCATCAACACCCCAAAAAATAAAAAAAACACACAAAAATCACCACAATCCAGTCATCCATGCCCTCAATCATGTTCAAATTCAAGACACCCCACAGAAAGACCAGGCCATTGCACCACAGAGTACCCCTGGGCAAAAGGCCCCAACAACAGCCCAAAAAACGAAAAACACACCAAAATCACCAAAATCCAATGCCATCCATGCCCTCAATCATGTTCAAATTCAAGACACCCCTCAGAAAGACTAGGCCCATGCACCACAGAGTACCCCTGGGCATAACGGATGAAAGCATGGCAGAGTGGGTGTAGGCCTATCGCACAACAAAGCACACTGCCTGGCTTCAAGATGGCCCCTAGACCCCCACCACATGGCCAGGCCCTGCCTGTACCAGTCCTCAAAATGGCCCCCACCCACATGGACAGGCCCCATCAACACCCCAAAAAATCGGGAAGAAAAACCTCACAAAAATTACCACAATCCAATGCCATCCATGCCCTCAATCATGTTCAAATTCAAGACACCCCACAGAAAGACTAGGCCCATGCACCACAGAGTACCCCTGGGCATAATGGATGAAAGCATGGCAGACTGGGTGCAGGCCTATGGCACAACAAAGCACACTCCCTGGCTTCAAGATGGCCCCTAGACCCCCACCATGCGGCCAGGCCCTGCCTGTACCAGTCCTCAAAATGGCCCCCACCCACATGGACAGGCCCCATCAACACCCAAAAAAATCAAAAAAACACACAAAAATCACCACAATCCAATGCCATCCATGCCCTCAATCATTTTCAAATTCAAGACACCCCACACAAAGACTAGGCCCATGCACCACAGAGTACCCCTGGGCTAAAAGGCCCCAACAACAGCCCAAAAAACGAAAAACACACAAAAATCACCACAATCCAATGCCATCCATGCCCTCAATCATGTTCAAATTCAAGACACCCCACAGAAAGACTAGGCCCATGCACCACAGAGTACCCCTGGGCATAATGGATGAAAGCATGGCAGACTGGGTGCAGGCCTATGGCACAAAAAGCACACTGCCTGGCTTCAAGATGGCCCCTAGACCCTCACCATGTTGCCAGGCCCTTCCTGTACCAGTCCTCTAAATTGCACCCACCCACATAGACAGGCCCCATCAACACCCCAAAAAATCGAAAAAACACACACAAATCACCACAATCCAATGCCATCCATGCCCTCAATCATGTTCAAATTCAAGACACCCCACATAAAGACTAGGCCCATGCACCACAGAGTACCCCTGGGCAAAAGACCCCAACAACAGCCCAAAAATGGAAAAGCACACAAAAATCACCACAATCCAATGCCATCCATGCCCTCAATCATGTTCAAATTCAAGACACCCCACAGAAAGACTAGGGCCATGCACCACAGAGTACCCCTGGGCAAAAGGCCCCAACAACAGCCCAAAAAACGAAAAAAACACAAAAATCACCACAATCCAATGCCATCCATGCCCTCAATCATGTTCAAATTCAAGACACCCCACAGAAAGACTAGGCCCATGCACCACAGAGTACCCCTGGGCATAATGGATGAAAGCATGGCAGAGTGGGTGCAGGCCTATGGCAGAACAAAGCACACTGTCTGGCTTCAATATGGCCCCTAGACCCCCACCACATGGCCAGGCCCTGCCTGTACCAGTCCTCAAAATGGCCCCCACCCACATAGACAGGCCCCATCAACACCCCAAAAAATTGAAAAAACACACAAAAATCACCACAATCCAGTCATCCATGCCCTCAATCATGTTCAAATTCAAGACACCCCACAGAAAGACTAGGCCCATGCACCACAGAGTACCCCTGGGCAAAAGGCCCCAACAACAGCCCAAAAAGTCGAAAAACACACAAAAATCACCACAATCCAATGCCATCCATGCCCTCAATCATGTTCAAATTCAAGACACCCCACAGAAAGACTAGGCCAATGCACCACAGAGTACCCCTGGGCATAATGGATGAAAGCATGGCAGACTGGGTGCAGGCCTATGGCACAAGAAAGCACATTGCCTGGCTTCAAGATGGCCCCTATACCCCCACCACATAGCCAGGCCCTGCCTGTACCAGTACTCAAAATGGCCCACACCCACATGGACAGGCCCCATCAACACCCCACAAAATCGAAAAACACACAAAAATCACCACAATCCAATGCCATCCATGCCCTCAATCATGTTCAAATTCAAGACACCCCACAGAAAGACTAGGCCTGTGCACCACAGAGTACCCCTGGGCAAAAAGCCCCAACAACAGCCCAAAAATCGAAAAACACACAAAAATCACCACAATCCATGCCATCCATGCCCTCAATCATGTTTAAATTCAAGACACCCTACAGAAAGACTAGGCCCATGCACCACAGAGTACCCCTGGGCATAATGGATGAAAGCATGGAAGAGTGGGTGTACGCCTATGGCACAACAAAGCACACTGCCTGGCTTCAAGATGGCCCCTAGACCCCCACCACTTGGCCAGGCCCTGCCTGTACCAGTCCTCAAAATGGACTCCACCCTCATGGACAGGCCCCATCAACACCCCAAAAAATCGAAAAAACACACAAAAATTACCACAATCCAATGCCATCCATGCCCTCAATCATGTTCAAATTCAAGACACCCCACATAAAGAATAGGCCCATGCACCACAGAGTACCCCTGGGCTAAAAGGCCCCGATAACAGCCCATGAATCGGAAAACACACAAAAATCACCACAATCCAATGCCATCCATGCCCTCAATCATGTTCAAATTGAAGACACCCCACAGAAAGACTAGGCCCATGCACCAGAGAGTACCCCTGGGCATAATGGATGAAAGCATGGCAGACTGGGTGCAGGCCTATGGCACAACAAAGCACGCTGCCTGGCTTCAAGATGGCCCCTAGACCCCCACCATGTGGCCGGGCCCTGCCTGTTCCAGTCCTCAAAATTGCCCCCACCCACATGGACAGGCCCCATCAACACCCCAAAAAATCGAAAAAACACAAAAAAATCACCACAATCCAATGCCATCCATGCCCTCAATCATGTTCAAATTCAAGACACCCCACAGAAAGACTAGGCCCATGCACCACAGAGTACCCCTGGGCAAAAGGCCCAAACAACAGCCCAAAAATTGAAAAACACACACAAATCACCACAATCCAATGCCATCCATGCCCTCAATCATGTTCAAATTCAAGACACCCCACAGAAAGACTAGGCCCATGCACCACAGAGTACCCCTGGGCAAAAGGCCCCAACAACAGCCCAAAAAACGAAAAACACACAAAAATCACCACAATCCAATGCAATCCATGCCCTCAATCATGTTCAAATTCAAGACACCCCACAGAAAGACTAGGCCCATGCACCACAGAGTACCCCTGGGCATAATGGATGAAAGCATGGCAGACTGGGTGCAGGCCTATGGCACAAGAAAGCACATTGCCTGGCTTCAAGATGGCCCCTATACCCCCACCACATAGCCAGGCCCTGCCTGTACCAGTACTCAAAATGGCCCACACCCACATGGACAGGCCCCATCAACACCCCACAAAATCGAAAAACACACAAAAATCACCACAATCCAATGCCATCCATGCCCTCAATCATGTTCAAATTCAAGACACCCCACAGAAAGACTAGGCCTGTGCACCACAGAGTACCCCTGGGCAAAAAGCCCCAACAACAGCCCAAAAATCGAAAAACACACAAAAATCACCACAATCCAATGCCATCCATGCCCTCAATCATGTTTAAATTCAAGACACCCTACAGAAAGACTAGGCCCATGCACCACAGAGTACCCCTGGGCATAATGGATGAAAGCATGGAAGAGTGGGTGTACGCCTATGGCACAACAAAGCACACTGCCTGGCTTCAAGATGGCCCCTAGACCCCCACCACTTGGCCAGGCCCTGCCTGTACCAGTCCTCAAAATGGACTCCACCCTCATGGACAGGCCCCATCAACACCCCAAAAAATCGAAAAAACACACAAAAATTACCACAATCCAATGCCATCCATGCCCTCAATCATGTTCAAATTCAAGACACCCCACATAAAGAATAGGCCCATGCACCACAGAGTACCCCTGGGCTAAAAGGCCCCGATAACAGCCCATGAATCGGAAAACACACAAAAATCACCACAATCCAATGCCATCCATGCCCTCAATCATGTTCAAATTGAAGACACCCCACAGAAAGACTAGGCCCATGCACCACAGAGTACCCCTGGGCATAATGGATGAAAGCATGGCAGACTGGGTGCAGGCCTATGGCACAACAAAGCACGCTGCCTGGCTTCAAGATGGCCCCTAGACCCCCACCATGTGGCCGGGCCCTGCCTGTTCCAGTCCTCAAAATTGCCCCCACCCACATGGACAGGCCCCATCAACACCCCAAAAAATCGAAAAAACACAAAAAAATCACAACAATCCAATGCCATCCATGCCCTCAATCATGTTCAAATTCAAGACACCCCACAGAAAGACTAGGCCCATGCACCACAGAGTACCCCTGGGCAAAAGGCCCAAACAACAGCCCAAAAATTGAAAAACACACACAAATCACCACAATCCAATGCCATCCATGCCCTCAATCATGTTCAAATTCAAGACACCCCACAGAAAGACTAGGCCCATGCACCACAGAGTACCCCTGGGCAAAAGGCCCCAACAACAGTCCAAAAAACGAAAAACACACAAAAATCACCACAATCCAATGCAATCCATGCCCTCAATCATGTTCAAATTCAAGACACCCCACAGAAAGACTAGGCCCATGCACCACAGAGTAGCCCTGGGCATAATGGATGAAAGCATGGCAGAGTGGGTGCAGGCCCATGGCACAACAAAGCACACTGTCTGGCTTCAAGATGGCCCCTAGACCCCCACCACATGGCCAGGCCCTGCCTGTACCAGTCCTCAAAATGGCCCCAACCCACATGGACAGGCCCCATCAACACCCCAAAAAATAAAAAAAACACACAAAAATCACCACAATCCAGTCATCCATGCCCTCAATCATGTTCAAATTCAAGACACCTCACAGAAAGACTAGGCTCATGCACCACAGAGTACCCCTGGGTAAAAGGCCCCACCAACAGCCCAAAAGTCGAAAAAAACACAAAAATCACCACAATCCAATGCCATCCATGCCCTCAATCATGTTCAAATTCAAGAAACCCCACAGAAAGACTAGGCCCATGCACCACAGAGTACCCCTGGGCATAATGGTTGAAAGCATGGCAGACTGGGTGCAGGCCTATGGCACAACAAAACACATTGCCTGGCTTCAAGATGGCCCCCAGACCCCCACCACATGGCCAGGCCCTGAGTGTACCAGTCCCCAAAATGGCCCACACCCACATGGACAGGCCCCATCAACACCCCAAAAAATAAAAAATAAAACACACAAAAATCACCACAATCCAGTCATCCATGCCCTCAATCATGTTCAAATTCAAGACACCCCACAGAAAGACTAGGCTCATGCACCACAGAGTACCCCTGGGCAAAAGGCCCCAACAACACCCCAAAAAATCGAACAAAACACAAAAATCACCACAATCCAATGCCATCCATGCCCTCAATCATGTTCAAATTCAAGACACCTCACAGAAAGACTAGGCCCATGCACCACAGAGTACCCCTGGGCAAAAGGCCCCAACAACAGCCCAAAAATCGAAAAACACACAAAAATCACCACAATCCAATGCCATCCATGCCCTCAATCATGTTCAAATACAAGACACCCCACAGAAAGACTAGGCCCATGCACCACAGAGTACCCCTGGGCATAATGGATGAAAGCATGGCAGACTGGGTGCAGGTCTATGGCACAACAAAGCACACTGCCTGGCTTCAAGAGGGCCCCTAGACCCCCACCACATTGCCAGGCCCTGCCTCTACCAGTCCTCAAAATGGCCACCACCCACATGGACAGGCCCCATCAATACCCCAAAAAATCAAAAAAACACACAAATATCACCACAATCCAATGCCATCGATGCCCTCAATCATGTTCAAATTCAAGACACCCCACAGAAAGACTAGGCCTATGCACCACAGAGTACCCCTGGGTAAAAAGCCCCAACAACAGCCCAAAAATCGAAAAACACACAAAAATCACCACAATCCAATGCCATCCATGCCCTCCATGATGTTTACATTAAAGTGATCCCACAGAAAGACTCAGTCCTTGCACCACTGAGTACCCATGGGCAAAAGGCCCAAACAACAGCCCAAAATCGAAAATTCCAAAATTGTAGTTGCAGCAACTGTAATGTCCCAAACAAACTTACTTGTGAAATTTCTAATCCAAAAGTGATCCAATGCAAGTCAAAAGGCCTCAAATCCAAATATCCAGCAGCATCCACAAAAAGTAATCCTTCCAGATCAAGATCCAAATCAAAGTGACCAGCACATGAAGAAGGCACTGGGAGGAGCCTGCTGGACAGGAACAGGAAGTTGGAGTTTGTGAGGCACTTACTTCCTCCCACCCCCCCCCCCCAAAATGGACTCCTTGCAAAAAAAATAGCAGGCAAATGTCAACCTGAGGAGTTATTCTGATAAAAATCATCATTTTCAGAAGGTTTATGCTGCTTGCTGGTGGATTTCTTGTGCAGGATTGCAAATTTTGCAATTTTGCGAGTGCAAGATTGTTGCGGCCCGCCACATCTACGTGTTCGCAATTGCGAACTCCCGCGATGCGTGATCACGGCGTATTCGCGTTGACAAACTCTCGCTGTGCAAGGTGGCAGGCCGCGATGACGTAATCGCGGTCGCCAAACTCCCGCGGGATCCCGCAGCAAGATCCAAAATGGCGCAGCACACGCATAACATGGAGAAAAAAAACTCTGCAAACGCTGAATGACGGTAAGTGAACGCCGCGCGCCGCAATATTGTATCACCAAGCAAATATATCCGCTGCGTGCAAATTTGCGAATTTTGGGCAAATTCGCGAGAGTTCGCGGATTGCGAATTTGCCGAAAATCCACAAAATCCATGAGCGGAACGGATTTTACGCCCATGCTTAGAAATGAGTCAGGAATAACAGTTCCCAGAGAGAAAAAAATAGAAAGCAAAAATGTAAATTAGTCTGAACCTATGCAAATAGGATGCCTTAGCAGTCCTCTTTCTGTGGAGGATCGACAGAAATGTTCTGATCAAAATCTGTGTCTATACTATGGCAAAGCAGGCCATTTATTTGAAGATTTCCCATATAAACCAAAAGAAGACCTAAGACTTCAACCTCTTCCTCTAAGTCCTCTGGAAACACATAGACCCGTTAATTGAGGAGACCAAATTACTGGGTCTGAAGGCTGTTAATCTGGGGAACATCAATGGGGAATATCCCATTTTGCATTTCCACATCCCGGTCAAATTAAAATTGGAGCCCAATTCGAAGGTCTCCATTGACATTCTGTTCAGAATTTGCGTGTTGCCTAGATGTTCCAATTGTATCTAGATGCTTTTCCGGAAGCATTTGTACTATAGATGGGAGGGAAATATTATTTGGCCCTGTAAAATTGTGTACCATTCCATTTAAACTTACTATAATAGAACTTTATGGGCTAATACATTTTGACATTATAACCACCGCCCCATTTTAGGTTATTTTAGGAGTGTCCTGGTTATATAGGCACAACCCTATTATAGACTCTGAAAGAGGTTCTCTTACTTTTTTTTTTACTCACTGTAAGCAACTGTAATGACTGGATTCTCGGACCAAGAATTACCCACTCACTCAGATACAACCAACCCGGCCAAAACGTAACACCATCCCTTTCCGGACCCTATTTACAACAGTCCCTGAATACTTACCCGGGAATGGGGAATTCGCAATATACAAGCTTATACCATCAAAAATACTGCTAGATCTAAGGGATTACTAAGAATAGTCACTAATAACTATGGCATTCCATATCTCATCCTATGATCTCACCTTATAGCCCCGCGACAATCTGGCCCGGACTATTCTACCCTCCATCTCATATTGAAGAGCAGCTAACTATACCACACCAACCACAATTGGTGTTCTCACTAACGCCCTATCTTGAGCGATCTCACTACACACCATCCCCAATCGGTGTTCTCACTAATGCCCTATCTTGAGCAATCTCATTACACACCAATCCCAATTGGTGTTCTCATTAACGCTCTATCTTGAGCGATCTCACTGTCCTATTAATACCTTCCGCTCTCTCTCTCTCTCTCTATTGGGGAAGTTTCTGAGTACCTAATATTTACTGGGAGTATCTTCTACCTTATATGAATTATTATCCCTCATGTGATAGATAGGAGATCCGATCCTCTCACACAAGAACTGCCAAATTGTTACACTTAAGAATTATTCCTCGACATAAAACTCACATCAATCTCCCGCATCAGTTACCTGTAGGAAGGGAATCGTCCATCCTTCCATACGCTGGCACCTGGCTGTAAAGAAAGGTTAGCTTTATCATAGAAACAATACTCAAATATATATGTTCATTACAAACTGGGGTCCCTTTATTATACAATAATAGACAAAGAAAACATTATAAAGTTACAATACTATCTAACAGTCTAAGCATAGCCTGAAAAGTAAATTAAAGAGTTAGTATGTTTGTATGCTACAATAGCAGGACAGACTTCACCTTATAATTAAGGAGTCCGGTTCTAGCAGTTATCTGGGTCCCTCTCTCCTCTGTGCCTTGGCTCATCTTAGATTCTACTCTGCACCCACGGATACACGTCTGCACCGCTATGCTCCTTCAAAGCACTGGAACCCTTCTCTCGTCTTATTCTCTGTTTCTCAGCTCTGCACCGATTACTTTGCACTGGCTTCCTCTCTCCCACGAACTGTCTTCACCTCCAGACTTCAATCTAATGATATAGTTTCAACCGCTCTGGAAACCATCTATTCAACTAACTCTTCACTCTGATTGTTCTAACTCCGACGTTTAACTATCTCCAACTGCTCTAACAGACTGACTCACAATGTAGCTTAAGTCTCTCCAAAAGATCATCGGCCTTCGATCACTCCAAACTCCAACTGTCGACTGCAACTGCTAACTGTCATCTGCCTGCCTTTCCTCTCTACACCTCGATAATATAAAGAGCTCCTCGTTCATGGAAATTTCCAGACAGGAACCTCCGCCCACCAGATTCCTGTACTAGGCTCCGGGCCTCCGATGCTCCCACAGTGGCCAACTGTTGTTTCGTCTAAAACCCGAGCTCTGCTTACATTCCTCCGATAAGGGCCAGCTCTGACCGGTTCCTCTCCAGTGAACAACAGCTCATAACTAAAACATCACTCTTGACCTACAAGTGCCTTGAACAGCCGAGGCAGGAAAGAAAATGGAGTCTTCTCGTTTGGGCCCTGTAGGCCTGAAAAAGATGAAAGAGACGCATAGCTCTATCTAAATACATAAGCAAGCCCTGCCAATAGGTAATATAATATCAGGAATAAAGGATCTACCCTCTAATATAGGCCTTCAGGCCCGAAAAAGATAAAAGGACATATTATTATGCCAAAGTCAATAGGCTATCCCTAAGAATAGACCGAAAATAGAGATCTATCCACTATACTAAGATGGTAGTAGACTAAAGTCGCTATATCAATCAGAGAGTAGGCTAGGTGCACCGCTGGTTAAATGACTTTAAGAAATAGTAAACAAATTTTTGCTTGGTTTTTGGGGGCGCTTGGGTGATCCTGCAAGTAACGTATCTGTCCGTGTACGTTTATGAAATTCAACGAAATAGTGCACACATCAAAGGTGAGTACATCCCTGCATTGGGCACACCTTTAGTTCTTCATAGAAGACTCCAAATAAAAACGTTTGATCATATTTTGAATTGATTTTTCTGGCAAAAGAAAAGGAAAAAGATCAGCCCAACACGAGGAGTACAATCCAACAACAAAAGAAAGACACCAAAAAAAAGAAGAACACCTAGTTATTAATATATCGGATACCACCTTAACACCTAATGAAATCAAATTACTCCAAAAGAGTACATCATTCATTCCAACAACCTCAACCAACTTATTGAAATTAGAAGTCAGCACCTTTAAACTGACACAGAAGCTTCGATTGCGTCATTATTTTGACAACATCATACAACCAAGTTCAGTACAAAAACTTGATTTATTACAGGGCCTTCGCCCAGCTAGCTCCTACTTAGCTCCAACTAGCCACAAATGCATTGATATGTTTGAGTCACTTGTTAAACAAGATCTGTTGAAAATCAACTATTACAAGAAAACCAAAGAAAACATCACACAAGAAGATAAAGACACACTGAAAAAACTAGCAGCTAACAAAGACATCAAATGCATAAAAGCAGATAAAGGCGGTGCCTTAGTAATTGTTAACACCAGCATGTACCAAAATAAAGTACTGGAACATATATCAGATCAAGGCACATACATGCAATTGGAAGTAAACCCTACCAACCAATTCAAGACTATTTTAATGGAAATACTTGACAAAGCCCTGAGAAATGGCGTAATTGATGAACGAACCAAAAAATATTTACTATTGGAACACCCAAAAGTCCAACCATCAATATGACGGCAAAAATCCACAAAAACTTGCTAGACCCTCCATTCCGGCCAATAGTGTCTACCAGAGGCTCATTACATGAGCCGGTTGGGAATTTTTTGGATCGCTACCTTCAACCAATCGTCAAACAAATGAAAAGTTACATTAAAGATACAACAGAATTCCTCATTAAACTGTCTGAAGTTAACATCCAAGAAGGGGAAAAACTGATACTATGTACAGCAGACGTAAACAGTTTATATACATCCATCCCCCACGGTGGAGGCATTGAGGCAATTGAAAAAGCAATCCTGAGAAGCAACATAGAGGAAAACATGCAAGCTTTTCTCTCATGGAACTCATGATGTATACCCTTTACCACAGCTATTTTTCATATGAAAACAAATGGTTTTTGCAGCTATCTGGTATGTCCATGGGTAACTGTGCAGCGCCCACGTACGCGAAAATCTACATGCAAGAATTTGAAGTTACCAACATTTTTGAGAATCCTAATTGGAACAAGAACCTAAAGGTATTTGTCAGATATATTGATGATCTCTTCTTTATTTGGAAGGATACCAAAAACAACTTGGAACAAGCACTCACTGAGTTAAACTCTAAAGACAACAGAATTCAACTTACATGGCAAATTAGTGAGGATACAATCACTTTTCTAGATGTGTTAATCAAAAAGACTGACACTGGTTTTGAAACTGATCTCTTTCGGAAAAAAACAGACCGTAACAACACGTTGCACTTTTCCAGTTTTCACCAGGGCTCACTCAAACGACACTTACCCTTTTCTCAAATGCTACGTGCTAAACGTATAACATCCAACCCTGAAACATGTAAACAATGGATTAAAGAGATGGGCACGAGATTTGCTGGAAGAGGCTACCCACAAGATACTATTAAAGAAGCTGAAAATCGTGTATCTAAAATCACCAGAGAGAAAGCGTTAACTAGAACCACTAAACGGAAGATACCAGGATGGTACTAGTATCTAAATTCTCTACACAAAGCAAGGCCTATAAGAAGATTATCTTAAGACATGGGCGGATCCTCACACTAGAACCTGAGTTCAACGATATATTCAAAGATCCCCCAATATTCGCGTACTCCCGGAATAATCATCTCAAAGAAATCCTCTCTAGAGAATCAAAGAGTAAAATAGAGCCTAAAGGAACCCAACCTTGTCTAAATTGCAATAGCTGCAACAACGTTATTAAAGATAACACCATTAACCACCCCATGAAGGGACACAGTATCAAACTGAATGTCAATGCTACATGTGACTCATCTAATCTCATCTATTTGCTGAAATGCCCGTGTGGCAAAATCTACATTGGGAAAACAGAAAGAAAAAGAAAAACACGCTTGAATGAACTCAAATCAAATATCCGGACCAAATATGAAAAATCATACATTGCAATGCATTTTCTTGAATATCAACATAACATTGCACAACTCAAATTCTTGGTATTGGAAATCGTGGAAAAAAAAGAGTGTAAAGACAATAATAAGATGCTACTCCAAAGAGAAATCAACTGGATATATTGATGGCAAGCCATAAGGCCCTTTGGGCTTAATGAAAGGACTGAATTCAGTTGTTTCTTATGAACCGCCAAACTGGTGGGATCTAATGCCTTATACTTTTCTGCTGCCTATTTTAAGATTTGTTATATGTATGCATAATGTTACGTAGACTTAATCAGTAATTTTTGCTCCTATATTGACTATATTACCATTTCACATACACTAGTCAAAGACGGCTGCCACATTGTATACACGCTTGGACAGTTCGTTCCCTATTATCATTTAACATGCGACGTCACTTCCGGGTTTACAATCCTTCCACTTAAGCGCGCGCGATTTTAAGCGTGTCACACACCCTAAGCGCTATGATGAACATCGAGCTTTTGAGACCCGTTCGGACTTAACCTCTAAAACTACGTGCAAGTAAGTCAGCGGTTGAACCGCAAATACTTTTGGTACTATTATTATTCTATTATCCTTTTATAACGCTAGCCCGTGAGGCCGCTAGTCGTTAACTTTCACTCATTACTTTCATTTCAGTCGGTGAACCGATCAAGAACAGGCTTATGTAAGCATTTTCAATGCTTAGCGCGATGCATGATGCACTTTACCACACTGGAGCATTTGTACACTTATCACCGATTAGGCACTAACATACTCGTTTAATAATGAGGTCCAGCATGTGTACTCACCACACCTTTAAATTCGTGAATGTAATGTACATTATGACCGATATGTCTTGTGAACCTCGTAATGATACACATTATGGTTTATTTGCGTTTCTACAGCTCCTTGACAAAGGGCTCAAATAGCCCGAAATGCATTGGAGAGGTTAAAAAAAACCTCACAGAGAATGTATTGTACAGATGAATTGTTTGGCAAACACATTTGATATGAATAAACAATATTGAATGGAAGTAAAACCTTTCAAAAACAGAAAAATAAATCAATTCAAACTATGATCAAACGTTTTCATTTGGAGTCTTCTATGAAGAACTAAAGGTGTGCCCAATGCAGGGATGCACTCACCTTTGATGTGTGCACTATTTAGTAGACTAAAGTCACCATCACTCAGAAATAGGACAAAATATCCGGTCACTGCACTTCACCCTTGACTTTTATCAACTAACATCTGTCAAACTGAGCGAACATCTGATGAAGAACAATAAGAAACAAAACTAACAGACCTAGACATAGTGTGTGGTCTAAACATTTGAATTAAGGAAGGGACACATTGAATGCAACAACAAATAGCAACTAAAATACAAATAGCAATCAAGACACCCCCCAACACTTGACGCAGGGAGTGCAAATCAGGCAACCAACTGAAAAGCCAATCAAACCACCCTTGATCTATGTGTTGCCTAACTTCTTCAGTTAATTCATGAAGTTTATCAATATGGGATTGGATGGATTTGGAATGGTCCGACAAATTAAAACAACAAAGGCCCTCAAAATCTGAACAGCCATGACCATGTTTAAGCAAAAGATAATCTATTGCAGCTCTATTATGTAAAATGGCTCTACGCTCACCTTGAGCATCTCATAATAGGTCAGATAAAACAACAAAAGTATGGTTAATAGATTTGACCATCCAGCAAGCCAATTTTCCGATTGATTTAGCATTGTATACAGATAATGCAGGAACACCTAAAATAGAAAACGCTAAACTAAGATACTCAGATGGAGAGAATAAATGTAATGAGAAATCACAATTGGTTTTCAAAGACGGGGCATCACGTGTAGTTCGGGAAATAATATTAGGATGTGAAGAAAACATTAATAAAGTCAATCTAGTAATAGCACAAGGACCTCCAGTAATATTAGCAGGAATATAGGGCCAAGATGAATTGCCACATGAAAATAGCCATCCAGAAGGTAATAATACCATACGATAGGGACTAGGGGTAACTACAAGACGCCTACAAGTCATATTATTTCTAACATTACATGATTTAGTCTTTCAAAACATAGAGTTCATTCATGGGCAGTAAATGAAGTAACATTTTTCTGTCTCAATTGAACGCACTTGCCTATGATTGTAGGATCACAGGTCATGAAAAAGCAAAGCTCACCCTCTGTAATATTGTAGGTTTTTATTTGGGAATTCAAAGGGGGCAGTAAGTCAGGCCAAACCGTGCATAGAGCACAGTAATCATAGGCCGCAAAATCACTAAAAATCACATTGGGATGACCATTCGATAAATTGAAAATATGGGCAAGTGTCTCCATGGAAGCTGGGACAGCAACCAAGCAGGTCTCTAAAATATCAGTCACTGAATGCATAGGTTCAAACAGACATGATTAGAGTTAGTTAGTCTCTTGGCTAGAGACGTCCAAAAAATGGATGACGAATCCCACGACGCAGAAGAACGACGTCTTCGGTCCAAGTAATTATTCCTGTCCTGGGGCCTCTCCCGTCTCTCGGCGCAGCAAGCCAAAAGGAGTCCAGCGACGACCCTTCCGACAGCAGCAGTCCAAACGATGGTCTAGGAGAACGGAATCAAATACAGGTATTATTCATTCTTGCAAATAACATTTATCAGCTGGGACAGCTTCCCAGCTATCTTGCCCTGGCCTCATCACTAGGACGGTATTGTCCTGACCGGTTGCAATTATTTCGGCCTGTTCAGGGGGATTTTTAGGCGACTGAACCCACACTCTTGCTCCGGGATTATCAGTGGAGCCAAAACCCTTTTTTTCCTCGAACAGATAACAGAGTTGGGGCAGTACCTTTTTGAATCTCACCACGGAAAACAGGCATAATAAGCAATTGAGCAACTCGGTCTGCTTTGTGTATCAGTAAATCAGAATCACCACTGTTTAATAGGATCACTTTAATCTCTCCTTGATAATCACTGTCAATCACACCTCTGAGCACCTGGATACCTTTTAAAGCCAAGCCAGATCTCGGGGCAATTAATCCAAAACTACCAGCAGGTATTTGGACACCAACGCCGGTCTCCACAATAGCAATGTCTTCTTTCTTTAAAGTAATGGTGTTTATAGATTGCAGGTCCAGGCCTGCAGAACCTGGGGTTGCTCTGCATGGAGCCAAGGCTCCAGGGGAAATTTCCCAATACATAACTGTACTCTCCACTGTGTTATATTTGGCATCAATAGATGGAGGAAATAAGCGCATTAATGGGGAATCAGAATTCAAATAAGCACGATTATTCAAAATTAACAATGCATCAAACAAATGATCTCTCCAGTTCTTATAGTTGTCTTTTGATAACCTATGAAATTGATCTTTCAACAAACCATTCATTCTCTCCACAAGGCCTGCTGCCTGTGGATAATAAGGTATATGAAACACCCATTCAATGTTGTTCTCCAATCAGAATTCCTGGACTAATCTGCCTTTAAAATGAGATGCGTTGTTAGATTGTATTTGAAGTGGAACACCATAGTACAACATGATTAACTCTAAAGTTTTAATGGTATTTATTTGAGTAGCTCTCTTACAGGGAAAGGCCACTAAAAGACATATTGACAATTTTTACTCATGGGAAGAGGACCTTTATAATCTATTTGCCAAATCTGTGCAGGTGATTTTCCTCGATGCAATTGACCTCTTACAATTTGGGGCACTTCTCGCTGTCTAGAGTGCTGACATATGGGGCAATGAAGTATAACGTCTTTAATCAAATTGAGAGGAATATGAATTCCTCAGTCAGCAGCCCACCTGCTAGTGATTCTTTCTCCAAAATGTCCTGACTTCTGGTGGGCCCATTTCGCTAATCCCGCCAAATCAAAATCTTGTTTGTCCACCATTGCCTCAGAAATTTTAGATTTCTCATCTGCAATTTGGTGAAAGAGTTTGTCAAGGGAGTCTACATGTGTGTGTGCATCAGCATGAAAAACTGTCACGTTACTCTGAGGAAGTAGTTCCCATATTTCTTGCCATAAATGTTTACCCCAAAGCTCTTTAGAATGCAGTTTCCAGTCATGGGAATACCATGTGGGTAACCAAAACGCTAGACCATTAGCAGTGGGCAAAGAATCAGTGGAAATATATCATGTACCAGGCAGCTCTTGTTTCAAAACTTGATAAACAGCATATAGTTCAGCAAATTGACTACTTTTTCCTTCACCTGTGGTACTTAGCAATTTCTGTGTGATCGGATTGTAGGATACTGCCCTCCAATGCCTCTTCTCTCCAATGTACCTCACTGAACCATCCGTAAACCACACATGTTTTCTGTCCTCCACGGACAATTCATCAAATGGCTTATCCCACTTAACAGGGGATTCCTGCACTATAGGTACGGGGCAATCACTCTCTGCCTCTCCTAACGGCGCCAGCGCCACTTGCTCATGTAACGTCGCAACACCCTTCGGTCCTACACATGCTCTGTCTTGTATATACCATTTCCATTTAATCACACTTGCTTCTTGAGCGTGTCCAATCCTATGAGTTTTTGGTGAACTCAAAACCCATTGCATAATAGGAATTTCAGGTCTCAAAATTACATCATGTCCCAAAGTCAGTTGCTCGGTATCCACCAGAGCCCAATAACATGCAAGTAACTGTTTCTCAAATGGTGTATAACGCTCACCAGCATCGGGTAACTTTTTAGTCCAGAAACCTAACAGTACTTTTGTTCTACCTTGTTTTGCCACGGACTCAAATTCGCATAAGGGCCTTGCACAGACACATTCAAATCCACATCACCATCACGTACAGGCCACAAATCCAAAGCATGCTGAATCGCTTCTTTCGCCAAATCAAACGCATCTTGCTGCGGTTTATTCCATTCAAATACATTCTTTTTACGGGTAACTTTGTACAAAGGGGCTAATATCAGACTCAAATGTGGAATATGTTGACGACAAAAGCCAAATAAACCAATAAATCTCTGTGCTTCCTTTCTATTGCGCGGAACTGCAAATTCTGCAATTTTCTGTTTTACCTGCGGAATCACTTCTCGATTCCCTTCATGTCAATTAATGCCTAAAAATTTCACACTTTGTGCTGGACCTTGCAATTTGTCTGGATTAATTTCCCAACCTCTACTTTGCAAATGAGCTACGATTAGATCTAATTGGGTCTGAACTTGTTCCTTTGTTTCACCTTGAATCAAAATGTCGTCAATGTAATGACACACCTGTATTTGTGGACTTATCGGTATTTCAGTTAAATGTTCTCCCACCAGCTGGTGACAAATCTTAGGACTATGCACATAGCCCTGGGGAAGACTTCTGAACGTCATTTGACGTCCATTCCATGTAAAACTGAACTGTTCCTGGCACTCAGGGGCAATTGGGATGGAAAAGAAAGCCTTAGCAATATCAATAGAAGCATACCAAGTTCCTGAATGTTTTTTAATTCTCTCAATTAAAGTGATAATGTCAGGTACTGCAACAGTCAAAGGGGGTGTATGTTTGTTCAATTCGCGATAATCAACTGTCATGCGCCAAGAATTATCACTCTTGCGCACCGGCCATACGGGATTATTCCAGGCAGAAGTAATCGGAGTTATAACTCCTGCATCCATTAAATCCTGAATTGTAGCACTGATCTCTTCATGCCCACCTGGAATGCGATACTGTTTCTGGGAAATTACTTTTGTAGCTTGAGGGATTTTTACAGGAGGAATTCTCAAACGACCAACTCTCACGGGCTTTGATGATATGTAGTTCCTGTCTCCAAATCGATAACATCCATCATCTAAATATAATGTCTTACCTTTTAAAATGTCGATTCCAATTATATATTCAAGAAGGGGTACTACTAGTACAGAATATTCTTTTCGGGGAATTCTACCTATTTTCATCTCAACATTAGCTTGTACAGCGGGAGTTTCTTTACCACCTAACCCAGTAATTGTGAAAAATTGTCCTTTAAATTTCTTTGGGTTTCCATAAATTAAAGTGGCCTCCGCTCCTGTATCTACCAATGCTCGGGCCCTCTGTATGTTATGATGTCTCCAAAAGATTTCAATATCTACATAGGGTCTATTATCTCTGTGAGCCCAATTACGTACCGGAGCTTGACCTATTTCCTAGTCGTTTGTATTGCGTTCCAACGCCCATGTCAAATCAGGATAGAGACTTTCAAATCGTTTAGGTAATGTCACCTCTCGTTCATACTTATTTCCCTCACAAAATGGATTCTTAATATTGTGAATTTCGCTCAGAAAATCTGTGTCGTCTTTCTCTCATTCTCACTTCAGGAGATTCATCCCTCTCCTCTCTATCAGGTAGATTCATCAATGTCCCGATTTGCGAGTCCTTAATAGCGATTATTAAGGAATCGCTATAAAGAACTTGCAAATCGGGATTCATGTAGAAATCGCTAAATAAATTGCGATTCCTACAGCCTCCTTATTTGCGATTAGCAAATTGCTAATCGCAAATAAGGAATAACTCCCCATTCATTCCTATAGGCCTAAAGGCCCATAGGAATGAATGGGGAGTCATTCCTTATTTGCGATTAGCAATTTGCTAATCGCAAATAAGGATGCGATTTCAGGGGTGTCCAAAGGACACCCTGTAGCACCCCTGAAATGTAATCTACATTGGTGTTGCGCACACACATGTCCAAAGGACATGTGTGTGTGTAACATGCAACTTAGAAAAATGCATTTAAAAGCATTTTTCTACGTTTTCGCTATTCACCACGAGGTTTGACCTCGCGGTAAATAGCAGCCCGAAATTGCCATTTCGCAATTTAAAAATGGTTGATGAATTGCATTTTAGGAATCTCAAATAGAGATTCCTAAAATGCAATTCCTCGCAATTTAGCGATTTCGCAATTACCGATTTTTGCATTTGGGATGATGAATCCCAAATGCAAAAATTGCGCTCGCAAAGGGCCGGATTCTCAGAATCTGTCCCAGTGCGAGCCCATTTTTTAATGATGAATCTGCTTTCAAACCGCTCACCTCTCCCCCTCTCTCTCTCCTCCTTTTCCTCTCTCTCGTTCACGAACGGGGAGACACATCCCTCTCAGACCATCTTCTGCCATTCCTGTCAGATTTGCTACGTTTTTTGTCATCCTCACTGTCATCAGAATAATTACGATCACAATCCTGTTTACGCACTCGCCCAGCACCCTCCTTTTTGTCCAAGCCACGTTTGCGGAACATAGCCCACAATCGATTATTCGGCTCATCATCAATATCTTCTCTTTTCACACCATCATCCAACAAGGCGAGAAACATGTCACGTCTAGTAAATTGATAATTACCATTAGTATGACCCTCGGGTCTGGATTGTCTGTCCGGTTTAAGCCACTCACCCAATTCACCAAGCTGACGCACAGCCTCAAGCACAAGAGACAAAGGACTGCCAGTTTGATTAATCAACAATGTCATCATAACTTGCTTATAGGCAACAGGGGCGGAACGAATAATTCTATTCCGCACAAAAGAAGTCAACAAGCCATCCATCAATCTGTCAGACGTACTCAGAAAAATCGCAGTTTTCATCACCTCCTCTTTCAGTCTCTGCGAGGCATCTCTTAAAGTATACCACGGCTTATCATTCAAAGGCCAATCAGATTCAGTAGAATATTTATGATTACAACCATCCGTCGCTAATTGAAGCAAACTAACCTGACCATTATTATTATAATTCCGAAAATGATCTTGCACAGTAGAATCGGAACTCAAAGTACAGAACTTCAGCGCATCTCCCATATCCAACATAATGCCAGCAGCACCTAGTTCAAAAAGACGCACCATCCATGTAAGTATGGCCTCACCAGGCCATTGTCGAAATCATACCAAAATGTCACTAACTTCCTGTTGTGTAAAATCTTCCAAACTATCCAAAGGAATCCCATTGGGATTGCCAGGAGCCTGTTGTAATTTTCTCCGAAAGACAGGATGCGCAGAAACCTCAGCGCGATCTTCACATTTACACCGATCGTCAGCTGTACAAGAAGCACACGATTTACAGTCACGCTCAGTACGAGAAGGTGCACGCCTCTCATTCTCCTCAGCCGAGGAGCCAGACTCATTCGAGTCCCAGATATTACCATCCCACTCATCAGGGTTCCAATCGAGCCCTGCTTTTGCCACAACCAAACGCACTTTCCTTTTACTGACTCGTCCACGACGATGTCTGTATTTGTATTTAGCAATTCGAACAGCAGCTCTTTCCGCAATAGTCTGGTATGTATCAAGTTTGTCGGCAAGCAATTTATTCTGACATCTTAAAAGAGTGCAAGCATTCTGCGTCTCAACAAACTGATCTTCAAATTCTTAGCATTGACGCTGCAACTTCACAAACTTCTCATGTACAAGCCTGTACGCATACAACAAAATCCAACCTCTCCGTCCTAATATAGGAAGCTCCTCGCCCTTCACAATCGGCGCTTTCTGTAAGCAAGCAATCACCTGAGCCGGATCCGCTGTTTCCAGACAAGAATTCCAGCTCCCACTCAAACCAGTACAATCAGCCCATTCATGAGCTAGCGCCTCATAAGGCGTCGATTCCCATCCGGGAATTTCAATAGGCAATTTAAGAGTAGATTTTGACTTTCTCAAAAACATGGTACCAAAAGTATATATATATATATATATATATACAGAAATAAACAAAAATATTTTAAAAAAACGAGCGCAAACCAACAAGATAACGACGAAATGCGCTACAAGGCTTTCGTAAACGGTTCGTGATGCCAAATGTAATGACCGGATTCTCGGACCAAGAATTACCCACTCAATCAGATAGAACCAACCCGGCCAAAACGTAACACCAACCCTTCCCGGACCCTATTTACAACGGTCCCTGAATACTTACCCGGGAATGGGGAATTCGCAATATACAAGCTTATACCATCAAAAAAACTGCTAGATCTAAGGGATTACTAAGAATAGTCACTAATAACTACGGAGTTCCATATCTCATCCTATGATCTCACCTTATAGCCCCGCGACAATCTGGCCCGGACTATTCTACCCTCCCTCTCATATTGGAGAGCAGCTCACTATACCACACCAACCAAAATTGGTGATCTCACTAACGCCCTATCTTGAGCGATCTGACTACACACCATCCCCAATCGGTGTTCTCACTAATGCCCTATCTTGAGCAATCTCATTACACACCAATCCCAATTGGTGTTCTCATTAACACCCTATCTTGAGCGATCTCACTGTCCTATTAATACCTTCTGCTCTCTCTCTCTCTCTATTGGGAAAGTTTCTGAGTACCTAATATTTACTGGGAGTATCTTCTACATATATGAATTATTATCCCTCATGCGATAGATAGGAGAACGGATCCTCTCACACAAGAACTGCCAAATTGTTACACTTAAGAATTATTCCTTGACATAAAATTCACATCAATCTCCTGCATCAGTTACCTGTAGGAAGGGAATCGCCCATCCTTCCATACACTGGCATCTGGCTGTAAAGAAAGGTTAGCTTTATCATAGAAACAATACTCAAATATATATGTTCATTACAAACTGGGGTCCCTTTATTACACAATAACAGACAAAGAAAACATTATAAAGTTACAATGCTATCTAACAGTCTAAGCATAGCCTGAAAAGTAAAGGAAAGAGTTAGTATGTTTGTATGCTACAATAGCAGGACACACTTCACCTTATAATTACGGAGTCCGGTTCTAGCTGTCATCTGGGTCTCTCTCTCATCTGTGCTTTGGCTCATCTTAGATTCTACTCTGCACCCACGGATACACATCTGCATCGCTATGCTCCTTCAAAGCACTGGAACCCTTCTCTCGTCTTCTTCTCTGTTTCTCAGCTCTGCACCGATTACTTTGCACTGGCTTCCTCTCTCACACGAACTGTCTTCACCTCCAGACTTCAATCTAATGATATAGTTTCAACCGCTCTGGAAACCATCTATTCAACTAACTTCTTCACTCTGATTGTTCTAACTCCGACGTTTAACTATCTCCAACTGCTCTAACAGACTGACCCACGATGTAGCTTCAGTCTCTCCAAAAGATCATCGGCCTTTGAATTGTTGCATCGTACATGATTAATTCCATCTCAACTTATGGGTCTGAAAGAGACAGGACAGCAAACTACATGTTTTGGATTGGCCACTGCTAAGAATTTTAAATACTCCTCAATTCCGTCTTTGGCTGACTATGATACATGGCATACACATAACAACTACACGATTGAGGAGTTAACTGTCATGTTTCAGAGCGGTACCATCAATTCTCAAGATAGTTACCCTTTTGTTGGTTTATGTGGCTCCAATGCTTGCCAATTATGATTCATTGATGCCACAAAAGGATTTTTCACAGAATAGACCTGATCCTCGCTTACCACATTCTCATAAAATTACTACATATTCTGTTGGTAAATTATGTCAACAATGGTTGGAACATTCCACACTGTCCTCTGCGAAACAACATCTCTCCCTTTTGTCAGGTGACATCGATGTTACTGATTTTCCTTTGGGTCCAAAATCCCCTTGCACTAAACGTTTTGTTCATGCTGCATATAAAAAATATTGCAATGTGTTGCAGATGGAAGCTGCGGTACGTCTACATCAAATTGATCAGGATAATATAGAAAAAGTTCTTGCCATTGTTGATAACAGTATTAACTCTCGGTCTTCTCATGTATATAGTTAAGATAATATTGTATCATCTGTAATTGATATTGTTCAAAATGAACTGTCTGCTTTGTATCATGGTCAAAATCAACTCGGTTCTGTTATGCAATTTGGTTGGACCTTGCAAACACTTAAAAGTGGAAAGGTACCGTAGGATTACCTGAATGCTTCCGCCCTATTTTTACCATTTAATTTGACATATAAACAAAAACTGATGTCAATGACACAATGTTACATATTGGAAAATTAGAACAGTTAGCATTTTCGGTGGCAGAAACTGATTTAGCTGTGTGGTTAATACATGGGGTTCTTTCATTGCTTATTTCCCTGTCTCAGTTTACCCCCTGTATGAAACACTATCCAGTAGGTAGATATGAACCCCCTGGGAGTAGCTATATTCATGAATAATGGCCATTACCTTTCGTGTTTCATTGCCAACGAGCAGGTAAGAAGGTCTTCCTTACAGGGGAGAGTTGTGATTCTACAGTAGGGCATTCCCTGGTCTGTAAACAAGTGAAGCTTCACTGTGCCTGTAACATTTCGGCCCCTGATTTGGCTTATTTTTTAAAAGGTATCCTGGTCTCGGATACTATTTCCACATTGACCCTGCATTCAAACTACAGTTATCTTATCATAAATAACCACAACTGGTGCAACTTATGGGCAGGCATCCCGTATATAGTAACAGTTTCTCAACGAGTTACATGTTGCAGCAATGTTCTCTTTCCATCCCCACACGAGATTGTAGATAGTTTGCTGTGGCCTTCCATTCCAACCTTGAAAACAGATTTCAATAAGCTAAGCAGACTCAAAGTGCTATTGTTTCAACAAGAAGTGGCTCTCATATCAGCTTGTGAGACCTTGGAATTGCAGGGGCGAGAACATCAAGTGAGATTCAGTTACTGCTAAACACGAATCTGCCCCTCCATTTGTGAGAATTAATTCACCAAATATTTAATGCATCTTGTACAGACGGCCTGGCCTACTTTTTTTAACTTGTTGGATTCTGCCTTGTCATCTCCTTTCAGACTATATGTATCAAGCAAATTTGCATCTGTGAAGAACAATGGTTTTGGTTTCTGAGTTGCTAGTTGGTTGGCTGTCAGACTCCCAAGACAAATTGCATATCATTAATGAACATATAAAGCCTGGACCTGGCTGCTGATAGTAAATTCACTAGAAGCATATGTTGAGAGCAGCAGATGAGAGCCCTGGCGTGCACCACCAAGAGATATTTTGGTGCTCCGAGTGAAATGTTGGCACAGATGGGGCCTGGTTTCATTTGGAAAGGATTGAATTCTGTATACTAAATGACATGACATATAGGTACTTATTTAAATTATTATAGTGGAACCCTTTCTTCAGCTAATTACATCTTACTTTAGGTGTTCTCCCAAATGTTTTGCTAATTATCGCCTATTTTGTGTGTGTTATAACAACATTGTTGTTGAAAACTGTTGGTGAGGCTAGACATAGAACTCAATTAATACTCTTCCAGTAATTGGAGCAGTGCTAAATGTGGGTGCAAAACAGTTTGTGTCCCTTTTGAAGTGATGCCCGGCCGCTACCCCAGCCTTTTGAATTCTGTATAGTGCGCTCACTGGTTTCAATATCTAAAACTTTAATTAAACCATATTAAGATGGTGTGTGCAGAGCCTCGACCTGTGGGTATAGACCCCATAAAATGTTGCTGTGACTATGCAAGAGTTGTAAACCACTTGCCTCTCAAGTTCAAACACTTGATGGCGTCAAATCATCTTCTCAAAAATACCAAGTTTAGAGGGGGGGCTCTTACCAGACTACTCCCCCATGGAAGATAGATGGATACTGGACCCTATGCCCATCAAGGCAGTTACTCTAACATACAGGAAGATAACAAATCACATGCTGGGCTGTCTTACCTTGCTTAGAGAGGCCTGGATGGTCGATGTGAGGCACTTAGATGATGAGGAGTGGAATGAGGCACTGCAGAGTCACAGATACATTACTTTACGAGCACAGTTTTGCCTGGTGCTGCTTCAGGTACTGTATAGGTCCTACCTCTCTAGGTCAAGGGTGTTCAAGATGGGTCGCAGTGATTCAGCCGTATGCCGCAGAAGTTGTGGTGATTTAGGCACATTCTACCACACGCTTTGGACCTGTCCACTAATCCATAATTTGGGGACAGAAATAGTAAAGATAATGAGGGAAGTATATACAACCACAAGAGCCATATAAATCTTGACTGAGGGAACCAGAGGCGCGGGGTACTGGTGGGCGGCAGCCTCCAATATGAACTGTGTACCACAATGAGCCGCTCCCAGTCTTAGTGTTACTAGTGTTAGTGTAGTGTTAGCTCGTGAGTGCAGGCATCTCACAAAAAGTGAAGGACTGGTCTCACACACCACCTGGTGTCATGCTTCATCATTGACCAGTCCTCGCCCTCTAAAAACTTGGTTTGATAGAGGGCGGGCATACACCTGACGACAGGGATGCACTTCTAAACTAAGTGGGGGCCCAAACAAAATATATAGAAAGTGAATTAAAATGCCATTATGGGTGTCAGCTTATATTTTAATAGTGCCGGCATCCATATGGTAGTTAAAATAAGGTTACCAGTGTCATGGGGATATTAGTGTCCCCCCACAGCTGTAAGTGAGGTCAACATGTTTCTGCCTGTTGGCCCATCTGGGTCCGCGGCATTCATCAGGACCTTGATATAGCGGGCTCCACTCTTACCACACTCTGGTGAGAGCGTTCCACTTGGTGGGGTGAAAATAATCACACTCCACTCCTGGTCTGGCTAAGTCTTGTAAACCCTAAGATGAGGTCAAATTGGCCCCATAGGAGGGAGGGGGCAGATGGACCCTTTAGGTCCTGGAACTAGAAATGCCCAGTGATGTGATCTCCGCCTTTAAGCCTAGGACTGCATGCCTCTGCTGCTCGCTGGTGATGAGGGAAGTGCCAGGCCTACCTGTCCCACTTGAGGCTAGATGGCTGCTATTGGGCATGTCGGTTAAGATAAGTGGCCCAGCCACATGCATACTTGGCTTAACATGGCTGCAGGGGTGGCGATGCGGAATTTAGCCAGGCTGTGGGGTGCAGTCAGGCCCCCAATGACCAGAGACTGGAAAGAAGAACTGGGTTGGTGCCAATTAGCGTAACAAGCAACATACCGCACCTGTGGCTGCCCACGTACATTTGAAAAGATCGGGGGTCCATGGAACCAACACAGGGGCACCAACGGCCAAGTAGGAGAGGGAGAGGTCATTACCACATACCAGGCTGGGGTGGTGGGTTTTTAACCAACTCCAGTTTTTTCATGGATCACTCCAAAGGTATAGGGCTGGGCCAAGTATTGTATTATGTTGTGGAGAAGGCCCCCTATGAGTGGCCCTTAAACATGCATTGCCTTGGGTATGATGTTTTGTGTTTTTAACCAACTGCTTAATAAAAATAGGTATTAAAGAAAGAAATACCACGTTAATTGAGGTTGCAGCACCTTCCACTGCACATCTGGGGAGACTACTGGTAATTACAGGAACAGGAAGCATAATATAGGACTTCTGATAAACTGGTTATGCTAGACAAAATAGTTGAATATGAAATTAATAGAATTTCAATAGGATTTGGTGGTGATAACACTACAAGTTAAATGACTAGAAAAACACTAGTGCTGCAAACCTACATATCCAGAGAAACATTTATGACACTGTTAGAAATGGGGTAGCATGGTGCAGAGCGGGCGGGCCAAACTCCAGAGGACATGTGTGAAGCATCCACGCAGTACACACAGGCAACACACCAGGCACACTCCAAAAAGAGACGCAACACAAGATTAGGTGAAGAACAATAAGTGTATTATAAGATAAACACCTTGGAACCTAATCACAGTTCAAATCACCTGTGCCAGCTGGCACTAGGTAAGGACTTATACGGGGACTATTTACAGGGCAGCGCCAATCGGGCCGCTGCCAGGACCATGACTGGTACAGTTCGGATGAAGGGAAGGGTAAAGGACAAATGGAAAAGGTAAATTCAACAGTCTCAATCCTGTAATGAAGATAGCAGGCAGAAACATTAGGCAGACTCCATTAACAGTGGTAACATTAGACCTGAACAGGTTAACAGGGGCAACATTTCCATTAACCGAAAAGCAGTGTTTGGAGGCACATGATGCATTTAGATGGGCTGGAGGTATGTTTGCAGCAGGGCGGCACACTTAGCAAGGGCGTCAACATTTAGGCAACATTGCTGGCCTCAGAACCTGAGTAGGCGTAGGCAGAAACATGCAAGCCTAAGGCACATCAGTACATTTACATACATCCTGGGCATGAGTCACATCCAGCATTAAAAAAAACCCATAAGACCTAGCCTCAGCCCCATAGCAATAATAACCATAAAACCTTATAAGTAAGCATTAACATAAACCAGGGCCTGAATCACAGCCGGTATCACATTTGGTACGATTAGATTAGCAGGGGCATAGGCAGGACTAGGCTTCAAACACAACAAGCCCCCCCCAAGGTGGCATAAGAACATTAGGGGAGACCTTGTCACATACCGCGGGTCCACTACGCATAGAAGCACTGGTGTAACTCACACTGGCCTAAATCCATTAGCGATATGGAACCCCACAGTAGGGCACCACCCCTTACCTTAGCGTGGACAGCAACCAGGGCCTAAACTACCTTAAGTCGGATATGGCCCTCCATCCGGCAGAAGTCCCGGGGCCTTGCAAGTCCAGGCGCTGTGTGCCCCCAATCGCTGCCACTGCCCACTGTCCAGCGGGGCAGTGGTGTCCAGAAAAATTAGTTTAGAGTCCAGCTGGAGCCCCTCTGGGCCCCACACACACAGGTGGCTGCTTGTTGCGAAGCGGGCCGCTGGGGGGACCGGTATCCCCACTCTGGTCCTCTGAGAAGATTCACCGGGGGCGGGCACTGACCACATGCCCTGTTGCCCCATCCCTGCCACCGGTTCCCTAATGCCCCACTCACCGGGCTCTCGGGCTGCAGGCTTTAGACATTTTCAGGCAGGGAACAGGCACCAGTATGTGCCTCGACCGTCCCCTCCTCCTCAAGGACCTCTCTGGGCCTCTTCCTACTCTGGGTTGGCCTGGACGAGGCAAGGGGGTGCTCCCGCTCCTCTAGGAGCCCCCACTATGAGGCCTGGACCGGCCTCAGCTTCCTGGTTCCTTCTTCGGCCGTCAGGGCCAATCAGGTAGCGGTTTGGTAGGGGCGTCCTGCAGCCGCCAATAATAGCGCGGCTTGCGAGGGCGCGGCAGCTTCGTCCAATAGCTGTGGGGTGTTGACGGGGCGTGGCTTATGACACCGCCGACGACCCCATCATGTGACGGTGGCCGCGGCAGCTTCTAAGGCCCAGCGCGGCCTTCAGGAATACTGCGGTGGTCCTTCCCAAGATTCGGGGGCCGCAGCGGTGAGTGCGGCAACAGCGGGGACTTCGCCCAAGAGGCGCCAGGGCTGCGGCGGTGATTCAGGTGGCAAGGCACACTCCGTGGCAGCGCCCAGCAGGGGTCCACACACAAGCGGACGAGATAGGCAGCCTCCCAGTTTCGCAGCGCCCAGGTCGCGGTGTGATAACGGATTAGCACTTTCCAGGGCACAGCGCTTCAACACAGGTACAGGGCAGCGGCGGTGATGGCCTGCAATTTTCCTCTCACGGGCAATACGGGGTAGGCTCCCGGTTGTTTAAATAAACCCACGAACGCGGGGTAGGCACCCGCTCTCATTGAGAAGCACACAAAGCGCCGACAATACGCGGGGGCCACAAGTCGGGCAACAGCACTCTACAAAAGTCCTGGGCAAAGATAGCGCTTAGGAATCACGGCGCTTTGCAGGTACAGTGCTTCCCAATAAAACAGTTCTCCTTGGCCCGCAGCGCCTAGGCGATAACAGGTCTTCGGTAGCACAGCGCAAGGGGGCTCAGTCCTCTCAATCCAGCGCTGTAGGCCTCAGCTCCTCTTCCCCTGGCAGATCAAAGGCAGCACTCATCCAGGGCTACCCAGCCCAGCGTCGCAGATTGGAGTGGAAGCGCTCCTCACCTCTGGTGCTGGGAAAATAGTGCTGCACCCTCCAAGCGCTGGTCAGCAGGCAGATAACACGCTCTTCTCTTCCAGGCTTTTGCTAGCAGTCAGGGCACAGCGGTAGCGCTCATAGGGCGCTAGGCAGGAGAGCAGCAAGCACTACTGGGCCAGGTCAGCAGTCAGTGGGCACTCATCAGGACAGGGCGGTAGGCTTTAAAAACCATCCTCCACTGTAACGTGGCTCTCCTCCTGTACAGCAGCCTGAACTCCAGCAGTGGGGCTTTCAATAGCCCTATGGACAGCAGAGGGGTTTCAGTTAGGTGTATGGTCCAGCACACAGGCCCAAGTGGCGATACCCCCTGGCAGCAGTTCCCCTCACGTTTATGTCCCTGCTCTGTCTAAGCACATGGTGGCACAGCCCCCCTACTTATACGCCCCTCACTCCACCTACCAGACAGTGCCAGAAGCTTCTAGAAGCCTCTGGGGAAACTGGTTCTAACTGGCTCATAGGGAGGAGTAGAGCACCCTGGGTGGCAGGCTTTCCCTCCAAAAGCTGGGATGGCTGGGACCGAACATCTAGACTGCTAACCTACCACAGTCAGGTGGCACCACACACAGCCATGGCATCCATTTTAAATGCAGCATGTTACCAGGGTACATTTTTACCATGGGAGGGTTAACAAGTGAACACACCATTGCATTACATTTACTAGGACTTCTCACTTCACACATGTCCTACGGAGTTTGGCCCACCCGCTCTGCACCATGTTACCCCATTTCTAAAAGACACATGACATGCAATCCAGTAACTCTGGAAATGAAGTACCTTTGTGATGTTAAACAAAAGTCAGTGCTGGAAGTGCCCCTTTGCATGGTGGCTTATGCTGCGGCCCTTTTTCTGGGCCGCAGCACAAGCTCAAGTGGAAAGGAACCCTTTCTGACCGCCAGCCCGGTGGTCCTGTCCAAATGCGTGGCATGCTTGTTGGGTGGTCTCCTGACTGCTGCAATAGCGGATGGCGTCTGACTGACACCATCATAATAACCTCATCATTTTCAAATCAGATTGTAGCTCGAAAGCTCTTGGTCTTTACTTTTAATTAGATATATGGATTGTTTCTAAAAAGAAAATGTGACAATTTACTATCATTTGAATTAAAAGACAATAATGCATACCGGAAAACTTGAAGAGCAATCTCATAGTGTGAGGAGGGGGCCTTAAAGTGGGCGGGGCCTTGTGCTGAAAAGTAGCTATAAGGCATTTCTGAAACCTACTCCGACCCAAACCCCCTCCTTCCACAAAAACAAAAGCTTGCTGTGTCTGGTGCCGATGTCCTGGGGTGTTTTCACACCCCTTAATGGCCGTCGAAAGTTTAGAGCCTCGTAAAATAAGAGCTGGAAAACCACAATTTACAGTGGTTTTCAGCTCGTTTTCCCTGCCATTGTGTGAAATCGGCTCCTCACCAGGAAAATGCGCGATGGAAGCTGATATCGTGTGTCCCATGGTGGCACCGTGTGAGTTGACAGGTATGAATAATGGTACAGACCGTAATCTCTTTGTCATTAGTAAAATAGCTCAATTTGTTTGTAAACAGGAATAGTGATCCTCTATTAAAAATAAAAGTATGTGTTGAAGTTTAATTCTAATTTTAAAAATCACATCGAGTGACCCACGCAGAGTGGTTGTTTGGAGAAGCAGAGTCAGTATAGCAATAGTGAGGAATTGGACATCAATCCAATTCCCTATGTTATATATGAAACAAAAGATTAGGTACACTTCTCTTAACAGTGGGTGGCTATTTAAATATTATATGACTGAACATCACAACTCGCGCTAGGTGCGGCCAGCGAAAATTATCGCTGCCGCTTGTTAATAGTACCTTTGGATGGGGAAAACAACAGTTATAACCATGATAGGGATTTGGAAAAGGGAAACAGAGGGAGGGGGCATTCAAAACCCCGTTAACTGGCTAGGTTGTAGGTCCATTCAAGTAGAACCCTTCGTTTGCACCATACAGAAAATATATTAGAGTCTGCGCTGAGATAGCCATCATATCGGTAATGCATTCACACTTGTTTCTCACATTTACTAGGGGTGTGTCAAGTTGCAAATATTTTCCTCCACAAACTCTGTGAAGGTATTTAAAATGGTATAAGCTTTATTAAGTGCAGAACAAGGGTATATTTTCTGGTAAAATGCGCTTCTCAGCAACACTTTTGATAGGAGACTTTTCTTGCAAAAATAGCCAGTGTAGTGAAAGTCTTCAAAACACTCTTTTCCAGAAATTTTCACAAGCTGGGATCGTTTTATGAAGGTGATAAAATTGTAACTATGTGAAATTTAAAAGCTTGGTCCTTTTGTAAAACTTTGGCAGCAACCCTATATTTTATTATAGCGCTAGTATTACTCCATGGCGTCCATTTTTCACTCATTCCATACTCCTTGATTGTAAGTGATGTAACTCTTATTACAGCTCACACCACAAATCTGTATGCCACTCTCTAAAGCTCATTATAATGAGGCAAACCTTGGATACATACGTTCTGTAATATCAACAACTTTAGAGAAGGTTTGGCTCTTGTCTGATACTGTGTGAGGGGCTATGCCATTGTCGAGTACCGCATAGTGATATATGCCTCCTTATTAAAGGTATATGCTTAGTTATAAAGATGTTGACCGAGAGACCATTGAATTAGCTCTTGAAAGATAATGTGCATAAACCATAAATATAGCAGTGCCCATGTATATGCAGTGAGTAAGTTGTAAAAAAAAAAAATTGTAAGTGCTGGTGTAAATTTTTCATAGGAGCTGACACCCCGCGTCAGCGCTGCTGACTAAGGAGCGGTTTATTTTTTATTCTGCCTCATGCCTCTTTCGAAACCCTACACTTTCAACCCCTTTATTTGCATATCTGCTTTCTCCATTTGTAACTTAATTCCTATCGTATTCTTCTCTTACACTCACTCTTTTTGCTGTTCTTATTGCATTGTAACTATTGCAACAGCAGATGGATACCCTCACGGGTGACAAGCAGTGCCCCAGAAATCCACCTTACATTAAATATTTCCTCTTACTCTGGGTGTAATAATGAAAAATAAGTCCTAGATACAACAAGCATTGGAAATGCAATACGTCTCGCATTAGGAAAGTTTGAGCTATTGGTATTGTAAATGACACTTTTTTTATTTATGTGTTGGTTTTGAAAGTAGCAAAATTAATAGCTTTGTCAGTTACAATGTCAATAGTTTTAACTTTCGCAAATGTGACACCTATAGCATTTGTAATGCAATGTGTGTTGTATTTACGTGACTTAGATGTATTGATATTACAAATAACAATGGCTTTTAATTTTGTAAATAATTAATACTTAAATAAAAGTTATTGTAATTTATAATGGCAATAGCTTAAACGTTTGTAAATAACTTTTGTGAAGATTATGTTCAGTGTATTTTATTGTGACGAAAATCCAAGAACATTGCATTTTCACCTAAACACACACAGAGCTACAAACATATAGATGTGGTGGATCTGGGGGATATGGTGGTGGTGGATGTGGTGGTGGATGTGGTGGTGGTGGTGGTGATGGTGGATGTGGGGGTGGATGTGGTGGTGGATGTGGTGGATGTGGTGATGTGGTGGTGGTTGTGGATGTGGTGAAAGTGGTGGTGGATGTGGTGATGGTGGTGGTGATGGTGGATGTGGGGGTGGATGTGGTGGTGGATGTGGTGGATGTGGTGATGTGGTGGTGGTGGTGGTTGTGGATGTGGTGAAAGTGGTGGTGGATGTGGTGAAAGTGGTGGTGGATATGGTGAAAGTGGTGGTGGATGTGGTGGTGGAAGTGATGGTGGGGGGTATGGTGGATGTGGTGGTGGTGGATGCGGTGGTGGATGTGGTGGTGGAAGTGGTGGAAGTGGTGGTGGTGGATGCGGTGGAAGTGGTGGATGTGGATGCGGTGGTGGATGTGGTGGTGGATGCGGTGGATGTGGTGGATGTGGTGGTGGTGGATGCGATGGTGGTGGAAGTGGTGGTGGATGTGGTGGTGGTGGATGCGGTGGTGGTGGAAGTGGTGGTGGATGTGGTGGTGGTGGATGATGTGGTGGTGGTGGTGGATGTGGTGGTGGTGGTGGATGTGGTGGATGTGGTGGTGGTGGATGTGGTGGTGGTGGATGTGGTGGTGGATGTCATGGTGGATGTGGAGGTGATGGTGGATGTGGAGGTGGATGTGGTGGTGGTGGTGGATGTGATGGTGGATGTGATGGTGGACGTGGTGGTGATGGTGGATGTGGTGGTGGATGTGGTGGTGGATGCGGTGGATGTGGTGGATGCGGAGGTGGTGGTGGATGCGGTAGTGGTGGTAGTGGTGGATGGGGTGGTGGTTGTATTGGATGTGGTGGTGGATGTAGTGGTGGTGGTGGTGGATGCGGTGGTGGTGGATGTGGTGGTGGTGGATGTCATGGTGGATGTGGAGGTGATGGTGGATGTGGTGGTGGTGGTGGAGGTGATGGTGGATGTGGTGGTGGTGGTGGATGTGATGGTGGATGTGGTGGTGATGGTGGATGTGGTGGTGGATGCGGTGGTGGTGGTGGATGGGGTGGTGGTGGTGGTGGATGCGGTGGTGGTGGAAGTGGTGGTGGATGTGGTGGCGGTGGTGGATGTGGCGGTGGTGGATGTGATGGTGGTGGATGTGGTGAATGTGGTGGTGGATGTGGCGGTGGATGTCATGGTGGATGTGGAGGTGATGGTGGATGTGGTGGTGGATGTGGTGGTGGTGGTGGATGGGGTTGTGGTTGTGGTGGATGTGGTGGTGGATGTAGTGGTGGTGGGAGTGGTGGTGGTGGATGCGGTGGTGGTGATGGATGCGGTGGTGGTGATGGATGCGGTGGTGGTGGTAGTGGTGGATGGGGTGGTGGTTGTAGTGGATGTGGTGGTGGATGTAGTGGTGGTGGGTGTGGTGGTGGATGCGGTGGTGGTGGATGTGGTGGCTATCATGGTGGATGTGGAGGTGGTGGTGGATGTGATGGTGGATGTGGTGGTGATGGTGGATGTGGTGGTAGATGCGGTGGTGGTGGATGTGATGGATGTGGTGATGGTGGATGTGGTGGTGGTGGTGGATGGGGTGGTGGTGGTTGTGGTGGATGTGGTGGTGGATGTAGTGGTGGTGGGTGTGGTGGTGGATGTGGTGGTGGATGCGGTGGTGGTGGATGCGGTGGATGTGGTGATGGTGGATGTGGTGGTGGTGGTGGTGGTGGTGGTGGTGGATGTGGTGGTGGTGGATGCGGTGGTGGTGGAAGTGGTGGTGGTGGATGCGGTGGTGGTGGAAGTGGTGGTGGATGTGGTGGTGGCGGTGGTGGATGTGATGGTGGTGGATGTGGTGGTGGATGTCATGGTGGATGTGGAGGTGATGGTGGATGTGGTGGTGGATGTGGTGGTGGATGTGGATGTGATGGTGGGTGTGATGGTGGATGTGGTGGTGATGGTGGATGTGGTGGTGATGGTGGATGTGGTGGTGTATGCGGTAGATGTGGTGGTGGATGCGGTGGATGCGGTGGTGGTGGGTGGGGTGGTGGTGGTAGTGGATGTGGTGGTGGATGTAGTGGTGGTGGGTGTGGTGGTGGTGGATGCGGTGGTGGTGGATGCGGTGGTGGTGGATGTGGTGGTGGTGGATGTCATGGTGGATGTGGAGGTGATGGTGGATGTGGTGGTGGTGGATGTGGTGGTGGATGCGGTGGATGTGGAGGTGGTGGTGGATGCTGTGGTGGTGGTAGTGGTGGATGGGGTGGTGGTTGTATTGGATGTGGTGGTGGATGTAGTGGTGGTGGTGGATGCGGTGGTGGTGGATGCGGTGGTGGTGGATGTGGTGGATGTGGTGGTGGTGGATGTCATGGTGGATGTGGTGGTGGTGGTGGAGGTGATGGTGAATGTGGTGGTGGTGGTGGTGGTGGATGTGATGGTGGATGTGGTGGTGATGGTGGATGTGGTGGTGGATGCGGTGGTGGTGGATGCGGTGGATGTGGTGGTGGATGCGGTGGTGGTGGTGAATGCGGTGGTGGTGGTGGATGGGGTGGTGGTGGATGTAGTGGTGGTGGTGGATGCGGTGGTGGTGGAAGTGGTGGTGGATGCGGTGGTGGTGGAAGTGGTGGTGGATGTGGAAGTGGTGGTGGATGTGGTGGTGGATGTGACGGTGGTGGATGTGATGGTGGTGGATGTGGTGAATGTGGTGGTGGATGTCATGGTGGATGTGGAGGTGATGGTGGATGTGGTGGTGGTGGTGGATGGGGTGGTGGTTGTGGTGGATGTGGTGGTGGATGTAGTGGTGGTGGGAGTGGTGGTGGTGGTGGATGCGGTGGTGGTGATGGATGCAGGGGTGGAGGTAGTGGTGGATAGGGTGGTGGTTGTAGTGGATGTGGTGGTGGATGTAGTGGTGGTGGGTGTGGTGGTGGATGCGGTGGTGGTGGATGTGATGGTGGATGTGGTGGTGATGGTGGATGTGGTGGTAGATGCGGTGGTGGTGGATGCAGTGGATGTGGTGATGGTGGATGCGGTAGTGGTGGTGGATGCGGTGGTGGATGCGGTGGTGGATGGGGTGGTGGTTGTGGTGGATGTGGTGGTGGATGTAGTGGTGGATGTGGATGTGATGGTGGATGTGATGGTGGATGTGGTGGTGATGGATGTGGTGGTGATGGTGGATGTGGTGGTGGATGTGGTGGATGTGATGGTGGATGTGGTGGTGATGGTGGATGTGGTGGTAGATGCGGTGGTGGTGGATGCGGTGGATGTGGTGATGGTGGATGCGGTAGTGGTGGTGGATGCGGTGGTGGATGCGGTGGTGGATGGGGTGGTGGTTGTGGTGGATGTGGTGGTGGATGTAGTGGTGGATGTGGATGTGATGGTGGATGTGATGGTGGATGTGGTGGTGATGGATGTGGTGGTGATGGTGGATGTGGTGGTAGATGCGGTGGTGGTGGATGCGGTGGATGTGGTGATGGTGGATGCGGTAGTGGTGGTGGATGCGGTGGTGGATGCGGTGGTGGATAGGGTGGTGGTTGTGGTGGATGTGGTGGTGGATGTAGTGGTGGATGTGGATATGATGGTGGATGTGGTGGTGATGGATGTGGTGGTGATGGTGGATGTGGTGGTGTATGCGGTGGATGTGGTGGTGGATGCGGTGGATGCGGTGGTGGTGGTAGTGGTGGATGGGGTGGTGGTGGTAGTGGATGTGGTGGTGGATGTAGTGGTGGTGGGTGTGGTGGTGGTGGTGGTGGATGCGGTGGTGGTGGATGCGGTGGTGGTGGATGTGGTGGTGGTGGATGTCATGGTGGATGTGGAGTTGATGGTGGATGTGGTGGTGGTGGATGTGGTGGTGGATGCGGTGGATGTGGAGGTGGTGGTGGATGCGGTGGTGGTGGTAGTGGTGGATGGGGTGGTGGTTGTATTGGATGTGGTGGTGGATGTAGTGGTGGTGGTGGATGCGGTGGTGGTGGATGCGGTGGTGGTGGATGTGGTGGTGGTGGATGTCATGGTGGATGTGGTGGTGGTGGTGGTGGAGGTGATGGTGAATGTGGTGGTGGTGGTGGTGGTGGATGTGATGGTGGATGTGGTGGTGATGGTGGATGTGGTGGTGATGGTGGATGTGGTGGTGAATGCGGTGGTGGTGGATGCGGTGGATTTGGGGGTGGATGCGGTGGTGGTGGTGGATGCGGTGGTGGTGGTGGATGGGGTGGTGGTGGATGTAGTGGTGGTGGAAGTGGTGGTGGATGCGGTGGTGGTGGAAGTGGTGGTGGATGTGGAAGTGGTGGTGGATGTGGTGGTGGTGGTGGATGTGACGGTGGTGGATGTGATGGTGGTGGATGTGGTGAATGTGGTGGTGGATGTCATGGTGGATGTGGAGGTGATGGTGGATGTGGTGGTGGATGTGGTGGTGGTGGTGGATGGGGTGGTGGTTGTGGTGGATGTGGTGGTGAATGTAGTAGTGGTGGGAGTGGTGGTGGTGGTGGATGCGGTGGTGGTGATGGATGCAGTGGTGGTGGATGTGGTGGATGTCATGGTGGATGTGGAGGTGATGGTGGATGTGATGGTGGATGTGGTGGTAGTGGATGTGATGATGGATGTGGTGGTGATGGTGGATGTGGTGGTAGATGCGGTGGTGGTGGATGCGGTGGATGTGGTGATGGTGGATGCAGTAGTGGTGGTGGATGCGATGGTGGATGCGGTGGTGGATGGGGTGGTGGTTGTGGTGGATGTGGTGGTGGATGTAGTGGTGGTGGGTGTGGTGGTGGTGGTGGATGCGGTGGTGGTGGAAGTGGTGGTGGTGGATGCGGTGGTGTTGGAAGTGGTGGTGGATGTGGTGGTGGATGTGGCGGTGGTGGATGTGGCAGTGGTGGATGTGATGGTGGTGGATGTGATGGTGGTGGATGTCATGGTGGACGTGGAGGTGATGGTGGATGTGGTGGTGGATGTGGTGGTGGTGGTGAATGTGATGGTGGATGTGGTGGTGATGGTGGATGTGGTGGTGTATGCGGTGGATGTGGTGGTGGATGCGGTGGATGTGGTGGTGTATGCGGTGGATGTGGTGGGGGATGCAGTGGATGTGGTGGATGCGGTGGATGGGGTGGTGGTAGTGGTGGATGGGGTGGTGGTGGTAGTGGATGTGGTGGTGGATGTAGTGGTGGTGGGAGTGATGGTGGTGGGTGTGGTGGTGGTGGGTGTGGTGGTGGTGGGTGTGGTGGTGGTGGTGGATGCGGGGGTGGTGGTAGTGGTGGATAGGGTGGTGGTTGTAGTGGATGTGGTGGTGGATGTAGTGGTGTGGGTGTGGTGGTGGTGGTGGATGCGGTGGTGGTGGATGTGGTGGATGTCATGGTGGATGTGGAGGTGATGGTGGATGTGATGGTGGATGTGGTGGTGGTGGATGTGATGGTGGATGTGGTGGTGATGGTGGATGTGGTGGTAGATGTGGTGGTGGTGGATGCGTTGGATGTGGTGATGGTGGATGCGGTAGTGGTGGTGGATGCGGTGGTGGATGCGGTGGTGGATGGGGTGGTGGTTGTGGTGGATGTGGTGGTGGATGTAGTGGTGGTGGGTGTGGTGGTGGTGGTGATGGTGGATGTGGTGGTGGATGCGGTGGTGGTGGATGCGGTGGATGTGGTGATGGTGGATGCGGTGGTGGTGGTGGATGCGGTGGTGGTGGATGGGGTGGTGGTTGTGGTGGATGTGGTGGTGGATGTGGTGGATGCAGTGGATGTGGTGGTGGTGGATGCGGTGGTGGTGGAAGTGGTGGTGGTGGATGCGGTGGTGTTGGAAGTGGTGGTGGATGTGGTGGTGGATGTGGCGGTGGTGGATGTGGTGGTGGTGGATGTGATGGTGGTGGATGTCATGGTGGTGGATGTCATGGTGGATGTGGAGGTGATGGTGGATGTGGTGGTGGATGTGGTGGTGGTGGTGGATGTGATGGTGGATGTGGTGGTGATGATGGATGTGGTGGTGTATGCGGTGGATTTGGTGGTGGATGCGGTGGATGTGGTGGATGCGGTGGTGGTGGTAGTGGTGGATTGGGTGGTGGTAGTGGTGGATGGGGTGGTGGTGGTAGAGGATGTGGTGGTGGATGTAGTGGTGGTGGGTGTGGTGGTGATGGGTGTGGTGGTGGTGAATGTGGTGGTGGTGGTGGATGTGGTGGTGGTGGATGTGGTGGTGGTGGATGTCATGGTGGATGTGGAGGTGATGGTGGATGTGGTGGTGGTGGATGTGATGGTGGATGTGGTGGTGATGGTGGATGTGGTGGTGGTGGTGGTGGATGTGGTGATGGTGGATGCAGTGGTGGATGGGGTGGTTGTGTATATTGTCTAGAAGCCTTGTATCAGCAGAGCTGGGCAGTATTGACATAATAGCAGTGGCACACAGGTGGGTAACATGCACATGACCTGGTGACCCTGGAGGCGTGAGTGGTAGTACATTGTTACACCCCTACAGTGTGCGTCTGTGTGGTGTGTCCTGGTGCATGTCTGTCCATTTTCCCGTGCATTTGGAACAGGTTCAGGGAATCCCTTAGTATCTGCTGCTATTAGTGGAGCCCACAATATTTGTAATCCAGCCCTGTAACTTCCTAACTTGAACGTCTGGTAAGGAAATCCAATACTTAAATATGTTTACTCACAAGTTAAGTAATTTCACTCCATACCTTCTGGTGCTAGCACATACAATTACATTAAGAATATTACAGTGAGTGGATTGATTTTGTTACGGTAATTTTAGCAACATATCTCATCTTCGAGCAGCGTTTTCACTAGACTTCAATGGAATTAACAATATTTGAGGATTCTGTCAATTATTCAATCGTTTTAAGGTCTGTTTCTTTCAGATGTTAACAACGAGAACACTAGCAAAGGAGTAAAACGTGATGTGTGCGAGTGATTAATTAATCAATGCTTGTACTGCGTCTGTGTGGTGTGTCCTGGTGCGTGTCTGTCCGTTTTCCCGTGCATTTGGAACAGGTTCAGGGAATCCCTTAGTATCTGCTGCTATTAGTGGAGCCCACAATATTTGTAATCAAGCCCTGTAACTTCCTAACTTGAACGTCTGGTAAGGAAATCCAAAACTTAAATATGTTTACTCACAAGTTAAGTAATTTCACTCCATACCTTCTGGTGCTAGCACATACAATTACATTAAGAATATTACAGTGAGTGGATGGATTTTGTTACGGTAATTTTAGCAACATATCTCCTCTTCGAGCAGCGTTTTCACTAGACTTCAATGGAATTAACAATATTTGAGGATTCTGTCAATTATTCAATCGTTTTAAGGTCTGTTTCTTTCAGATGTAAACAACGAGAACACTAGCAAAGGAGTAAAACGTGATGTGTGTGAGTGATTAATTAATCAATGCTTGTACTTAACTGTAGAGTTATTGCAGACTGTTGCACAAAAGGAAATTTGTATGAGACAGACATGTCAAGCTTAAAATGATGTGTTCCACGGTTCTCTCACTTGCATTCCACGGGTGTATTTTGGGAAAATAGAGTTAGATATAATACAGACGCGGGGCTCCCGGAAACTTGAGGGCATTGCTGTGGGGAGGGGGGAGGAGAAATGCGACACGGCGGGCAGGGGAGGGGGCGGAGCGCGGAGAGGGTGTGAAAGCAGCAGGGGCCTTTGAAGTGAAGCTAAGCTTCACTTCAAAGGTGTGGGAGGAGTGCGGCTGAGGGAACAGACGCGATTTGGTGATGTGCACGCGCATTTTAGGTCAATGCGCTTGCGCATTGACCTAAAAGCCACGGGCACAGCACCAAATCGCCAGTAGTTAGTTAAAGTTTGTTTAAAGCCCTATAGTCTCGCTTCTCTATCAATGCGCATGCGCATTAATAGGTCACGAGACCTAAACAAGCATTGGAAATGCAATAGGGCTCGCATTAGGAAAGTTTGAGCTATTGGTGTTATAAATGATTTTTTTTTATTTATGTGTTTTTTTTTAATAGCTAAATTAATAGCTTTGTCACTTATAATGCCAATAGTTATAACTTCCGCAAATGTGACACCTAAAGCATTTGTAATGCAACATGTTTTGTATTTACATGACTTAGATGTATTGATATTACAAATAACAATAGCTTTTAATTTTTTTAAATTATTAATACTTAAATAATTTATTTATTTGTAATGGCAATAGCTTAAACTTTTGTAAATAACATTTGTGAAGATTATGTTCAGTGTTTTTTATTGTGACGAAAATCCAAGAACAGAAGTGAAATATTAACATCTTTTTGTGATTTGTAATAAAGCGTGAAAGCTTGAAAACAGCTTGAAACATTGAAAGAAAATATTTGAACCAGTGATGCTGTGGTGGTGCCGAGTGATGCTGTGGTGGTGCTGAGTGATGCTGTGGTTGGGCTGAGTGATGTGTGCATCGGTGGAGCTGTGTGGTGGGTGCCTCGGTGGAGCTGGGTGGTGGGTGCCTCGGTGGAGCTGGGTGGTGGGTGCCTCGGTGGAGCTGGGTGGTGGGTGCCTCGGTGGAGCTGGGTGGTGGGTGCATCAGTGGAGCTGGGTGGTGGGTGCATTAGTGGAGCTGTGTGGTGGGTGCATCGGTGGAGCTGTGTGGTGTGTGCATCGGTGGAGCTATTTGGTGGGTGCATTGGTGGAGCTTAGTTGGAGCATTGGTGGAGCTGTGTGGTGGGTGCATCGGTGGAGCTGTGTGGTGGGTGCCTCGGCGGAGCTGTGTGGTGGGTGCCTCGGCGGAGCTGTGTGGTGGGTGCCTCGGTGGAGCTGGGTGGTGGGTGCCTCGGTGGAGCTGGGTGGTGGGTGCCTCGGTGGAGCTGGGTGGTGGGTGCATCGGTGGAGCTGTGTGGTGAGTGCATCGGTGGAGCTTAGTGGGTGCATTGGTGGAGCTGTGTGGTGGGTGCATCGGTGAAGGTTAGTTGGTGCATCAGTGGAGCTGTGTGGTGGGTGCATTGGTGGAGCTTAGTTGGAGCATCGGTGGAGCTGTGTGGTGGGTGCATCGGTGGAGCTGTGTGGTGGGTGCATCGGTGGAGCTGTGTGGTGGGTGCATCGGTGGAGCTGTGTAGGTGGAGCTGTGTGGTGGGTGCATCGGTGGAGCTGTGTCAGTAGAGCTGTGTGGTGGGTGCATCGGTGGAGCTGGGTGGTGAGTGCATCGGTGGAGCTGTGTAGGTGGAGCTGTGTGGTGGGTGCATCTGTGGAGCTGTGTAGTGGGTGCCTCAGTGGAGCTGTGTGGTGGGTGCATCGGTGGAGCTGGGTGATGGGTGCATCGGTGGAGCTGGGTGGTGGGTGCCTCGGTGGAGCTGTGTGGTGGGTGCCTCGGTGGAGCTGTGTGGTGGGTGCCTCGGTGGAGCTGGGTGGTGGGTGCCTCGGTGGAGCTGTGTGGTGGGTGCCTCGGTGGAGCTGTGTGGTGGGTGCCTCGGTGGAGCTGTGTGGTGGGTGCCTCTGTGGAGCTGTGTGGTGGGTGCCTCTGTGGAGCTGTGTGGTGGGTGCCTCTGTGGAGCTGTGTGATGGGTGCCTCTGTGGAGCTGTGTGGTGGGTGCCTCGGTAGAGCTGTGCGGTGGGTGCCTTGGTGGAGCTGTGCGGTGGGTGCATCGGTGGATCTGTGTGGTGGGTGCATCGGTGGAGCTGTGTCGGTGGAGCTGTGTGGTGGTTGCATCAGTGGAGCTGTGTCGGTGGAGCTGTGTGGTGGTTGCATCAGTGGAGCTGTGTGGTGGGTGCAACGGTGGAGCTGTGTTGGTGGAGCTGTGTGGTGGTTGCATCAGTGGAGCTGTGTGGTGGGTGCATCGGTGGAGCTGTGTGGTGGGTGCATCGGTGGAGCTGTGTCGGTGGAGCTGTGTGGTGGTTGCATCAGTGGAGCTGTATGGTGGGAGCATCGGTGGAGCTGTGTGGTGGGTGCATCGGTGGAGCTGTGTGGTGAGTGCCTCGGTGGAGCTGTGTGGTGGGTGCATCGGTGGAGCTGTGTGGTGGGTGCATTGGTGGAGCTGTGTCGGTGGAGCTGTGTGGTGGTTGCATCAGTGGAGCTGTGTCGGTGGAGCTGTGTGGTGGTTGCATCAGTGGAGCTGTGTGGTGGGTGCATCGGTGGAGCTGTGTGGTGGGTGCATCGGTGGAGCTGTGTGGTGAGTGCCTCGGTGGAGCTGTGTGGTGAGTGCATCGGTGGAGCTGTGTGGTGGGTGCATCGGTGGAGCTGTGTCGGTGGAGCTGTGTGGTGGTTGCATCAGTGGAGCTGTGTCGGTGGAGCTGTGTGGTGGTTGCATCAGTGGAGCTGTGTGGTGGTTGCATCAGTGGAGCTGTGTGGTGGGTGCATCGGTGGAGCTGTGTCGGTGGAGCTGTGTGGTGGTTGTATCAGTGGAGCTGTGTGGTGGGTGCATCTTTGGAGCTGTGTGGTGGGTGCCTCGGTGGAGCTGTGTGGTGGGTGCATCGGTGGAGCTGTGTGGTGAGTGCATCGGTGGAGCTGTGTGGTGGGTGCCTTGGTGGAGCTGCGTGGTGGGTGCCTCGGTGGAGCTGTGTGGTGGGTGCATCGGTGGAGCTGTGTGGTGGGTGCATCGGTGGAGCTGTGTGGTGGGTGCATCGGTGGAGCTGTGTGGTGGGTGCCTCTGTGGAGCTGTGTGGTGGGTGCCTCTGTGGAGCTGTGTGGTGGGTGCCTCAGTGGAGCTGTCTGGTGGGTGCCTCGGTGGAGCTGTGCAGTGGGTGCCTCGGTGGAGCTGTGCGGTGGGTGCATCGGTGGAGCTGTGTGGTGGGTGCATCGGTGGAGCTGTGTCGGTGGAGCTGTGTGGTGGTTGCATCAGTGGAGCTGTGTCGGTGGAGCTGTGTGGTGGTTGCATCAGTGGAGCTGTGTGGTGGGTGCATCGGTGGAGCTGTGTGGTGGGTGCATCGGTGGAGCTGTGTGGTGGGTGCATCTGTGGAGCTGTGTAGTGGGTGCCTCAGTGGAGCTGTGTGGTGGGTGCATCGGTGGAGCTGGGTGGTGGGTGCATCGGTGGAGCTGTGTGGTGGGTGCCTCGGTGGAGCTGTGTGGTGGGTGCCTCTGTGGAGCTGTGTGGTGGGTGCCTCTGTCGAGCTGTGTGGTGGGTGCCTCTGTCGAGCTGTGTGGTGGGTGCCTCGGTAGAGCTGTGCGGTGGGTGCCTCGGTGGAGCTGTGCGGTGGTTGCATCGGTGGAGCTGTGTGGTGGGTGCATCGGTGGAGATGTGTCGGTGGAGCTGTGTGGTGGTTGCATCAGTGGAGCTGTGTCGGTGGAGCTGTGTGGTGGTTGCATCAGTGGAGCTGTGTGGTGGGTGCATCAGTGGAGCTGTGTCGGTGGAGCTGTGTGGTGGTTGCATCAGTGGAGCTGTGTGGTGGGTGCATCGGTGGAGCTGTGTGGTGGGTGCCTCGGTGGAGCTGTGTGGCGGGTGCCTCGCGGGAACTGTGTGGTGGGTGCATCGGTGGAGCTGTGTGGTGGGTGCATCGGTGGAGCTGTGTGGTGGGTGCATCGGTGGAGCTGTGTGGTGTGTGGCACTTTTTATAAATCATCAGTAAAAGAGATCAATGAAATTCAACTAAAACCCATATATAGCAGAAGTGGAGAAAGCTCTAGTAACGGGATGTAGGATGAATGTATTCCTTTGAAGCAAATCGCCAGCATGTGAAAGGTGTAAAATAGCAATCAGCATAAAACGAAAATGCCAGCAAAAGACTTTATAAGATTCTGTGTGGCCCTGATAAAATAATTAGAGCGTTTAATTATATCATGACCAACAACGGGATTGTTTATATTGCAATATAAATAATCCCTCGGCATTGCTGTGGTGGGAAGGGGGGGGGCGGGGAGAGGCAAGAAGGGAAGAATAGGGGCCGGGAGCAGCAGCCTTTGATGTGCCGGTCGGCCGGCCGTGTAGTGAATAATTAAGGGAGGAGAAATGCCAGATGGGGGAGGCTTGAGATGCCTGAGGAGGCTGGTGGCTTTGATGTGCACGCGCTTCGGGCACTGCAACAAATCGCCGAGTTAGGTAAACTCTGTTTAAGCTGCAATATAGCTCCCCAGCTATGCGCATGCGCATCAGCAGGCGAGCCCTAAAAATGAGTGCGGGATGGCCACCCTTACCTTCCTCCTCCGTCTTCTTCATCACAGTCACCCAGGAGCACCCCGTGTTCCAGGCACAGCATGCACCCATAAACAAAAAAGTCCCCACCCACTATGAGCCTGACAGGAAGTACCTGTCACTTGACCTATAAGGGTGGGGCAAACACAGAAAACATCCTGTTTCTTTCACTGTGTTTTTTTCTGGAACACCCATTCTATGTTTTTGGGCGGCTTGTGTTGTGGTCCGGTCTCTGTAAGTATGTTATTGCGGGGTCTGCTCTAGCGTCCCCTTGTTATATTCAGGCCGCCGCTCCCCTGAGTGCGTCGGTTTGCTTCTGGTGCCGCTCCTGCACTGAGCAATAGGGAGCGCTGCCTCTCCACTTTCTGCCCTGCATTTTGGATTGTTTCTGACCACCCACCGCTCCCGCGCTGAGCGACTGGGGAGCGGCGGTGAAGGGTTGTGGCATTTCTGAGTCCTGCGCTTGGGGGTCAGGTGCGGTTGGGGTTCCCTGCCTTCTTGGCCATGCAGGGTGCCCGGCTTACCTCTTGGTCTCACGCATGGAGGTTAAGATTCCGGTCCACACACAGCAAGTTCATCGCTGTTTAGCAGGGAACATCACTGGTTTTCCAGCGATGTTGGGACATTTCCATGCTATTGCTGGAATTTTCATCTCCAATGCGCAAAGCGTTGTAAATACAGTGCTAGCTTGCCGATGAATTCCAGCGATAGAGAAACTCGCGCTAGGTGCGGCCAGCAAAAATTATCGCTGCTGCTTGTTAATAGGCAGTTCCTGGGGCTTTTTTTGGTCTCTCGAGGCTGTCTTCGGCGTGCCACGTCAGGGTGGCGGGCCTGTTGCTTAGCAGCTGTGTATCTCGCCCCCTTTTCAAGCGTTCCTCCTCCTCACAGTAGTTGTGTTTTTCAGCATGGATGGTTAAAGCTCAGAGAAACGTCCTCACCGTTCATCTGGTTCTGATTCTGATCCTGCTTCCTCCCTGGGGCCTGTGGGCATGGATCTTGATGTCCTGCAGGCTATGATTAATAAGGCTGTGGACTCTGCCTTTGTGGCTCGGGATGGGCTGGTGCCTCAGGTCCCTAGGGGTTCTTCTCAGCCTGACCATGACTCTGATGGTTCCGATGAGGAGCAGCGTGGGTGTTTTGTTAAAAGAGCTGAATTAACACCTTAGCTGCTATGGAACGTCCAGCTCCAGTGCTGGACGTTCCATTGTGCAGGTGCAGTTGGAACGTCCAACGGCCGACGGCAGCACTCCCGAGGTAGTGGTGCCGTCGGCCGTTGGACGGGCGCAGCGCTTAAGGGGTTAAGGGGGGTCCTGATGCACTTGAAGGACAATTTGGCCTTTTCAGCTGTTGTTCCTCTGAAGGAGGAGGGGGATTTTTTTCTACCTGTACCGTCGGAAGGGGCCTGACGCCCCTCCCATTCATAAGGCAATCCGGGGCCTTCTGTCCAGGGAATGTGCTGATGTTGAGAAGGCTGGGTTCCTGCATTTCCTTTCTAAGAAGTACCCTTTCAGGGCTTTATGACTGAGTTCCCCCTTTAGGTGAAAGTGGACTCTCTCATGGTGGGGCTGGCCTCCAGTGGTTCGATTATTTCTGAGGACGCCTCTCCTAGCGATCCTGTGGATAAACAAGTGGACAGTGCTGCTAAAAGGGCTTACTCCACTGCTAACTTTTCCATCAGGGCAGGGGCTTATGCCTCGTATGTGGTACAGTCTCTTCTGCATGATTTCCAGGTCTTGTCTGAAGCCATCCAGCAGGCAGAAGACGTTAATTCTTGTCTGTCCCTTATGGAGCTGCAGGTTCGATTTTTGTCAGACATTACTTTTGACTCTCTGTCTGCTGCTGCTGCAATTTCTGGTTCCATTATCTCTGCTCATCATAACATCTGGATGAGGTCCTGGAAAGTGGAGGTCTCTCAGAAACCCAATTTTTCTCAATTGCCCTTTGATGCTGCTAAGTTGTTTGGGTATCGACGGGAGGATCTCCTGAAGAAGTCAGTGGAGGATCGTAAGCTACTGAAGCCTCTGTGGCCTGCTTTGAGAGGTCGGTGATTTGGTTATAGGTGTGCCTTTGGGAACCCCTCATCAAGTGTGCGGGGCTCCTTCCAGCCCTTTCGGCCGAGAGGTCATGGCTGTGGCACCCCCTTCTCTGAAAAATCCCAACACCAGCCAGCAGGTGCTGCCCTTACCGATGCCTGTCCAAACTCCTGACTATGTCAAGGTGGGCGGCCGGTTTGGACAGTTTTCCTCCTCTTGGCCTTGCGACATCACCAATTCCTGGGTTCTTCGTCTGGTGGTCGAAGGTTATTCTATCGACTTCTCTTTTCGTCCACCAGATCTTTTTGTTCCCACTCGCACTCTTCTGAATCCTCTGAAACTGCTGGGGTTGCAGCGGGGGATCCTGGATCTTCTCCGGAAGGGTGTCATTGTTTCTGTTCCCGGGGATGTGTTGGGTCAGGGTTGCTACTCTCTGATGTTCCTGGTGGGGAAGCCGTTGGGGGATTTCTGCCCTATCCTGGATCTCAAGACAGTGAACTCCTATGTGCCTTACCAAAGGTTCAAGATGGTGAGTTTGCAGTGGATCCTGCCTCTGGTTTCCCTCTGGGGACTTTCTGTCATCCTTGGACCTTTAAGATGCTTATTTCCATATTCCTGTGCATCCTCTCTTCCAACTGTATTTGCGGTTCTTTGCCCTGGGTGGGCACTTCCAGTTTTGTGTCCTCCCCTTTAGGTTGACCTCTGCCCCTCAGGTGTTTACTAAGGTCCTGGCTCCCCTGGTGGGTCTGTTGCATGCTCAAGGAGTGCTTTTGTTTCTCTACCTTGACGACTGGTTAAATCTTTCCTTAAGGCCCTGGAGAATGTGGCGTTGGTGCTGCTTTGCCTGGAGTCCCATGGGTTCCTTGCGAATCACAGCATGTCCCACCTCATCCCGTCTCAGGAGCTCCAGTTCATCAGCGCTCTCTTCAATACCAGGTTGGGGGTGGTGTTTCTTCCTCTGGCTTGCCAGCTCCGACTCCGGTCTCGTCTGGGGTCCCTCTTGTCAGACTCATCTGCCTCTGCACAGGACTGGTTGCGGGTTCAGAGGGACATGTCTGCTTCTCTCTTTCTGGTTACTTGGGTTCACAGTCACCTCTACCATCTGGTGTATCAGCCTTATGAGTCCCAGGCAGGGTCGGCTTTAGCACTGGCAGCGCCCTGTGCGACAATGTTTGTTGATGCCCCCCTCAATGACCACCTCCGCCCCGGATTCCCCCACCACCATCATTTGACAATGCCCCCCAAGTCTCCATAACCACTGTCTCTTAGATTTGTTTAGTTTTATAGCTCCACCCATACCTGTTTAAAATGTCAGAACACAACATCACACATACAGTGAATGGAGGCAGTCATACATGTAAATCAGTGTACATGAAATGTTACATAAGACAGATCACAGGAAGGTGTAGGAGTCACATGCCATCCATATAGGTATCTAGTATAGTTTAGGGGTCCGCGGTCTGGAAAAGAACAAAGTCAGAATTTAAAATGTAAAGCCGTTGATAGGGGTTTTCTTTAATATTAAGAATTGATTTCTACCCAAATATTTTTGCAATATCAGAATAAGGAAAGACTGGGCAAAACAAAACGTAGCTTAAAAATTTTCCTTGCAGTTTGCAAGCAGCGCTTTGATGACAGTAAATAGCTTACTGCAGCCACGCCCATATAGGGCGTGCCACCGGGCGGTGACGTGGAGGGGCGAGAGGGGTAGGGTGGGGGTTGTAAAACGCAGCAACCGGACGATTTCAGGTGTGCTGCAGTGAATTAACAAAAAAAATGTATAACTTTCTGCGTATAATGCATCCATAAGGTAAAAAAAAGTAATGTGCACGTCTATAAAATGTAAAATATCCCCTCAGTCATTGTAATGTCAACATGCCATAGTAGGTGGAATGAGACACCAAACTATCAATAGTATGGGGTGAGAGAAAAAACCTGCTGTGAGAAGAGCCCAACTACAGTCTGTGCATTTTAAAGAATTGGTAACAATAGGCACGGCTGTAAGCAGCTCTCTCAAGCAAGAAATAAAAAGCAGGCACATTTAATTTTTTTTTTCACTTGAACCTGCTGCATGTCAGTTAAGGGTGATTGACGACATCCACAAACAATCAGCTATTACAGTTAGTAACACTAAAGTATTTCAAAAACATCTGTCGTCGGATTTGCGAAAGGAAAAAGGTGCTAAGCAGCACCTTGGAGGTGGCGTTTCAATGCTTTCATTCTCACAGGACTGCAGCAATATAGGAAAGGCGACATGCTGCTAAACCTGAAGACGCTAGTCTACAATTGTGTCACGTATGTATTATATGTGTTATTCGTTTGACATTTGCATTGTAAATATCAGACAATGCAGAGGTTGCTTCTGCACATTAGCCGCGCCTAGCAGTGGTTGAGAACAGCTGGAGAAAACCCCAAATCTCTTCCTGGCTGTTTTTCAGCTGGACCGTGAAAATACCTGGTAAGTGACAGCCCGGTCCTTGGCAGCCTTCCAGGGGCCTGTGTACCACCAGGCCCTGCTGACAAGTCAAGCCAGAGGGCTACACTGCCTAGGTCACTTTGGAACACAAAGTATTCCTTTCAGACCGCTACGCGCATTTCCTTTTTTGGGGATAAAATAACGAGTGTCGTCGATGAAGTACATTAGTGTATGTTCCAGTTTTAATTTCCTTACAGCATTATTTCATTGGGAGACATCCCTGCGCGTGGAGTTCTGTATAACATGTTTACGGACTGGGCATAAATGACAGAGCTACAAATTGAAAGTTTCCATTGTATTGAAAAACAAGCCTCGGCCAGTATGCCACAGCAGCGAGGAAAGGGACATGCCTAATGAGGGAGGGCGCTGAGTTTCCAGGCTGGTTCAGTCCCCGGTCTCTGTCTCCTGAGCCCAGTGATGACGTGACAGTAAGTGCCATTAGTTAGTGTATTTGTTTCCTGTGTGCGTGTTCTACTCAGAATTCCGTCCCCTGGAACCATACAATGATCTCAAAAGTAAGTCAGGTGCAATAAAAAATGTGGATTGCATGATAAGAGCAAAACTTGATATCTTTGAGAGATGGGTGAACAAATTCAGGAAAAAACCCAAGGCGTTTGTGCTTGCAATTCACTGGTTATTGATTTATTGAGAAGAGTGTCTTCATTCTTCTTTTCATTATTGTTGTAGCTAGGGTTGGAATTACTTCAGTAGGGCGTATTCTATATATATTCACGTTTATTCAACAAGCATTTGCAATGCAATTGGTCTCGCTTGTATGAGAGTTAGAGATATTGGCCTTGTAAATGACAATGGGCCATATGTATCAACACATTTCCCCATAGACACAGGATGGGTAAAACCCTTTGATACATCTATGTCTTTTACCAAGGTGTTATGGTTTTGAATGTACTTAATGTTCTCCGATTGTTGAATCAGCTCAATCCGGTTAAGACAAAACCTGCTGAGAGTCTTAGACTGTCTACTGTGCTTTTTTTTTTTTTTTTTTGTCCTCATATATGCCACCAGAATATATATGCTCTAGATGGGTCTCGCTGTTGCCTCTTATACTGTTGTTTTTTTTTTTTTCGAGTCCGCCATGGAAAACAGTATCATAGCAGACAGGGGTTCCCAGAGGTAGGCTGCTTTCCTTATCCTACTCCTCCAGACCTATTTTGGGCACCCTAGGCCTGGTGGAGGACAGGACCGACACAACCTCTGGCATAATCACAGGACTGCTCACCTATTTATCCAGACCATCAGTTTAGACCAGACATTCTCCAAGTTCTCGCTGCGGCCAGCCTTACCCATTTTACACACTGTTGAATCAGCTCACTCCGGTTAAGACAAAACCTGCTGAGTCTTAGACTGTCTACTGTGCTTCTGACCCTAATCTGGAGACGATTCTTCAAAGACAACCATGCTGTTCGAGAGTTCATATAGGCACATTTGAAGAGCAGTACAACGGGTTCCTCTAAAAAATTTATAAAGACCGAATGTGAGTAGTTTAAATGGTGCATACCACATACTGGGTTTTCACTTGACTCTTTAATAATAGTGTCATAACCTCAAATAAATTGTTATAAATTAGGAACGTGTAAGTCTTCTCCGCTGGGATTTTAACCTGTAGCACTACAAGTGCCAATCTCAACACCAGGGCATACATTCTGAACAACCTCAGTGGCGATGTAGAAATAGGTCCAGTACATTTCGTTGGCTAAGGACAACTGTGAGTGCTACCTTCATTCTTGACGATGTTAATTTTCAAATTAATTTAGAGGCATTACATATGCGTAATAAGCAAACCTGTAAAATAAAAGTTCTTCCACAAACTATGGACAAAATAGGGCTTCAAATGATCCACTTAGCTTGTAGTCTTGGATAAAAATTCACAAGAAGAACAATAACAGCACCTGGAAAACAAGGGCAATTTATGTTCTCTGCCAGGTAAACAGTTGGCCTGCTGGGAGCTGCTAGAAAACACTACTCAGTCTATTAAAGATAACAGAAGCCCTCAAGTGTGAAACAATATGATTTTGCCTCTGATTTTATCTAATGCTTGAGTATATGCTGACAGGTTCATATCATAAATTAGTGTCAAAAGCAGAAGATATTGTTAAAATACCAGGTGACGTTCTTGATTCACGGACCCACTAAACAACGGAAGGAAACGGTTCACACAACATAGCTGCTTCTTTAAGTACCGTTATATTGAGACTACAAGATCAAGAAAAATTTCTTGAAAAGGAAATGGCATTCCACTGGGGAAGCATGCTGTTTAATGACACGTCAAATTAAAAACTGACAGGTACTTACCTTCAAAGTCACCATATTGATTGGATGCTAGTGTAGGGAGTCAGTTTGACTGCTTGTGTGCAAATGGCAGCATGTTGCTGCAAGGCTACCAATGCTAGAAATGCTGAAGGAAGAAACAAAAAGAACACTATGATAGCGAAGGAAGCCTTTAGGAGGTTGAAATCTTATCATTCATTGTGAAAGTGAACCGCTTACATTTCTTATCAGGTAATCTGACAAGCGAATGTGATTTCAGGGCTAGGATTACCATATGAATTATTACTGTATTTTTAAAATGGAAGGTGGCTATTCATTATTGGAAAACCGTGTTTTCTAAGAAATACTACTAACTATTTTAAAAAAACAATGGCATAAAACTTAGATACTGGTAATAAAAAGTTGTTTTCGAGCACTGCAGAGAGAAACCTGGCCCTTGCACAGCCCCACCTGCTAGGCACTGCCTCCTACAGCATGTCTTGCAATGCCCAGGAGGGAGGTGGGGCTATCACATGCTGTATATTGTGATGGTCAAACAAAACGTTGTCTTACTGAAATCGCCGGAGAGGGAGCTAGGCACACAAAGGAGGGGCATTAAACGAATGCACCAATATCATGCCAGTATTTTCAAAGGGCACAGATAACAACCAATGGCGATTGGTGTGTGTGCCAATTCCCGTAGAAGATATACAATAGGTCTTCAAGGCTCGACCTAAAATTGGAATACAACAAACAAAACAAGAGAAAGGGCACACAAAGGAAGAATGTTGCAAAATGTGGTACAATGCTGTCAAGTTACCCCATTTCATGTGAACACTGTTAGCAAGTCCTGGCTGTGCACTTTGATTCCTGGGACTATGAGTGCCTACTTTGCTAATAGCAAAAATTTAAATTGCAGAGTGCAAACTGAGGCTGACTGCAAAGCAATACCTGATTGAAGGAGCCACACATATCATGGGATTACTTTAAAATATCACTGCTGCAACCAGTGCAGGAAATGTTGGGGATCTATCTTGACCCAAGGATCTGGTAGCTATTACTTGGCAGAATTTGGACAAGCCCCAGTGAAATGTGATAACTTTGTTCCGATGCTGAAACCAAGCCAGTTTCAGCAACTCCACAATTTGTATGCTTTGAGTTGGGTGGGATAGGCCTCTCAATTTAGGCTTCAGCTGGCTTCAGCTGGGTTCAACACAAATGCCTCACTTATATGGCCATCAGCACTTGTTTTGTTTGAGTTTCCTACTGTTGCTGCACTAACAACTTAAGCCACATATCGGGTACACATGACAAATGACGTCCCTCTTAGTTCACTAATGGCATTGTAGTTAGGACTGGGTGGCAGGAAGTTCATGTTTGAAAACTACCACTTTCAATAAATGCCACTCGCAACCCAGGGTTACAATCCGATGTACTAAGGTGAAAATCCTAACTTAAGTCTGTCTTAAGTCTGTCTTAAATCTGTCTTAAGTCTGTCTTAAATCTGTCTTAAGTCTGTTTTAAGTCTGTCTTAAGACTGTCTTAAGACTGTCTTAAGTTTGTCTTAAGTTAAACTTAAGACAAAATCATAACTTTACTACTACTAAATGCCTTCTGTGAATACCAAAAATAGTAAGTTTAGGATTTTGTTTTAAGTTAGTTCTGTGAATTGGGCCCTTAGTTCTGTGAATTGGGCCCATAGAACCATGCAGACCCTTAGCTTGGCGCTGGACCATCTCTCCATGTATATTTATTGGCTCATCCACTGCTAGCATGTTTATATGAGTAATTTACACTAATAACCACAAAAGGAACCCTTTCTAGCAACCATAGAATAAGGAAAGACTTAAAAAACTGTAAGTTCCTAATGTAGGCTTTGCAATTTCCATAGACCTCCTTGATGACTCACAACTCACTAAATTATATTAAAAGGAATATAACTTGTGGGCTAGTGTTCACGTCAAGATCTTTCCAACAAAAACTGTAACTTGCTTAGCTGCCTACAAAAATACAAGTCTTTGACTTGCCTGTTACAAACACATACTGTGCTTTGCAGCAGGCATATTAGCACTCTGTGCTATGTTATGTCAAAGCTGTAACTAGACTGCATACAGAGTTCACCAACAGGTGCAGCCACTGACTCATAGTAATCTTACCATTATTGTACCACAAAGCTTCACATTGCTGGGTACACAAAGATCTGCGCAGCAGGTACCTTTCCTTTACCCCATGTTTTATTTTGAAATGTATCCTAAATAAATAAGCACAGCGATGGTCAGATTCTGCTTCAAATGACTCCACGCCCCTTTCTGAAAACTTCGCTGCCGATTTGTGGGATCCTGTGGCAATTTCCTAACCTTTCCAGCAAATGCTGAAACGCAAAACAATAGCACTGGTAAGGTGAAGTCACAGTAAATGGAGCTGATTGTGAAAGACTACCAAAATAAACATTTACTTTGTTCTGGAAAAGTGTCGGTTTACGAGCAGCCGAGAATCATTAAATAAAGACATTGAAATAAATAAGGGACTAAACTTACCCAAAAAGTGTCAGGAATGTACACTATTGTAGCACTTTGTGAAGAGAAGGAGTGTGGTCCTGGGATGCAGGGGAAGCTGGACCAGTTAAATGTGAGCAATAAAGAATTTGCTAGCCCCCACGAAAATGGTTATATAAAGAATTTTTAGAAAAGCACAAACAAAGAAAATCTTCTGCTTGTGCAGGTATTTTATTTTAACCTGTTTCGATTTTTTATCAAATTTGTGTTTTCATGGAAGAGAAAGGTACTTATAAACCACATTTATACATATTTACAACAATTAAACAACAAACATATATACAAATATTGACAATTATTGCACAATCTTCTTTTACAAAAGCTACGTATTCACAAATATTGACTCTTTGTGAAATATTTCTCACTTGTGATTACCAAAAATGAAAACAAGAAAAAGCAACCCAATTATTACAAGGGAAAGATCAAAAACAATTGGTAATGTGATCAGAAATGAATTCCTGTTCCCTTTCTTTAAGTGCCTGCCGACGCGTTTCGAATCTGAAGGTGAATGACAGATTCTCATCAGGGCTCTTTCATTGGGGGTAATCTGAATAAAGAATGTGAAAGAAGATCATTCAGTAACTGGGTCTGAAAACTTATTCCTCCCTTTACAAAAGACTGATGTCACACAGCCTGTTACCTTAATCTATGGGCAACGCGGTCCCGCGGGTCCAATATATGTAACGAAGCTTATGACTTCTTGGGTCCTTTTGCTGTAGCTGTGGACCTAATGTGTAAAATGAGGAATATTTACTATTTACATTGATAGCCAATCGGAAGACAGTCTGTTACACAGACAGAAAAGCTAAAAATTCATACCTCTATTGGTGTCGGTAACGTGGAGGTTTTCTTTTTTTATTAGAAATTCTGAGGTTTGTTGGAGATGTCCTCCGTACTTGCACAGGGATTCCACACTCCTAGAAGGCATGGGGAATAACGCTTGTAAGAGCCTATTCTTTATTTTTGTTGTCCGCTTAATATTATTTCAAACGAGAGCCCAACGTACCTGTGCTGTTTTCTTTTGCTGCACAGAGAGTTTTTATTCTTCGCGGGCCTCGTATGTCTGTACTGTATTGATATCGCCGGTTAGGACCATGGTTCAGCGTCCTTCGCGGTAGAAAAGACAGCGTTTCAATTCGCGCTGTACATCTGCAATAAGGTATTGCGGTTTGGGTTAGGGAACTGGTACATGGGTTTATGAAACAGCGGTAACCCCCCTTCCTCGCTCACCTTCCACTCAGTATGAATTCCTATCGTTGTAGACCATCCACCAATACCGTAGCCACGGATTGGCTCTTCCACTATATTAAGTCACCGCTAAGCATTATGGTCTCTGTAGTTTGAAAATCGTTTGTTGAGATTCCAAGTGCTTCAAAGCCTCGAAATCTCGGACAATGAATTCAAGCCTGTTTGGGCGCTGTTAAATTTTAAAATCAAGTAAGCCTCCTTTTTGAGCAGCACTTGATCTATATTGATTCCAGGTTTCATTTGGTTCATGCTGTACAAAACAGTCCACTGAAAGTCATTATCCACACGATTATTTTCAATGAAGTGTTGTACAAGGGGTGCAGTCTGGATTTTATTTTTGAGACGTGATCGATGTTGTGTCATGCGTGCATTTACTTGTTGGGTCGTTTTCCCTATGTACACTTTTGGGCAGGGACAAATGATGGCGTATACTACATTTTTTGTCCTGCAGTTTGAGAAGGCAGTGTGTGGCCAGCTCAAATTTGCGTGGTGAAAAGTATTGCCTTCGATGGTAGAATCACATGCCACACAATTTCCACACCTGTGGTGACCTTCGATGGGTTTTAAGCCCCATTGTGATAACAAATCACTTTTGGGTTTGTTTAGCCTTATGTCTGCACGGACAATCTGTTGTCCAATGCTTTGGTTTTTCCTATACGCAAAGGTCGGGCGTGGAAAGGGTACTTCAAGTTCTTCAAGAAGGTGCCAATGTTTGAGCACCATTTGCCTTATGTTATGTGTCTCTGCGCAGAAGGTAGTGACGCACACCAGATTCTCTAGGTCTCGTTTAACTTTAGTCTCAAAGAGACACTCTCTCGGGGTATAGCGTGCTCTTTTGTAAGAATGTTTTAGCAACTTACTGGGATATCCCCTTTGGCACATTTCTTCACAGAAGGTCTGTCCATGTTGGTCAAAGTGTTTAATGTCTGAGCAATTTCTTCTAATGCGAAGAAGTTGTCCATATGGGACATTTGCCCTTAGGTTCCTTGGGTGTGAGCTCCTGTAATGGAGAATGGCGTTTTTATCTGTTGCTTTCTTGTACAAGGAGGAACTTAGTCTGCCATCTACATTTATTATTTCAACGTCCAAGAATGTCATTTTCAGATTGCTTGAATCTACAGAAAACTTGATGTCCTTATGTCTAGCATTGAGCCAATTGTGGAAGTCAATCAATTCAGTGTGGCTCCCCTGCCACAGGAGCCACACGTCGTCGATATATCTGTACCATTGGATTATGTGATGTTGGAAGGGATTATTATCTTCCACGTATTTTTTCTCATACTCGGCCATGAACAGTACGGCCATCTCAGGTGCATAAGGGCACCCCATCGCGGTGCCCTTAATTTGCATAAAGAAATCATCGTTAAAACGGAAATAATTCCTTTTCAATGTGATTTCCGCTAGTTTGAGAATGAAGGACGTAGGGACTCTATGAGGTCTTTCTCTAGAGTCCAGGTAGAGCTCTATCACTTCCAACGCCTCATCCTGTGGGATCTGCGTATAAAGTGAAGTGACGTCCATGGTCACCATCAGTTGGGTAGTTTGATCAAACAAGGTTCCTTCAACTTTTTTTTAAAAATCTGATGTGTCTCTCAAATACGCTTTGACTTGTGTCACAAATGGCTTCAGAAAGAAGTCAACGTATTTGGACAGGGGCTCAAGGCATGAGTCACACCCCGAGACTATTGGACGTCCCGGGGGGTTAGACAGGTCTTTATGTATTTTAGGCAAAAAGTATGCCACTGGGGTTCTTGGGAATTTTTTCATTAGGAAGTCTCCCTCTTTGGGGCCTAGAAACCCACTTTCCACTCGGTGCAGTTGTGGTTTGGCCCAGGGAAAAATATCTGGCAGAAGGGTTTTCCCAAGTCAATAATCCAGAATGGTACAGAAAGTTGAAAGAAGATCCATTACAACAAATTCAGGCCTCCATTTCGAATATTGTCGAAATAGGAAAGGAAAGTGGCATACTTTTTGCCTAAAATACATAAAGACCTGTCTAACCCCCCGGGACGTCCAATAGTCTCGGGGTGTGACTCATGCCTTGAGCCCCTGTCCAAATACGTTGACTTCTTTCTGAAGCCATTTGTGACACAAGTCAAAGCGTATTTGAGAGACACATCAGATTTTTTTAAAAAAGTTGAAGGAACCTTGTTTGATCAAACTACCCAACTGATGGTGACCATGGACGTCACTTCACTTTATACGCAGATCCCACAGGATGAGGCGTTGGAAGTGATAGAGCTCTACCTGGACTCTAGAGAAAGACCTCATAGAGTCCCTACGTCCTTCATTCTCAAACTAGCGGAAATCACATTGAAAAGGAATTATTTCCGTTTTAACGATGATTTCTTTATGCAAATTAAGGGCACCGCGATGGGGTGCCCTTATGCACCTGAGATGGCCGTACTGTTCATGGCCGAGTATGAGAAAAAATACGTGGAAGATAATAATCCCTTCCAACATCACATAATCCAATGGTACAGATATATCGACGACGTGTGGCTCCTGTGGCAGGGGAGCCACACTGAATTGATTGACTTCCACAATTGGCTCAATGCTAGACATAAGGACATCAAGTTTTCTGTAGATTCAAGCAATCTGAAAATGACATTCTTGGACGTTGAAATAATAAATGTAGATGGCAGACTAAGTTCCTCCTTGTACAAGAAAGCAACAGATAAAAACGCCATTCTCCATTACAGGAGCTCACACCCAAGGAACCTAAGGGCAAATGTCCCATATGGACAACTTCTTCGCATTAGAAGAAATTGCTCAGACATTAAACACTTTGACCAACATGGACAGACCTTCTGTGAAGAAATGTGCCAAAGGGGATATCCCAGTAAGTTGCTAAAAACATTCTTACAAAAGAGCACGCTATACCCCGAGAGAGTGTCTCTTTGAGACTAAAGTTAAACGAGACCTAGAGAATCTGGTGTGCGTCACTACCTTCTGCGCAGAGACACATAACATAAGGCAAATGGTGCTCAAACATTGGCACCTTCTTGAAGAACTTGAAGTACCCTTTCCACGCCCGACCTTTGCGTATAGGAAAAACCAAAGCATTGGACAACAGATTGTCCGTGCAGACATAAGGCTAAACAAACCCAAAAGTGATTTGTTATCACAATGGGGCTTAAAACCCATCGAAGGTCACCACAGGTGTGGAAATTGTGTGGCATGTGATTCTACCATCGAAGGCAATACTTTTCACCACGCAAATTTGAGCTGGCCACACACTGCCTTCTCAAACTGCAGGACAAAAAATGTAGTATACGCCATCGTTTGTCCCTGCCCAAAAGTGTGCATAGGGAAAACGACCCAACAAGTAAATGCACGCATGACACAACATCGATCACGTCTCAAAAATAAAGTCCAGACTGCACCCCTTGTACAACACTTCATTGAAAATAATCATGTGGATAATGACTTTCAGTGGACTGTTTTGTACAGCATGAACCAAATGAAACCTGGAATCAATATAGAACAAGTGCTGCTCAAAAAGGAGGCTTACTTGATTTTAAAATTTAACAGCGCCCAAACAGGCTTGAATTCATTGTCCGAGATTTCGAGGCTTTGAAGCACTTGGAATCTCAACAAACGATTTTCAAACTACAGAGACCATAATGCTTAGCGGTGACTTAATATAGTGGAAGAGCCAATCCGTGGCTACGGTATTGGTGGATGGTCTACAACGATAGGAATTCATACTGAGTGGAAGGTGAGCGAGGAAGGGGGGTTACCGCTGTTTCATAAACCCATGTACCAGTTCCCTAACCCAAACCGCAATACCTTATTGCAGATGTACAGCGTGAATTGAAACGCTGTCTTTTCTACCGCGAAGGACGCTGAACCATGGTCCTAACCGGCGATATCAATACAGTACAGACATACGAGGCCCGCGAAGAATAAAAACTCTCTGTGCAGCAAAAGAAAACAGCACAGGTACGTTGGGCTCTCGTTTGAAATAATATTAAGCGGACAACAAAAATAAAGAATAAGCTCTTACAAGCGTTATTCCCCATGCCTTCTAGGAGTGTGGAATCCCCGTGCGAGTACGGAGGACATCTCCAACAAACCTCAGAATTTCTAATAAAAAAAGAAAACCTCCACGTTACCGACACCAATAGAGGTATGAATTTTTAGCTTTTCTGTCTGTGTAACAGACTGTCTTCCGATTGGCTATCAATGTAAATAGTAAATATTCCTCATTTTACACATTAGGTCCACAGCTACAGCAAAAGGACCCAAGAAGTCATAAGCTTCGTTACATATATTGGACCTGCGGGACCGCGTTGCCCATAGATTAAGGTAACAGGCTGTGTGACATCAGTCTTTTGTAAAGGGAGGAATACGTTTTCAGACCCAGTTACTGAATGATCTTCTTTCACATTCTTTATTCAGATTACCCCCAATGAAAGAGCCCTGATGAGAATCTGTCATTCACCTTCAGATTCGAAACGCGTCGGCAGGCACTTAAAGAAAGGGAACAGGAATTCATTTCTGATCACATTACCAATTGTTTTTGATCTTTCCCTTGTAATAATTGGGTTGCTTTTTCTTGTTTTCATTTTTGGTAATCACAAGTGAGAAATATTTCACAAAGAGTCAATATTTGTGAATACGTAGCTTTTGTAAAAGAAGATTGTGCAATAATTGTCAATATTTGTATATATGTTTGTTGTTTAATTGTTGTAAATATGTATAAATGTGGTTTATAAGTACCTTTCTCTTCCATGAAAACACAAATTTGATAAAAAATCGAAACAGGTTTAAATAAAATACCTGCACAAGCAGAAGATTTTCTTTGTTTGTGCTTTTCTAAAAATTCTTTATATAACCATTTTCGTGGGGGCTAGCAAATTCTTTATTGCTCACACTATTGCAGCACGGCAGGACCACAAGGATGAAGGCCATAGCAGAGCCAAATACATGGAACAACACACAGGTAATTACTCGTTGGTTGGAAGACCCTGAGCGTGCTTTCCGCCGTTTATTTATCCCCTCGGGTCAAACCCGCCCCAAGGGGGCTGGGGATGCATATCCTGGGGATACATTGTTTGGGAGAGCCCGAGTGGCTCTCTACATCCCTCCTTTCTTTCGGTACTAGTCCATCAGGTCATGCCAGTTCATGGAGACGTATATGCAAGGTCTTTCAGTCTTTGACTTGGCACAGGGTTAGGCCAGAGACCATACTTCTGGCTCCGGGAGCTGGAGTTGGCCGCTGCGCTGGATGGAACATCCACGGGCAACTCTTGTGCTTCCTCAGGATGGGTGGATCCCACCACTGGGACAGGACCCTGGCTCACCCGTCTGGATGCCTCCAGTGCCTGACTCGCCATCCCGGGCGGAGCAGGTGGGGAGAAACTCACAATTGCATCTGGACAGTCGGACAACTCTGGGCCAGGCTCATTCTCGACCATCTTCTTGAAGCTGGACACATTTCTCATGACGGATTGCTGCCCCTTCTGGGCTTTAGCCATGGTCCCTTGAATGCTCACGATCGTCCACACCTCTGGCTCGTAGGGCGTCCGGAACTTCCAACCGGGCTGTTGATCTTTGATCACTACACAGTCTCCCACTCTTAGCTGGGGCTCTTGTGCCCGATGGGCTTCGCTGGCCTTGCGGTACGTCACTTCCTCCTTGCCTGAATCGCTTCATTGTCTTGCTCCGAGGGCACCCACGTCAAGTCTGATGGGATGCTGTCCTGCGGGGGCGCTTGAACAGCAGTTGAGACGGCGAATGCTTGGTGGTGCTGTGAGGCGTCTGCCGATAGGCACCAAGGAATTGGTCCAGAGCTTTCTCGGCGTCTTCCCCTGGTCCACAGCAATGCGCAGTGCTCGGTTGAGTGTCAGCATTAGACCTTCTACCTCCCCGTTGGCTTGAGGCCACAGCGGGGTGATCTTCGGGTGACGAATCGCTTTACTCTTAAGGTACTCCTGAAATTCTTGACCCTGGAACGGAGGTCCATTGTCGGACTTTACTTCTTCGGGCAGCCTCATCATTACAAAGGTCTTCTCTAGAACTCTCTTCACCTGAGGGAACACAGTTGACTCCACCACCTACACAATGGGAAACTTCGAAAATGAGTCAATCATGACCAGCATGTGATGTCCATCTGGGAAACTCCCGAAGTCCAGGCTGATGTGTGTCCTGGGAGTCTCGCTTGGTTCTTCGGTGATCACTTGCGATGAAGCCCGATCTACTCATGTGATTGTGCAGGCATGGCACTGCCTCACCATCTCTTCCACCATGGAGTCCATTGCGGGAAACCAGACCTTGTTTCGCAGCCTGGCCTTCGTCTTCGCCATCCCTTGGTGGCCGACATGTTCCAGCGTGAGGATCCACTTCTGCAACCTTTCCAGAACCACAATCAGGTGTCCTCTTATAATGACTCCTTGCTCCCCCACGCTGAGTTTGTGCCGAACTTGCCAGAGCTGTTGGCGTGCATGTCTGACCTCCGTCCTCAGAGCCGGGTTCCATCCATGAAGTGTGCCCATCCATTGTTCTCCAGCGCAGCTTTAACCTGGGACAACGTCTCGTTTTCTTCGGTGGCACAGCAGATCTCCTCAAGTGTCATGGCTATGGGGCATGCCCCTTGTGACACCATTTTCACAAACAGTTTAGCGTTGCACGCATCCGTCGACAGATCTGAGGACGACGTTGACTCTGGGTGACGGGATAGGTAGTCGGCAGGGTTGTGGGCCTCAGGATGGTACACAACCTTGAAGTTGTATGACTGTAGCTGCACAGCCCACTGTTCAATTTTTGGGAGCACCAGTCGGGATGAGCCTGCGAAGATCGGGAGCTGAGGCTTGTGGTCGGTCACAACGTGGAATTCTTGGCCGCACAGGTAGAGCTGAAAGTGTTGGCATGCCCACTTGATGGCCAACGCCTTGCTTTCAATTTTGGCATATCTGGTCTCCATGTCGGTGAGGGCCTTGCTTGCGTAGGCCACTGGCCTTCAGACTTCAGGGTTATGTTTCTGAAGGAGGACCGCTCCCAGGCCCACTGGGCTGGCAATGATGACCAGTTCCGTGTGCCGCCCCGGATGAATGTAGGCCATCACCGTCTTGTCCAGCAGCCCTGTTTTGATGTAATTGAACGCTTTTTTGGTGGCCCCAGTCCACTCCCACTTGTGATCATTGCGTGTGAGAGTCTGGAGCGGCTCCGACGTGGCAGCAAAGTTTGAATGAAGCACCCACGCCCACAATAAGTTGCCATGCAGAGAAAGATTATCACTTCTGTGGGGTTCTTTGGCGTGCTGGCTGCTCGGATGGCCGCTGCCTTCTTGGGGTCCGCAAGGTGTCCCTCCCGGGTGAAGGTGTATCCAAAGAAACAACAGTTTCCTGGTAAAATGAGAACTTGGATTTGCGAAGGGTTAACCCACAGTCTTCAAGTCTCTTCAGAGTGGCTTGGAGATCATTGTGGGGATCATCTAGCGTGTTCGAGAATACCAGTATGTCATCACTGAGGTTAATCACGCCCTGCAGCCCGGACAGTGCTTCTCTGTTGGCATTTTGGAAGACTTTGGTTGCCAACGACACCCCAAAGCTGAGCCTCTTGTACCTTCGGAGACCAACGTGCATCGAGAAGGTGATCATATACTTGCTCTTGGGCTCAAGTTCCAGCTGATGGTAGCCGGCGTTCAAGTCCAGCTAAGAGAATCACTTGGCTCCATTCAAGTCTGCCACTATGTCGTCCATGGTTTGAGTAATGTGGCGTTCCCTTTTGACAGCCGTGTTTGGTAGCCTCATGTCCACGCAGACCCATGTGGCTCCGGGCTGTTTGGGTTTGGGAGCCATGACCAACGGGGACACCCATGGGGTTGGGCCAGAGACTTTCTCGATCATGTCGAGTTACTTGAGTTTTCTCAGCTCTTCTTCCACCTGCGGGCGAAGATTGAACGGCACTCTCCAGTGCCTGAGGGGGACTGGACTCACAGAGGGGTCAGTGTGGAATTTGAATGTTTTGCCCTTGAGTTTCCCTAGTCCTTTGAACATAGCCGGGAACTCCTTCAAGATAGCTTTGGCGTGTGAGTCATGGATTTGGTGGATCGGTCGTTCCATAGGTGTAAAATCATGCCCAGACGGTATAAGCAGGGTTCCTGGTGACAGGCGGGTGTATTGTTCTGAATCCATCACGTTAACAAAGGCACAGGTGTCGATGAGGGCCTGAACCGCCATGCCTTCCACCGAGACGGAGCACATTGGAGGGGGTCTTCGGCGATGGTCTGTCCTGCTGGCGTACGACACTACAAACACCTCATCGTCATCATCTTCAAACACGGGACCTCGTTCCGGCTGCTGAGCTTCCGTTGCCGAGAGACCTGGCGAACACGTTGTTACATGTCCCTTGGCTTCGACGGAGTCTGTCGGAACCGTCCGCCCCGGCACACATTGACGTAGTGGTTAAGCCTGCTGCAGTGGGAGCATGTCTTCCCCTTTGCCCCACAGATAGCCGTCACTGAGTGGTCTTCTCCACAGTAGCCACACTGTCCTCCTGGTGGTGGTCTAGGAGCTTGACGAGCTGTGTCGGGGTGTCTTAGGATGGCCTCGACCCTCTCCTCTTTGATCGGCGGGTGTCTGGTTGCATGTGAGGCGACCACCGGCGTGTGTAGGGCACCCTTCATTTCTTCAACTTTGACGTCCGACAGCTCGTGGGAGCGGGCTAGGACAAGGATCTCGTCCAGCTATATCCCCGGTTGATGAAGGATCAGTTTCCGCAGGAGTTTGGAGCGGCATCCTAAGATGATCTTTTCCTGTATTTCCTCCCGGTGATCCGTGAAGACTCACCGCTGGCCAGCCGGCGCAACGGTGAGTAGGATATGTCGACGGACTCCGAGTCCATTTGCGACGCCCTCCGGAATTTGAACTTCTCGAAGTCGGGGTTCAGTTGGGGGTCAAAGTGCCTGTTGAGCGCGGCGACCGCTGCCTCATAGTCATTGTCATTTCCCTTGTTGGGGAGCGTCTCGAAGAGGTCATAGATTTCTGAACCTCCGTAGTAGATGTGAAGCGACCGTTTTACAGTGCCATCCGTTTCTCTGGTCCCTTTGAAGTAGTGGTTGAGCCTTCTGATCCAAGCTTTCCAACGTGGCGCTGCCGTGGCAGGGTCCGAGGCTCTGCTAAAAGGTGGTAAGGATGAAATGGCCATGTGACTGTGTCTTGGTGGTGGTGCATTAGCACCCCAGTCTGGATTGCTTCCTCCAGCCTGCTGGCAGGCAGTCTCAGTCGAGGCTGTATTGCTCATGGGGGTCCACGCTCCTGTGTGTAGGTGCGGCGGCACAGTCCTGATGCTAGGGGGGTCACAAATTGTACTTGGGCCGGCATGGGCCACGTGCCGTTGACTAGTCTGTGGGCCTCGAGTTTGTATCCGGGACGCCTGCACCGCTCGCAGCGCCTGGAGTAGGTGGAGCCTTCCTGGAAGGATGGTGTCCAAACCTGGATGACGTAGGGTCCCAGTGGGAGCAAGTATGTGGCGTTGCCTTCTCGGTAGGGCTTCTCCACTGCTGTAACTTCTTCTGTGCGTATGTGTCCCTTCAAGTGCCCTGTTTGCACTTCCACTGTTACATCAATGCTCTTTATTCGTCGTGTGGCCTCCTGGAAATGGAAATGGAAATGGATGTGAATTTATAGAGCGCGAATTGCTGCCCGGGGGCGTCCAAGCGCTGGAAGATAACAAAGGCGACCTCGTAGGGAGGCTAGCTAAGAATTAGTAGGGGAGGTTGAAAAGGAATGTTTTTAACTGCTTGCGGAATGAAGAGAGGTTGGGGTTGGCTCTAAGATGTAGGGGGAGGGTATTCCTGGTCTTGGATGCATTGTAGGCGAACGTCATGCCGCCAGACCTAGTCTTTTTTATTCTTGGGGGCATAGCCAAAAAGGTCTGACTAAAGCAGAGGTTTCTACTGGGTTGGTAATGGGTGACTAAGTCACGGGTAATCATGTGACCTGTGTCCCAGAAAGCCTGATGGGCAATGCACATGGCCTTGAAGAGGATTCTCTGGCGCACTGGCAGCCAATGAAGGCTGACCAGACCAGCCCTCACTGATTGTCTGCGAGGAAGCTCGAGCAGTGAGCAAGCCGCGCAGTTCTGCACTGTCTGGAGTCTATGTAAGGTGTAATCTGGAGCACCGAGGTATAGCAAGTTGTTAAAGTCTAGGCGAGACTGTATTAGACCCTGTATGGCTACCTGCATGGCTTCCATGGGTAGAAGAGGAAGGATTTTCTTTAGCATCCTAAGGAGGCCAAAACAGGTAGCTGAAAGTTTTGTGGCTTGAGTATTGAATGAGAGGGATCTATCCAGCCATACCCCAAGGCTCTTGATGTTATACTTTGGTGCTGGAGGGGGGCCCAGACAGGGGGGCCACAGAGAGTTGAAGAAGCAGGGGTCGGAGGGGCCCAGGAGCATCAGCTCCGTTTTGTCCCCATTCAGTTTGAGGGATGATGAGGACATCCAACTCTTTACTTCCTCTAGGCACTCTCTAAGTCCGCCTGACGCAGGCGTGTTAGCCTCCTGCGCCAGTGAGACCACCAGCTGCGTGTCGTCCGCGTAAGAAATAATCTTAACCCCAAATGGGCGGACGACATCAGCCAGTGGCCTCATATAGATGTTGAAAAGTGCGGGGCTTAAACAGGAGCCCTGAGGGACTCCGCACCTTAGTGGTCTACTGGTGGACACAGACTCACCGTCAAACTCGAAAGGATCTGTCCTCCAGGAAGGATTTGAACCAGAGCCAGGCGCTAGACGGACGGTACAGCAAGGTGTCGTGGCTGACCGTGTCGAATGCCGTGCTGAGGTCAAGGAGGATCACTGCCACTGATCCTCCTTGATCCAGGATATTTCTGGATTCCTCAGTGACCATAAGGAGGGCGGCCTTGGTTCCGTGTTTGGGTCTGAAGCCCGTCTGGGTGGGGTCTAACAATTGGTGGTCTTCTAGGAATTTTACCAGTTGGAGATTAATGTATCTTTCCAGATTTTTACTCACCCACGGAAGCAGGGAGATGGGCCGGTAGTTGCTGAAATCTGACGGGTCCAGATTAGTTTTTTTAACAATGATCGAACCATGGCACGTTTCCAGACAGGAGGGACAGTGCCGGAGATGATAGATGCGTTCAAGACATCCCTAATAGTTGGCAGTGTGATCTGGGATGCTGACATTATGATGTCTGGCGGGGCTGGATCATCAGGGGAACCGGATTTTACTTTCCGAGCTACGGATTCAAGGGTTGCAAGATCCAGGAGGGGGAAGTGAACCACAGTATGTTGAGGCTGAAGGGAGGGGGTTGCTATGACTTTATTGGTCTGGGCTAAGGAGGTGGTGCCGCTAGGGGGAAAAGCTGAGTAGATTTTGTTAACTTTTTGATGGAAAAATTCAGCTACGTTGTTGCAGTGAGTTGTGGATTTTGTATCGTGCAGGCTGGGTGGGGGTTTTGTTAGTTTCTTCACAATTTGGAAAATTTCTTTAGGTTTTGATTTGGCTAGGAGAATTCTGTTCGAAAAATATGTGGCCTGGGCAGCTTTGACTTCTGATTTGTATTCACTGATTACTCTCCAGGAAATAAAATTTGTTACCGAGAGTCAATCTAAACGCCATCGTCTTTCGGTTTTTCTGCATTGGAGTTTCTTATCCCTGAGAGCCTCCGTGTACCAGGGGGCAGTTTTGTGGGAGCGTTTCAGCGTGATTTTATTTTTAGGGAGGGTGTTTTTAAGAGTTTGTGTGATCCAGTCAACATAAGCCTGGTTGGCTAGACCTGGATCCTCATTGTAGAGGGGTTGGTTGCTGGCGAGCTTGATAGACCAGTCGTCGACTGAGAGGCGAGACCAGGCTCGAGTGAATCTTGTAGTGGGGCCAGTCGGCTGGGGCTTAAGTGTGGTCCAGATGAAGGGCACCAGTAGGTGGTCTGTCCAAGGGAGCGGAATTGGTGGTCCGGCGACAAGGTCTGCACAGTTGCTGAACACCGGGCCCAGCAGATGGCCCTTGACGTGAGTTGGGGTTTTGACGTGTTGGGTGAGTTGCAGAGCAGCTAAGTCATCTACCAACGTGGTGACTATATGATTCAATGCAAATTCGAAGTGAAGGTTGAGATCATCCAGCAGAGTGAAATTAGACGTGGTACTGACGCGTTTCGCCACAATCGAAGGAAGAAGATTGTGGAATTGCTTAGGGGGACCTGGGGGACGGTAGATGAGTGTTCCTGAGAAGCAGTTGTTAGGGGAGAGTTCGATACTGAAGGCAAGGCTCTCACAGTCTGGAATGGTTTCAGGAGTAACTCGGCAATGAAACTATTCTTTATGAATGATTGCTAGGCCTCCTCCTCTCCCCTCAGGTCAGCCCTGCCGAGTGATTTGGAAGCCTGGAGGGAGGGCGGAAACTAGGGCAGGGTCGGAATCTGTGGTGAGCCATGTTTCCTTCAGGAATACTACGTCCGGCGTACATTCAACTAATAGTAGGGCAATTTCTGCCCTATGTTTCGGCAGGGATCGGCAATTTAACATAAACATACGGTAATCGTGGGTTAGTTCAGCGGCAGGCTTGGGTTTGAGGATTGATTTGCATTTTGGGCAAGTTTGTGGAAAGTTTTCAGCGGGATAGAGATGCCGTTGGCAGTTCGCAACAGGGGGCCTAAGGCTGTGAAGGATTTCAGCGCTGTAATACCTGGGCTCTTGTAACTGAGGTATAGGGGGTATGGCCCTAGGCCCGGACTCGGTGCGGACGAGCGCAGACGAGCTTGCCTTAAGAGCGCCTTCGGCGCGCAATCTTCGCGCCTGCTGCGCTCGTCCGCTGCGCTTCCGGTAAATACACATGTTTATAGAGCAAGGGAGGGTACAGGGGCGTGGCCTCAAAGTGGGCGTGTCCCTTGGCTCGGCGTGGGTAATGGCGGCTGAAATTGGTCCACGAATTCTCCCTCTCCAGCGCTAGTTCCGCTGTAAAGGGGTGCCTGCACACAGTAAATCGGGTGTCAGGAAGGCTAGGTGAGTGAATTTTAAAAACAATTCTATCACAGGTAAAAACGAGCAATGAGCGATTGTGACTACTCCCGCCTGAGCCTCAGGAGGTTCCGAAGTTGACTGCAACGCTTGTGTTTCAGCGCGCTTTTGTACTAGTTGCAGGGGGCGTGGCCTCAAAGTGGGCGTGTCCCTTGGCTCGGCGTGGGTAATGGTGGCTGAAATTGGTCCACGAATTCTCCCTCTCCAGCGCTAGTTCCGCTGTATGGGGGTGCCTGCACACAGTAAATCGGGTGTCAGGAAGGCTAGGTGAGTGAATTTTAAAAACAATTCTATCACAGGTAAAAACGAGTAATGAGCGATTGTGACTACTCCCGGCTGAGCCTCAGGAGGTTCCGAAGTCTTCTGCTTTTTTTTTTGTAGCACTCCCCCCACTGCAGGCAGGACATTGCATGGGGAAAAGGGGCCTGGTGCCAGACTGGAAGCAGGGCCGGAGCAGAGGCCAGCAGGGAGCCATTGCCCTTTGGTGCACAGCCGGTAAAGGATGAGAGAGAGAGAGCCACCGTACCGAATGCCTGGACGCGTAGCAGCACTCACCGCAGAAAGGTAGGAGAGGGGTCCGGGCCACCAGCTGAACAAGCTTCCAATGCACAGGGAGGCGTGTGGGCGGGCGCCGGGCACAGTCGCAGGGTGATTGCACTGGTCTGTGTGGGGCACAACGGCGGCAGCCACCACGGCGATGACCGAGTGCAAGACGGACCGGATCTTCGTCCCTCAGTAGGATCGGAGCATCGCGGGTGAGCTCCGCAGGTTTCCGGACAGCCAAGAGGCAGATGGCAGTGCACATGTTCATCGCGACCAGCCTCGTCGCCATTGTAGCTCGGTGAGGCCACGAGGATGAAGACCCAGCAGCACTAAATACATGGGACAACACACAGGTAATTGCTCATCGGCTGGAAGACCCTGAGCGGTCTTTCCGCCGTTTATTTATCCCCTTGGGTCAAGCTCACCCGAGGGGTGTGGAATGCATGGCAAGGGGATACATTGTTTGGGAGAGCCCTAGTGGCTCTCTACAACTATGATGTACGAAAAAAGGCTTCTGACGAACTAAAGAACTAAGGGCCAGATGTGGGTAGCCCAATACCGGTCGGTAACGGCGGAAATTACCGAATTTCGTCCGTTACCGACCGGTATTAGGCTGTTGAGATGTAGGTGGCTACATTTCATATTTGGTAATTTACCGAATCGGTAATTTAAGGAACCAGTAAATTACTGATTCCTTAAAATACCGAATCGGTAAATTACCGAATCTGAAATGTAGGGAGCACTCAAATGAGTGCATTGCACAGTTAAGGATTCAGTATTTACCACCAAATAAAGGTCGGTGGTAAATATAAAAAACCTTTAAAAAAGCAATGTTGTGCTTCACATGTATGTGCACCCATGCACTATTCAGGGGTGCAACAGGGTGTCAATGTGACACCCTGCCACCCTTGAAAATGGTCCCCCTATTACCGATTCGGTATTTACCGAATTGATATTTACCGATTCGGTATTTACTGAATCAGTAATTCCCATTCATTCCTATGGGACTGAAGGCCCATAGGAATGAATGGGAATTACTGATTCAGTAAATACCGAATTGTGAATCGGTAATACCGATTATTACCGATTTGGTAAAATGTACCGAATCTTTATCTACATCCCATTTACCGATTCTGAAATACCGAATCGGTAAAATTCGGTATTTTAGAATTGGTAAATGGGAATTACCTACATCTGGCCCAAAGTGTTTTAAAAGAGAGCATAACATTGTACAAGAGGGTGCCTCGGAAATGTAAATATCGTATGGGAGCAACAAGTAGTAAAAAAAAACTATATCAAAATTAAAACTGCATTCATATTTTCACATTTCCGGATCTTATTCAAATAAATACGATATTTCGTATGCCAAATGTTTTGTTCTCTCTAATAAGAAAAGCACTGTTCATAAATAACTACCTCGACCTCATGAGCGGGTGCGAGTGCTGCGGTTATATCTGTTTCTAATCAAGGGAAAGTCTTTATTCCTTCTTCCATCTCAAGCCATGCATGTCGGGCGCTGAATGCTGCAGGAAAGCATAGCGTGTTTGCAGTAGGTGAAACTCATGAAAGAAAGTAGTGCTTACAGACTCAATAAGACATACTACGTAACAACAGAAGTAAAAGGGCCAGGCCTCATGGGAGGTTACAAATGAAGACAAGGCAAAACTAAGGATGGACTAACACTCCTAATAATGAATCAGAAGCCAGCATTTACAAAGGACAATGGCACCATCCAATAAAAAATATCGGTGGAGAGTGGGCATAGATTCACATCCATACTCTAATATAGCATGCCTCTCAGAGCAGTGAATGCACTGCCCAGGCTCGACCTAAAAATAAGGTACCAGGTGTGCCTCAACACATTTAAGATGGCGGTCACCCACCCCTTTGCACTACCTCTCACTCTCCTCCTCCCCAACTCCCTGGACTCACTCACCCCCTAGGAGCTAGGGGGCAGCAGTGGAGCCAGCCATAGGAAAGCCACAGGAAAGAAGCATGCACCATGGTCGTCTGCACAGTCGCACAAAGGTAGAGGCACTGGGATTCAATGTCCGACTGAGGAAAGGCCCCTGTTTAAAGGTGGCTATCCCATGCTGTTTCTTAACAGCATTTAACCACAGACACATATTGTATCGATGGTGGAGGCCTAACCAGGGCCTATTTTTAGAAGAAACACTTACCACAATCAAAAATACTTAGGAGAATCGCACATATGACACTTTCTCACACGTATTGTCCTATGCTGCGTTACCCAACACAGTGGCAGAAATTCCAGATGGCCATCTACAGGTTCTACTTGAGTCATTTGCGGGGGCATTATGTTTATGGATATATTCCAGTTGATTCCAGTTGGATATTGGAAAGTGGGACTGGTGTCTAATGGCTGATTTTATTTACTCGTCATTTAAACATTAGCACTTTCTATTGCACTTATGTAGATCTGTGCGCAGACACGGTATGCCAGTCTGCCTGTAGTACCAGCTGATGAATCCTCAAGGTTTCTCTCTTGTCGTGGTTACGTGTGACCCCTGGGAAGGTGATCCTAGCAGTCACTGTACCACTCCTGGTAAAGAAGACTCTAGGGAAACTCCAGGGAATGTACACAATGCATTACTTGCACTTGCTGGCCACGTGGGGTTGCCAAAATGAGCAGACACATCAGCGATGTTTTTAAAAAAATTTAAAGGCCAGGTTGATGGTTATTTCTCTACCAATGCCCTGTAGTTGAAGGCAACTAATGTTGGCCTGGTAGGAGGATTTTGTGGGAAATAAACTTGGACGGAGACAGTGTCTCTACGCTGGTCAAAATTAATGCTTTAGTGCATTATTGCTTTGTGGCAAGTGTGTTTCTGAATGTGATCCACAGTTTTATGGTAACACATGGGGTTGAAAATGAGTAAATGTATTTGGCACCTTTTTTAGGCCGAGCCTAAAAAGCACTTGCGCTGGAGGCAATCTGTTGTATTACTTTGTGGAGTGATGGAGTATTGACTCGTGCACGAGCAGCACCAGGCACGCTGCTTGGTACCTGCATCTCCTTGTTTATTTCTGCCTGGATGTACTTTCGGTTTCGTTTACTGACACCAATCAACAGACCCATAGCGCCTGCCCCCGCCCCATTGAGTATGTGGTCAAGCTACTGTCTGAAGATCCGGCGTTACATGATTTTTAGGTCGAGCCTAAAGCAGTGCATGCGCTGTGCTCTGGCAAGACTTTTAGTAAGGGCTTCAGAAAATGGTACCACTGTGGCCTTGAGCTTGCGTGCATGTGCGCAGGCATGCGCTTACAAGCAGAGGCGCCATATGGCTTTCCTCTCTCGTCATGGATCATAGGCCCTGGCTGTCTCACCTCCCTCTGCATTCCATTCTCCTTAGCTCCAACGTTGAAAACACCCCAGCGCGGACCTTCTCCAGCCTGCTCTTTCCTATTTCGAACACTCTCTTTGGACAGGGAGGAGGGCAACAAGCCTCACCACTATTCATGCCATGGAATTTTGTCAATAGGGCATGAACAGTGCATTTAATTTCTTGAAAACAAGAGTCCCTGTCTCCCTTTTTACTCTGGGCTGCCCGCTTCTCTTCGCCCCAACACTAGGCTTCAAGGTCAGAGTCTGCCAGCAGCTTCGCTCTGCAGTTCTTCTCTTCTCCTTCTCCCCCCACCCCTTTTTCAGAGAGTAGGGGAAGGGAGGCTGGGTCCATTGCAAGCTTCTCAACCAGCAGCTTTAGGTATGTCATAGACGCGGCCACTTTACCCTTAATACGTAGTGCTTAGCCCCTCTGCCCCCGCTCCGTCCTAACACTTATCATCAGGTTCAAAGCTCGCTGTGCTTAGCCCCTCTGCCCCCGCTCTGTCCCAACACTGATCGTCAGGTTCAAAGTTTGCCGTGCTTACCCCCATGCCCCCCGCTCTGTCCTATTACTTATCATCAGGTTCACAGCTCACCATGCTTACCCCACAGCCCCGCTCTGTCCTAGCACTTATCATCAGGTTCAAAGCTCGCTGTCCTTACCCACTGCCCCCGCTCTGTCCTAACACTTATCATCAGGTTCAAAGCTCGCCTTGCTTACCCCCTGTGCCCCGCTCTGTCCTAACACTTATCATCAAGTTCAAAGCTCACCGTGCTTACCCTCCTGCCCTCTGCTCTGTCCTAACACTTATCATCAGGTTCCAAGTTTGCTATGCTTACCCCCCTGTCCCCGCTCTGTCCTAACACTTATCATCAGGTTCAAAGCTTGCAGTGCTTACCCCCTACTCCCGCTCTGTCCTTACACTTATCATCAGGTTCAAAGCTCGCCTTGCTTACCCCCCTGCCTCCCGCTCTGTCCTAACACTAATCATCAGGTTCAAAGCTCGCAGTGCTTACCCCCCTGCACCCTGCTCTGTCCTAACACTTATCATCAGGTTCAAAGCTCACCGTGCTTACCCCCCCTGCCCCCGCTCTGTCCTAACACTTATCATCAGGTTCAAAGCTCGCCATGCTTACCCCCCTGCCCCCGCTCTGTCCTAACACTCATCTTCAGGTTCAAAGCTCGCTGTGCTTATCCCCTGCCCTGCTCTGTCATAAAAGTGATTATCATGTTCAAGGCTCACCGTGCTTATCCTCCTGCCTCCCGCTCTGTCCTAACACTTATCATCAGGTTCAAAGCTTGCCGTGCTTACCCCCTGCCGTCTGCTCTGTCCTAACACTGATCATCAATTTCAAAGTTCGCCATGCTTACCCACCTGCCCCCACTCTGTCCTAAAACGTATCATCAGGTTCAAAGCTTGCCCTGCTTACCCCCTTGCTCTGTCCTAAAACAGATCATCTGGTTCAAAGGCTCACCATACTTACCCCCTGCCCCCGCTCTGTCCTAACACTCATCATCAGGTTCAAAGCTTGCCGTGCTTACCCCTCTGCCCCACTCTATCCTAACACTTATCATCAGGTTCAAAGCTCGCCATGCTTACCCCCACTGCCCGCGCTCTGTCCTAACACTTCTCATCAGGTTCAAAGCTCACCGAGCTTACCTCCTCTGCCCCCACTCTATCCTAACACTTATCATCAGGTTCAAAGCTTGCCATGATTACCCCACTGCACTGCTCTGTCCTAAAACTGATCATACGGTTCAAAGCTTGCAATGCTTACCCCCCTTCCCTCCACTCTGTCCTAACACTTATCATCAGGTTCAAAGCTCGCCGTGCTTAGTCCCCCACCTCCGCTCTGTCCTAACACTTATCATCAGGTTTAAAGCTCGCCGTGCTTCCCCCCTCTGCCATAACACTTATCATCAGGTTCAAAGCTCGCTGTGCTTAACCCTCTGCCCCCGCTCTGTCCTAACACTTATCATCAGGTTCAAAGCTCGTCATGCTTACCCCCTCTGCCCCAGCTCTGTCCTAACACTTATCATCAGGTTCAAAGCTCGCCGTCCTTACCTCCCTACCTCCTGCTCTGTCCTAACACTTATCATCCGGTTCAAAGCTCGCCGTGCTTATCCCCCCTCCCGCGCACTGTCCTAAAACTTATCATCAGGTTCAAAGCTCACCGTGCTTACCCCCCTGCCCCTCGCTCTATCCTAACACTTATCATCAGGTTCAAAGCTCGCCGTGCTTGCCCCCTAGCCCCCCACTCTGTCCTAACACCCATCATCATGTTCAAAGCTTGCCATGCTTACCTCTATGCCCCACGTACTGTCCTAACACTTATCAGGTTCACACCTCGCTGTTATGCAGCACAATATCCTTGGTGCAACAACATCAACTATTGCATGGATAAACACTTATAAGCAGGGGCCTAACACAGGCCCCTGCAGCCCCCACATTGCCGGGGCCCAGCGCTCCAGGGGCCCCAGGGGGCCCCTCAGTCTCAGCGGAACCAGCAACCCTAAATGGTGCACATGCGCCCTCCAAGTCACCATAAATTAAATGGTGCTGCGCACACGCATCTTTTTCATTAATTAAGGTATGCACGCCCGGGCCCCAGCCTCTTAATGAAACATTGGTGCGCAGGGCTGGCCCGGCCCTCGCAGCCTCGGCCGGTAGGCAGATCGTTGTTGTGCGACTTCAACAGGAGGATAATGGACTGTAGAGGAAAGGAAAATGAACATAAATTGTCTGCAACTTCTTGCAGGGTCTTTTGCGATAAAAAAGCCTTCCAAAGGACAAGGCAAGGTGTTCAGTCCTATTCAAAATGGGCAATGTCTCAGTGGTGAGATATGTCAACAAACTAGGGGGTCCGAGATCAAGGGATACGGCGAATCTTCCGAGGGTGTTTTAGGAATATTGTTTGAATCAGAATATCTTGGTTCAGGCGGAACACATTCCTGGCCTGAAGAATGTGCAAGCGGACTGGTACTCGAGGAACTACATGGATTCAACCGACTGGACTCTCCACAGTCCTGTGTTTTTGAGGCTGATGGAGATGTAGGGTCCTGGTCATGTGGATCTGTTTGCTAACAGGTGGAATACTCAGTTAATTAAGTATTTCAGTTGGCGTCCGGATCCGGACTCAACAGGGATAGATGCCTTCAGAAAGGATTGGAGGGGTCTCCACCCTTATGCCTTTCCACCATTTGTCTTGAAAACACGAGTAACCTTGTTAGTTCGCAAATGGAAGGAAACAGTAGTTTTGATAACTCCCCTTTGGAAGTCCCAAGTCTGGTATCCTATCCTTCTGGAAATGTCAATAGTTTTTCCAATTCTACTTCAATCGTTTCAAGGCGTACCGATGGGTCCTTTGGGGGAATTTCACGATTTAGTGGTATCGGATCAGTTGAGACTGATGGCATGGATAATTTCAGGGGAGTCTGGGAGGTGCCTGGACTTTCGGATGAGGCTGCTAACCTTAGTAGAGAATCCTGGGCTCCAGGAACAAGGAAAATGTATAGATTGGCATGGGACAAATGGTTACGCTGGTGTGTGGAGAGGGATTACGATCCCATTTCATTGGATGTAGTCATAATAGTTAATTATTTGGCTACCTTCTTTGCATCAGGATTAGCTTATAGAACTATCAATTTACACAGATCAGCCATTGCTGCTGGTCATAATCTGGTTAATGGAGTTTCTGTGGGACAGAAGGTTTTGGTGAAAAGATTGATGAAAAGCATACGAGGAAAGATAGTCCTCTGTTTGGGATGTATCAAAAGTATTATTGTATTTAGAGAACATAGGAATCAATAGTGGACTGGACTTGAGAATCTTTAGCTATAAACTGCCTGTTATTATGTTTATCATTTAGAAGAGTTTCATATGTGAAGACTTTAGATGTTGGTGCTAGGATTTTCAATCCCGAGGGAGTTTGTTTTTATCTTTGCAGAAGAACAAAAACAAATTCAGAAAGCATATGCTACCCTTATGTTGACGAACATGATTGTCTATGTGTTGTACGTTGTTTAAAGGAATATGAGAAGAGAACTTCTGGTATTCGTTCTCCAAATGAAAACCAGCTTTTAATATCCTATAGGAAACCAAACAGGGCTGTGTCTAGTCCGACTCTGGTTAGATGGGTGAAAGAAGTGATGAAGAATGCTGGTGTTGATCTGAGAAGGTTTGGTGCACATGCGGTGAGAGGTACTTCAGTTTCAAAAGCATTTATGCTGGGAGGTGCTTTGCATGATATTTTGAGATGTGCTGATTGGCCTAATGATTCTGCTTTTAGGAAATGCTATTTTAAACCTGTGATTAATGCAGCTTCTTGTTTGTTAGAGAGCTTTGAATTTGCATAATCTTAGCCTCCGGACTTGCCATAGAGTGTAGATTTTCATCTGCTTTGATGGACAGAGAATTTGGATTTTATTAAAGACACAGAGGCTAATATTATCCCACCTCCCTCCCTTCCCATGTTTGGTAATTGTTCTTGTTCTTTTACAGCTTGTGGTCAACAATCAGACAGGAAGATGGATTCTTGCTGATTGTGGATTTTATTTTCATCTGGATTATCAAATTGTTGTTTCTTAATGTTTGCGTTTAGTTGCAGTACTCAAAAAAAGAAGGAAGATGCCTGCAGGTTCCGGCACATTGTTAGATTTATCAGAACTTTGGTTGTGTCTATATTCTTTAAAGGTGCTGCTGTGGGTGGCGCAATAAAGGAAGATTGCATAATATTTGCCTCCGTGTTTTTAATAAAATCCAGATTTTCTGTCCATCAAAGCTGATGAAAATCTACATTTTATGATGTATTGAGCTTTTATTATGTTCTCAGAATGGTTGCATGCGATGTTCAAAATATGGAAACCTGGTATGTTCTTCATCAGTTCAATGTGATGTTGTACTTTTGTGGTACATTTTTTTTGTATTTACGTAATCTATTTATATTTATTTATTGGAGCATTGTTTAAGCTTCCTTGTTTCTTATTGTTTGGTCTTGTTGAAATTAATAGGCGGGGAGGGGGGATTTGTTATGATTTGTATTCTGCCTGCCCTCAGATGTTGCTGACAGGGTCTCGAATGGTGTGTGTTTAATGGGGTTCAGACTCCTTTGGCACGGAGAAAAGCAGCTAAGAAATAAAGACTTGCTCCTTAATTCGTACCTGGTGTGCATGACTGTTACTTGATCACTTAACATGTATTCTGTGTTTTTTTCCCGGCAGCTTTCATAATGCCAATATTTCATTAAAAAATATAGTTTGACAACGTTGCAGGCCTAAACGTTCATCTACTGTGCCTCAATTAAATTCGCAAAGTGAAAATCGCAACTTTACTTGACAGGTTAAACTTTCCCAGTAAGCACTTTATCCAAATCGGGTTCATTCATTTTGGCCTTAAACTAAGCCTGCAAGGAATTCAGCTCAAGTCTACTCACATACATTAAACCACAAGATGGCGCCAGAGGCAGATTTATACGTTTGAATTTCCCTACTGATAAGAATGTCAGTAGTGGTTGGATACCTTTGTGGAATCGGAGCTTACTGCGCAGATTTGTGTTTAAGTAGACTTCTTCCGAGGTCGGTAAATGAAACACGGATACCGTTATTAAGCAGCGAGTAGCAGCAGGTTACATTATTGTGCGCTTTATACAAGGGACAGTACAACTATTGTTTTCTGAGACCGCTTAGTGATTTTTGTTAATTTAAAATGAGTATTTTGCATTATTTCTCATGTGTTTGCTGAACAATCTATATTTCTCCATGTTCTGCTAACGACCATTGACTTAAAAAAAAAACAGTACATTACTCATGAACTTCCTGGGAAAGTAATGTTAAGAGGCCGTTCGTTCTGCAGTCTGATTGGTGTCACAGTCTACGTTCACTGGGCTAATAAAGTGGGACTGTTAATAACAAATGTAAAGAGGTCTCAATAACAAATCTAATGGAGGTGAGATTTTAGAGCCCTCCCCCCACAGCAGACCCCAAGAGGAGTGCTAGACGTCATCAGTATGTCTATCTGTCGGAGCCCCAAACTGACCAGTCGGGGTCAGAGCACAGCTGCCTCCTCGTCTCTGTGCCATTCTGCCTTGTTAACATCTAGTGCCCCATGGTAATGAAAGCCTCTTAAAATATATCATTACAACCACATTTTCATGCATGTATGAGACCGTGCAACCTGGCCGATGCCCGGTGGAGCTGCATAGGCAGCTATAGAGGAGGTTGGCTCTGGTTTACCCCATCGGCAGTCACATACCGAGCCGGACATTGGACACCGTATCTGCGATCTCCTGCCCTCCTTATTCCTGTGGCTGCCTCCCATCCCAGTGACTCTCCCCTTGCTGGTCTTCCTGACCCGAGCTGCAATCCTTATCCCCTTTTCTTTCCATCCTTATCTTCTATGCCCATAGGATATGTGTCTCTTTTATGCAATATCCTATTTACTCATATGACCGTGTAACATTGTTTTTTCTATGTGTTGGTGCTATTCTATGCTTCAGTAACATCTGTGTAACATGCCCTTGTAACTGATGTAATCTGTAATTGGTTTCTCACGTATCCTCAGAACCGTCGTTCGTACCGCGGTGCCCGAGCAACCTTGGCCGATGCCCGGTGGAGCTGTCCTATGCAGCTAAAGAGGAGTTGCCTCGGGCTCACCCCTCGGCCGTCACCTACCCAGCCAGACACCGGACATTGTTTTCCTCGTCTCCCCGTTGTGTTTCTTTTCCCTCCCCTGCCTCCTCCCTCCGTGACTCTCTGTCAGCCTCCCCTTTTCCAGCCTGACTTTTCTGTGTCCCCCGAAATATGTTCCCCCTTGCCGGTTTCTTTCTAATGCTATGCTATGCTTTTGTTACCCATGTTACTACGTTATACTGTTTCCCTTTCTATGTTATGCGATGCTCCAGCAACTGATGTAACTATGTAACAATGTTCTGAAACCAATGTCTTACCTCATGTAAAGCGTTCTGATACCTCTGGGTCTAGCCAGCGCTTTAGAAAACTCTTCAAATAAATAAACGTATAAGGCCCCCAAGGCGAGACCTGTTGGCTATGCCAATGCTTGTTAATGTATTAGCAGCCGATTATTTGCTTTTTAATTGGCCTGTAACCACCAGCTGAAAGCTCATTGCTCGTGTTCAGGGCAAAATGGAGGCAAGAAGAAGTTTCTGAGCTCCTGATATCGTTAAGCATTAGTTCCTGGCACCCAGTCTAGCATCATTATGATGAATAAATAAGGTCACCCTCCTTAGGCTATCCGATATGAAATGAGTCTCACTCTATATCGAGGACATCTAAGGTACACTGGCTTGGAGCTTCCCTTCCACTAGCTATGTCTAGCTTCAACAACTGGAACTTGTACAATGAGCAGCACTTAGATGCCTGCTAGTCAGCTCCTACCTTCTCTCAGGCTGCACTCTGCAGGCCTTCCCACTGTGACTGGGGTTTCCAGGCTCGTAACCAGCAATTTCATTCTCCTAAGCACTAAGTAATGAAAAGAAGAGCCAAGTCAGACTGGTACTTAGCTCGACAGAGACTCTTTGTAACTGAGAGATCCGGCTTCAGCACCATCTGCATGATGTTGGAGCTGTGAGGAGCCTTGCATCAAATTTTCACTTCACCATAGGCCCGAAAATACTAGCAAGGGCCACCTTGAGGGTATAACACCGAAAATGATTCTCCCAATTCTGTGACTTCTGACTCCACCTCTCTGAGTGGCAAGATAGGAAAGAAATTATGGTGTGAGCCCAGTGCCAGCCTCTGCAAAGTAAATCCTCCCATTTGAGGGTTCTGGCTTCTATACGCACTGAGTTGTGCTGATTGTCCTAATGATTCTGCTTTTATGAAATTTTATTTTAAACCTGTGATTAATGCAGCTTCTTGTTTGTTGGAGAAGCTTTGAACTTGCATAATCTTAGCCTCCGGTCTTGCCATAAAGAGTAGATTTTCATTAGCTTTGATGGACAGAGAATCTGGATTTTATGAAAGACACGGAGGCTAATATTATCCCACCTCCCTCCCTTCCCATGTTTGGTAATTGTTCTTGTTCTTTTACAGCTTGTGGTCAACAATCAGACAGGAAGATGGATTCTTGCTGATTGTGGATTATATTTCCCACATGATAATGAGTTTGTATTTAGCCTTGCATTGTTTCTACTTCCACTCAATCGATCAAACAACACCCTTGGTACCCTATGATTGTCACTTTCTCACTCACACTCTCTCATTCGTTTGGCTTGTAATTTGATGCTGTTGTAACCTGAAGAAGGAAAGAAAGAGAAGTGCAACCAGTGCCGTTATCCACAGAGACCCCCAGTCTCTCACTGTCCACATGGAAAGCTGAGCTTCAACATCCAAGTGCAAAATGTTACAGCCCAATAATGGATTTTCATTCAGCCTCCACTTCCCTTCATCCAAGCAAATGCAAGCGGCAGACATCTTTAATGCCTGCGATTATACGTTAGCCAGATGATGGGAACTGTGATTTGTCCACTTGTATGCCTGGGATGATAAATTCTACTATCGAGCTTCCCAAAGACTCTGCACCTGAAGGTTTCAGTATACAGATCTGCTCCTGGTAAATTGAGCATGTCTTAGAGGTTATTTTATCCATTGTCCACCTTCATTAGGTCATACAAACATAAACAATAACTTAAGGTGCTGGTGCCTTGCAGGGTCGGACTGGCCTGTAGGGAAATCAGGCACTGTCTGTTGGATTGGTCTGACAGGTCAGTGTGCAGGTCGTTCTTTTTTAAGTTGTTGGCCCTTTTATGGCCAAGCGGGCCTTTTTTTTACTGTTGATTTCCTTGATATTACCACATACATTGCCTGCAGCAAACACAAATGCGTGCAGTCTCCCGTATCTTGCAAAATACCCATGCATGTCTGTTCAAGTTTAAAACTGGCCCAGTTTGCAAAGGTGGACCACTTCTGTTGACATCTAATTCACTAATTGGGCCACCTTTATCTTGGTGTCCCGGGTCTATATATTCTCATAGTCCTGCCCTTGTGCCTGGGAGCCACATCCCATCCACGGGGCTGAGGGGCAATGCCCCCTCACCTTTTGCAGCTAGAGAATAGTGTCTGTCAGACTGAGGAAAGGTCAGAGTGGCTTGGCACTCACTCTTCAATTTCAGGTCAGCCAGTCAGCAGCTACTCATGCGTTAAATGCACCGGCACCTGGCTGCCTGAGGTGAACCATGCTGGGCTGGGGATGCCATTCAGCAAAGCTCATCAAAGGTCCTCGAGGTCCTCCCCCTCATGACTAGGGGGTGCGTCACTCATTGTCTCGGATCTGGGTCCTTTAGTTTTAAGCCCTGAATTGCCCAGGGCTGAGTGTCATTCAGTGACACCTCGTCATAGAGTGGGGTAGGGTTAGCACTCTCACTGACCCTATCCTACTTTGTAACGAGGTTGGTACTGCTGCCTTCCCACAGTGGCTGAACCACTGAGGTAAGGTAGAAGTCCCAACCCTCCTGGGACCATCGAAGCAGAGCTTTAGGTAAGTGTGATTTATTTTAAAATTAATGTTTGGTGTGTGCATGTGTCCATATTTGGTAATGAGTGTTGTGAATGGATGTGTGTGTGTGCAAGTGTGTGTAAATGCAATGGTGTGAGTGAGTGCTTATGAGTGCTTGAGTGTCACATCCACCCCCTCCCTCCTAAAAAGACTACCTTCCACTGCTGACTAGTGATTATCTTTCCTGGTCAATATTCCAGGGGATTTAGGGCCAGATGTACAATCCTAAATTGCATACACAAATGGGTTTGCGACCCGTTTGTGCAATACAAAATGGCCCAGGGACATGTACAATTCCTAAATAGCGAGTTGCAATTTATTTGCGACTCGCTATTTAGGAATTGCGAGTTGCAATTAGGAAGGGGCCTTCCCTTCCTAATTGCATCTGCAAATCAATGTATAAATGTTTTGTGACCTCAATTGCAGTCGCAAAACACTCGCAAATTACCACCCTCTTCAAGAGGGTGGTAATGCAATCGCAATTTGGAAGGGGTACCTAGGGGACCCTTTCCACTTTGTGACTTTCTCTAAAAATATTTTTTAAGGGCAGGCAGTGGTTCCAGGGACCACTACCTTCCCTTAAAAAATGAAACAAAAATGTTTCATTTATTTTTTTTAAACGCATCCCATTTTCAATTAAGGAAAATGGACTGCATTTAAAAAAAACCCTGCTTCATTTAAGTTTCCACTATAATGGTTTTAAAGAATCTCTGCAGCAACCTGTAGAAACGTAGTTTCATGGAAAAAAAACCTTAGTTTGGTGGAGATTTTAATGCATGTTGCAACACTGATGAAGAAACCACGCACACATACGACCGTCATGAAGTTTAACGTATACATGATTGTCTAGGATAACTACTTGGCAGAAGTGAAGTCATTGCACTGAACTCAGTGCGATTTTGGTTTTCCGAGGTCTGCTGGGAATGAGATTTTGATACCAATTTATGATTACGATAAATTTAATAAAGAATCCCATTCATCTGTTTTGGACCGCTAGTATCTGTCATTGAGGAAAGGACCACCCCCCCCCCGCATTGGTTAGATAAACCCCATTAACTGACGCCACTCTGAAGAACCACTTACAACTGATAAAGTTTTAAGAGTTTATATAAGGTTGATTTTGAATGCAATACAATCCACTCAGGATAAAAATCTCAAAGTATACAAAATACAAAATCAGTTTCAATATCAGCCGCTTAAGCTTCGGTGTAAAGTGGTTCCTTCTGCGTCATCTGCAGTAAGATAAAAATATCATCAAATTAATCTGTCCCTACTCTATGCTACGTGACAATCCTACTTCGCAAGTTCCTTCCCTAAAAAGGTGTCAGCAGTTTGACTTCCAAAGAAGTTCAAACTCTCTTGCCTCTAAAGGAAATCTTAAGTTCAGAAGCAGTACCCTATCTGCCTACCCATCTGCTCTCTAAGGGTCCTCGGCCTACTGCTCCTATGCGCTTCTGATGTCTCAGCGCATTTGCTCAAGGCATCTACCTTTCCCCCTTGCTCTGAGCAATTCGTCTCGCTGTTCCTAATCTCCCAATTGCTACCTCCTCCCCGGGGTGCTGTCCCTAAAATACACAATCACAGTGTGGGTGGAACGCCCCTTGACGCCCACCACGGACTTTCCCCGATGATGTCAACTTCCTGCTTCTTCCATTGGTCCACTCCTCGCGTCGTCCGTTAAGTTGACCCTTCTCCTTTGGATGTCATCTTCATCATTTCATCGTCGACATTTATCGATCCTTTCAGATCATGTAACATATGAATTTAGACAAGGCCTTAACTCTATGTCTCTTAACTTGACCCTGCTAGGTCCTGTGAATGGTCTTGTCAAAACATAGTCTACATTCAAAGTGTCTCTCCTCACGTTCGAGCAATAAGCTCCGTCCGGCATTGTCACCTTAAATCTAACAAGTGCTAGACTTCTTGGCTCTCACGTCTACATCAAGCTATTTACGACCTTCACAAGCCCTCTAAATTACATTCATGTGACTATGCTCCTTCGAACTCTTGACCAGTTAGGTTATAAACACAAATGACCTAAACTCTTCCAGCATTCCTACAAAACCTTCTACACAGTATAACCTTTGGCATACATTTATATATTCGTACTTTAGCAAAAGCCCTAGTTATACTTAAATACATTCTACATCAAATATGTGAAATACATAGAATACGACTGCATAGAATATAACTTATGCATTTTCCTTGGTTACATCTTTATGTGAGTTCTCTTATACATTTATCCACGTTTCTCCGTTTAAAGTTACACATGTTTAAAGTTACACACGTACACGAATTCTACTGTGCACGTTCGATATTTCCTATGCATTTCTACACATTTCTATACATTTATCCTTCATGTATACGGGTCTTCTAAATCTAATGCATTTTAACGTATGAATACATTTACATTTCCTATACCATGTTATCACATTCATTCGCCTTTATGCTATAGTCGCCAACTTTACATTACGATATGCGTTTCATTCCCACGTTTATAACATATACGTCTAAATATGGTTACTATATACTTTGTATTCAAATTGCGCTCTCTCAGTTCCCCCCTTTGATGACTTTTAGGAGTCATCACTAAAAGCAATTTGAATACATCTCTTATACCGAACTAGTTACATCAGTTCCTCTTTTCATCGATTCAAGTGTTCTCAGACTTTTATACTGTTGATCTTGTAGAACAGCTAGTCTCCTTTCTTGGTCTCTCATCGATCTTTGTAACTGGTTCGACCTATACCATTTATACAATTTTACTAATCCTAATAATGTAATTATACAAATTAATACTATTAATACAGGCTTTAAAATATACCAAACTATACCTTTGCCTAGATTAGCAAACCAACTTCCAACCTTTCCCACTCCATTTCCTACTTTTTCCCAAACATTTACTTTTGATAAATCTTCAATTTCTTGATGAATCTGTGTAATGTTCTGTATGACTTTCTCGAGTGGTTTTGAATTATCAGGAATATAAGTACAACATTCCTGAACTTTCAAAGCCTTACAAACTCCGCCTTCTTTTGCTAATATTACATCTAAAGCAAGTCTGTTCTGTAAAACCATTGCTCTAATCGACTGCATCTCCCCCTCTACTAACATTAATGATCTTGCAGTGCTGGCAGACAATCTATCCACGACTGTCGCTAACCTTCTAATCTTAACATCGTTAAGAATCAAACCTAACAATGGAAACATCGCTCCAAATACATCTCCTACTACTTCTGCATCTCCTACTTCCCTTTTCGTTCTCCTCGAAGCCTTTCCTTCTATTATCGCCAAATCCTTTGCATGATATATTTTGGGGAAGACAATTGCCAAGTAACACGAACCATACCAATTATCTGGAAGTTTTACATAGGCATTTCTCCCACATACAAAATACACATTCGGAATAGCTTGCATCCCTTTCATAAAATCCTTCGTGTAGTGCTCTAACCTAAAAGAGTGCTCGCAACTAACTTCACCTACAAATTCACTCTCATAATACGTTTTGCTTCGAGTTAAACATAACTTTCCTTTCTGCGTTCTATCCAATGCTATTGGACCATTACTACCTTTCTTTTTATGTGCCTTCTCTTCTTCTGTCCAGTCTATTTTCCATTGTCCTGACATTTTTAGAATCTTCTGCCGTCTGCATCGATCATCTACTTGTGCTATAAACCTCTTCTCTACTTCTGATACTTTGCAAGTCAGATTATTTCTACGTGCATACGATGTATCTAATGTGTCCCAAGGAAGAAAGAATTTAGCTAGTCTATCTTCCTTTTTGTAGTAGTCCCACTTATTCATTTGCTTATAATTCGGAACTTCAGGCAGTACCGAATCATAATTTGAAAAGTAGTACTCAAACCCTTCTCTACCGTAGAATATACTAAGCAGTAAACTACATGTTATCCCATAAGTCAATGGGAGATGGTGATATCTAATGCCTTCGTCTACAGAAGCCGGCAATTGCATACAAACGTAGCAATCTTTGGCCTCCATGGCATCGATATATTCGTACAATAACTTGGCATATGCATTTGACCTAAAGTTTCCCTGTGACTCATCTATGTGTAATCTACGAGCTTCATCTGTAAGTAACGCCTTCTCACGTATAACATTGCTCTCCTCCTTCTTTCCCACAAGAGCAGGTTTCAAAGTCGTTACAATTTTTACATTTGCTATTCTTTTATCATTCTCATGTCCTGTCATGTAAGGTATCGTTACTACTATGATTATGAGAAATATCACTATTGCTATAAGTGTACCTACTATACATCTAGCTTTTCTGTTTGGGTTGCCGCTCTCCATGTTATCAAAACAGCGTACCTCGTTCTCCAGCGAAAGTTCTCTCTCCAGTTTTTGGTTGCTTGTTTGCTTTCACAGTTTTTTTAAAGTGCTTTTTATCAACAGGTATCTTTTTCACCACAATGTCTTTTTCTCTTCTTAGCAGCAGACAACCCTAGCCCTTCTCCGTCCTCTAAATGTAATCCCTAATTTTATTCTTCTTTCCACTCGGCGCTAGGTTATCTTCTTCTTTATAACATAAGTACAAAAGTCTTTTATGCATCAACAATTATTTTCGGACCTGCAGCTTTCACAACAATAATTAATAATTCAAAACGAATAACTTTTTCTTCTTCTTCTGTCATTTGCTGTCCAACTGTTGGAAATTGTAGTCTTTTTAGCACTAAATCTTGAATTTTACTCAAACGTGGGGGTATGGGAAGTGTGAAAGTCAGTAACCCCTCAGTCTCGAGCCCAGGCGCCAACATCCATATCTCCACTGTCACAACTGGATCGAGAGTGGTTACTTTCACACTCTTCACTCTCCCAGATTTCTGTCCCCAATACATCTGCTAGATAAGTCCACTCTGGGGTGGCGTACCTTCTGCAGGGCACACGTACCCTTCTTGATCTTCGTGGAGTCTCAGTTCCTGAATCTGTCGTTTCTTCCTCCTGGTCCGATTCTTCAGCGATCGGGGCAAGAGTTCTTTCCTTTTTCCTTTCCGAACTTGGCCTTTTCCTTCTCTCCGGCCAACTAGCTTCTTTGCTTTCCGTCTTTCCGCTCCTTGTTCCAGGACCTGTCTCTTGGTCACTCTCAGTTTGCTCGATATCTGTGTCGGATTCCCAATTACTTTCTTCTCCTGAGGCAACTTCGGTCCCACTCGTGTCCTGACCTTCGTCGCCCTGTTCCAACACAGTTTCAGCTTCTTCGATCACCTCCACAGCTTGGCTTTCCCCCTCTATGACTTCTCCGCTTCCCGCCGGATTCTCATCCGAGAGAGGAGCTGTGTCTTCTGGAGGTGTTGGCACTCTTCGGGTGTGTGAGGCATGTATCCAGTTTGGCAGACCTCCACACTTCACTGCGGTATTCGTTACAAGTATGACTTGAAACGGTCCTCGCCAACGCACGTCTAAGCAGTTCTTCCTGACATGTTTCTTCACCAGGACCCAGTCTCCTGGACTCAGGTCATGGCACAAGTCTTGTACTGATGGAACCTCTGCAGCCTGGACCTGGAGGGACACAGAATTTACGGCATCAGATAGTCCCTTGCAGTAGTCCAAGATCAAATCGTCTGTGATGTTCACTAGCGCTGCAGTCGGAACCGATGGCAACCTCATAGCTCTCCCCATTAGCACTTCATGTGGAGAGAGGCCTGTTCTTCTATCAGGTGTGCTACGTATACTCATGAGAACTACTGGAAGTGCGTCTGGCCAACTCAGGGATGTCGATGAACAAACTTTAGCCAGTCTGGACTTGATAGTACTGTTAAGTTGCTCTACGATCCCTGAAGCTTCCGGTCGATAGCTGCAGTGTAACTTCTGATCGATATTTAAAGCTGAACACAGCATCTTCACCACTTCGCTATTGAAATGAGTTCCTCTGTCCGATTCCAAAGAGGATGGCACCCCAAACCTCGGTATCAACTCTCTAAGTAACAATTTTGCTACTGTAAGTGTATCGCACCTACGTGTAGGGTAAGCCTCAACCCATCTAGAAAATATGCAAACAATCACTAAAACGTATCTGAGTCTGTTGCATGGAGGCATTTCTATGAAGTCAATCTGCATCCTATTGAAAGGCCCCCCAGACCTTCCTATGTGACTTAAAGTAACTGGTGTTCTCTTACCCACATTTAGTTGCTGACAGATCGTACATCGCTGACACACTGCTTCTGCCGCTACTCTAAATTTAGGGTTAAACCACGTTTGTCTGAATACTCTCACCATAGCATCTCTTCCTATGTGAGCTGATCCATGCAATTTCCTTGCCATTGGACTAATGAGTTCATTTGGTAATACTGCCCTTCCGTCGGCAGACACCCAGAAATTCATCTCACTTTTTTCGCACCCTGCTGTTTCCCAGCCCTTTTTCTCATTATCTGGTGCATTTTCCTGTACTGCTCTCAATTCATCCCACGTATCTACAGTGTCTAACAACATGGTCAATTCAGTCATTTCCTGGATTCCCCCCACTTTTGCATCAGTGTGAGAATATCCCTGCTCTGCGCAGTAACGCGCTACCTCATCTGCATATTTATTTCCTAGTGATACAAAATCCGTATTTTTGGTATGTGCTACACATTTGACCACAGCTATGGCCAAAGGTTTTTGCAAAGCCTCTAACAGAAGTTTCACGAATTCTCCATTCCTAATAGGAGAACCCGAGGAGGTCATGTAACCTCTTTGAGACCACAACTGCCCGTAATCATGAACTACGCCGAAACCATACTGACTATCGGTGTATATAGTGACTCGAAGTCTATCGCCTGCTAAGCAAGCACGAGTCAAAGCCACAATTTCAGCTACCTGTGCAGAGTGTACTCCTTCCAGGCAAGCGGCTTCTATAACTCTGGTAATCGTGCATACTGCATAAGCTGCTCTCAGCTGACCGACATCGTTTCTTACGCATGAACCATCAACGAAGAAAATTTCGTCTGGGTCTGTCAATGGCTCATCTACGATATCAGGTCTCGGTTTGGTACATAGTTCAGTCACATCGAGGCAGTCATGTTCTGTACAATTTTCGTCGTCCACTTCATTCGGAAGTGGCATCAAGGTTGCAGGATTCAAGACAGAGCATCTCTTTAGGGTCACATTCTCGGCAGCCAGTATGACCTGCTCGTAGCGTGTGAGCCTGCTATTCGTCAGATGCTGAGTCTTAGTCCTGGTCATTAACAGTTCTACAGAATGGGGTACATACACTTCTAACTGATGACCCATAACTACGCTTTCAGATCTTTCAATGCTGACACCCGTTGCAGCTACGGATTTGAGACATCCGGGCAACGCTGCGGCTACTGGATCTAATGTAGCCGAAAAGTACGCCACTGGCCTGCGCGCATCTCCATGGACCTGTGCTAATACCGCTAAAGCGCATCCCTCTCTCTCGCAGCAGTAAAGCAAAAAAGGTTTGGTGTAATCTGGCATTCCTAAAGCCGGGGCACGACATAAGTCCTCCCTCAGCTGCAAAAACGCCATTAAACACTCTTTGTCCCATGGTACCGGATCACTTACTCCTTTATGCGTCAGTTGTAATAATGGTTTGGCCTTCAGTGAAAAGTTTGCTATCCACTGTCGACAATAACCAACCATGCCTAGAAACATCCTGACTTCTCTTTGTGTCGTAGGCGCGTTCATTTTCATAATCGCCTCTATTCTGTCTGGGGACACCTTCCGCTTTCCCTTTTCAATCCTATGGCCCAAGTATTGCACCTCAGTCTTACAATATTGCAATTTACTTGGAGACACCTTGTGTCCGTTCTCGGCCAAGTGATTTAACAAGGTGATGGTGTCTTCTCTGCAAGCTTCCTCAGTTTCTGACGCAACTAGGAGGTCGTCTATGTACTGGACCAGAACTGAATTCTTGGGCAGTACTAGACTCTCAAGATTTCGTTTCAATAACTGGTTAAAGATCGATGGGCTTTCTGTATACCCCTGAGGGATACGACACCATGTTAAGACGCGATCTTCCAGCTTGAAAGCGAAAAGATACTGGCTCTCTTCGTCTAACGGTATCGAAAAGAAAGCCTGGCACAAATCTATCACGGTAAACCATTCAGCTTGGAACGGTATCTGAAACAATATCACTGATGGATTCGGTACCACTGGACAACATGAGACAACAATGTTGTTAATCTTTCGAAGATCCTGCACTATTCTGTATTTTCCACTAGGTTTCTGCAAACCCATGATCGGGGAGTTACATGGACTTCCCACGATCTCCTTCAGTATCCCTTGCTTAATCATGGATTCGATCACAGGCTTAATCCCTGCAATCGTCTCTGGCGTTAGCTTATACTGTGGTGTTCTTGGGTACTCAGCATGGGGTCTTACCAAGATTTTTACCGGGTCTACTCCTTTGATCAATCCTATTTCTTCCCCAGTAAAATCCCATACCTCAGCTGAGACTTTCTCTCTCAAGTCCTGCGGAAGCTCCTCCACTGTTAAGGTAGGATAAAGTTCCACACATTCCCTTGAGTTTACAACTTTAAAATCAGCGTCCTCATCATTGGTCTGCACTTCTACTCCCTCGGGTGTGCAATGTATCGTGCAATTTAATTTGCACAGCAAATCTCTCCCTAATAAGCACACAGGACTAGAATCGCAGATCACAAACTGATGTTCGTCACTGTAATTCCCTATCCTTACTGACACTGGTTCGGTCAAGGGATTTGTCATCCTTTTGTTCGCGACTCCTACCACCTGAACCGTTTCTCCTGATATTGGCAGACCCGGGACTACTGCAGATCTTAACGTGGATCGAGTGGCCCCTGTATCCACCAAAAAGGTTGTAGGACATCCCGCTATTTCCGCCTCTACGACGTATGGTCCTCTCTGATCTACTTCCAAGGCGGCTCCTAGAGTACAATCTTCCTCCCTATTCGCCCGCTGCCCTGTAAGAGGATCAACGTAGTAACATTCCTCTCCTCCTACAAACAATGGCATCTGTCTGTAGGTTTTCCCTCCGTTTGAGATGCGAGGTGGTTGAGGAAACGGGGCTCGAGGAGTCTGAGTCCCCCCTTTGACAAACTTGCCCTTCGGGACTGTGGCTCCTTTAACCACGTTGTTCTGAACCTCTTCCTCCTCCTGCTCTAATTCCCCTGACTCAACATTGTAAGGACACTCGCGTCGCCAGTGTCCCACCTCATTACACTGATGGCATCTCGTCGTCTTTTTCAGTGTCGCGATATCCATTCTCGGTCTCGGTCTCTCTTCCTCGTCTCTGCTCTGATTATTCTGTTTCTTTGCCTGCGTTCCTGTTCCCTGCTGCCGCGGTTTATCCTTTCCAGCAGCTTGCATTTGCACTAGCATTAACTTTTCTTTAAGCTTCTTTGCCTTCGAGTCTATCTCGTCACTACAGTACCTTGCATACCTCAGAATCTCGTCTAAAGGTTTGTTCTGCCAACAGATCAGATGCTGTTGGATCATTAGGCATATTTCTGGTCTTAATCCGAGGACAAACTTTGAAACAAACTGTCCTATGTCCTTGGGATCCATCACATCTAACCCGCTGTATTGCTTGAATGCTTTCAGCAATCGCTCGTAAAACTCATGCACTGTCTCTTTCGGCTCTTGGGTAGTCCGATCTATCTTTACCCAGTCTATGTCTTGTACCGGCACTTTCTCTTTTAGCCATGTTATTACTCTCTCGTACTTTTCCATGACTCTATCAGATGGACCATTCGTCCGGGTATCTCTTGATGGCTCAGAAGTGGGCCATTCAACACTAAGCTTGCACGCCGTCCACAAGTCTCCGGGTACTACGATATCGAACAGTGTGTTCAAATCGATCCACAGTACCTTCGAGATCTTCACGAATCTCTCTACCTGCCTATACCACTCGACAGGATTATCCCTAAGCTTTGGGAAGGAATTGGTGAATGCCGCCAAATCCCCCCTACTCCAAGGCACATGAACGTAACTTCCATTCGCGATTTCTCGCAAAGGGAAGGCTTCCATTCGCATCAAGCCTGTGTCCTGGGAGCCCTCAAGTACACTCCGTCTAACGGAGCCCTTTCTGGACCATCTTTCCTCCCATCTATCCAGATCTCTCCATATTCTGATACTTACGATCAATTCCCTTATATGTACTTTCAGCGCGATCGTTCTGCGATCATCCAAATCCTGATCTGTGCAAGTTAGCCTGTGGTTACTCTGTAAAGCCTTAGTTCGTGACAGGTCTACCATGTACCTGTTTGCTAAATTAGATAAGTTCTCATGAACTGACCTCGCTCTTCGAGTAACATCTTTGGATAGAAACAGTATCTCATCTGGTGTATACGAGTCTAATCTCTCTAGTGCCACTGTGCCATCAATCAATTCATCCAAATCTGCCTTCAAACTCATTACGTCAAGCCGTTTTGCTTTTATTTCAGCTTTCAGCATCTCAGTTCTGTGTTCTTCTCTCATATCCCTCTCACCTCCACTATGCGCCCTACGCCTGAGCACAGGTGAGTTATGAGGAGTTTTCCTTCCATCTTTTCGTTCCCACCCTTCGAGATCCCAAGCCTTTCCATCTCCACGTGGTGTATGGTGGAATAATGCTCCGTCCCCCAACCCTACGTTCCGATTTTCAGGCTCGGTTTCTCCAGATGTGAGATAGGATCCACCGTTCGGTTCTAGCCCATTATAACTTGCTTGTCGTCTGGTGTCGCTTAACAAAATGAAAGGCCCTCGCCGATCTTCCGTGTTCCCGTGATCTCTTTCGTGATCACCGGATGCATGGCGAGATGTTTCGCGACTCCCTAAATTCCCGTGACTCCTTCCACTATCCCCGGATGTATGTCGAGACGCTTCGCGACTCTCCATATTTCCGTGACTCCAATGTCTCGCATTCTCACCTGGGGCATGGTGTGTGCACCTAAAGGTATTCTGGTACTCCTGTGTCCTACGTTCCCCTTCACTGAAGGTGACGCGAGGCACTTCGCCACACCCTGCACTTCTGTCTTCGCACATTAGCCTATTGCTGTTATCAGTAGGATAAGTATCTCTTCTGCTCTCTTGGCTTCCTCCCTCCCACTCGGGGCTGCTTTCGCCAGCTCCACAATGAGAGAGAATCCTGTTATCCTGCTCTCTCCATTCGGATCCCGTTTCTAAACTTTTATTCCGAGCCTCTTCGGCCGCGTCCCATTCTCTCAGGTATTCCCTTAATTCCTTATGGGTTTTTGGTTTAGGACCCCTCAAATCCATTGGCCCTCTTCGACCTCCCTGTTCTACCCTGGGACCTGTTGCAGAATCTAATGGGGTACTCCGACTTATTGGTGCTCGTATCTGCCTGTGGGGATTCATGGTGGCATTCCTATTCTCCTCTTCTGCTCTTTCATTGTCCCATCGTGCCTGTTCCTCCTGCTGGACCCCTTCCGGGTTGTAGATTGACACAATAGGGCCTATGGTGACCGGGACTTGCAAAGCGTCCGGCATTTGGTATGACCTAGCGCATTGCGTCTCCGGCACCTTCTGAACCACAAATCTTCCCACTACTCTCTGTTCCGGACTAGTTTGGGGTATCTCTACAGTCTTAGTAGCGTCCCACTCTGTTACTGGGATCGACCTATATTCCCCCCACCTAGTTCCGTCTACTTGCGGTAATATGGGACTCGCAAGTTCTCCGCTGTATGGAGGTGGTCTGTCTGTCAATAGCCTCTCTATCAGATCCTCCTCCGACTCGCTTTCCTCATCCTCTTGTTCTAGAGGTTTCCTTTCTCCCGTAGCCTCTATCATGGTGAACAGTTTGTCCGCTTCTATCTTCTGCACCCTCCATTTCTTAGCTTCATCGTCCCATTTAGCATCCTGCACTGCCTTTACTGATCTTCTCACTCTTTCTTGTCGCCTCTTTACGCCCCTTTCGTGTGCTGTTCTAAACCACACACCAAGAGCTTCAAACTGTGTTGGCCTCGGTAGAGGTCTCATTGAAAGCATCGTCGCCTTCAGTTGGTTCAACACTTCTAATTTAAACGTTCCAAATCTTGGAAACGCCAGTTCTTTTTGCCCTTCAGTTAGCCTATGCCACTCGGAAATCCACAGTATTGAGTGTAAGCCTACATTTACTGCCATATGATATGCTGGTGTGCCTTCTGGTGGAGCTTCTTCTCCGGCATATAAATTTCTCCTTTTCTTTTTAAAGATTTTCCCTAAACCCTTAAAACACTTCATTTTGGTAACGTATGATATTTCTTACCTATTTGCGTCTTGATAACAACCACCAATCCCTGTGCGACTCTCGCTAATCAGCCTATCTCAGCCCAGTTCTAAGCTGACTGTCCAATCTCAGCGCGACTCTACGCTGACGACGCTTGTCTCTTCTTCAGCAGCTTCCCTCGTTTCTCGACTCGTCTCACGATTTCACATGCGTTTTCATTCATACATTGAAAAATGACTACTTCCGTCCAAGCGATCACTTTTCTCTGACTGTACGGCCACAGTCTAACTGTAATTGCTACCTCAACTGGCACAGCGTCTTTCCTCTTACGGTCGGACACTTGCCTTAACTGATAGGTTACTTACACGCAGTAAACGTACGACCAGCGTCCGCTACTCATTCACTCACACATACGCTCCCCCTATCATCGGTCTGTCGGGAAATCAATGGTACCTCATGACCCCCTTTCAATGGTAGACAAATTACTCTGGGTGTTCGATACACCCGAACCACTTAAGTCCTTCTCTGGAGCTTAAGATTTCATCCGGTTGCGCACGCTCACAACCTTCCCTCAATCACACTACAGGCATTCAACTCCGCTTGACATTACAACACAGGAACGACATAAAACACCGCAATCTTACAACGCATGACCCTTATACTCACTCTCGACCGACTCTGCTGCTTTTCTCTCGACGCACCGTCAGCACCGTCTTCGGCTGCGATTCTTCTTCTGGTCGACGATGACTAGGGACCTTGGGGTAAACTAACCTGGCCTAGGTCGTCTTCCTCAAGAAGATAACCATCATACTCTGCTACCAACTGCTGGGAATGAGATTTTGATACCAATTTATGATTACGATAAATTTAATAAAGAATCCCATTCATCTGTTTTGGACCGCTAGTATCTGTCATTGAGGAAAGGACCACCCCCCCCCCGCATTGGTTAGATAAACCCCATTAACTGACGCCACTCTGAAGAACCACTTACAACTGATAAAGTTTTAAGAGTTTATATAAGGTTGATTTTGAATGCAATACAATCCACTCAGGATAAAAATCTCAAAGTATACAAAATACAAAATCAGTTTCAATATCAGCCGCTTAAGCTTCGGTGTAAAGTGGTTCCTTCTGCGTCATCTGCTGTAAGATAAAAATATCATCAAATTAATCTGTCCCTACTCTATGCTACGTGACAATCCTACTTCGCAAGTTCCTTCCCTAAAAAGGTGTCAGCAGTTTGACTTCCAAAGAAGTTCAAACTCTCTTGCCTCTAAAGGAAATCTTAAGTTCAGAAGCAGTACCCTATCTGCCTACCCATCTGCTCTCTAAGGGTCCTCGGCCTACTGCTCCTATGCGCTTCTGATGTCTCAGCGCATCTGCTCAAGGCATCTACCTTTCCCCCTTGCTCTGAGCAATTCGTCTCGCTGTTCCTAATCTCCCAATTGCTACCTCCTCCCCGGGGTGCTGTCCCTAAAATACACAATCACAGTGTGGGTGGAACGCCCCTTGATGCCCACCACGGACTTTCCCCGATGATGTCAACTTCCTGCTTCTTCCATTGGTCCACTCCTCGCGTCGTCCGTTAAGTTGACCCTTCTCCTTTGGATGTCATCTTCATCATTTCATCGTCGACATTTATCGATCCTTTCAGATCATGTAACATATGAATTTAGACAAGGCCTTAACTCTATGTCTCTTAACTTGACCCTGCTAGGTCCTGTGAATGGTCTTGTCAAAACATAGTCTACATTCAAAGTGTCTCTCCTCACGTTCGAGCAATAAGCTCCGTCCGGCATTGTCACCTTAAATCTAACAAGTGCTAGACTTCTTGGCTCTCACGTCTACATCAAGCTATTTACGACCTTCACAAGCCCTCTAAATTACATTCATGTGACTATGCTCCTTCGAACTCTTGACCAGTTAGGTTATAAACACAAATGACCTAAACTCTTCCAGCATTCCTACAAAACCTTCTACACAGTATAACCTTTGGCATACATTTATATATTCGTACTTTAGCAAAAGCCCTAGTTATACTTAAATACATTCTACATCAAATATGTGAAATACATAGAATACGACTGCATAGAATATAACTTATGCATTTTCCTTGGTTACATCTTTATGTGAGTTCTCTTATACATTTATCCACGTTTCTCCGTTTAAAGTTACACATGTTTAAAGTTACACACGTACACGAATTCTACTGTGCACGTTCGATATTTCCTATGCATTTCTACACATTTCTATACATTTATCCTTCATGTATACGGGTCTTCTAAATCTAATGCATTTTAACGTATGAATACATTTACATTTCCTATACCATGTTATCACATTCATTCGCCTTTATGCTATAGTCGCCAACTTTACATTACGATATGCGTTTCATTCCCACGTTTATAACATATACGTCTAAATATGGTTACTATATACTTTGTATTCAAATTGCGCTCTCTCAGGTCTAAGGAGGGTTCAAAGAATACATATTCTTATGTTTTGTCTGTTGTGCTGTGCAAACGCTTTTGTATGTTTTTCTTCCTACAGTAGACTGTTCCAGAGATAGCTAGAGCCGAGGCACCCTCATTCTGAGGTGAAATATAATGCCTAACAATTAGGAGAGGTGAGCGAACGTGCGAGATTTCGAGTCTGGCAGGTCAGATGGGTTTTAGGCAAGGAGTCATGCCTTTTAATTGTACTTGAAGGCACCTCCATTCTATCAGTTCATGATGTTGCTCTTGACGTCAGAGAACTGCACAAGGGGGTCTCTCGGGTTTATCATGAAGGAGGTCCCAGGCTTCTGATGACCAAGTGTATGTTCTTGAGCTAACTCCCTTTCTTAGTGTCGAGATACAGCTAGAGTCTGTGGTAAATGGTACCCAGGTGAACACTCAGCATCCCATATTTAGCAGCTCTGAGGAACAGAGGCGCGTCACCTGACAGCGAGCAGGAGACAAGCAGGCTACACTCAAATAGAGGTAAAAATGACTGAAGTACATGAGATGGTGAGGTAAAGCAAAGAGGGTGAGCATTTAGGTATTGGGTACTACACTATGGATGTGTTTTGGTTTCAGTCGCACTAATCTGTCCCTGTAGGCCTTAGGAAAATAGTATCCTAAGCGAGGAATCCTCACCAAATTGTAACCCATGTTCAGAAGATAAGTCTATTTTTGTACTGCATTGAGTGTGCTTCAGATATGTTGCAGGTGTCTTTTAAGCAGTAAATTGGCTTCGTTTTTGCCCGCACTAATTTCCAGTTATCAGGAATGTAGAGGACAGATAAGTAAAGTACATAACGCAACCCACTAAATTAGGAGCATCATTTGCAGTAAGGTGAGGCTGAATTTTCAACAATCCAATCATATGCCTAAGTTGTTTGAAATGTTTAATAATATGGAATGATTTACAGCCAGATGTGGAGTGAACAGTATTTTATTCCTGATAGAATATACAAACGCTACAGCACCAATTCCACATTAGCAATTACAATTATTACGCAAGAAGAGTAGACACTAGGATTTTAGAAACAAATATAACACCAGAAAGAATATACGTTCTCTTTAATATTTTGTTATTTAGATCAACAAGGCCTCATCTCGAATTACCCGAAACTACTGATATAGTATGTATGAGTTCCTTTCTCCTGTTTTGCTAGACGCCAACATAAGTTCACAATGGAAATGCCCCACAGGTCACCTAAGACTGCGTAAGATGCGCTGTGAAAATATCTGGGATATATGATGTTACAACGCGTACTTTTAGCACGCATACCATTACCACAGATTTTTTACAACGCAGGTCATGTTGCAACGGATACCTTTACAACGCAATACACTACACCGCTGATACTATTACAACGCATACCATTACATCGTAAGTATAATTATAGGTAAGTATATAATATTAATTTATATTGTAAATAATTATATTAGAATTATTATATTAAATTATTTATTTATTAAATAAATTAAAAAAATTGTAATTTGTAAATTTGTAAATATATATTAAAAATACCCCTGTACCCCAAAACACAAACCCAGCCCTAAGTATATAATATTAATTTATAATGTAAATAATTATTTTAGAAGTATTATATTTAATTATTTATTAGTTAAATAATAAAAAAAGAAAAAAATTGTAATTTTTAAATTTGAAAATATATATTAAAAATACCCCTGTACCCCAAAACCCAAACCCAGCCTTAAAACCTAAAAATACCCCTGTACCCCAAAACCCAAACCCAGCCCTAAAACCTAAAAATACCCCTGTACCCCAAAACCCAAACCCAACCCTAAAACCTAAAAATACCCCTGAACCCCAAAACCCAAACCCAGCCCTAAAACCTAAAAATACCCCTGTACCCCAAAACCCAAACCCAGCCCTAAAACCTAAAAATACCCCTGTACCCCAAAACCCAAACCCAACCCTAAAACCTAAAAATACCCCTGTACCCCAAAACCCAAACCCAGCCCTAAAACCTAAAAATACCCCTGTACCCCAAAACCCAAACCCAACCATAAAACCTAAAAATACCCCTGTACCCCAAAACCCAAACCCAGCCCTAAAACCTAAAAATACCCCTGTACCCCAAAACCCAAACCCAACCCTAAAACCTAAAAATACCCCTGTACCCCAAAACCCAAACCCAGCCCTAAAACCTAAAAATACCCCTGTACCCCAAAACCCAAACCCAACCCTGAAACCTAAAAATACCCCTGTACCCCAAAACCCAAACCCAGCCCTAAAACCTAAAAATACCCCTGTACCCCAAAACCCAAACCCAGCCCTAAAACCTAAAAATACCCCTGTACCCCAAAACCCAAACCCAGCCCTAAAACCTAAAAATACCCCTGTACCCCAAAACCCAAACCCAGCCCTGAAACCTAAAAATACCCCTGTACCCCAAAACGCAAACCCAACCCTGAACCCTAAAAATACCAATACCCCTAATAAATGTTATTTAAAAAAGATAAACTTACCTATAAACTTACCAAAACTTACGATGTAATGGTATGCGTTGTAATAGTACCTGCGTTGTAGAATAATGCGTTGTAAAGGTATCCGTGGTAATGGGTTTTGCGTGGTAATGGATCCATGGTAACGGTGCTGCGTGCTAAAAATTGCGTGGTAACAGTTACATACCAAATATCTGCAGTTATGGTGTTGTGAGAGTAGTGCTGAGCGTTGACACCTCCATTATCCCCTACTCGTAACCCAGCCTCACCTCCTCCACCAAGAGCTCTGTCTCCCAACTGGACACCAATCCCTCCTTCAAAAATCATTTGGAAAACAAACCCAGTACAGCATGGTAATAAAGGAACATCGCCTAAATAATTAAGCCAGTCCTTCCTCTACACAACGTTAACTCCATGTCACAGTCCAGTCCCATCTCAGTGGGTGCAGTCTCGTTCTCAGAGGTGTCTCTCATTCCCCCAGCTCAACCGAAGGCTGTCCTGTATGACCAAGTGTTTACAAATCAACAACAAATCAACCACATCTCCCTGACATAGGAGCAATTCAACTGAGTGCTCTCACTGGCCTCCATCAAACTCAAGACCAACCGTGGAATGCACAAATGAAGAAGGAGAACATATGAGACTGCCTCATAGTCATGCTCAAATTCCTGGCCATCTTCGCACAAAGGGCAGTACAGCGTTCTACTACTGAATGCCAAGAAGGAATGGAGAAGTAAACAAAGTGTGTTTTTTGTCTAGGCACTGAGGCTTTAGAATAAATGCCTTTAGTATTAATGACTTTTCGACAGTACAAGCCATTCTTCTGATCCCAGACTTTCAACTTCTCACCTGCCTTCCCTGCCCAGCACCCCGAGTCTCGTTTTACAGTGATTCTTCCTTCTTGCTCTCCAAAAATATGCTACTCACATGTGTAGATTTTGATGTATTCGAACATCATCCTATGTGTTTTGTGACCTTAAACACCTGGCACTAGGCTCCCAGTTATTTGTAAATACCTTAATACCCCATATAAATAAAAGTAAAAACACTGGCTCATATTTACCAAGGTTTATCTACTATTTGCACTACACAATGTAATGCAAGGGCGACACAAAACCTAAAGGAGATTTACCAAGCCATGCAAGGCCACCTTTTTGGCCCTGCATGACGTTGTAAATCTAGAGTAACTCAAAGCAGCACAAGTCGCTGCCTTGAGTTACTCTGCGGCCGGGAGACATGCCATGGGGGGGAGCATGGTGCCCCCATGCATCCACTTATGCAACACTGGTTGACCTGGGAATGAGTCTCCACCAGAGGCGCAACAAGGACAAATATGTTTATTTCTCCTCGTTGTTTCCTTTATATTTGTGCTGAATTATGCTGCACATTTAGAAAGAGGAAAATGCCTTTGAGGTGCACCTTCCTGCACAGAAAACAAACCTGCCTACAACTCAGGCAGGGTGCCTGCCTTGGAGCGTAGGCAGCAGTTTTTCTGCCAGTGCAGGTAGAGAGCAAGAATGCCCTGTATATTGTTAAATATACTGCACATTCCCTTCCACGCAGGGCAGAAAAGTGGCTTGCGTGTGTGAATAGTTGTGATATGTGCCCCTAAATGAGAGTTACCAAGCCACACAAGGCCACCTAGCGTGGCCATGCACGGCTTGATATATATAGAGTAACTACAAACAGCAAGAATCACTGCCTTGCGTTACTCTAGGACTGGGAGGCATGCCATGAGTGGAGGATGGGTGTTCCCGCAGATCCACTCATGCATTCTGACACATCCCAGATTTACCAGCACTGGTAGACCTGGGAATGCATCAGAATTGTACAATTCCTCACCAGAGGCGCAACAAAGAGAAATATCTTTATTTCTCTTTCTTGTTTCCAATTTTATGAATTCCGCCTTTGAGGATTGTTTTTGCGCAGGGATGAGCCCCTTCCTGCACAAAATCATTTCTGCCTGCAACTCAGGCCCCCTTGCACCATGGTGCAAGTGTGCCTGCCTTGGTGCTAGGCAGCGGTTTGTGCGCCAGCGCAGACAGAGAGCAGGAAAGCGCTGTATATTCTTAAATACGGCTTATGCCTGCCCTCTCCTTTCATGCAGTGCAGCACAGAAAGGTGGATTGCTGCATTGCGTGAATAGTTGATAAATATGCCCCTGTCATTAGGTCTGGTATGCAGGGAGTTTAAATGCCGGCGTGTGCACTTGGTGTGGACTTACCTGACCATGTGCAGCCCTTTTATCTTGATGTACTCAAGAATTGAGCACTTGATAACTTTAAGGGCTCTTTTAATTAAATAACATGCCTCTCTCTGTTTCATGTATTTATTAAGTGTTTTATTTGGACTATTTATAGCAAATGCCTCTTCGAACAGATAAACACCTCATACCTGTACACGTGGAAGCAGAGGCTTGATTTCCAAAATGCAAGAATATGCATTGTATGTATGTATAGGCATTTTATATAGCGCACTCCCAAGGCGCTTCGACCGCTGCGAAACCCTTCCTGGCTTCCCTGAGAGATGGTCCCTTAATGGGTATCTCCAGGGTGAGACCAGGCATCGCCGGCAGTCTGGTGGGGCCATTAGTGAAGATGAGGCAAGCTAATGCCCAGAGTTGCCGAGTGTGATCGCTGATCAGAGTGGGCACCGAGGCGAGAGAATTATCGAGTCCGTTTTGACCCTGGTCCAGAAACCTGCCGCGCCGGGAATCGAACGCTGGTCCCGGGCCGTCCTCTGCTCTCGGGTCTGCCGCCTCTAACCAGTGAGCCACACTACTTCACATTATATAAGCATAAGTAAAACAACTGAAATGTAAATTACAAATTTAGGAACAGGCATTTATAATAGACCAAGGTTGCATCGATAGGTCATTTGGAGGCTGGGTAAGTATTTGGGACTGAATAGGAGGATCCTAAACGTTTCATTTGAGATTTTATCATTTAGGGCAGTCTTAAATGAGGGTGTAGATCATTCCAGAGTCATTGAGCAGAAACATGTAGGCCCTGATTCATCATGAAGTCACGCAGTGCAACGCAGCAAGGCAACTTGATGTGTTACACTGCGTGACAGTGAGAGGGCAAGAATGTGCCATATCTATCATGATACGGTGCATTCCTGCCCTCTCCCTTCGCTGGTGCAATCAGTGCAGACTAGCGCCAATGTAGGCTCCATTGAGCCTGTGTTACAAGCAGGATTGTTTTTGTGCAGAAAGGGACACCTTCCTGCACAAACACAATCTTTAGAGGTTTGCTGCAGAATGTAGCATACTGAGAAAGAGGAAGTAATGAGGAGAATTACAAATATTTCTATTATTTGTGCCTCAATCCAGAAAGTGTACAATTCTGACCCATTCCCAGGTCTACGGGTGTTGGTAAATATGGGAATGTGGCAGAATACCGGGATGCGGGGGAACAGCCCTGCTCTACCTATGTAATGCCATCCTGGCGCAGTGTAACATTAAACCAAATTTACCAAGCTACACAAGGCAAGCCAGGTTGCATCTGCGTGGTATGGTAAATCTCATTCTAGGTTTTGCCTCAAGCTGAGTCGCCGTCGACGACGCAAGGGCGATGCAAAACCTTGATCAATCTGATCTAAAAGGTTGGCCTTCTCTTTTTCTACTTTCAATATGTTTTGGCCTCTAGTTTCATCAGGTTTGCGCAGTGGGTTGTATAGGTATGATTGAATCATACTGCGATATTTTCTTGTAGGGTAGGCCATTTTCTTTGGTGTGATTGATTCTCCAAATGATACATAGTAAGGAGACTTGATGTGTATGGGTAGGAAAAACTAGAGTCATATGATTGTTTATTCATTGGCTGCTATCCAAACAATTGGTTGTATCAATGGTGAGCCTGAAGGGGGACAAAGATGAAGTCTTGGAACATATAAATGTAAAAGGTTTTACATTGATGTAAAAATGTTTGATGGAAGGGTCTGATTTGGCATTGGAGACCACGCTGGTAGCAAACAGTGTTTTCCCAATCATTAAAAACATCAGACACATTTCCAAGATTTTAAAGTGCTAGGTTACCTTTGGAATGGGATTGAGGTGCCTATCTCCCCAAGATCAACGACCTCTCAAGCCATTGAAAATCCTGTTCATAATGCATTCTAGAATGATTTAGGTATACATCAATGCCTCTTGCCAGCAGCCGTATTGTAAAGGATGTATGTTTTGGTAAGCATGGCCCTCGGTTACAACAGCAAAGAGGTCTTTTGGAAGGAGAGACTGGAAGAGACTGTTGCATTAAATATTTAATTAATTTAAATAATTTAAATTAAATTATAAATATTTCTTAAAAGATCGATTTAAAAAATACCTACCAAAAGTAACATGTTTTTATTTATTAACTGTGTACTAAAAGCTTTGTATATAATTAATTTAAATTATTGTAATCCGTTTTGTTAAAAGTTACATTTGTTTTTACATTAGAAACGGTTAAAAAATATTTTTAAAATAAAATAATACATATTTTTACATATATTATTTTCTAAAATTAATTTCAATTAATATATATTTTTGGGAAAGTGGAAATGAATGAATTAATTTTAACATTATTTCTTATTGGGGTTCTATTTTGGGTCCCTACCTCCATTTTCTGCTACGGCAGGGTGTTGCAGTACCAGTTGCTGCCCATATTTGGTGCTAAACTCTCTTCAGGTCTGAGCTGGAGTACATTTACAACTGTTTGGCACAGTTTTGGCTGTAGTATCTATCGAACTTCAGTTGTAAATAGCAATGCTCCTACTCTTTTGTGGGTGATTTCATGTCTCCTTCACCATTCCTAGACCCTTCCTTGATCCTCACTTAACCCCTCCCATTTTTATTAGGTATTGCCCATTTTCCAGCCACTCCCCTACCACATTTCATACCAATACGGAGGCTTACGCGGGTGCAGATCTAAGAACATGAAAGTTAGGAGAGACTAAGGAGGACACCTACACACGTAGCTTAGTGAATAGCATTTTGTAGTATCTGAGTAGTGTCATTGTCGTAGTATTAAACGTACTACAACAGTTTGTAAATAGGTGCATTGGTTTACAATTGCTCAGCATTAGCTGGCTCCACTGTAGGAAGCCATTTACCAACAGCCCTATGGCCTGCAACAGGACTGCTGGCCTTTACAGTATGGGAAGGTCCGCTATACGCAGAGTGGGTCTTTCAATACTGTGTTTTCATATTTGTGACTATTGTAACATGCATGCTGGATGGAAAAAGGAAAAATTAACAATAATCTCCAAACATTTAGAGTGAAATCTCAGGGCCTGAAGATAACGGCTTGTTTCTTGTCCCATTGGATGAGGAAGTGTTGTTCTCCCATCGTCAATTTCAGGTTCGAAGACTCAAAACAGAGACAGCAGGCCTGAAGGCTGTGATTGTTTGACTGCCAAAGAATTTTTTCTTTTGCTCATAATATTACAGAATGCGTGACATGGTCCCCGTGTTTGAAAAAGAAAAACAACAGGCCACATAAGGGGGCAGAATAAGCACATACTGACCCTCAAGCTGTGGGGGCAGTAATATCAAAAGCCTTCCTTAAACTTTTAGAAAATGAAAAAATTGTGATCATATGCCATGGACTATTCTTTGATGCTGCGGACCCAACACACCTAAAAGGGCACTTTTATTCCACATTCTTGTTCACTGTGGGCGATGTCTTGAAAGTGCTGAATCTTTGACCTTGATAAACAGGCCACGGTCTATGGACACTACCTTAGGTGTGTTGAGTCCAGGCCTTGCTGGCAACCGTCTCTGGATACCCTTTTTGGGGTGATGGGTATAAGGCCTTAAAAACTGACTTCTGGCATGTGGGCGGTGCACACAATATAAAAACAAAGTTTCTACACAGAACTGTCTCAACACTTGAGTCTTGGAATGAGCTAAAAATTCAAAGTGGTAATTTATACTGACTTGACATTTTTTGTAAGTGCTTGGAGTGAAACCACAGTCTTTCTTGTGAGACTGCAGACTTGAGGGTCCTAGCAACAAGGAACGGACTTCTATAACAGCAAGCAGACATCTGCAGATTATTTTAAATTTTAAAGGATATTCTGCATGTCTTATTAGCTGAGAACTAAGGCGCCCTTCCATCGCAAGAATAAGTGCCTTTTCCTTTGGCACCAGGAAGCACATGCACCATTTTGTGAATAAAGGAAATGGTCCCTGTGTCCTGAAAATGAATTAAAACATATAAAAGGGTGCCAGGTGAGCACACCCTGACCCGAAAGGGCATGTGGGGTCTTCCCAAAGGGACCACCGTTGATTGGCTGGCCACCACATGGACAACAAGTTGTGGCAACCATTACAGAACTCTGGGACATGGTCCCCAATGAAATGCATTGCAGTGCATTTTAGTGAAAGCTTGTTTTTGAGGACCACAAAAAGGTACATATATAAAGATTTTGGTCACAATATAAATCACCCCTTGGTAGAGGCATAAAATGCTATACTCTGCTGGGTTTTGATGAACTATGTTGGAGAGAAAACTCTTTTCTTTCATGATTTTCTCATAGTGGTTATGGAAGGTGTACCAGAACAAAAAGGAGAACATATTGTCTGTACATTCACGCTATCGTCCTCATGTGAGAATAATTGTAGGAAGGTAGGATCTTTCTGCATGTGTACCCCCACTTTTTGCCTGGTGCTAAGCTGGTTTTTGACTAGTCTGACTGGGATCCTGCTAATCAGGACCCCCAGCTATCTGCTTTCTCCCTAAACTGTTATGTCAGGTATTTAGGTACACTCCAGATTGGATACTGGGGTACCCATGCCAGTTCCTAGTATATGGTACCCATGCACCCAGGGCATAGGTACTCCAGAGGCCTCCCATTGACTGGAGCATGTATTGTGCCACCCATGGGAGGCCATGCAAAATGGAACTACAGGTCTGCCATTGCAGCCTGTGTAAGTTGGTGCATGCACCACTTACCTTAGATATAGGTTTACTATATCTAAGGGTCACTGCACTTAAAACCTATAAGTCACCCCTCTGGCAAGCCTTTACAATCCTGAGGGCAGGGTTCTTGGTTCTAAGTGAGAGGGTGCCACTGCAAGAGCAGAATACCCCTCCAGCTATAGAGTCCATTCTCCCAGGTTGTAAGTGTATCAGTCATTTACGACATATAGAGTAGCATGATGCAATCGCGTACTGACCAACTGTAAAACGGCTGAAAGTAACCTTATCATGTTAGGCGTCAAACATTGTGGAATCTTACCCTCACATCGGTAATCGGTGTGGGCGGTATGATTTCAGCCCTCAGAAGCGAGCTCCGTATGGCCCCTGGCATTCCTGGTACCAGCCCTCTGGTCCCGGGCAGCCTAAAAAGGTTGCTGCCAACCAGAGACCCATTTCTGCCCTCCTGCTGCTGTGCCAAACATCAGCAGAGGAAGATGGAACAATAGCCATCCTGTCACACAGAGGTGTGAGCACCTCCCAGACAGGATTTAGTGTATTAGGACTGGGTGGGTGCGCTTTTTGAGCGACCGAAATTCTGCAGGAAGAGCACATTTGGTGTCCCTGTGCATAATCCAGTTCAAACAAGTCCTGGGAGCCATTGGCTCCTGCTCTGGCATGAAAATGGACAAACGACAGGGGAGTAACCTCCCCACTGTCCTGACCCTCCCATGGGAGGGTCTCCTAAATCTGTCCTATCCTTTCCCATGGGTACAAAAAGCGCACCTGGCTGTAGGACCCTAGATTCGGCGTGGACAAGATTCTGAACCAGAAATCACTGCACTTCGACCGCCTTGACACTCTGGACTTCGTTTGGGCCCGACTTCATCTCCCTCCCTGTACAAAGCATTGTCTTTGCCCGTACACCATTGAGGCTCCATGCAGGACCTGTGGAGCATCAAGCACAACTGAAGAAGTCACTTCCCTGCAACTGCAGGCACCACATCTCGATTGACCGGTCCTGCTCCTGAGCTCCGAGGGATTCAGAAGGCTCCAGCAACACAGGAGATAGATTTCAAAGTACCTCGAAGTCCGAGCTGCCCTCTCACCAAGTTTAAGGTCATAATCCATCATTGATAGCCCCAACCTCCCGCTCCATTTCCTACAGAGAAATCTGGCCTCCTTGCACTGAGTGCTCCATGGGCTGTTGCTTTGTGAAACTGGTTGAGGTACCCCTGCGACTCCTGTGTCTCCAGCCTGTGGGTCCTCTTAAGGGTCAACACTGCTTTTCTTGGGCTCCCCTAGATGCTCTAGGCCTGCTCTGACTATACTGCATTTGGTGAGTCTCCTGGACCTTGCTAGTTCGAACTGTAAAATGTCTTCACCTTCTTCGTGGGTTGCCCCAGCCAAGGCTTGTTGGTACTCCCGCCGGACACCAACTCCTCAGCACTCAACATCCTTTGTGGGACAGCTCGTATCTGGCTCCTGGTTGTCCTCGACGTCTCGGGGTCCCGGTGGCTGCAGAGTCAAGAAACCCCTCAAACGACCTGTAACGCCCAACAATGGTGGGCATTCATCTACTGGGACCCAGACTCTGTCCCCTTTGCTTTCAGGTACTCTTCATCAAGAATCCACCTTTGGATTCCAACTGACACTTTTTTCTACCCAGCAGTGGATCTTCTTCAAAGTCCTTCATAGAGATCGGCGGCTGTTTACGACACCACTACAGGCCCATGCACCCGGCTTCCTTGGGATAGGTAATCTCTGGTACTACAGTATCCACTAGTGGGGTAGCAATCCAACGTCCTAACTTACACAGGTTTCTTTGAAGTCGACTTAGAAGGGTCCTAAAACTTTAAAACTTCAACTGCGACTCTCCCATAGAACGTACAGAGCACGTGGTCGTGTTTCCACTCTACACCTGTCCTCTGTGGGGTCCCTACTTACTCACCTGGGGTGGTTCCTTGGGGTCCCAGTGCTTCTACATCCTATAAACACTGTCTTGACTCGAGTCTTGGTTCTTATAACACTATTTTAGTATATGGTCAGGTCTGCCCCTGGAGCCCACTGTGTATTAGTGCTAGTTACGATTGTTTCTGTGCTTCATTATTGTGTGCTTTGTGATTATCTGTGTGTCGCAGATACTGTGTTATACTAGATAGTATTATATTAATAAATACATATTTGTATAGTGTCGTTCTCCTTTCATTTAACCAATACTAGGTTGCATTCTGGTAAAACAAGCTGCTTAACATTCCTCAAGACTAAGCCTGAATGCTCCTCTCCATAGCTACCACTTGGATTGCTTTAGAAGGTTATCTTTGACCTCCTAAATCACCATAAGGGTTGTTTGGACTGGTGCACGGCACCCACTTTAAATTAGTGACAGTGTATACCAGGCCAACTTCTCACAATAAGTATAACAGACTGGGTGAAACATGGACTTCCAACAGCACCAGGAGTCTGTCAGTTGATTCCCCAGTGGACTACTGCTGCCACCAACAGTGTTCTAATGAACAACGAGAGCACTAACATTCGTATTTTGACAAAGTGTGGTACAACTTAATTCATCTTGATTGAATCAAAGCTGTAAATCTGAAAACATTTCCTTTAGAAGTGAACAAAATGCAAACAGGTCGAACTGCTGCTTCAGACATAATCAGAGTTGCTCACCCTGAAATCCGACCTTGCCACTACCCTGTCCGAAGAGACGGGCCGCTTGTCTCTGTTTAAAACAGGTAGGATACAAGACACTGGCCTTGGAGAAGGCTCAGGCGACACTGTTGCAAACCCACCACCGGGTCTATGAGCTGGGAGACAGGGCAGGTAGAATGCTTGCCTGGCTGGAACGCCGAGAACAGGGCTCTAGATGGGTTCCGTTACTACTTCGCCCCGATGCCTCGCGCATCACAGACCCTCTGGACATCGCTGAGGCATTTGCTGACCACTTTGAGGAGGTTTACTCCTCTAGAGCATACTACTCTGCAGACGAATCCCACCTCCTTCTGGAGGAAATGCATTTGCCCACTCTCTCCGACCCCGATAGGGAAGAATTAGACGCTTTGCTGTTAACTCGGGCAAGGCTATGGGACCTAATGGTGTCCCGTGGAATTCCTTAAGGGGATGGCCCAAGAAGTGATCCCGCATCTGAAGGCCATGTTTGAAGAAAGCCTTGAACGGGGCAGTCTGCCACTGGACCAACGCCTAGCCTCAATAGCTGTCATCCATAAACCCAATGAGCCAGCCACTGACTGTGGCTCATATAGGCCATTTTCTCTCATTAACACGGAGGTCAAGATTTTGGCCAAACTCCTAGCGACCAGACTCCTCACGGTCGTCCCTTCCCTAGTGTAAGATGATCAATCCGGATTTCTTCAGGGTAGGAACACAGCACTGAACCTTCGCAGACTACATAATGTACTGGGCAGACGACCCTTCATACAGGAGGATGCCGCAATTCTGTCCCTCAATGCCACCCTAGCGTTCAACTCCATAGAATGGCCCTATCTCTTCGAGGCGGTTTGGATTTGGCCCGAATTACATCAAGTGGGTCAAACTGCTCTACACCGACTTATGGGGCCAGGTACGAGTCAACACCCTTACCTCCAGACAATTTCAGCTACATAGAGGTACAAAACAGGGATGTCCCCTCTCCCCTCTTTTATTTGCGCTCACGCTGGAACCCCTGGCCCATTGGATCCGTACGGATCCCTCCATTAAAGGTCTCCGATGGAACGATGACACAATTGATAAAAACTCCCTGTATGCGGATGACATCCTGGTATATGTTTCCTCCCCTAGATCCTCCATCAATAGCCTGTTTCATGTAATTAGGAACTTTGGGAAATACTCTGGTTTCTCAATTAATTGGTCCAAGTCGGCCCTGTTCTGTCTCCATGGTCCTCCACCCGTTCTCCTGAAAGAATTTACCATTGCGATAGCCGAGGACGGCTTCAAATATCTGGGTATATTTGTGACTCCAGATCCTAAACTCTTTTATGATCACAACTTACGGGGCCCACTTCAGCGGCTCCACAACGATGTTTCCCACTGGTGTACGCCGCCCCTGTCCCTCCCGGGCAGGGCGGCACTCTTCAAAATGCTGGCACTCCCACATTTTTTATATGTCCTTCAAAATTGCCCATTCCTATTGCTGACTCCTTTTTCCGTTCGCTAGATGGTGAATTGCGACTTCTCCTGTGGGATAGTAAGGCACCTCGAATTGCTCTGCATAAACTGACTCAGGGATGATACGACGGGGGTATCGCCCTGCCCAACATGCAACTCTATTATTGGGCCTCCCAACTTGTGGCCACTAACTCCTGGCTCCATGGCTCGCCTACCAACCCGGCCTATCATTTAGAGCGATACCAGACAGGACGTGAAGGATTTCTAGGGGCCCTTTATGGCAAATTTCCCCGAAACCGCTATGTGGGACCCATGACACAAACCATTGCTATCTGGCACGGGCTACTAAGTGCCTTGGTTGGTCTGATGTATTCACCCGGGCTACCCCACTCTGGGCCTCCCATAAACTGGGCTCCCTCTGTCAACTGAAGGGGTTTGACAGGTGGGACACGATAGGCATCTCTACCCTTGGGGACTTGATCCACAAGGGTAAATTGTTGACTTTTCCCGAACTCCAACAGAAGCATGATCTGGTTCACTCCGAGACATTTAGGTACCTCCAAATAACACATGCTATCACTACCTCAGTGCCGGACTTCTCTTCCCTTCCAGAGGCCTCCCCACTAGAGGATAGGCTACTCTCAGAACCACTCCAGACGAAAGCCATATCCCGCACTTATCGCAAACTGTGTAACAATATGCCCAACTCATTCCAGGCCCTACGGGATAAGTGGGAGGGAGACGTGGGTGACTTGGATGATGACGATTGGTGATCAACACTGTTGTCCCCTAGGGAAACAGCGATACACCACCGTTTCAGACTGATCCAATTAAAAATCCTACACAGAACATATATGCCTGCCCCCCTCCTGGCCAAGTTGGGAAGACGTCCTGATGAGATGTGTCTCCGCGGCTGCGGCTTCCCTGGCTCCTTTTATCATGTCCTATGGGAAAGTCCAGTTATCCAACAGTTCTGGGACAGGGCGGTTCGCAAAATGACTCAGGCGGTGGGAAAGCCCATCCCTCTCTCCCCTAGGGAAGGGATTCTAAAAGTTTGGGTTCCCACAGACCTTACGGAGGTGGAGCTTCAATGGGCAGCTCTGGGCTTCCTGTTGGTGAAGCGCGCGATAGCAATGCATTGGGGCGCCCCCCAGAGACCTCTCCTGGTGGGATGGGTGGCCGAAATGGATAGGTGCATGCTAGCCGAGAAATCTGTATTTAAGGTCAGAGGGTGCCCCAAGAAGTGGGATAAAAAGTGGGGACACTGGAACGTGTTTGGAGGAGAGATCTGTACCTCTCCCTCTGTGGACATGGCACTAGATAAGGTTGGATCGGGACGGCGTGATGATCCTTAGGTGATTGTTTCTTGTACATGCCTGATATATTCGATTCTGCTTTGTATTACCTGATTGATTGTATGATGACTCTACAATTGTTTTTCTCAATAAAATGTTAAAACAAAAAAAAAGAAGTGAACAAAATGAGAGGGTTGTTTAATCTCATCCATTTCAGTAAAACATTCTGACATGCAGACTGAAATATGTACGTTCAATTAAGCATGGGCGTAAAAACCGTTCCGCTTGCGGATTTTCGGTAAATTCGCAATCCGCGAACTCTCAAGAATTTGCCGAAAATCCGCAAATTCGCACGCGGTGGATTTTTTTGCTTGGTGATACAATATTGCTGTGTGCGGCGTTCACTTACTGTCATTCAGCGTTTGCCGAGTTGTTTTTCTCGATATTTTGCGAGTGCTGCGCCATTTTGGATCTTGATGCGGGATCCCGCGGGAGTTTGGCAACCGCGATTACGTAATCGCGGCTTGCCACCTTGCACAGCGAGAGTTTGTCAACGCGAGTACGCCGTGATCACGTATCGCGGGAGTTCGCAATTGTGAACACGTAGATGCGGCGGGCAGCAACAATCTCGCCCTCGAGAAATTACAAAATTTGCAATTCTGCACAAGAAATCCACCAGCAAACAGCATAAACCTTCTGAAAATGATGATTTTTATCAGAATAACTCCTCAGGTTGACATTTGCCGGCACTTTTTTTTGCAGTGAGTCCATTTGGGGGGGGGAGAGTCAGGAAGTGCCCCACAGTCTCCAAATTCCTGTGCCTGTCCAGCAGGCTCCTACCAGTGCTTTCTTCATGTGCTAGACACTTTCATTCGGATCTTGACCTGGAAGGATTACTTTTTGTGGATGCTGCTGGATATTTGGATTTGAGGCCTTTTTGACTTTTTTTGGATCACTTGGATTAGAAATTTCACAAGTAAGTTTGTTTGGGGCATTACAGTTCCTGCAACTACAATTATGGAATTTTCGATTTTTGGGCTGTTGGTGGGGCCTTTTGCCCAGGGGTAGTGAGTGGTGCATGGACTGAGTCTTTCTGTGGGGTCTCTTTAATGTAAACATCATGGAGGGCATGGATGGCATGGGATTGTGGTGATTTTTGTGTGTTTTTCGATTTTTGGGCTGTTGATGGGGCCTTTTGCCCAGGGGTACTCAGTGGTGCATGGACTGAGTCTTTCTGTGGGGTCTCTTTAATGTAAACATCATGGAGGGCATGGATGGCATTGGATTGTGGTGATTTTGTGTGTTTTTTCGATTTTCTGGGGTGTTCATGGGCCTGTCCATGTGGGTGGGGGCCATTTTGAGGACTGGTACAGGCCGGGCCTGGCCATGTGGTGGGGGTCTTGGGGCCATTTTGCAGCCAGGCAGTGTGCTTTGTTGTTATATTATAATCATGGGAGGGAAGAGGAATTTGCGTCCATTCAGTTCCCCTGAATAGGTACCTCAATCATCACAAAAGGGAATGGACACTTGTATTTACAATAACCATTGGTTATTTGTTGACAACCCTCATAGACGCTGAGGTGTTATAAGTGCGGTGTATCTTTTATCCGCCCCTTCTCTAGCGTCATGGCATATTCATCGGGTTGACAAAAGACGTGCTATATGCCTGCCTCACCCGAGGCAACCTCTGGAAAGAGTAGAAGTGCCCAGAAATAATGAGAGCTGGTCCAGAGGGATAGAGTGCAGTGCCACCAAGAAAAAATCTAAAAAACAGTGTTGCACCAAAATCAAAAACAATAATTATTATAAAGAAGATGCACACTGCAAATTAAAAGGGGAAATATTGGAAGATCTACTATTCCTTGCAGAATGGCCTCATCAAACTCCTTGCCATTTTATCCTAGAGTGTTGTCGGCTAGCATTGAAGGAAAATTACTTTGAATATAATGGCCAACTTTTTTTTACAGTGCCATGGTACTTCCATGGGAAGCGCATTCGCTCCCTCTGTAGCCGGGTTGTACGTGAGTCAGCTTGAACAGAAATTCGTCCTTAACAATGACAATCCCTACGTTTCCAGTATATTATACTGGAAACGTTATATCGACGATATCCTGTTATCCTGGGATACAAAGAACTGCTTGACTACATTCATGGACTGGCTGAACGGCAGAGACCGGTGGCTCATGTTTACTTCCACTGCCAACAAGGAGAGCATTGACTTTTTAGACCTGACCATCTTTTCTGAAAATGGTAAATTAGAGAACAAGACTTATACAAAGCCTACAGCCAAGAACAGTCTATTATCATATTTCAGTTTCCACCCCCGACCACTCAGAGACAATCTCCCTTACAGCCAATTTCTTCGACACAAACGAAATTGTAGTAAAGAAAGTGATTATAAACAACAGGCTACAATTCTGAGTAAAAAATTACGAGCAAGAAATTACACTCCTCAGACAATCTCCAAGTGTAAAAAAAGAGCGAAGAACCAACCCAGGGAATGTCTACTACAGAGTCACCAAAAGGAACCAGTAAAAGATCTTGTCACATGTGTGACCACTTTCTGCCCAGCTACCTATCAGGTACAGAAACTAATAAGAAAAAATTGGCAAATAATTACCTCAGGGACTTTTAACTGGCCCAAGCCAAGATTCGCTAATAGGAGGACTAAAAACCTAATAGATGTGTTAGTACATACTCTCCCGAGAAAAAGACCAAAGACGACCACCATAAGAAACATCAATATGGCCCCAGTAACTGGTCATTTTCCCTGTGGCACCTGTGGAGTGTGTAAATTCACAAATCCCACCAAGACCCTACAACTCACGGAAAGCTTGATATGGACACAAAGGCAACATACAAACTGCAACTCCACCCATGTGGTGTACCTTATAACATGCCCTTGTGAACAAAAATACATAGGGATGACCTGCCGTAAAGTTAAGATACGTATAGGAGAACACAGGAGCAATATACGACTCAAGAAGAGTACAACCAAACTCTGCACACATTTTGTGGAAGCTGGCCACTCGTGCGACGACCTCAGATGGACAATCTTGGAAATGCTTCATGATAAGCACAACAATGCTGAACGTATACTGTTTGAAAGGGAACAACGATGGGTCAATCGACTGAGAACCCATATACTGGGGATGAACGATAACATTCCATGGCACCAGTTTTATTAACATCACCTGATTCCATTAATAGAACATTTCCCCAGACTTTCAATATTAGGTACACTGAATTCAAATTTACGCTTTAAAAGATCTTATGCAGATGTGGTACTTCAACCTACATACCATTTGTTTAAAATTATTTGTAAAATTGTCCTCGCGCCCAGCTTACAGCGCCAGTTTTTCTGAGGTATACTGACACCTTTTATATATATTCTCCTATATATATTTCTTGGTCAAAAAAACCATTGAGTAGCCTCAGCCACTGTTACTCTTCCCAGTTATTACGCAGGCTTCAGAGCGGCAGTTAACATTGTCTCACTGCTCCTTTAACATATAGTGAAAGCGTAAGCCCCTCGTTGCTTCCTATTTCTTTAAAAACGAACGAGGAAGTATCCTCCCACTTTCCAGGGGCAGAGTCAGCACTAGCAAGAATTGCAACCAACACGAGGGTAAGAATGGCGCCAGGAGAGTCTCCTCCAACATAGTAAGTGACGGCTGTTTGTTTAAACCCTGAAACATCTTTACGCGGCGAATGTGCTTCTATTATTCTAGCAAACGCCCTGTGTACAGCGACTCTTTGGCCCGCCTGATGCGGAGAGATTTACCGACAATTAAGGTACATTTTAACATCGCACGATTTGTATCATGCCGTTTTCTAGCTGTAACCTCATGCTTTCTGTAAACGCTCCCCAGAAATGCCGAAGCGTACAACATCTCCCATTCAGCCTCGCGCCTGTTATTCACCCGTGCATAATGCCTTATGCACTTGAACTAACATGCTGTGACTATCGGCGACTCCGATTCCACATAAACAAACGCTCTCTATTGTAGACAGCGCTGCCTTGCCCTCCAAGTTTAAACATTTCGGACTAGTTTAATTGTTGGCGCTTAATTAATGGCAAACAACCATTCTGTATGCTTTTCAAACCCGCGCTTATATGTAAACTGCAGCCTTCTCCACTCTGCTTCCAGCGTAACGCCTTATATACAACGTTACAAACGCAACTCAACTAGATTTTATCTAATGTCCCAGTGTAATGACCCGCTCCTTTGTTCCCTATTTTCTCTGCTCCTATTTATTGTAGTACCCACAGTGCGGTGCTCACAACAGTATAAATAGAGATTTACTGACTGCAATCTCATCTGTGTTCTGGTGCACATATAGAGACCCTATTCTTGTATGCTATATGCTGTCAAATAATGTTCTAGTACATTCTTAAATGCCATAACATATTCTGTTTCCTCTATACAGGAATCGGAGTATGAAATTTTCATACTTTCATTGAACACTACACTAATAGTGTGAGTATTCAGTTTTGTCTTTTTGTTTTGTCCTGACGAAAGCTCTACAGACCCTCTGGGCCCAATAGAGCTGAAACATGTCGACTTATTGATAGAGTTATATGGTAATCCTGTAACTCGATTACCTAATATATCACTATTTCCCCTTTTAATTTGCAGTGTGCATCTTCTTTATAATAAATATTGTTTGTGATTTTGGTGCAACACTGTTTTTTAGATTTTTTCTTGGTGGCACTGCACTCTATCCCTCTGGACCAGCTCTCATTATTTCTGGACACTTCTACTCTTTCCAGAGGTTGCCTCGGGTGAGGCAGGCATATAGCACGTCTTTTGTCAACCCGATGAATATGCCATGACGCTAGAGAAGGGGCGCATAAAAGATACACCGCACTTATAACACCTCAGCGTCTATGAGGGTTGTCAACAAATAACCAATGGTTATTGTAGATACAAGTGTCCATTCCCTTTTCTGATGATTGAGTGTGCTTTGTTGTGCCATAGGCCTGCACCCAGTCTGCAATGTTTCATCCATTATGCCCAGGGGTACTCAGGGGTGCATGGGCCTAGTCTTTCTGTTTGGTGTCTTGAATTTGAACATGATTGAGGGCATGGATGGCATTGGATTGTGGTGATTTTTGTGTGTTTTTTTCGATTTTTGGGCTGTTGTTGGGGCCTTTTGCCCAGGGGTACACAGTGATGCAGGCACCGAGTCTTTCTGTGGGGTCTCTTTAATGTTAACATCATGGAGGGCATAGATGGCATTGGATTGTGGTGATTTTTGTGTGTTTTTTTGATTTTTTGGGGTGTTCATGGGCCTGTCCATGTGGGTGGGGGCCATTTTGAGGACTGTACAGGCCGGGCCTGGCCATGTGGTGGGGGTCTAGGGGCCATTTTGAAGCCAGGCAGTGTGCTTTGTTGTTGTGCCATAGGACTGCACCCAGTCTGCCATGTTTTCATCCTTTATGCCCAGGGGTACTCAGGGGTGCATGGGCCTAGACTTTCTGTGGGGTGTCTTGAATTTAAACATCATTGAGGGCATGGATGGCATGGGATTGTGCTGATTTTTATGTGTTTTTCAAGTTTTTGGGGTGTATAACTGAACTGATGTTTCTCTGTCTTCCATTGCTTTTAGGTGCACAAGACTAGAGAACCACCAGTGCCAGGAAGAAGTCCAGCAGTGGTGTGCGTGTGTGCAGCATAACGTCATGCGACGCCACATCTGGCCACAGACAACTCTTGTTGTAACTCATCTGACGAGTGTTGAACAACCACAGCCACAACAACCACATGTGCAAGTACAAGCCCAAGTACATGTGGAAGGTAAGGCAGTGCAAGGAGACGCGCAAGCAGAGGTGCATGGAGGGGCACAAGTGCCCACAATAGTTGTTCCTCCCGAAGTAGGGGCACATCAGGAAATCAACATTCAAGCCGAGGTATCATTTGAGGAAGCCACTCCTCCTGATGATCATTCATTGTCTTCCACATCCCTAGCAAGGAAAAGATCAAGGATGGTGTCTACATCTTCTTCAAGCCCACTTCCTTCTGATGATACGGATCAAACTTGGGAACCACCACTGCCGTCTGAGAGTGAGGCACACCATGATCTGACAAAGGTAGCTAAGCGTAAAAGGAAGGTCCCCAAAACTCTCATAGTTATGGAGTGTGATGCTGACACTGAACAAGAAGTGGCGTATACTCCTGCTGATGAAGACTCTCACGACGAGGACGCAGTCATCATAGACGTCACTCCAGCCTCAGCGGGCATGCAGCAAACAGACATTTTGACCCTAGCCCGAAAAGCTGCTGAGCGTGATGATGTTGTCGACGAGGAGGTAATGGGAACACCACCATCATTGGAGTTAACTAGTACACCACCATCTACCGCTTCCATATTTCTTTCTCGCCGGAAGGGACCTCCATCCACCTCGACCTCAATTAGTGGTGGTACAAGTGCACAACGTAGTAAAGTTCGGCAACATACATCCTCCACTTCATCTGGCATTAGCAGCATGACCACCACGAGTATCGCCTCCTCCGCCCCCCACAGACATTTCAAATTCGCAGTTTGGGACTTCTTTAGTGTTTGCCCAAAAAGGGAAAACATAGCCATTTGTAGCATTTGTAAGGTTGCAGTTAGTCATGGTAAGTTTTGTACCAACTATGGTACCGGAGGCCAGAGAGATCATCTTGAGAGACAGCACACTGTCCAATGGCTTGCGCACCTAAAGGAGATCAAGGAAGCCCGAATTGGAAGTCAGCAAACTGTACACGTTGATGTTTCATCTGATGATGATGAGGAGGAAGAAGCGTGAAACACTTCACTTACACCCATTACCCCTGTCAGGAGCACACCCCCTGTGAGCCACACTAAGAGTGTGGGAGAGAGTGAGACACCAATGCGAAAAAGTTCATCATCGAGCGTAACTGGGTCGAAGAAGTCATCATCATCACGTAAAATGGTCCAGCCCACCATTAGAACCATGTTGTTTTCAGAAGCGCCATTTGATCGCAACCACCGACTGACGCGTCTGTATAACACTAAGCTGGCTAAAATGCTAGCTCTGGACCTTCTCCCTTTTTCTTTTGTGGAAGGGGTTGGTTTTCTAGAATTAGTGGTAACGCTCAGCCCTAAATGGAAGGTTACTAGCCGGTTCTATTTTGCCAGAGTTGCTGTTCCATCACTACATGAAGATGTGCTGGAGGTGATTGGGGCAGCTTTGCAGAAGAGTGCTGTTCACACTATACATCTGACAACAAACATGTGGACCACTGGCGCAGGCACTGATTACATGTGCATCACAGCACACTGGGTCTCTTTTTCGGGGTTAAAGCAAAGCTAAACGCAGGTGTTGACCCGGACAACATTTTTAAAGCTGCTCGGAAACATGCAACACTAGCCATGTTTGGCATGGAGACAAGTCATACAGGAGAAAACATTTTGAAGGAGTTTAACACAAAGGTCTTTTAATGGCTGTCCCCAAAAAAACGCATGATTGGTTATGTTTCCACGGATAATGGCGCCAATGTCGTTAAGGCCATGGATCTGGGAAAATATTTCAGAGTGCCGTGTTTGGCGCACTGTATAAACCTGGTTATTCTTTGAGTGAAGAAAGTCCAGTGTGTCGAGTTAGTGACCACCTGCCGAAGAATGTGCAACCATTTCAGCCATTCTTTTAAGGCCCGGAAGCATCTGAGGAGCCTGCTACATGAACGTCGAATGCCAGTGAAAGCACTCATCCAGGAGGTGCCAACACGTTAGAACTCAACCTTCTACATGCTTGAGCGTCTGTATGAGCAGTATACGGTACTCGATCAGTATTTCTTAACACTGGGTACAGCTCTCAAGGACCTGAAGCTAGATGCGGCGCAATGGAAGCTAGTCAAAAGCCTGACAGACATGCTTCGTCCTTTTGAGGTCTTCACGCGTGAAGTCAGCAGGGAGGACTGTAATTTGGGAAAAGCAATCCCATTGTTGCGCATGCTACAGCACCAACTGAAGGTGGTGTCTTCTATGTTTGAAAAAGATGAAGAAAAGCAAGAAGCTTTTGTTTTGGCGGATAAATTATTACAGCGCCTACTTGGCGATGAACGTCTTCAAATGATCCACTCAGAACAGCATTACATTTGTGCTACTATTCTGGATCCACGCTACAAAAAGGCACTGGCAGGCAGAGCATTCTTTCCTTTTGTTGGCGCAGAAGTTTCAAAGTACAAACATTGGCTAGCTCTGTCAGCCATGAGATTTGAAAGAGAACGGAAGAAAATTGAAGGAAAAGGCAGTACATCAGCATCAGCAGGCCTTCCCCAGTCAAAAGAATCCACTTCTGCACCTGTGGCTGTGGCAGAAGTGACCTCTCAGCCGTTAAAGACACCGGCAACCGGATCATCTGCACCAGACACAACAGTAACATTGGGTGAAGAAGAGGATTGGCTAACTAAGCTTGGGTTTGCTTCTCAAAAGGTCCCAGCAAAAAGCAAGCAAAGGGGAGGAACTGTGGAGAACCTTGAGTCGATGGTGCAGGACTATCTGAATGACTCAACAGAGGTCTATGTTAATGCTGACCCATTGGCGTATTGGCATGGGAAAAAATAATTGTGGCCAGAGATCTCCAACCTGGCTATAAACTACTTGTCTTGCCCACTCGCAAATGTGTCTTCTGAACGTGTTTTCAGTGCTGCTGGTGGCATTGTAACTTGCAAAAGTGTGGAGAGGTTAACAATGATCAAGATGAATAAGCACCTCATACCACCAGATTACAAAGTACGAGAATACACGCCGGAAGAAGACGAGGAGGACAGCAACTTAGATGAGGGAATTTCTTCTCTGTTAGGTGACCTACTCCCACCTGAATTCGCAGAGTATGAGGACAAACTCTTATTACCTGACACCGAGCCCTGAAAATGAGCCAATGAATCAATAACTTTCTTTTTTGTCCTTATTCACTTTTATTCCTGTGTGTCTGTCTTTCTTTGTTTTGAACAGTTAATATAATTAAAACTTTAATCACCTAATCACAAAAACAAGCCCATCAGCAGAACTGTCTTCACTTATTTGCTTATTCATTCATTCACAAACGATTATTTCGATCGCTATGGATCATAAAAGGTTACAGCAAAAGTTTAGAATAGTTAAGAAGAAAAAAGAAAAAATCAGATTGTAATTTAAAAATTAGAGAGAACCATAAAAATAAGCAGTTAATAAGCATTCAAAAAAATATTGTAAAATGAACTATTAGAAAATGTAACAGTTTAAAAAATGTCAAGCAATGCTTTTAACCATATTTAACTTGATACAGCGATTACGAGTGCGCCACACAGCTGTTAAAAACTTCGCCACTGCAAACACAATAGGGGGATAAGTCAGTCTTTAGTATTCTGTAGGCTGGAAGATATAGTCTGAACCCAGGATTTTTCAAGAGTGGGACAAGCCAATATTTTCTTGGGCTCTGGTAGGCTTTGCAGAAAAACAGAATGTGGAGATCATTTTCACAAGGGTGTCGACAAGCTGGGCACTGTGTAGCAGACTGTGACCAGTCCCAACGGTCCGTGAAGGCCCGAAGGGGCAGTGTGCCATAACGCCACTGCATGAAAAGTTTCCTTGTCAGGACGGGACTAATTTCATCGAGGACCGGCTCGGGGAACTATAAGTCCTTGGACATTGTGAACAAGTTGGTTAGGGACCCTTCACGTGTACTCTCAATCGAGCCAAGTAGCTTTCACTCATAGTACTCTTGTAGTGTAGTTCCTAGTTTCCCACTAGGCCCTGCGCATTGGAATAACATAAACAGCAGTATCGACGTGGAACTGCGTATATTCCAGGCCTCCACTGACTATGCTAAACTTAATTGGGTGTGTTACCAACTAGCTCAGAGGTCACTGGAAACTTTCTTCTCTGCATGGGAAGTGATCAGCTTCCCTGGCACAGACAAGAAGGGATTCAGCTTTCCAACAACCGTGCAACATGACAACTTTGCTCCTCAGATCAAGAGTCAATCTCTAGGGTCGTGTGAAACAATAGACAGGTATTTCACTCAGTCAGTTTAGTGCAGTTTACTTTCACGAGATGTAGAGAATAGAGAGACGGGCGTTTGTCAATAAAGGGTTAACATTTATTGAACAGTCTTTCTTCTCGTACAAGAGAAATGTATTGCCACAATTGCAAGACTTGTTATTATAAAAAGTACGTACAGTAAGATAAGGATTGCAAAATAGAACTGTAAAAGCATTGATATGGTTTCTTAGCCATACAATGGTTTAAAAGTAATAAAACATATATACAGTCATATATACATTAGGCTAAAATACTCAACTGGTGCTTCTAACTACGCCTACCCCAGTGTGCCTGACCTAAGCCTAACACGTGGAAGGGGAGTAAGTAAGTAGCTTTAAGTTAAGTTGGTTTTGCCAAGGTTTGCTTCAAGAATTCTCATCTAAGGGTTTAGTCAACACCATACCTCTGAATAGAATGATGGAAGTCTGGTATTTCCTTCAGGGGGCACTCAATATCCCAGTCACCCGCGAGGGCAGACCGGAAACGCTGGAGCTGGATTTCTCTGCAGGAGAAAGGCAGCGGCTCTTCTTCAGCGCGTCGGGAGGAGGAGGGGGGACAGTGTCCGCGGCAGCCGGAATCTGCTGGGCTTCTTCGCAGAGGGACGGCTGTTCAGCTCCTAAGCGTACTGCACCATCGTTCGCGCTTTAGCAGCGATAATGGTATCAGTAGCTTCACCACCAAGGGACAACAGCAGCAGCGTACTGCCTGCAGCAGCAATGGGATGCACAACAGGGTGCACGGCAGCTTACAACAGCACGACAGCTCTCATTGCTTAAGGCAACGTTGGTAATATTTATACCTGACAGGTGCCGGGTTTGACGCAAGTTTGCTGGACATAAGACGTCAATTAAAGATGTCACTAGGAAGTGATAGTTATCAGTTGCTCATTAGAGTTCCATTACTAATCAAAACACAGCAAGCGGGGATTTCCAGGTTTGCTGAGTTTTTATCTTGTTGAAGAACTCGGAGTGTTAATCTAGGAATATCAGATAGTGACTTCTGCTCTGTCATTGCACTAATTGGTTGCAAAGGAAGTGGCAGAGAACTATGCTGGAATGTGGCTCTGTTCGTGTGAGGCCAGAGATGACTTTCTGAATATCGCACTTGAACGGTTATGCCAATATAGGGAATAAATGGATTTATAGCCGAATAGGGGCATAAGGTCGCAGTATCGATCAGGAACCTAGATAAACACGCAACACTCTCTCGACAGGAGTTTCCGAGGGGTCCTGCCACAAGCGTTACCCGGGTCCTTCCATAGTTCCGGCCTCCCTAGAGACTCGCATGTTAGCCTGATGTATCTCAGCCAGGGTATCTTGGAGGCGTTTGGTAGGCGTAGGATCTCTGTGAGCTCTTATTTGCTTATTGATTTGAAGGTGCCACAGTCTGCATTCCTCAGGTTCACAAGTTCACAAGAACATGCTCCTCTATCCTCCTCCTCCAGACTCCTATTTCCCTCAAAGCAGAGGGCTGGATTGTGCCCAATGAAGAAAGACTCTGCACTTGTGGGGGTGTTCTACTTCTTTGAGGGTGAGTTGGCGAGTCTTGGGGCATTGCTGGGAAGGTCTACTACCGGATAAAACTGGTTTGGACAAAATCAGACTTGAAAACGTTTTTTGCCTTTTTGCTCACTATCATGTTTTAGGGGGCCTGTTTGGGGGGCTTCCTGGTGTTTGTGGGTGGGTTTCGGGGTCTGGGAGCACTGCTGGGTATGGATACTTTTGATTGCAAAAGGTTTGAAGCAAATCCATGGTGGCAGAGGGGAGTTAGGGCCTAGCTGCGGAGCGCGCGCGGAGTGATTTTGGAAATTACCCTGAAAATGACTGGGTCCCCATTTTTGTACTTTTGCTTTTTGGCTGTTTGGTGGTCTTCTACTTGTTTTCGCCTGGGTTGACGGCTCTGTGGCCATTGCTGGGAAGGTCTAATACCGGATAAAACTAGTTTGGACCAAATCGGAGGCGACATTTTTTTTGTTTTGCGTTTTTGCTGACTTGCTTGTCTTTGAGGTGCTATTTGGGGGGTTCCGGGTGTTTGTGGGTGGGTGTGGGGTCTGGGAGCACTGCTGGCACAGTCTAATTTTGATTGCATTTGCTTTTGTAGTCTAGTTGTAGTTACTCTTAAAAGGTATTGCTTAATATCCGTCAGTTACATCTGTATTATTGCGTTCTAATCGGTTGGATGTAGTAAGAGGCAGCACAGAGATAGCGTGCTTATATTGCAAGACTATTTAAATGCGAGAGATCTGTTGGTCTAACTACCTATTCAATTGTTCTAGTCGCAAAAATGTCCCTGATATGACTGTTATGCGTGAAAGTTAAATTCAAGAATAAGATTAAAAGGTATTCTGCGCCGCCATTATTACTTTGCTAGCTTTACTTATTTTAATGTGGCAAGCGCTAAATTGCTCTTGTCTGGACACTGGTCCAACATGATGCAGTAATATTCTTATAGTGCGATATAAATTCCCCTCAAGTCTCTGGTAAACAATATTGTAATACATGACTGACGTTTGAAGTGATCGTATACACAGGCGATTTACTCGACATAATGCAGTTACAATTGGTGTAGGTAGAACACAAAGTACCTTCAAGTTTTTGGTAGGAGATAACATCGGGGTGCCACTGAGTCGGGACAGCCTGTTGCTATTGAGGAGAAAGAGGAAGGTGGTTAATCTGCATTTCTTCACGGTTACCGGTTCCTCAAGTGATGTGCTTCTTGTTTACCGGCGGTCCGTCGGAACAACTTGTTCTGACTCTGGCGGTTCCCGGGTGATGCGGTCACATTTCCTGCCATTTTTCACACTGGTACCAGCAGTAGAAACGAACAAAAGACTTCGGTCTGTTCTGTGGTTGGCACCAGTGTATGTGTGTGAAATAAGAAAGACTAAATTGTGGTGTGTTTTTTAAGTCGCAATTAGGCCCCATAATTAAACAATAGTAGTTGTGTTAAGGAATTATGGGTGGAGTGTCTAAAAATTGGGAAGCGACATGTCTAGAGAAACTTCCAAGCTGATATTTATTATTTGGGATGTGCTATCTCCATTCTTGGTGAAGTATGGTAATTTTTGGTACCACAATTTTCAGGCACGCATTCAAGGTATGTATGTATAATTAGAGGGGGCGGGGGAGGTTACTGTTATAGAAGTCCTCTAATGTTCACATTAGATTAGTTCTCAGTAGGCGACATTAGTGTAGTTGCTCAGTGATTTCTATTCCTCATGAGCCTTTGTGGCGCTTTGGATGTGTGTCAAAGTTAGATTTTAGTGTGAGAAAAGTGGCACATTTTGTGTCTTTATATAGGAATTTTCAGTATGTTGGTTCAGGATTGCGGCATTATGAAGAATTGAGTCGCATGATCTGCATTTAGGCTAAAGAATGCCAAGGTATATTGTCATTTAGTCCTTCTTTATCAGTTTTTAGGCGATGTATCCAACGTTGTTCTTTTTCATACAGGACCCGTTCTGCGTTATGGCCTTTGACGAGAAGGGTTTCTAGTTTTACCCAACTGATGTCTTCTGGGCGATGGTTGTGCTCAATAAAATGCCTGCTCATCTTTATTGTGGCTCTTTTGCATGTGATGTTGTTCCTGTGTTCAATTATGCGTTTTGTTTTGCAGCAAGTCATTCCTATGTACTTTAAATCACAGGGGCAGACTATCACGTACACTATATGTGTGGTATTACAGTTCGTATGGTTACGTAGCTCCGATTTTAGGGATGGTAGTAGTTGTAGTAACTTTGTCACTTTTGTTAGATTACACACAGAGCATGAGCCACAGGGGTAGTGTCCTGTTACTGGATCCAGGTTCCATGCAGATGTTATAGTGTTCCTTTTTGGGACTATGCTTGGTCTTGTGTGCACTAGGATATCTTTTATGTTCCTGGTTCTTTTGTGGGTGAATCTGGGTTTGGGCCATTTGAGATTGTTAGAGGTGAGGATCTTCCAGTTCGTATTGATGATCTTTTTTACATCATTTGATGCCGTATTGTATGTAGTGACACATGTTAGTAGGTCTTCCGGTTCTTCACGTGTCGTTTGTAGTAGGTTCTCTCTAGGTTGGTTGCGAGCTCTTTTTTGACATCTTTTTGTTGTCTTGATTGGGTAGTTCCTCTTGACAAGTTTGTTCTCAAATCTTTCGCCTGTATCTTGTAATCTTCCAGGTTGCTGCAGTTGCGTTTAAGACGGAGAAACTTGCTATAAGGTAAATTCTCTCTAAGAGGCCGAGGATGGAAACTGTCATATGAGAGTATGCTGTTGTAAGCTGTTGGTTTATAGTAGGTATTTGATTGTAATTTTCCTTCTGCTGTGAAGATTGTGATGTCAAGAAAGTCCAGTTGTTTACTGGCTGCTGTGTAGGTGAACTTTAAACAATCGTCTCGGGTATTAATCCACGTTTCAAGCTCTTCGAGCATACCCATCAGTGGCAGGCATCTTGCCCGACTGGAGGACAGATAGAGCCAAGCTTATTTCCTCTGCTGTAAAAGATAGATCAAGTTCCCGGGCTAAGGAGTTGGGAATAGCGGGCAACTGGATATCCTCGATTAGTGGGACTCAACTGCACGCGGGGGCCGGGAGCGCCACATAGAGTATTTGATAATAGGCTGAATAAACATGAGCAATTGCAGGTAAAACCTCACAAGGGGCCCTCTAGGAGTACTATCCTGTTTAACACCTCTCAGGTAGATGTAATTTGTTAGATTTATCCCCATACTCAAATACCTGCTGGGTCGATGCTCTCAATCATGTACTCTTTTTTAAAAAAAATATATATATTTTTATTGCAAACAACACAACAGCAGTACATCAGTGATACCATTGACTTACATATAATCCGACCAGTGTGTTTACAGTTGTCTATTTTTCCATCATAGAGGATACAACACCAATAATAAATCTACACATGATTCACAGATCATAGGAGCACTATTTATGTACACTTCACTCTGAATATGAATTTCCAGATGCATTGCTGCATGGGAAGAGCCATGTTTGATGATCTGCCAAAATGTATTAACATCCTGATGAGTTGCCACACTTAAAAATTTGACCTATATTTTTATCATCCCAGTTTGCTTAGGCTATCCTGAGTGCAGTTTTATATTGTGCTGTGGCTAATGGAATCGTACTACTGTTCACTTCTTTAGTACCATTCATCGGGTCTCACTTTGCTTACCGGCATGCAGAATTCAATCAAGAATTGCTTTTAGCTTATTTACTGGCATGCTTGAGGTGCTTCTCAAAAACCTCCTTAAGCTTTGTAAAGCAATCGTTATGACTTGTTAAAAGAAGTTCACTATTATCTAGCTTGTCAACTACTGGACTTAGGGTAGAAAATGGGACATCATACATTTTTACAATGGCATCTACTGACTTAGCAATAGCGTTCCACTTTAGGGCCCTCCTAGATGTTTCTTTGCACCTCTTCCCATGCTGCCCCTTACCACTGGTCCAAAACAAGAGGGGTATGATTGCTTTCAAGTCTATGTGGAATTACCATATTACTCAAGAACTCCCATGCTCTGATGCATTGGAGGATATCATCAATTATACTCCTATTATTGAGTCAGTGAAAAGGGACTACAGTGAAGCATCTGATTTTGTATGGTCATTACAAGCTCTCAGCCCATGTGAAAAGCTGATACTGCATACTTGTTGGGCTGTGGCAGATAATCGAGTAATAGCTGACATGCCCCAAGATGAAGCCTTATCAGCTGTTAGTTCTGAGAATCGTAGTGTTAAAATCACCTACTATGATGATGATGTGTGACTTAGCATAACTGGTAATAAGACTGCCCAACATCTCTAAAGTTGGGGAAGGTACTTTAAAAGAAGTGGACCTATTGTAAACATTAACAAGTTGCCAGGACTTCCCATCAGGCTCAACAACCTCTAGCCCCAGTATGTCTAGGGAGTGTAGTGAAATATCTGTCATTTGCCACCTAAATGGAGTTTTGACCCATATTAGCATGCCACCAGAGGGGCGGCCAGCCAGTGAACGGGTGGTGAATTTACTGTAGCTTTGAAAGTCGTCACTATGGTCACTTTCTGAGACTCATGTCTCCTGGAGCACACACAGGCCATATCTGTCAACAAAAGCCCCCCATTCTGGTCAGCCAGTTTGCCTGAGAGGCCTACTGTGTTCTAGGTGAATAGGGAGAGCCTTCCATTGCACTCTTTATTAGTGGGCACATCGGTGATCACAATTGTGGGGCCTACAACAACTGCTTGGAGAGAAGCCACCCGTAAACCCTGGTTAGTTCCGTTTGAGGCTGAGAGGATTAAAAGGGAGGGGCTGTTCACCTGTATCTGTGGAGTAGAGACATAGCTCAGACGTCACCTGCACCCCTGCATGGGCATAACTACAGCCTCAAATGAATCTCTTTTTTCCTGAGGGAGTCAGTCGATTTCCTGGATGTTAAAGAGCGGAGCATACGATTATTAGTTGGAATAGCAAAGGCGTATGCTGGCTGCATACTTAGGCCCATAGGAAAAATCATAGGTTTTCAGGCGGCCGATAATAGTAGCCCAATGGGAGAAATACCACCCTACCCTTGCTTGTGCATGTAGATTCCAATACATTAAAAGCTCTAGCAAAATGAGCAGGAGACCTAAAATTGACAATGACGCAGTCATCCTCTATATTGTTATTGAAGGGGACAACCCAGCTATTATTATGTCATCATAAAAACATGCTCACTGATCCACATTGCCATGAAGCCAGTAAGTAACTTTGTTACACAGTTCCTCATAGGATTCAACCTCATTCTGCACCAGGGGAAGAATACCTGCTAGAACCATCACATACGGGCATCCTTCAGGGAGTGTGCAAAAAAGTAGGTGGAGCAAGAAGGGGCACCAAGCCCCTCACCCCTTCACTGCTTCTCGCTGGGTTTATAATGTGTATTTTTCCCCATGACCACATTGCACCAATGTTCCTAACGGGACACCATTAACCTTTCCCCCTGCTACCCTATCTACCTATCCCGATGCATTTGTGGAAGCTGGGGTGAAGCCTGACAGAGGTGAAGGTAATGAGGAGTGGGTATCCAGATGGGGCTGGGTGGGTAATCTGCTGTCCTTCATTGCTGCTTCTACTTTCTGCAAGCAGGCTGTACGTATGGAGAGGGTGGATTTGACTATTGCTTTAACTTCTACTGAAATCATATTCAGAAAGGACGCACCCTTTAAGCCCCAAGATTTGTACATTGGTGGCTGAGTCTCAAATAGTATGGAGGGTCCGGCTTATCAACGTTACCTTTTGTTTTCCTAGAAGGGAATGCTTTCCTTTTCCTCTTAGGCAGAGGAGCTGGAGTGAAGGAGATAGGTCATCCAAAGCAAAGGAAGATTCTCCACAGGTGCTTATAATATTTGTAAGTTGATCCCCCTCGGGCGGGCAAGATCTGCCCATGATACCCTCTATACCCTGCACAAGAGGTAAGAGGGGTAGTTATAGTAGAAGGGAGATTGCGAGTAAATGATAGCCGGCGCTCCTCCAGCTTGTTCTCCTTTGTAACCACACCTACTGGCCTGGTCAAGAAACCATTCAATGTCATTTTAAAAGGGGGTCCTTTCTTTGGGTGAGAGCGTTTTGGCTTTGCAGGGCCCAAAAGAGCTTTACACTTACCCATACTACAATTAATTACTATCAATACCCAGCTAGAAGATATGATAAAAGGTACACCAAGAAACCAGATACAAGTACAAATACAATTCTATATAAGTAAGCAAAACAAATGTGAATTGTTTTAAACGTTCTAATATGCTATATTATGTATAAATAATACAGATGTAAAAAGGTATTAAACAATTAACAGAAAAGTCAAAAATATTAAGATTCACCAATGCACCTAGAAAGGAAATATCTTGTGCAACAGATTCTGCTGCTAATTTTCATATAAGTGTTCATACTAGGAATCCGCCAGAGGCCCATCGGTGCCTGGCAATTTTTATATAAAGTCCTGTCACATGAAGGGCCAGGAGGGGTATGTATAGCATAAACAGTGCTTGTGCTGCTCAATAGATCAATTACAACCAAGTTGGGCCCAAAGCTTCACGTAGTGCAAGTGTGCCTGCATTTTGGGCAGGATTGTTTTTGTGCAGGAAAGGACAACAAAAAAACCAATCTTTAGAGGCATATTCCTCTTTCTATGTGTTGTAAACATTTATAGGAATATGAATCAATGAAAAGAAATAAAGGTGTTTCACAACTGTTGGGGAAGTGAACCATTTTGGCCAAAACTCAGGTTTGCAAATCCTTGTAAATCTCAGTTTGCATTAAAATTGATGCGTAAATGCATGGGAACGCACATTCTCCACCCATGTAATGCCTACCTGGTGCAAAGTAATAAAAGGCAATGCTTTGAGTTTCTTTGTATTTATTAAACCTTCAAAGCCACACAAAGCGGACTTTGCATTGCTCAGTGAATCCTCTTCAAGTACTTGCATTGGCTTGCAATGACTTCGGTCACAGAAGCCCAACGCAAGTCCTAAGTAAATCCGCCCCTTAGCCTATTGCTAATGATAGCGTGGAAAGAGTAAACAATTTACTCTCCAGTACTTGTTCAACCTGTGACTTACAAGATTGGCCCCAACTCCGTGCCAAGTCTTATTCTGGGCGACAGATCTTTGCCACTGTTTTACAATGGAAACTAAATCAAATCAAGTCAATCAACTTCACAATTAACAGTTTAAGTTCAGTCAGTGATAAGAGTTTTAAATTGGTTTTCAAAACCTTTATTCTCTTAAAGAGATTAGTAAAATTCTTTATGGTCTTTTTATGCAATTAGTAAGTTAGATGAATCCGTTTCCAAAAATTATCAAAGAAAAATATGATTAGAATCCTCAGTAGTAAAATTTAACAGGCATGTTCCATAACGCAATTAGTCCTTCTTCTATCTAAATGGAATTAAAGTTAATGGAACTCATAAAGAGTCCAGGAATAGAGTGAGATCAAAAGAGCATCAAATTCGAAATCAAATTAAGTAGTTGAAATCCCCATAAAGAGTACTTCATAAAACACAGCCACATCTCAATCCCCAAAAAGCATCAGCATACAGTCGCAGTAGCAATGTGTATAGAATTAACCTAAACAGAAAGGTGTGGGGAAACAGATGCAGCAGTATCTACACCCGTCAGAATGAGGAACTAAAGTAACATCTCCTCCAAAGTGAAAGGCGACAGTGGTAGCTGTCAGCAGTACCCCACAGCAAAATAGCAGATCCCTGGTCCTAAAGAGAGGCGCTCTGCATGCAAGTCTCAAGGTCTCTGAAATTAACTAGAAACATCCATTAATATAAAAGAAAAGAAAACATGCGACCAACATTTCGGTTTAGATCTGTCCAGTTCAATGAGAAGAGATCTTTCTATGGTGAGCAGTGTTGTTCTTCTTTTCTCACAGAAAATACATGAAGTTTACAATCGACTATCAAAAATGTAACAAACACCACTAAGCATTTGTGTATCTGGAAATGTTTAACCTGGGTTGCCAGGGATATTTATTGCAAAGTTTATGCTATCATTTATTCAACGTTTCACTAAGTAACAAATAACTTCATGAAAGACAGAAATATTTGCTTGCAGAATTTTAGTTAGATAATCCTTTTCGTATTTCATGTAAGTGAAAGTTGTTGTCAAAATGTGTGATTCTCTATTCAGTATTATGTGAACATGAGACAGATAAGAAGTTCAATCTTAGTACATTCAAGCTTAGTACATTAAAAATAAGTAGTTTAAAGAGAGGACTACATTATAAACTCAGACCATACGGCAGCTGTGTCAAAACCTAAACAAGACACTTTAAGGTCAAGCTATTAAACGCATCTGTGCATTGTTCATCAATTTGTAAAGCTTCTATTTGTTAATGAGAACAGAGGCCTATCAGTGATAATGACTGCCTGGTGCGCTTTGCACAATTTGACTATGTGTCATTTTTGTGTTTTAACACATTACAACTTAAGGAAAATTACCAGCTTTGCTAACGAATTTTAATTTGGATTTTCTAACTCTATCATTACGGTACGTGAAGTTTCAGAATTTTCTTTCGTTGTTTTACGTACCTATATATGTTCAACAAAAACATTTTTTAGTCTCCTTCTGTGAAATATAGAGTGCAAACTGCAAATATCGGTGCACATTCCAACGCTTTTCATTCAATTACGCTTGGTTAATTTAGTTGAATGTCATTGTATACAGGCTTTTGTATTTGTAATTGAGCTATATGAAGATATTGATAAATAGAATTTTGCTAAATTGCAACAGCACGGGGCGTTATAATGGAATACCTTCTTCCATGAGATTCTTAAAGAGGCAGTCCGTTTCTAACTGGATGGACTCTTGTCTAAACAATGTCATGCACCACTTCTTAACCGCATCCTGCTGATTAACCATAGCTTTTTTTAGCTTGCGAATCAATGCAGCTAAACAACAGCAGCATGAGTCAAAATGTTATGTATTCATTTGAAGAAATACCCTAGGTCACGTAGCATTGGTAGACAAAGTACCTTGTTGCAGTGCAGGTGCGGAACACTTTCTACCTGCATAGCAAACAGTAAGAAAAGTTTCCTCTGCCACCCTTTTTAGCAAAGGAGTAAAAAACAGGTCTCCCTCTGCTGCAGGTTTTCCCATTGGCGGGAAGTAAGAGGGCCCCTCACATGCGTGGCAGCACCCACAACTACCCACTGGCTCCCCTCCTGGTAACCCAAGCCCCTTCAAATTCCCTGATGGCTTCCTGCTTCAAACCTTCCTCCATGCTGCCCAAGCCTCTTTTGTTCGCCAACTTTCCCCATGCCCTCTTACTGCCCCATCTGGTGCTAACTCCTGTCTGCTCTTCCCTCCTTCCCAGAGCACTGAGCAGGAAGCTGGAGCCAGTCGTCTAAGGGAGACGAGAGGTTGCCAGAGTACCAGCTGGGGTTAGAGAGCAGTGCAAGGTAAGTATCATAGAAAATGCTGAATGTATGTGTGTGTATAAGCTTGTGCATTTGTTTGTGTGTGCATGTCTGTGAGCTTGCATCCATCATGTGTGGTGTGGCTACTACCCAGCCTGGGGTAATGCTGTCCCTGGCACAGCGATGGAGTTGCACAGCAAATTCTGGACATCCATGGGATGATAGCCATTACCGACCCCAGTATAATGTTGACCACAGCACAGTGGTGGTAATTCTAGGTTACCTTTGTGCATTCACAGCATTATGTGGATTGACCCCCCTTGGTGAAATACTGGCTCTAACAGGTTTCTTGCCAACGTGTGGGCATTTTGCTCACCTCTGGTAAAATGCTGCACCTTCCGCAGTGGCAATATCTGATGTAGTGTGGGTATCCAGGGTACAGTGGTGCCTAACAAAGCATAATGGCAAACCAGGCAATATGGTGGTGCTTGTGAAAGATGGTAGGCCTCCATTACACATGGTGTCAACACCAGGAACAATGCTAAGACTGTCAGAACTATGGAAACTCCTGGTATATTGAGAGCTTCTTGGTGCCAGAGTTGATTGTGGCAGTAGGATGGTAATTGTTGAGATACAGTGGGGATCCTTGTACCACACCCTTGCCATAATGCTGGCCTCGGCAGTACAGTGATAATTCATGACACGCTGTGTGCACGCAAGGCATGATGGCACCTGCCCTAGCATGATGCTGTCCCAGGCTTAATGGTGATGATTCCTGGCATTCTGAGTATATCTCTAGAATGCTGGGCCAAGGCATGAATGTAGAGGATTTTGAATGCATGATGTTTAAGCAGGTTTAGAGAACATGTAAACCAGTGCAAGTGACGTGTAATATGCATGCTAACACACCACTTTAGCCACACCTCTCCATAACCTAGGACAACTACAGCTTTGTCAATGCCTGGAGTTAGAGAGAAAGTTAGACAACGTTAAAGATTTTGTATTTGTAAATGCTTGTTTCATCTTGCATTTACAGCTCAGACCCTATCTGTGCCGTAATCGTGAATCTAATTACCCTCCATCATACATATTTGTACCAAGAAATAAAATGCCAAAAGAAGTCTGTTTTTAGATTTGTAATAAGACACTATTAGTCTATTAAAAGAAGAACAGATAACGGACCCACGGGAGAGAAAGACGGAATGAATCTAGCTTGGATTCTAGAATGAAGAAGAGAGAGAGAAGACAAAGATAGAAAGAGAAGTAAGATAGGAACATTACACATCTTCCCCTTTATGGAGAAACAAGAAGAAGATACACAGTTCAAAATTATTCAAAACTATATAACATTACGACATTACAAAATCTTTAAAGTGAGCAGGTAACTTACAAATTCTTCTTGAAGGCAAATTAGAAATACAGCAAGAAGTATTGGCATGAGAAGAGACAACATTATCCAAAGGAGTGGTGACAACATTTTCACGAGATGCAGCAGTGATGACATTTTCATGAGATGCAGATGAAATAATATCTGAGGATTAACAAGGACCTTCAAACAAAACATAATCATCTGAATCAGGAGTTACAGCAGTTTTGACATGAATCACAGCTTGTTCGTCAGAGATAGGAACTAGTCTACTTTTGTTCCACCACTTACCATCTTGAAGTAAACAGGCACTAAGTCCAACTTTCAATATTTTATAAGGAGAAGAGAAAGAAGATTCTCCTTTTTTGACAGAAAAGGGTTTTTTGATAAGTACATATGAACCAGAACTGAATTCTGTTGGTTGAGCATGTTTGCGAACATCAAAATGATATTTTTGTTTATACTTGATATACTTTGATACACTTTGTGCTAAAGCAACAGATTGATGTAAAGCATCTTTGTCAGAATTATTGACATACTTTGAAGAGGGAACAGAAGAATGTTGCTCCAACCAAGAAGGCAGAAGTAAAGAGCGAGATTTTCTGCCTCTCAACAACTCAAAAGGAGTGAAATTAGTTGTAGAATGAGGTGAGTTATGATTAAGCATGGGCGAATTTTGCGAATCTGGCGTTCGCGAATTTTGCGAATTTTCGAACTCGCAATCCGCAAAATCCGCGAATTCACGCGAATTTGCGGATTTTTTTTTTGAGTTCGCAAGAATTTTTGCCAGTTCGCGAGGGTTTTGTACCAGTTCGCAATTGCGAACTTACATGTCGGCTCGCAACGGTCGCGATTATGTTGTTTCTACGTCTGGTTCATCATCACAGGTTCCCAGCACCCTCTGTTTCACCCCTGCCACCCTCTGTTTCACCCATGCCACCCTCTGGTACATCAATGCCACCCTCTGGTTCATCATCACTGTAGATTATGGGGGGGAAAAGCAAGCACACCTGCCCTGCTTCAACTGACATGAATTAATTTGGGGTTGATTTATTAATGTGTCACTGTTTTAAAATTCCAGTCTGGCACCTGCTTCCTTATCTGTAATTTGCTTTCTGTTGCAGTGCAATTTTTTTTCCAGGACCTTTGTGGCCTACTTGTAGCTATTCTATGAGCCTGCTGTGAGGGTCAGAGCAGGGTCATACAATTGTTGCAACTAGCAACTGAACTGGGAATTTGCGGATTTTTTTTTGTGTTCGCAAGGATTTCTGCCAGTTCGCGAGGGTTTTGTACCAGTTCGCAATTGCGAACTTACATGTCGGCTCGCAACGGTCGCGATTATGTTGTTTCTACGCTGGTTCATCATCACAGGTTCCCAGCACCCTCTGTTTCACCCCTGCCACCCTCTGTTTCACCCATGCCACCCTCTGGTGCATCAATGCCACCCTCTGGTTCATCATCACTGTAGATTATGGGGGGAAAAAGCAAGCACACCTGCCCTGCTTCAACTGACATGAATTAATTTGGGGTTGATTTATTAATGTGTCACTGTTTTAAAATTCTAGTCTGGCACCTGCTTCCTTATCTGTAATTTGCTTTCTGTTGCAGTGCAATTTCTTTTTCCAGGACCTTTGTGGCCTACTTGTAGCTATTCTATGAGCCTGCTGTGAGGGTCAGAGCAGGGTCATACAATTGTTGCAACTAGCAACTGAACTCTAGAGGGGCCCCAGTCAGGAAGCACTACAGGGAATGGTTACTAATGATGAGTTTGAACTTTTAAACCTGCTGAAAGCTTTCACTTTTGCAAAACGCGTTTTTCTGCAGAACAGCATTACAGCAACTGTAATGCCCCAAACAAGCTTACTTGTGAAAGTTGATTTCTAATCCAAAAGTGATCCTAAGAAAGTCAAAAGGCCTCAAATCCAAAAAAGTGCAGGCAAATGTCAACCTGAGGAGTTATTCTGATAAAAATCATCATTTTCAGAAGGTCTATGCTGCTTGCTAGTGGATTTCTTGTGCAGAATTGCAATTTCTGTAATTTCGCGAGTGCAAGATTGTTGCTGCCCGCCGCACCTACGTGTTCGCAATTGCGAACTTACACAGCACGCCGCAAAATTGTATCACCAAGAAAAAAAAATCGGCTGCGTGCGAATTTGCGGATTTTCAGTAAATTCGCGAGCGTTTGCGGATTGCGAATTTACCAAAAATCCGCGAGCGTAACGGATTTTCCGCCCATGCTTAGTTATGATATGCATTGTCTTTGTCTTTTAGAAAAAGGTTAAAATCTAAACCAGAAGATAGAGAAGTCTGGACACCTTCTTTAAGAAAGCGATTCGCTCTTTCAAAAAGTCCATTAGCAGCAGGACTGTATAAAGCTACTTGAATATGTTTAATGTCCATAGATTTTAAGAAATCTTGCATAGCATTTGATACAAAGTGAGTTCCATTGTCTGTAACTAGTTCTCTTGGAGGACCCGCAAGAGAAAAAACATTTTCAAGAAATTGCAAAGCAGAATGGGTTGAGGCTGATTCAACAAAAGAAAAATATATCCATTTAGAAAAATAATCACTTAGTACTAATAAAAATTTAGAAGAACTAGGCAAGAGATTGAAAGGTCCAGCAAAATCTAAAGCAGTTTTCGTCCAGGGACTGTCTGGTAAAGAAACTGGACGGAGAGGATTTTGTGTAGTCCTCCAATGTTTATCAGAGACAATAGATTGGGGACATAAATCAACAGAAGAAGAAACTTGAGCATTCAAGGAAGGCCACCAATAATTTTCTCAGAGGGGCAGATTTATGAAGGTCTTGCGCCACGTTTACGCCAACGTTGCGTGACGCAACGGCACGGAAACGTGGCGCATCCCTATGCCCTATTTACAACGTGACGCATCTCCTAGATGTTGTACAGCACTGCGCCATGAGGAGGCGTTCCTGCGCAGGGGGGGGGGGCGTTCCTGCGCAGGAACGCCTCCTGAAAGTGGCTGAGTGAAATCTATGAGATTTCACTCAGTCACTTTCAGGGCAATGCTGCGTCAAAACCCTGCGCCTGCATGAAGCAGGCGTAAGGCTTGAGGTAGCATTGAAAGAATAGGCCCCCCAGAGCATTGCTGGAGCTGCGTCGCGCTTGCGACGCAACTCCAGCAATGCGCCACATTTCCGGCACAGATGCGTCACGCATCTGTGCCGTTTTTGCCCCATGGTGCGCCGCATCATAAATGCGGCGCACCATGGGTGGCGTAGCTGTGGCGCACTGTGGCGCACGTTAACTGGCGCATCCCTCGGGATGCGCCAGTTAACATAAATCTGCCCCTTAGTTTTTTACATGTGACGTGACTTCTAAATGTACTGTGTGTGCAATTGATATGAGTTCGTTCCTAAGAGAGGACGGAGGAATAAAACAACCATTTCTGGTACAAATGTCATTTTCTAAAGATAATTCTGAAGATATTTGAGCATAAGGTCTTACATTTTGAGGAACATTGCGAATGGAAGGCCAACCTTTGACAATGAAATTTGAAATTTTCCTTAAATCATGATCAGTGGAAGTGGTTTCAAGCCAATCTTTTTCAGATATAACACTATTTGATGGAGAAGAAGCATCAATAGGAGCCACAACATAGTCAAATTCATCAACAGTGTCATCAGTTAAAGGTAAAGGTAGACGAGAAAGACAATTCGCCCTGACATTTTTACCATCTTGTATATATTTGATAGTAAAATTGTACTCTTGCAATTTTGAAAGAATACATACAAGGCGAGCAGAAGCTTTGCCTAAGCCGTCTCCTTGTAATGGATAAACAAGAGGTTTGTGATCGGTGTATAAAGTGAAAGCATTACCCCAAAGATACATTTTAAACTTTGAGACAGCCCAAACACAGGCTAAAGCCTCTCTTTCAATTGTTGAATATTTGGACTCTGCATCAGACAAAGACCTCAATGCAAAAGAAACTGTATAGTCTTTACCTAAATTTTGTTGACCAAAAAATGCACCAAGACCATTTAAACTGGCAACGACAGTGACTGTGCAATGATGGCCATGAACAAATGGACTCAGTGCAGGACCATTAACCACTAGCTTTTTGACATTATCAAAGGCAGCATTTGCATCATTAGACCAAACAAAATTGGTACCTTTTTTGAGAAGAGTTCTCAAAGGTTGGACAAAAGAAGCGTACTTGGGTACAAAGCGAGAATAATATTCGCAAAGACTTAAAAAAGATCTAAGGGCATCTTTATCATTGGAGGCAGAGCTTTGAGAATGGCTTCAACATTGCAACATTTTGGTTTAATACTTTGCAGTGTAATGGTGTGACTTAAATAATCAATTTGTTCAGCTAAAAAATTACACTTTTCAGGTTGAACAGTAACACCTCTTGAATTTAAAATAGAAAAATCTTTATGTGAAGTGTCCAAATGTGCTTCTTTAGTTTCAGTAAAAACAAGGATGTCATCCTGAAATGCTTTCACATTTAAAAACATCCATGACTTTCTGGAAAACTGAGGCTGCAGAGGCTAAGCCAAAAGGCAACCTCAAAAATTTGTAGGCTCAGAAAGGAGTAACGAAAGTGGTAAGTTCTTGAGAATCAGTATTAAGGGATATTTGGTGATATGCAGAGCAGAGGTCGATGCTACAAAAATATTTAGAGTGACCATATTAGAGAGCATATGTTGGATGTGGGGAAGGGGATGGAAGTCAACAATAATGTTGCAATTAAGAGACCTGAGGTCTACACATAATCGAAGATCTCCATTTTTCTTTTTAGCGAGAACATTGGGAGATACCCACTGAGAAGAATCAGTAGTAGTAATAATACCATCTTCAGTGAGTCTCTCTAATTGTTTTTTGAGATTGTTTCTGACACTGATGGTAACAAGTCTGACCTTGTGGATAACTGGTGTAGCATTGAGTTTGAGCCTGATTACATGTTCAAAACCTTTGATAGTACCAATTTTACTACTGAATACAGAAGGAAATTCTTTTTTAAGTATATCAATGGGAGAAGAATCATTGTCAATAGTAAGAATGGGAAGATCTCCTAAAACAATAGGATTTTTATGGGCAGGTTTAAAAAAATTCCTAATCTAGGTAGATCTCGGCAACCAACCAAATTTCTGCCTCTGAGTGCAACATAAATCTTAGTTTCAGTAGATCTACCAAGAATTTGTAGGAACTCAATAAAGAAACCAAGAAGATCAATGTCTTTTTCTCCAAAAGCTTTTGGAGAAATATCAGGGAAATGGAATGACCCCAAACATTGAAAAATGTGGTATCAGCTAATACAGTAATGGGAGCACCCGAATCAGCCATGACTTGTAGGGATTTGTCATTGATGAAGGCTTGGCAGAACGGTCGTTCATAATCAGATGATTCATCAATGGATAAGAGAAGATTGGAAAATGTATTTATGCACTCAGAAACAGAAGAAACAGAGGCTGAGGTGGAAGGAGATTGTAATGTAGATTGCAATTCACATTGTGAATTCTAACACTTTGAAAGGAAAGACGAGATTTACAAAACTCTTGAAAATGACCTGACCTTTTGCATTTACCACATTTCTTTCCCATGGCAGGACAAGAGGGAACATTAGCAATATGGTTTTTAGAACCACACCTAAAGCAAAAAGTGTGTTTATTATCTTTGTTAATTTTGATGGCGGAAACAGATGCAAATTCAGCATTATCTGAGACATAGCAAATGGGAGAATGACCCTCTTGGCCTGCTAAGTCGTGAGGAGAAATTATTGAACGTTTAATGCTTTTTCCAATGTCAATAACTTCCGAAAGAGAAGGATTGCGGCATGTTAACAGACGCTCTTGCATTCTTTTTTAATAGCAGTTGAAAGCAAATTGATCCCTTATAGAGATATCCGTGTAATTGACGAATTTACAAGTTGAAGCAAGGACTCGAAGAGCAGCAATATATTCTTCAACAGATTCATCCCTGCCTTATTTCCTTTTAAAGAAGCTATGTCTCTCCAACATTACATTTGGTTAATCAGAAAATAGTTTTTTGAGTTTTTCTTTAGATTTAATGTAGATGTTCCATGTGCCATCACCGGAAGTTCTAGGAAAAGGAGATAAATTATTAAACATTTTCTGTGCAGCAATACCAAAGGCATTATAAAGAAGAACATTTTTCCATGCTGGTGATTATTCAACCCCACAAGGTAATTTTGAAAAATATGAATCCATTGTTCCCACACAATTTCAGGTTTACCCGGCTTCTGAAGAAAAGGTGGAGGATGTAAAGCGCTGTCCAAAGAAGACATGGTACAAAAAATAAAAATAAAAGCAAAGCTTCCTTGGATAAGTATTTAAATAATAGTACCATAAGAACTAAGAAAAAGAGCTAGAAAATTATGATACATAAAGCATGCTCTTAAAACTCTTTAAATTTGTGGAATGTTGAAACAATTAAGTAGAATTCTGACTGTCAAGCAGGCATACAGGACTTGAAATAATGTGCTTTGTTTGTAACCAGCAGCAAAATTCCTGAGTGGAAGCTTGTAAAATTTTAATAGTTCTGCACTGATGAAAGAAAAGTTTCAAAAGAACACTGAGACACTGAGAGTGCTTTATTGATGTGGTTGCTGAGTAACAGGGATAAACAATATGCAAATGCAGAGCGCTGGCTCGAGAAGCAGAAGCAGAGTGTTGCTAGGGCGTGTTTGAAGCAGAGCGCGCGAAGAGCCGAAATGTAGCTCACGCTGGATTTGCCGTGTAATAACTGAAGATCCTTAAAGCTCGTGCTGCAAACATACCCATAAAAGCTGAATTTCACCAAAGTTGAAGCGCAAAAACAGTAACGCGCTAATTTAAAGGCAACAAAGCACCGCAAATGAATATAAGGAACAGACCTTGTAAATGACAGTTCGCAGGGATCCTTGGTAACGCTGAGGGTCCTATGGGAAACAAATTGGTGGAATGTTGAAACAATTAAGTAGAATTCTGACTGTCAAGCAGGCATACAGGACTTGAAATAATGTGCTTTGTTTGTAACCAGCAGCAAAATTCCTGAGTGGAAGCTTGTAAAATTTTAATAGTTCTGCACTGATGAAAGAAAAGTTTCAAAAGAACACTGAGACACTGAGAGTGCTTTATTGATGTGGTTGCTGAGTAACAGGGATAAACAATATGCAAATACAGAGCGCTGGCTCGAGAAGCAGAAGCAGAGTGTTGCTAGGGCGTGTTTGAAGCAGAGCGCGCGAAGAGCCGAAATGTAGCTCACGCTGGATTTGCCGTGTAATAACTGAAGATCCTTAAAGCTCGCGCTGCAAACATACCCATAAAAGCTGAATTTCACCAAAGTTGAAGCGCAAAAACAGTAACGCGCTAATTTAAAGGCAACAAAGCACCGCAAATAAATATAAGGAACAGACCTTGTAAATGACAGTTCGCAGGGATCCTTGGTAACGCTGAGGGTCCTATGGGAAACAAATTATCCTTTAAAACACGCTGGTCGGAAGAACAACAAAGTATCTTTGTGAAAGCATCTTAAGCAACGAGCTTTACGTGCCACCTTAACATAAATAACCGATTAGGCATCTTAGAACTGAAGGTAGGAGGTGATGCATGCATGGCGCACTGAGATCTATACGTAAGCAGGGTTCTCCAAAGTCGGTCCTGAAGGACAGGATCCATGTCAGATTTCTAGCATATCCACTTCTATATAAGTGTATTTATCTTAAGAATCTGGCATTGATCTGGCCCTCCAGCTACGACTTTGGAGAACCCTGCGCAAGACGATCAAGATGCTAAAAACTAGCATGTTAAGTGCTATATGGATTGGCAGAGCAGCTTGTAACTGGTCCGCCTATGAACAGGTAGCCTAATTGAGGGAAGCCAACACAGGCTAAAATAATCACTGCTCCTCTAGTTCCACAAATTAAGGGTTATGCTGTTTAAAATACCTATAGTCTGTCAGTCACAATTCAGTAATCTGAGATAGGCTGCAAATTTTCTAAGGCTCATGTTTACGTGTGACTCAGCCTCTGAATTTATAACATATTATTACCCTACTAAAATGTGCTTTATCATCCAAGTTAAAAGATGCATATACAAGGCCATTTGAAAGATACTGGGAAAAATTGCTACGATCTTTAAAGTATAATCCAAGATTCCTTATTACTGAGAGAGGGGGAATACCAAACCGAGTGTGCCAGAAACGTAATGCCCATCACAGAGTAAATAGGCTAGAAGAACCTGTCTTGCCTTCTTTAAACTTCAGGCATTCAAAGTATATGACGTCAGTTCATTTAAAGTTTATTTTGCTGTATATAAATCTTAAAACTAGCAATTTACACTTTAGCATTAAAAAGAACCAACTTAAAAAAAACAATAAAGAGTCGCACAGATACAATAACATCTTTTCCGATTCATATGAAATACTTGTTCTCTAAATTATTTTTATAGGAAATTTCTGGTTTGAGGTTATGTAGTGTTGACAATAAAAAAAAAAAGTGCATTGGTGTGTGACTAGATGAAATGGTCGAAGAACATGAATAATTGTCATTGGTTTCATATGAAAGGTTAACAATTAAATAGCGGAGCACTTCTAATGTATACATATTGATTTTCTCTCTTAATGCTGTGGAATGAGAGAATAATGTTTCATATGACATTGGTTGTTTCAACATAAACTAGGGGGCTTGAAGCATAAAGTGAGCAATACGTATACATTAGGGGAGCTCTGTTATTTAATTGTTAACATGTGGTTTGTGTATGATCAACAATCTTCGCGGGTCTAGCTGGGACACATCGTGGCAACAGATGTGTCTATAGTGTTTAGAGCACCACTGTTGTCTGTACTACAATGCTCTGATGATAGGGATGTGCGACATTTGTACCACTGTTGCCTTTTTGTATATAAATCATATGAAAGGTTAGTTTGTGCCTTTAAATGGTGAACTGTGCCACATCCAAATATCAACAATAAATATCTTTAAAAAAGGCTGCACAACATGAAGTATGGCTCCATCCAAAAGGTAGTCTTGGAGAGTTCCGCTGTCACTGAAGCCATTTATTGATTTGTTTATTAAACAGAGGATCCCTTTTGCTTGAACTTCAGACTACAAACAACATCAAAAACCACGTTGTCTTTGGATCCTACATTTTCCGGCTTACTAAACAGATCAGGGTAACCTAGGTCCATGGCCCAGTGGCATATATAATGTAATATAACAAATACATTTCATGCCAGAAGTCGAATCAACCAATAAGCAACAATTTCCCTATGTATTCTTGCACAGGATTTGCCCACAAACACATCACTAACAACAAGGATTGGCACAGGAATAAGTATTTAGTTATGCAGCACAATACCCTTAGTGCAACAACATCAACTGTTGCATGGCTACACACTTATAAAGTCCCAAGGGCGAGACCTATTGGCTATGCCAATGCTTGTCTTCATTCCCATGGCTAATGGCTGCTTTACTTCTGTTGTTACACAGTACGTGCTTATTAGCCTGTAAGCACTGTTTTCTTTTTTCCTACTTGCCCGTCACCACAAGAGGAAACGCAAGCAATTTCCCCACATGCGCACGCATGCCAGCCATGCTGACCCTGCCCGTCCTCCGACACCCAGAGGTAGGCCAGGAATATGGCGCCGACCTCAATGCTTCCGCCACAAACAGAAAACCAAGCAAGCTGCCGCATGCATGCGCATGCAGGCAACCTAGGGAGGCACCGGCAAGGAGGGTGAGCCTTTCTGCTAAGGAAGTACAAGGGACGCCGCCACAAGTGGAAACGTGAGCGGCTGCCCCCATCTGCAAGCATGCCAACCCTGCACCAGCCAGACAACCAGAGGAGGGGCTTGGTGCTTGGGAATATTGCTGAGATAGCCGCGTTGTGGGAGAAGGTGGTGGGGGGGACGGGTTGTTTGCGTCGCTGCCTTCGACGGAACAGCAGCGGCTGCCTACGTGATGCAACTACCCACCTGAAGCATTTGACTATGGCAGCTCCCATACCGATCACACGAGAATGCACCTCGTGAATTCCACTGTTGCTGCCCCCCATGTGACCGCAGACACCCTGTGGCACATCCGAACTGAGGCAACCAATTGTTTGGGATTGGGCGTATATGCCCTGAGAGGTGTAGGTGTAATTCAGTTCAGTTGATCAGTGGGTGGGTGGGTTGGGGAGGGGGGGGGGGCGGGTGACTGAGGTTGTGGTTCAGGGTTGGTTGATGTAAAGAATGCGCATGAATGATTGAAGTAAAGGCTTTTATTTAAGCTAATCATCCAACATAGTTGTTAGGTCAGGGGGGAGAGCAGGAAGGAGCGTCTGGTCACGAAGGTCATCAGCTGGCATCTGTCAACATTCTAGAATGCTCAGCTGATGACAGGAGAGGAGAGGAGACAGGGTAAGAGAAGGGACAATAGAGTTACAGTAAAAACACAACACATCTCCCTCGTTTCAGGAAACAGTCTTGAAATATAGTAGTTAGTCACATACAAAGTCATCCAATTTGCTCGGCGGTACAACCCTGTGTCCACATCTTGCTCTTACAGGCTCTTTTTCGTCATTAACAGGTAAATGCTCACTGTGGCCTGTTGAGGCACTGGGTACTCTTAGGAACATCACCATCATCCTCATCTTCCCAGAAATCACCCCTACCACCTTTAGTGGTTCTATGCACAATCATTCCTTCTCCATCAGTTCCATTGTGCTTGCCTGGGGCTAACCTTGAGAAGTGCCACACTTTTCCATCGCTCAATAGGGCTGCGTTACAAAACACTTTTTCCACCATGAGGGGTTGGGAAAACGTGTTCTGACCATTGGCTATGAACCCACTCATTTTAACTCGCACCATTTCTCCAACAGGTACCTTTACAGGTTTGCAGCTGTGTTTCATGCCATAGCGAGGCTTACATTCTATTTGAGTCTTTTGTAATCTGCGTTTAACCATGGCTGGTGACCACTCAGTCCTTTTCGCCGCCGTTTGCCAACCATATTGTCCTTGGGCATGAGTGTCCTCCCTATCATAAGCTCAAATGGGCTATGACCTGTGCTATTGCATGGTGTTATGCGGTATGCCCACAATGTTTTGCCAATCTCATTTCTGCACAGGAGATTGTTGTTAGTAGGTAGTTTCAAAATACCCTTAATGACCTGGTTAAACCTTTCTACGACACCATTACCGGCTGGGTAGTATACTGAAGTTGTTTTGTGTGTAATCTTGTTTCTTTATAAGTAGTTAATAAATATCTCTGAGGTAAACTGGGGGCCATTGTCACTGACAATTAATTTGTGCAGCCCTTCCCTTATGAATACATCATCAAGAAATTGTAGAACACTCTGGGTATCCGTTTTTTAACAAAACCCACCTCAGGCCATTTTGAGAAGTGATCGTTTAGGTCTATGGCGTAAACCTATTTCCCCTGTTCTGTAATGGGTCTCATGATGTGTATTCCAATTCTTTCTCATGGCACGTTTGGACATGGTATGGGATGGAGTGGGGGTCTAAACGTGACCTTGGACTTGTCTGAATTGGTGCATTGTATGCAATCCCTTACAACTCTCTCTGTGGCAAGATCCACTCCTGGCCACCAATACGAGTTTCTGATCCTGCTCTTGGTTTTGCCAATACCCAGGTGTCCTTCATGACAAAATTCTAGATTGGTATGTCTGAGTTTTAATGGTGGATTTACTTTGCCGTTCCTTAAAAGCAATCCCTCTTCGATGGAAAGTTCATCATTCACTTCCCAGTATGGTAACAACTCTTTTCCCATATTTTTCTTTAACACCCATCCATTCAATATCATGTTACACACTGTGCCTAATGTCTGATCTTTACTTTGTTCAGTTAACCATTCTTCAAGCGATATGCCATGTGTCTCCCCATGAACACTAGCAACCCATGATTTCTCATCTGATTCACTTCTAGATTCTTGTACCAAAACTAGCATCCGACTCAGGAAATCAGCTACTACATTTCTTACGCCTCGTGCATATTGCACTTCATAGTCATAATCAAATAGTCTCACAGACATCCTTGCAAGTCTTGGAGAAGCTGTATACAATCCCTTGGTGGTGAATACCTTTGTTAGGGGTTTGTGATCACTTCTCAAAATTACTTTGCTTCCCCACACAAATTGTCGAAAGAATTCCAATCCCCAAACGCAAGCCAAGGCCTCATGTTCAATGACAGAATACGTTTCTTCTTTTGGAGTAAGTTAATATGAGGCAAATGCAATGGTGCATTTGGTACCTTTTAAATCAATTTGGGTTAGGACAGCACCTAATCCTCTCCCACTTGCATCGGTTGTTACAATACTCTTTAACAATGGGTCAAATCCTTACAAAGGTGGGGCAGTGCATATGTCCTTCTTTAGCAGGCAAAATGTTTTACCGCAGTCAATTGACCATATAAATCTTTTTTTTTTAGTAACTGTCTCAAAACAAATGTTTTTGCAGAGAACCTCTCAATGAATTTAGAATAGAATTCTATGAGGCCCAGGAAAGAGCTAAGTTCATCTTCATTTTTAGGTTCGGGGCATTTAGAATTGCATTTAGGAGCTCTTTTATTGGTTTGAACAAAGGAGCTCATAAGAGTGTCCCTAGTAAGTAGCCTCTGAATGTGCAAACTTGCATTTGCTATATTCAGCTGCAGGGCCCTTGTTCCCCAGGATCTCTAGTATTTGTATCAGTTTATTGTCATGCTCTTCTTTTGTTTTATCCATGACTAATATGTCATCCTGAAATAACTGAATGCCTTCCACCCCCTTAAATGTCTCCTGCATTAGTCTCTGGACCATCGCAGCAGCAGATGCCAATCCAAAAGGAACTCTCTTAAAACGGAAACACCCGAAAGGGGTGATGAAAGTGGTCAGGCTTCTGCTCTCAGGGTGCAAAGGAATCTGATGGTATGCTGCCTTAAGATCTATTGTCGAAAAGTACTTGACTCCTTTTGTACAAGCTAGCATTTCATTAATTCGGGGGCGAGGAAATTGATGTATTAAGATATTCTCGTTGGGATTGCGGAGATCAATGCACAATCTCAACCGCCCATTGGGGCGTTTCACAACAACCATGGGGGCGACTCATTCAGAAGAATCAAATCTCTCAATAATGTCATCTTGAAGTAATTTTTCTAAATGGTCTTTTACCCCTTCTCTAATGGAGAACGGAACGTTACTAACCTTATGTATTAAGGGAATGGTGTCTTTCTTCATGCAAATGTCATGTTCAAAACCCTTATAATGACCAATGGAGTCTGTAAATACTTTGGGGAATCTTAGTTTGACTTCTTTGCAAATTTCATCCTCACTTTCTACCATGAGAACATGTTTTTCAGTGTTCGGGTTGAGGACAATCCCACGCTTCCCTTGATCTAACCATCCTAAAACTGATGGGCTGACTTGGATACATATAGTTTGCATAAGCCGTCTCTTTTTTTTTAACGTAAACTTTGGTCTTCTAAATCCCTCCAAATTATTATATTCCCCAGTAAATGTTCTCATGGAAATGTCTGGGGGTTCTAACTGTTCACCTAGATTTGGAAAAAACTTTTCCTTCACACTTTTGCATTAACAATTGTGTACGGTGAACCTGAGTCTGCTACAATTGACACGTTTACACCCCAATACACATTTCACAAACTGATTTCTTCTTAACCATACCCTCCTTGTTATCATCAACATCTAAAACACAGTCATCATAAATATTGAGTAAAAACATGTTCATGCCATCCTCATCTGAAAATTTAGAATCTGATTAATCCTCTTTATCAAGGTATCTTACAATTTTGGGTGACATTTTGTGGCATACTTTCTGAAAATGACCCATGACTCTGCAAAAAGAGCATCTTCTGTTTTTGGCTTGGAAATTTCGATCATTAGCTAAATGCCGCATCTGTAGCATTTTCTCTTAGCATTGCTGGAATTTTTGAATTTTCTGTCTTTATTTGGTTTGTCACTGTAATTACTTCTAGCATCCTTAGGTTTTCTGTCACTCACTTTGGCAACAATGTTTTCCTCTTTCTTCTCTTTACTTTCCGCTAACTCAGCTTTGGCGCATCTGCCTGTGAGTTCAGCTCTTCTGACTATATAAATTATAGTTTGTAGCGGATTCTCTCCTTTAGCCCACAGGTAGTCCTGTATGTCAGCATTAGAACTTTGCATGACAATTTGATCTCGAATGAATTCATTGTGAAGGTCACTGAATCGACATGTAATGGCTAAGTTTTTCAATGCTGCAACATAATCATCAATAGATTCATTCTGACCTTGCTTCCAATGAAATAATCTGTATCTGCCCACTCCTACACATAATGCGGTTTTGTAATAGCTATTAAGAATATCTATAGCATTTACATAGGCATCACTCTCATCTGCTGCCCTCGATTTTGTTGATCTATTTGAAAACCTTAATTCCACCTGCACCCAAACAGTGCATCAAGATTTTTTACTTCATTTCAGCTTTTATATCTTTCTCATCCTCAATTGTATCAATGAAGATTGTAAAATGCTCTCTCCATTTCTCCCATTTGATGGGGGTTTCTCCTCCCCAGCTAAAAATGAGGCAGGCGGTGTTAAATTTAGCAAATAACCAGTAGCCATTTTTTTTTTATTTATTTGCGATAGGCTAGGATTTTCAGTAGACGCTTTAGCATAGGAACTATCTTGAATTATGTGAAGTTAATATACATATTTGCAATTTACCTTTACTCAGTTTTGCCGTGCCAATCAGCGCAGATTGCCACTCCAGTATGCTTCCTTTTCTAAGTTTATATGTTGTTCACACGCGGTGCACCCTGCCCTATAAAGGCTAAATGCCAAACTGGGGTGGCATGGTGAGCAAAAGAATGATGGATTTAACCCAGATCTCTTGACTGGGGGTAAATGTTTTGATTTGTTCGGCATTCCGTCCATCAATTGTGTGTCTTTTGCTTTCTCGCCCTAAGCGAGCCAGGTATGCCTAGACGTGGGTCCTGGGCTCACTGTGCTCCTGGAATCAAGCTATCCTGGCTGACGAGGGGTGAAACACCGATACCGGTCCTAGGATGCTTGGTTCCGGTCCAGGGAGGACCTGGCATGGCAGTTCGGGCTGGACTGTTCCCATGAGGCACATGATTTGCATATGACCAGGTCTAAACTGGGGTGGCATGGTGAGCAAAAGAATTATGGATTTAATCCATATCTCTTGACTGGGGGTGAATGTTTTGATTTGTTCGCCATTCCATCCATCAATTGTGTGTCTTTTGCTTTCTCACCCTAAGTGCACCAGGTATGCCCAGACGTGGGTCCTCGGCTCACTGTGTCCCTGGAATCAAGCTGTACTAGCTTAAGAGGAGTGAAACCCTGAAACCGATCCTAGGATGCTTGGTTGCGGCCCAGGGAGAATCTGGCTTGGCAGTTCGTGCTGGACTGTTCCCATGAGGCACAGGGTCAAGACTGATTTGCATATGACCAGGTCTAAACTGGGGTGGCATGGTTAGCAAAAGAATGATGGATTTAACCCAGATCTCTTGACTGGGGACGAATGTTTTGATTTGTTCGGCATTCCGTCCATCAATTGTGTGTCTTTTGCTATAAATGCTTAAGGCTTGAGGTAGCGCTGTGCCGATCGCTGTTTGGTTTCTCTGTAAATCGATAGAGATGATGTGCACATGCGCGTGATCACTGTAGAATGAATGGTGATGTACTGACAGTTACTGCCGCATATGAAGCACACTCAAGATGGCCGCCTTCCGTAGCTTACATGCTGCGTCATTCACCGCTTGACAGTACTCCTCACATGAGAATGCACGGTTGACAGTTGCCAGGTGGTGGTTGACAGATGGCAGTTTGAAACTTTTCCTGTCAGCGCTGCGCAATGACACACAATAAACACAAAGGCAACACTTTTAAGAGTTTTTGAATAATGTGCGAACTTTCTCTTTGATGCTCAATATGCCTTTCACATCATAACTTCAACACGTTAATTTAGTCGCTTTCACCTAGTCAAAATGTCGAAGATGCTTTTAACGCTGACTACGCTGTTCTTTCATCAATTTTGAAGCAAAAGTCTCCCCTCATTCACTGACCTTATATTTTTCCTTAAATACCTTTGTTGGTGAGTGCGGTTGCTCACATTGAATCATCAATAAATTATATTTCTTTGTTCAAACTCCTCACTTGCACGCGGGTTCCACTGTGTTTGCACTCGTCACCAATTTGTAATGAATGCGCATGGAATGATTAAAGTAAATACTTATATTTAAGCTTATCATCCAACACAGCTGTTAGGTCAGGGGAGAGAGCGGGAAGGAGCATCTGTTCACGAAGGTCATAAGCTGGCGTCTGTCAAAATTCCAGACCACTCAGCTGATGGCAGGAGAGGAGAGGGGACGGGATGAGAGAAGGGACAATAGAGTTACAGTTAAAACACAACAGTTGATATTATACGAAGCGCTGGGTGTGTTCCTGCCCCTTTTCCTAAACTGACATTCCCACCGACATTGTGAATTAAAAAAAACGCTTTTGTTCAACCACAAAGTAGGTGATTTTTGTATGTATGCACAGTGCTTTGGCGCACACATTGTAAGTCCAACTGTCAGTGTCTATCACAACCTTTCAAAAGCCAACCAAAGCGTTTCCTAAAGAAAATATTCGGAAACTGTCCACTCACCAAGGATATGAGTTTCCATTCTCTTTCTTGATGAACTACTACCAAGATTAAATCAAATACGGAAGAAGACCGCCACTGTAAAGCGTATATTTTCACACGAATAGCTTGTGGGGCGGGGCCAAGTAGGATGTAAGATGTCTGCCTCCATTGGTGTTGAAAAAGCAGTCACGATTCCACGATGGCCGCGTGTTTGCATCTCTCTTTTCACAAACATCATCTGGAAGTGTTGTGAACCATTTTAGGACACTATTGTAAATTTCCTGATTCATGCCTTTATATAGCTATAAATCACTATGTCCTTATATAGGCATAAGAATCATAACCATATTTAGTCATAGCTCATGCAGTCCAAATACGGCAGGGCTACTTCCACTAGTTCCGAAAATCTACAACAATTTCTTGGAAAACGCGGCTTTAGCAGCTAGGGACTATCCCTTGCTCGAGAACTGACTTGTCCAAGAGCTCATGGAGTTTTCAAAGAACGGAGAGTCTTTAATGACGTTATTATGTCAAACTCAGCAACTTCAAGGCATAAATATGCCCACACTTGCCTTAGCAAACTCACGGTTGTTTGGAGTAGTTCGACTATCTACTTGCCCGAATCGCCCTGCTACTGCAAGTGCCGAAGGAAGCCGACCCTCCACCAGACGCACTGGGAGAGACCCTGTCTTTTTCTCCTGCCGAGAAATCCAGCTCCAGTGTTTCCAAGCTACCCTTGCGGGTTGTTGGGAAATCGAGTGCTGAGCCTGACCTTCTTCGATCCAAACTAAGGTACGGAGCAGATTAGAACCCAAGTGAAATCTTGGACAGATTCTTGGCAAAAGAATAATCTATTTATTCAACACCTCACTTACTTCTTCCCTCATACTAAAATTAGGTTAGGTACACCGGGGTAGGTGTATTTTAGAAGCACCAGTTGAGTACTTTTAGCCTCTGTTATTTATGTGTGTATTTAACTATGGTTTAGGCACCATACAATGCTCTTACAGTATTATTTTATTCTACTCTTTATGCTGTATGCATTATATTTTACAACCAGTTTTACGATTGTAGCAGTACATTTCTTATGCTTGAGAAAGACGACTGTTCAATAAATACTTTTATTGAAAACGCCTGTATCTCCATTTCTCTGCACCTCTGGGGAAACGAAGCATTCACCATTGACTGAGTAAAATATCCATCTATTGTTGCCACTACTCTGATGATCAGTTTTATCATTTGGGAAACAAAGTTGTCATGTTTATGCGGTTGTCAGAAACTAATCCCTTCTTGTGAATTCGAGAAAGTTTCTAGTGACCTCTGAGCTAGCTGGCACTCACAATTAAGTCTAATATATTTGATAGGGATGTATGACGTTACAACGCATACTTTTACCACGCATGCCTTTACAACGCGGTATTTACAATGAATACCTTTACAACGCATAGTGCTTTGGGGTGCTGGATAGTGAATAGTTTAATTTACTATTCCAACTCCAGTCCCCGTGGACACTAGGGAAGGTGTTGGATAGTAAATTAAACTTATTCCCTATCCTAGAGCGCCCCCCAGCGCAATGCGTTGTAATGGTTGTCGTTGTAAATACCGTGTTGTAAAGGCACTGCGTTGTAAAAGTTGCGTCGTAAAGGATGTTTCCAATTTGATAGAGACCTAGTAGACCTCAGTCCTACGTCACATCTATAGGATATGTTATTCCAATTTGCAGAGCCTATTGGGAATATAGGAACTATACTACATGGCGCCCAACATTTGGTAAGGCACTAATTTAAAGCTAGATACTAGAGTAACTCAGTCGTGCTTTTCACAGGGACCCCTTTATCCCGTAAATACTCCAATAGACATCTGGAGTGGGTTAAAGGATAAAATATCCACCATAAACTGAGTAGGATGAAAAATCCTATGTATTAGTTTTGGTTTTGTTCAACGTTGAAGGATACAGTGTTCCAAAATATTGTGCACCTTATGTTTATTTCATTGAAACTTGCTCTGCAAACTTCCTAAACAAAATGTCAGACGAAGAAAATCCTGGGAGCAGTGGAATTGCAGTAAATGCAAACCCACCAGGTTCATGACGACGTGGATGCTATAAACATCCCGGAAAATGTGCATTCTGTCCATGAGGAAGGAACAGATCTATTTGAGAGTGGATCCTTGTAATGTAAATCTCGTAGAGTCTTATTATGAGGGTGTTATGAGTGTTAGCATGAGACACTAAAACACACCAGTGTCTGGAAATGGATTATAAAAAGGGGATCTTGAGTCTCCCAAATTGTCTATTTTCAAGCAGTCAGCCATGGCTGTACCTCGACGTGGAGAAGTTCAACAAGACTTCTGCCTTTTGTGACCAGGTCTGGGGATCAAGGTCCAGAAGTACCTTTAGCTTGAGGAGATTTTCCCTGGTACCAGGGACACAGGTTAGATAGCCAGTGGAGAGAGCATGGCGTGCCCACTTGCCTGAGGTGAGATAGAGTCTAATGGCAAGGAGGTCATGATCATTGTTGGGATAAGGAAAAAGCAAGGTGCTGGTTGTCTCTTTGGCAATGGTTTGAGTGCCCCAAGCTAAGTGTCAGGACCAGAAGCCTTTATTGCTTGGACCACGTCAGCTATGTTGCCCAAAGCAAAAGCTGCATGTCAGTCTAAGGTCAAGACTGGGACCATTCTCCTTGTGCAGGAACAGAAAAAGGTATTTTGCATGAAAGGACAGGGAAGCCACAGACTGAGGAGGTAATCAATTCTGCTCCAGAAGGAAAGGGGGATGAGGCTTTCAATGGGGAACAGGTGTGGGAATCTAGGCACCTTCAGAGGTGAAGGGTTTGTTAGCTACTAGAGTGCCTACCTGAGATGAGTCCGCAAGGCACAGAATCAGTGCCCTACAGGAAGAAGAGGCCAGGAATGGATCAGCAAATGCGTGGATGATAAACGTTAAGTTAGCTGAGATAATGGCATACGCTACAGCCAGCTGGTGAATCCTGAGCCAGGTTCTAGTAGATGGCTAGTGGTTCCACTAGTGACATAATGTTTTTGTCAGAGGCCCACATTTTGCCATTAGCAGGACACATGGACATTAGGAAAACCCAGGGTAAGTCAGATTTTCTGTTCTACTAGCTCGGGATGTGTAGAAGCACAGAGCAGTTCTCTAGAACCTGTTCTTCTTACCAGGTATGTGATAAGTGCCGCTGCCAGTGGTAGTGTTCCATTTGAGCCTGTGAGAATATAACACGTTCATTCATTTGACCTACCTCACAGTAAGGCAACAAATATATCTTGGTTGTGGTGGATGACATCACCAGGTATCCAGAGACATGACTGCCAGAGTGGTAAGGAGAACTCTCTTAGAGATATTTTCTAAGGTTGAATTTCAAAGGATGGGTATTTCTGACTTTGGAACAAACTTTGTCTCCTCTCATATAAGAGAGATGTGGGAGTAAGTTTTGTGAAGTTTTGTGACTTACCATTTCTCTAGTGCATACTACCTAAACACCAATTGGTGAGTGGAGCAGTTTAACAAAGTACTGAAGAGCATGTTAGGAACTTTGCCAGTGTACCTCAGGAGTAGGTCAGATCTTCTCCTGGCATGCCTCTTGTTTGCTTATGAGAGATTTGGCAGAAGTGCATAAAGTTAAGTCCCTTTGAACTTTTGTATAGTCCGCTTACTTTAGTCGGAGAAGAGTGGGAAGGAACCTCAGAGTCTCCACAGAAGATGTGGTGGACTATAGGATTGGCCTCAGGAAGCTGATGCCACAATACATGAGTCAGGCAAAATAAAATGTTGAGGCTAGATAAGCCCTGATGAAAGAAAGATATGATCAGAAAACTACACTGACTTGGTATCAGGAAGGTCAGGAAGCATTGGTGATGATGTCTATGTGTCTCAGGGCTTTGAAGGGCAAATGCAGGAGGCCATATATGGTAGTTCAGAAGATTTCTAAGGTAACTACTTGGTGGACAAAGATGTCACAAGGGAACCCAGGAGTGTGTTCCACGTGATCCAGCGGAAGTCTTACCTCTGTAGAGATTACACAGTGAATATTATAGCTATGGCAGATGATGTTGTGGAAGACAGTGAGCCTCTTCCTGACCTGCTACATAGCAACATGAAGGATTGCACTGCAAAAAGGATTAAGTTAGCTCCTGAGTTAATTTCTGAGAAGCAGGCAGAATGCAGAGAGGTGGTAGGACACATTTTCAAACTGTTTTGCTTGCTTCAGGCTTGCCACTGCGTGTGTGCATGACATAGACACAGAATAGCAGAACGTACAGAATGTCTGATCAGGGTTCAGAGATGCATTAGTCAGGAAGTTGCCAAGTATTTGGACCTGGGGATCATTGAGAAGTCTCATAGTCCATTGTCTAGTCATGTGGTGCTAGTAGTGAAGCAAGAATTTACTGACTTGGAGTTCTGTGTGGATTACTGATCCCTCAGTGAGGTAACCGTGTCCTATGACTATTCAATTCCAAGACCATATGAGCAAGTGGATTGGATAGGTTCTGCAAGGTACCTGAGCACCTTTGATTTTGCCAGTGGATGCGGTAAGATTACCTAAGCACCAGATACCAAAAAATGAGTTTTTCTGTGCCAGAGAGGTTATATCAGTTTAAAGTGATGCCCTTTGGGTTGAAGAACGATCCTGCCACTTTTCAGTGACTGATGAACCATGTTTTTGCAGTCCTGAAGGAGTACCGTGTGGCATGCCCGGAAGATAGTGCGATGTTCAGCAATTCATTCAAGTATCAGGTAGGGCTTTTCTTGGTAGTATACATTGGGCATGAGAAGGAAAACCTGAAGATTCACCCATTGGATGTGAACATTCAGTTGGTGATTGAGTGGGAAGTTACTATTACCCAGACTGAAGTGAGGACCTTTCTAGGATTCACTGGGCATTGCAGTAACTTTATGATAAGCTATGGATGTATAGTTGCACCATTGACTGTTTTGACTCTCAGAGCAGCCCAAGATAAAAGTCTTTTTTTTTAAAGTTTTTTTAACAAACTTTTTTTAAGATTCACAAAGGGGAAGGGGCTTAAGAGGACTACTTTCTTTTTTTCTAAATGCATTACCACCCTAACTCCAGAGTAAGTAACATTTCTATGCTTTGCAACCAGATTACTGTTGCAAACCATTGATACATCTTATCTCAAGTTGCAATTTGGAAGGGACACCTATAATACACCCCTACCAAATTGTGAATCAGTATCCATTTACAATCCCATTTTAGGAGTTGGTAAAAGTTTACCGACTAGTATGATGGGATTAATACATAATAACATTCTATTTTACTGTTCCAAATGAACCAATTTTGCAAATTGCAGTGTTTGCGAATGCAACATAGGCTTGTACATCAGGAGCTACTCATGTCTGGACCCATAAAACCTGTGAGCACTGAAAAAGTTGTGAGCATGCCCCAATTGTTTCCTCTTGCATGAATGTGGTAGAAACCACGGGCCCTATTTACATGATTTTGACGCACAGCAGCACAGCAAGTCTTCCTGCTGCGCTGCGTACATCAAAATAAAAGGGCAGGAATGAGCCGTATCTACAAGACACAGCACATTCCTATCCTTCTCCACTGTGCAGGTGCACAAACAGCAGCCAATCACCAGTGCAGACTACTGTGCGTCAAATTGCAAGGATGCTTGCGCTGAGAGGATGATTGTTTTTGTGCAAGAAGGGAAACTTTTCAGTACAAAAACAATAATTAAAGGCATGTTCCTTGTTCTATAGAAAGAGGGGAAAAAACAGGTAAAATATAAGTATTTCTCCTCTTTGCGCCTCCTTAAGCCTCCCCTGGGGAAGTGTAGGATTATGACGCATTCCCAAGTTTACAAAATGTTGTAAATCTAGGAATGTGTCACGCTGCATGGTTTTTGCGTTGGAACACCCAGAGCAACACTCATTACCCGCCCCTTTCATGCAGAGTTATGAGTTAAAGGGACACATATTTACAATGTCATGAAAAATCATGCAGGGTGATTTTACATGGCCTTGTAAATATGGGTAAGCCTCCGGTGCGTCATTAAAAGTGATGAACTGGCAGCCCAATGTGCTTGTAAATAGGCCTCCAAATGTCTACTTAATAGCTGGGTTTTTAATGTGCCAAGTGCTGTCCTTGTCTTCCTGTATCACTAACCTTACAAGCATGACATACTCGGTATTTGGTACAGAAAAGCGGGATATGTAGTGAGCCCAATCACCTTGGTGTGTCTTTACATCTATGTAATACTGCTCCACATGTCTTAATTTCTGTTTTCTCTCTATCCATACTAATCCTCCATACTAATATAATAAAGAGAGAGCCCAAAGATTTGAGGTGGGTAATCTCAGGAACCACAGCACCAATCACAACACCCAATACAGCATTGGAAAGGGCAGTTGCAGCAGAAGGACATAGGCTATGCAGACGCCCAATATATACATTTAAAAGGTAAAAGAACCGTGCCAGCAAAGTAGTCCCTTGTGGGTGTGTCTGGATTGTGCTGTGGGCGTGTGCTGGGGGCGTGACAAACGCTGGGGGCGTGTGGTACATTCCGCCCTTCATGCCATGTCTCATATCATGTGCTAATCCCACCCTCCTCCCTTTAAATACCCCTGTACCCCAAAACCCAAACCTACCCCTGAACCCTAAAAATACCCCATACCCCAAAACCCATACCTATCCCTAAACCCTAAAACTACCCCTGTACCCCATAACCCCAAACTATATCAGAACGCTTAAAATACCCAAACATCCCAAAACATATACCTCAGTACCCCAAAACATATACCCCTATACCCATACTTACCTTATCCAAACATTAAAAGAAAAACATGCTTTTACCATTCATGCATTTACGACAAATTTTGTTGTAACTGTATGCGTGGTAAAAGTATATAAAATGTAATGTCATGCGTTATAATGGCATTGCGGAGTCATGGTATTTTCGTAATGAAAGTATGCGGAGTGATGGTATGCGGAAAGGAAGTTGCGGAATAATGGGTGTTTACCCTCCCCCGGTAAGTACATTGGTGGCACGGCGGCCCACATCTCGAGCAACATACTCATATTTTTTCACCACCCATTTGAAAAATGCACAGGTCTCTCTCATTGATTGCCAGCACCGACATACACTTTTAGACACACCACCCGCCACAAGTTCTAGAATTGCGAACTTTAGACCTGGGAGCTGCGTTCCAATCTCGGCATCAGCTCAACATCCTGTGATTCCAGGCAAATCACTTTGTCTCCCCGTACCTACCACAAATGAATGTGTTCTACTGTAATGTAAATTGTGCTCATGCCATGTTGTCGAGTTTGCGCTATATAATATTGCAAGGAAAAATAAAGTAGAGAAACTCGAGTTCAAACACTACTGAATGCGCACTCTTAAGTGCATCAGCAGTGCACTATGAATTGGAGCGTTTCACAGGCCGGTCACATATCAGAAATGCTATCAAAACGAAATCCTACAAAACAATATACTACTGGCGGGCAGCAATTCATACCCGGCCAACGTCGGGACGGGCTGCTAGTTTTAAATAAATGGAAATGCCGACGATATAGCATTTGCAACCAGAGTTACAAGTTACTGTCACATTAATCTTGTCGTACTCAAACTGGATGAAATTTACCACTGCCATATTTAATTGCCCCTACCCCATCCACATCGAGGCTGTCCTTTATGCAGTGGGTTTGATTGGGCGCCCAGTTATCCTGCAAATCCAAGTTGATAAGCAAAACGTGTCCATGAGAATGTGACTGAGACGCATACTTGCCATGTTTGAAAATCAGCGACATTAATGCCATACTGGTGAAGGCAGGTCAATATTAATATGTGGTTATCATGTAGAGGCTTTGAAGATTATCGAGAACATTTGATATATTTGAGTAGTTTTCCACTTGAAAGTCAACATAATAGTAAGTGAGGGGCATATTATCAAGAACAGGCGATAAAATTATTGCCGCTTTATCGGCTGGAAACTGCAGATAAAACATCGATAATGGGCTTGATAATATGCCCTTGTGAATTCCCATAGCAGCCCAGGTTAACACCAGAACCTGGGCTGCTATGGGAATTCACAAGGGCATATTATCAAGCCCATTATCACCGCTTTATTGGCAGTTTCCTGCCGATAAAGCGCGATAATTTTATCGCCTGTTCTTGATAATATGCCCCTATATTTTTCTCAGCAAGCTGAAGGGGCATATTATCAAGAACGGCGATAACATTATCGCCGCTATAGCGACTGGAAACTGCCGCTATAGCGGCGATAAGGGGCTTGATAATATGCCCTTGTGAATTTCCATAGAAGCCCAGGTTCTGGTGTGAAGGAAATCAAACCTGGGCTTCTATGGGAATTCACAAGGGCGTATTATCAAGCCCCCTTATCGCCGCCTTAGCGGCAGTTTCCTGCCGCTAAAGCGGCGATAATGTTATCGCCGTAACATGGTCCAATGCGTTTCTTTAGTTTATAGTTTATTTATTTGTAAAGCGCGAACTGTCGCTCCGGAAGGAGCATCCTGGCGCTAGGGAGAGTGAGCAGAAGAAAAGATGACGTATTAGATTGCTGCTAGGACTGATGCATCTGTTGCATTAAAAATCCACGTTTTCAGTGATTTTCTGAAATGGATTTCTGAGGATTGAAGTCGAAGTACTTTGGTGAGGGCGTTCCAAGCCTTGGATGCTAGGACGCTGAGTGATTTTCCACCCTTGGTCTTATAGTTGAACTTTGGTATTTTAATTAGGTTTGATCCAGCCGATCTTAACGCTCTATAAGGAATGTAAGGTGTGAATTTTTTCAAAAGGTATTTAGGGCCAATATTATTTAGGGCTCTAAAAGTCATAAAAAAAATTTGAAAAAGAATCCTTTTGTGAAGAGGGACCCAATGCAGTGTTCTGAGGGCAGCTGAGGTAGAAGATTTACGGGGAAGTTTTAAGACAAGTCGTGCTGCGGCATTTTAAACACTCTGAAGTTTTTTTTAGCGTTTGTTTCTTTATTCCAGCCATCAAACTATTACAGTAATCGAGCCTTGAAAGTATAAGGGCAACTGTCACCGACTTTCTAGATTTTACTCGGAGGAAGTCAACAAATGTATTTAAAGATTTTATGATGCTGAAGCAGCTTCCTGCTAAGCTCCTTGCGTGGTGATCAAAGGCGAGTGATGAGTCAAAGTGAACTCCGAGATTTCTTGCAACCTCTACTGTTTCCAGGGGAGGGGTAGTTCCTTCTGGCCACCAATCACTAGGAATTAATTTTGTTTTTTTGCCTATTGGCAGTATTTCGGTTTTACTCGAATTGCATTTTAAGTGTTTATCTTTCATCCACTGAAAGACATTAGACAGGCAGTTACGGAAATTCTGTTCTGCTTCTGAGGAGTTTTTTTCCAGACTTACAATCAATTGGGTGTCATCGGCATAAGATGTAACCTCGATGCCGTATGGCTCAATGAGTGAAATAAGAGGGGCCATATAAATATTAAAAAGCAAAGGGCTCAAGCTTGAGCCCTGGGGTACTCCAGAGGTGATTTTCATGTCCATGGAGATATAAGACCAAGTGATATAGTTTGTGTGCGTTCAGAGAGGAAGGACGTAATCCAGTTGAGAGCAGTGTCCGTTATCCCGCTATCTCTCAACCTTTCGATGGGGATGTTATGAGAGATAGTATCAAACGCCGCCGAGAGATCTAGTAAAATTAGGACGGCGTTCTTTCCCTTATCTTGTATAGTTTTAATAGAATCTATGAGTTCTTTTAATGCTGTTTCTGTGGAATGCTTTGGTCGAAAACTTGATTGTTGGTGGTGAAGGTTATTATGCGTTTCCACATTGTATTGTATTGTATTGTATATTGGATTTATATAGCGCTTATCACCCAGGGGTCTCTAAGCGCTTGCCTTGGGAACCCGTCCTGGCTTTTCCCTGTGAGATAGCTCCTACAGGGCATCCCCAAGGTGAAAGCCAGGCATCCCGCCGCAGGGGGCCGTTGTGGAGATTAAGCAAGATTAATGCCCAGAGTTGCAGAGTGTGAACCCATGATTACGTCAGGCACCGAAGCGAGAATTATCGAGCCCGTGGACATTTGAGCTCAAACCCCTGCCGCGTCGGGAATTGAACCCTGGTCCCGGGTCTGACCTCTGCTTCAGGGTCTGCCTGCTCTAACCAGTGAGCCACACTTCTCCGGTAAAACATCATTTGTTAGATCTAGATGCACCATTTGTTCTGTTATTTTTCCTAAAACTGGTAAAAGGGATATAGGGTGAAGATTAGAAAGTTCAGTGGGGTCTCTATTTTGTTTTTTCATTGAAGGTTTCACTGAGGCTTTTTTCCATTCCTGAGGAACTGTGCCTGAACTAAGAGAGGCATTGACTATGTTATTGATAATGGGGTTCAAGATAGCCACAATTTGGTGTAGGATAAGAGGAGGGCAGGCATCTGAAGGAGATGCTGATTTGCATGACGAGATAGCCTCGCATGTCTGTGCTAGGGTAACCTGTTTAAAGGAACTAAAAGAATTACCAGAGGTTACTGTGGAAATTTCTCTTATATTATTCCCGACCAAAAAGTCATCCAACAGGAAGTCCTTCTGTATAAGTTTTATTTTGTCCTCGAAATAATCTGTGATATAGTCACAGAGAATTTGGGAGGGGGGAATATCTGTTTGCAGGGCTTTAGGATGAGTAAAAGATTTTCTATAGAGAAAATAGTCTTGTTCTTTGTTGGGCATCATTAATTTTTTTTGTAAAATAATCCTTCTTGGCGATTTTTATGTGTGTATGATGCATTCCTAAGTTTTATAAAAAGTATTTTAGCGTTCTGGTCATAATCTTTCCTCAATTTTCGCTCACCATTTTTACACAGGAGGTGAGCTTCTGTCAGGGCCGGCGTGTACCATGGGGCACTTATCTTTTTTGGATTATCCCTCTTGTATTCCTTTTTGCTTTCTGTGGGGGCAAGAGCACTAATTATTGATTGCATCCACGTGTGAAAAGTTTGAGAATCTTGTGCCACCTCTCCGGTAAGAATTGGAAGCTAAGAATGGACTAACTGGCTAAGATGAGTGTTTTTAGCAATTTGTAGCCAGTTGAGTCTGGGTTTAGAGTGTCGACTCAGCTTTCCAATATTGGTAGGGAGAGGGGAATGTATGTTAAAAGGAATAAAGAGATGATCAGTCCAAATTAGATGGATGGGTGTCAAGGTCTCCAAATGGGGAAAATTGGAGCAGACCCCATTCAGAGTATGTCCTGCTTGGTGAGTTGCGGTACCTATTGTTTGGGTCCAGCCAAACATTTCTATGGTTTGAAGAAAATTATTCACGTAGGGTTCTCCCATGGATACTAGATGCAGATTAAAATCACCTAGGAGCGTGAAATGAGCATATCTAAGCAGGTGCTGTCCTAGAGATTCCCCTAGAGATTCTCCTAGAGATTCTAAAAACCTCCTGGGGCAACCTGGTGGGCGGTAAATTAGGCCTCCTGTAAAGGTAAGAGACGCATTTAATCCTATATTTTCAGCCCCTTTAAGTTGTTCTAGATTAAAAGTTGAACAATGTAAGGAGTCTCTAACTATTATTGCCACCCCGCCTCCCCTTCCATCTTTCCTATCAACTCGGTGTATGGCGTGGTTGTGAGGTAGCGCAACTGCAAGATCTGGGTTGCTCCATTCTTTAAGCCATGTCCCAGTTACGAGCAGAAAGTCTAGGTTGTGGTCTAAAATTAGCTCTTTAATGTCCTGGTTATGGCTGCCCATGGAGCGGGCATTTATAAGCCCTAATTTAAAACTTGTTTGTGCTTCGGATGTTTGATCCAGAGTTTCGGACTTGTACTGAGGCATGGTCCAAGAGCAAAATCTACATGAAACAGGCCCCCATATGTAGTCTATGGGGATTCTACAACTACAATAAGAATGTCTATTAAGTTCTCTAAGAGTGTTGGCATGGTATACAATACCAGGGTGGTTTTGGGTAGCGTGGCCCACGCCTGCCACGATCTTGGCGCGGCGGGCGCAGACGAGCTTGCCTTTGGCGCGCCCGCTGCGCGCGTTCGCAGCCCGTCCGGCCCCGCATGTGATTTAAATAGCTGGCCGGACGCGGGAACCAGGTGTGTGTGTGGGACCCGGAAGTCAGGCAGTGTCTGACAACCGGAAGTCAGGCAAATGCAACGCTCAATTTAAAACTACCAAGCATCGAGTTTTAAAATTGAAATGCGACTTAAAAACACAGTAAATAGTAGAGGGCACGAACAATAAGGAAAATGCTAATGCGCAAACTTAAAAATCAGGACACATTTTTTTTTAGCGAAGATGAGACTTAAATTAACACGAATAAAAAAAGCGATTTTCGAGCTTGACTTTCGTTTTTTTTTAATAAAAGTAAATCAATTCAATCACGAACTCAATAGATTTCTCGCAGTGTCTCCAATGGTGAGGGAGAAAACTCTCGAGTTATATTTTGCTCAAATCGTTAATACACAAGCGATGCCGTTTCTTATGTAGGCGTTATATCTCTAATCTGCCACTAGATGGCAAACTTGCGCCTTTTTCGTTTCTGACTATTTATTGTTATTTTGGTGCTAGTAATGATGATTATTGTTATTATTTGTGTTACTTTTATCATTTGCGTTTATAATCTTACAGGTTTGATTAATAAAAATGACGTTGGTGTGTAACACTGACCTATGCTCTTCATTGCTTTTGTACCTCAAACTTAGATTGGAAAATGAACTAGCATCATTTATATACGTATACAAAATATCACCAAGTTTAGAAGTACAATTCGGGATTGTTTTTAACATTTGTACCTTTTTTTCTGACTGTTTAACTAACTTTATAGCACATTTTGAGCTACACTCAGTACAGCATGTACATGATTATTTGCATAATACATCAAATTCTGTCTATTTGTAATATGATTCGTGTGCAGTGTTGGTGCAGCGTTTGTCAGTAAGTTTATCACTGTAAAAGTAAGTAGCAAATTGTTGATAACCCCATGTGGCAGACAGCTTTGCGTCCTCCCAAACAAAAACCATAAGGCAACACCAGATCTTACGGTCCCCCCCCCCCCCACGTCTCCTGTATCCTAATCGATACGAGATCATTAAGTAGGAGCAGAAACCAAATCTATGACTTCATATTTGACTCTAACCAGGAAATCATATTTATCAAAGAATCTTGGGGCATATTATCAAAGGGGTTTATCTCCGCTTTTTTGGCTTTAGAAGCCAAGAAAGCGGAGATAAAATTATCTCCCTATTACCTAGCTGTCGCTAACACCAGTTAGCGACAGCTAGTAGGAGATAGCGACCATCTTGGGCCCCACTTTGCATGTCAGTGATATTTATCACTAATGACATGCAAAGTGGGCGTGACAAGATGTTAGCGACTGGAAACAGTCGCTAACATCGCTATCTCCTATTACCAAGTTTTGGCGATATTCGCGCTAAGCGTGAATATCTCCAAAAGCTAACACCTGCCCTTAGCAGTTCTTAGCCATGTTATCCAATGGGAGGTGGATAACATGGCTAAGAGCATTAGCTCGGTAATGCATGAATATCGCTGACTTTTCAGCGATATTCATGCATTGCGGCCGATTTTTATCGCATTTGCGATAAACCTTGGTAATACCAAGGTTTATCTGCGATAAAAATCGGCGCTGCTCAGCGGTAAATTTTTGTCTCTAACCAAGCAATAGCGATAATTATCGCTATTGCTTGGTAATATGCCCCCTTAGCTGGGAGAATATACCTCTTATCATCACACAAGGCCGTCCCTGTGCACCACCTAACTCTTAATAATAATGGGGGACTAGCTGCGGTAAGCCAAAACTCCCCACTGACCTCCAGCATCACAGATGTCTCAAAATTAGAGAATTTGTCATTACTCGTGTGCTGCTTTCATATCACTGTAGTGCTGTGAGCCTATGAGCGCTAGGACCATTGTGGTACTGGGCGTACTCAACAAAGGAATTACATAACTTGCTGGGAGGTGTTAAAATGTGGTGATTAACAGTTATGATGAAATGAGGCTGCAGTGTGTGATCGTATGCTGAGGAATAAAGACATCTGTTACAGAGCTCTGTGTGTGTCGTATTCATTTGCATGCTCTTGGGCTGGGGAGGGTACTACAATCATGATTTTTTCTGCCTCTGTCATTTTCATTGATCGACCACCCCCGACAAAACAGATCAGTAACAGGATATCAACCACACAAATATCGTGGCACGGAAATAGCTTGTCAAAAAAATTGTTGACACAAATATCGTTTTCCTATACTTATAAAGGTATGTTCAAAAATATCAAATAAACAATATAATTTACACTAATTAAAAATATATCACTTTTGCAATAAATACACAGTTACACATATTAAAGCATGCCAATTTTAGTACATAACTATAACATAATGTATATTACATCAATTTAAGTTACATTTAATATTAAAAATAAATATATACTTTTGTAAACATACACACATAAAAACATGTGTACATATCTATAAAACAATGCATATTACACATACATTTTTTACATTCTATTCGTGTTTGTGTTTTTTAAATGTACTAATATAAAAAATACACACACACGCAAAAATATATATATATATATATATATATATATATATATATATATATATATATATATATATATATATATATATATATATATATAAAAAAATAAAAACATTCAGAAAACCTTAAAAAGAACATTTTCTAAACATATTAATAACAAAAAAAAACATACACATATATATATATATATATATATATATATATACAGATAATATGCAATTTAAAAACTAAACAAATAATAATATTACATAAATCTAAACAATAATAAAAATATAGTAAGCTTAGTAAAAAATAGACATATGCAACAGTAGTGAAAGCGTTGGACTCTGGAAGTGTGAAATGTACTATTTAGCAACAAAAAGGGGTGGTTGTTCTTATAAAGAGAGAAAAAGTGGTAAAAGGTTGGAATATAAAAATTGAGGGGATATTCCTTATTAGGAAGTGTTGCCCTCACACACCCATATGGATATCATGATTCGTCATCAGGTTTGTAGCTCCGGCCCCTTGAGGAGCTAAAGCCTAATGATGTAATTTCTGCACAATTTACACATTTATTAATACATTAAAAATGTAATTAAAAATTAATAATTAATTGATCATTCATTATTACTTTACTCAATTACCTTCCCACACTATACCCCTACAAATCCAACACCCCACACCTTTAATATTAAAAATAAATATATACTTTTGTAAACATACACACATAAAAACATGTGTACATATCTATAAAACAATGCATATTACATATACATTTTTTACATTCTATTCGTTTTTGTGTTTTTTAAATGTACTAATATAAAAAATACACACACACGCAAAAAAAAAAAAAAAAATATATATATATATATATAATATATAAAAAATAAAAACATTCAGAAAACCTTAAAAAGAACATTTTCTAAACATATTAATAACAAAATAAAACATACACACATATATATATATATATATATATATATATATATATATATATATATATATATATATATATATATATATACAGATAATATGCAATTTAAAAACTAAACAAATAATAATATTACATAAATCCAAACAATAATAAAAATATAGTAAGCTTAGTAAAAAATAGACATATGCAACAGTAGTGAAAGCGTTGGACTCTGGAAGTGTGAAATGTACTATTTAGCAACAAAAAGGGGTGGTTGTTCTTATAAAGAGAGAAAAAGTGGTAAAAGGTTGTAATATAAAAATTGAGGGGATATTCCTTATTAGGAAGTGTTGCCCTCACACACCCATATGGATATCATGATTCGTCATCAGGTTTGTAGCTCCGGCCCCTTGAGGAGCTAAAGCCTAATGATGTAATTTCTGCACAATTTACACATTTATTAATACATTAAAAATGTAATTAAAAATTAATAATTAATTGATCATTCATTATTACTTTACTCAATTACCTTCCCACACTATACCCCTACAAACCCAACACCCCACACCTGAAAAAAACCTAATTATATTTACACAATTTGCCTAATTAATTGACATTTAACTAAATAATAATACATAATTAATTATTAATTATTTAACTCATTACTTAACTAACTTCCCACCCCATGCCCCTACAAACAAAACAGCCTACACCTAACAATTTACATAATTAATTGTCAATTAACTAATTAATATTAATCAATTAATTATTAATGAAACAATTATTACTTAATTAACCTCCCATCCTATACCCCTAGAAACAAAATTATCTACTAAATATCTATTATTAATTAAAAATTAATTATTAGTGAATTTATCCCTAATTAATTAATTAACTTCCCAAACTGAGCACCTGCAAACCTCATAACCAGCTTTGACGTTATAAATCGCTATTAACAATTAAATAAAAAAAAATCACTTAAAATTAAAAAAATATAATTTTAAATTATCAACAACAATCATACAAAAATATATAACATATACAAATAAACTATGAACTAAAACACATACAAACCATTAAAAACAATATTTTTACAACAAAATGATTGCAAACAATATTAAAAACACAGATATTCTTGCAAACTATATTACTTCCCAAAAAATCTATTTTTTTGTCTACGATATTTCTGCACCACAATATTGATATTAAAAACTTGATATTTGTGTAACTTGGTATTAATAACTCGATATTATGTCCAAATACCCCAAAAAGCACATCTTTCCTAGATTTTTCACTAACTCTAAATTACATATCACTATTGATAAGATGGAAAAAGGGGGGAAATCACACATTTATCAACTGGTACAGAACACAGACTAGCCTGCCCAACTGATACAGGAAATTAAAAAATGATCAAATAAATTATGCAAGGGGACTATTCCGGAATAATTCTTTATTACTTATAAAGATTCAAAAATTCTCAGCCAACTCATGTTTTACAATATTTGTCGCTTCATCAGGGCCATACATTTTTATATGATGTTCACTACAGTACATACATAAAATAAGACGTAAGTACACTACCATTCATTTATAATATACACATACAAAATTTCCACAGGAAAGGATATACATATATTATTTTGGTCTCCAACCTTTTTTCTACTGAGTGCTACGTAGGTTCAATGAAACGTATTGAGAGCTACTAATATTATTAGTGTTGTATAATCTCAATTTTGTATATATATATATATATATATATATATATATATATATATATATATATATATATATATATATATATATATATATATATATATATATATATATATATATATATATATTAATTCAACCAAGCAAAAGCTTTCTAATTTAAGAAGCTGGGCTGCACGCAAGTGCACCAATCAGAGGCAGCCGAAGAGCTACAGTAGGTCACGAGCTTCTGGTTGCAGGTTTAAACTCTCCCACAAATACATTTTCAGATAATCCTTCAATAAATTCACATATTTCTCATTCATTTTCTCATACAGATCCAATTATTAGATATCCATTTCTGAAACATGTGTTGGCCAAATATTTTGGAATCCCATGCATAATAAAGAAGAATTACTCAGGAGTAGTGCTCCCCACATAGTTTAGTTTATAATATCACGAATACCTATATATCTTGGGTTTTTCAACGCCTGGTTCGATGAACCGAAACTTCTATACCGCATCACTCCTCAATAACCTTGAAGGACACAATTTCCATCAGTTAGTTATTGAGCCCACATACCCTACTAATCAGACCTTTAGTAAAATTGTCGTCTTTATAGCAGTCATCAGAATTAGAGGAAACAATCCCATTGCTTGGAGTGATCACAACATTAACTTCAACCTCAAGCAACCCATCGTACCACCTGCATTTTAATAATCTTGCATATTTGGTCCTGGAAGCACCTAAATCTTGACTCCGTTCAGATGTAACTGTCTACTCCCCATCACACCTGATCCGCTGATGTCTAGCAAACAATACCATCTATAGCTCCTTCAAAAGGAGTGTCCCTAAAGTCTCACAAAATTGCCAACATAGCTCGGGATAGAGTTATGAGAATACAATCATTGAAAGACAGGGAGAAAAGCAAATACTCAGAATGTAAAAATCAGTGTCAAAAGACAATACAGAATCCTCAAAGCAACTAATAAGAAGATCACACTGCTCATAACCCATTTTGAAGGCATCATGTCATTTATGGCTTCTCAGAATTTGCAATAATGCATTGCGGCATGGCTGCAGGGTGAGTAAACTTTTATGGTGTTCCTGTTAGTCAGCATAACAACTGATTGCCAGTAAGGCAAAAAATAGGTGCTGCTATTCCACTACATCATTCAAGAAAGGCGCCAAACGCAACTGTGTCCAAAGAGATGTGCTGGTTCAGCATGTAAGTTTACAGTAATGACCTAAGGTCATCCTGATTTCTTCTGTCCCTTATCAGCGCACAAAGTATTTAAATAGACAATTCCACTGTTATTGATTCCCTACACGCTACACTCAGAAGCAATTTATACGCAAGGAAATGTGTTAGTATCTGGTACTTATGCTCAATCCTATGTCCTGTTGATGATCCACAGCTTGTGTAGAGATCAAAATGCTTTTGATGATTCTGGCGACCTAGCCTAGAGAAGCAAATGTCTTGTATATGGTTGAATGAGGACTTTCCTCTACAACTTGCATATACTGATTTTGGCTGAGACCATACTTTGGTGCACATATAAATGTTAAAAAAAAGTCTCTTTTCTTCTGTACTGCTTTATGATGCATCAAGCACATCCTTTCCATTCTCTAAATCCTCTTTCAGGGAAAAGTTTATTATGTTGTTTTATTTTATAATTTTTCTAAAATACAAACAAACCTGTGGCATATTTACACATTTTTCATGCAATGCAGGACATCAACCAAAGTTGCTGTGCTACGCTGCATTACGTGAAAGGAAGACAGCAGAAAGGCTCCATATTAACAAAGATTTGGAGCTTGTCTACTCTCTTCTTGCACTCCTGCACTATGTAAAGCCTAGCACCAATGCAAGCACCCTTGTATTATAGTCCAAGGGGGCCTGAGTTACAGGTAGGATTTTATTTTGTGAATAAAGGTTCACCTTCCTGCACAAAAACAATCCTTAGATGCATTTTCTGCTTCCTATGTGTGCTTTAAAATTCAGCACAATTAGAAATAGGAAATAAGTACAAATAAAGATATTTCTGCTACTAACGCCTCACTATGGAAGGCATAGCATATTGTTGCATTCCTAGTTTTACTACTTTGAGTAAGCCTGGGAATGCTGCACAATCAAAGGGTGGACGGATGGTTTACCCATGGAGCAGCTCCCAGGTTGAAATGTAATGTAACACAGCTTATTTGTGTTGCATTTCTTTACAAAGCCAGGCAAGGTGGTGCAAACCGCCCCTTCAATGGCTTTTTGAATATTACTGAAGCCATTGAGTTGTCCTTGCATCGTCTTGTGTAACCAAAAGACAATGCAAAGGCTTCATAAATCTGGGCCCAAGTGTAAACATACTGCATGAAATATTTTTACTTTTGTCATATGTTGTTGTTTATGGTCAATTCAATAGACTATATTAATCCTGAAAATGTAACGCAGTGCCAAATGTTACCTCACAGAACCACTGCTAAACAGTGACATAGTTCTTGTGGTTTCCCCTAAAACATGCATTGTACATTTCTGTCACCTAATTAACTGATTATCCTTTCCAGTGAAGCCAGGATAGATACCACAGAAAATGCCCAGTGCCATTAAAGTGAAAAGTATTATACGGTTTCCACGATCCCCGAAGGGACAGGGTTGTCATGTTCGATAGTTGCCAGAAACTATTCTCTCCTGGGTAAGAGGAGTTTACAGTGGCACTGCGAGCTAGCTGGTATACAGACAAACATACGCAGTGGGGGTACCTGGAATCAGTCTGGGCACCAATCCCACAGGTTAGGTTATCTAAGCGCGCAGATCCTATATAGATTTATAGGAACTACACGACATGGCGCGCCATTGTTGGTTTGGTTCTTATTTAACGGCCAAATCGTAGTAGTTCAGTCATGCTTTTCTCAGAGACCCCTACTCACGTTTACCCAGAGAGGTCTGGAGTGGAGTGGAAAGGGAAAAGCAGCAGCAGCTCAGTATTCATATCCTATGTATTGGCTGTAGGTTTATTCAAGCTTGAAGGATAAATAGTATCCTATTGTGCATAACACCTTATCTCAGTTTCCTTGTCTGAAGAAGAAGAAATGCTGCGCCAACATTATGTGCAAATTCAAAAGGGGAAGGAGAAAAAGAAGGTACTATAAACATTTCAGACAAATGCCAATAATGCACTTACTTTAAAACTAGTAGAATTTGAAGTAACAGCAAGAGGATGGACTGTCACCTCCATGATCGAGGCACACAAGTCGTACAGGACAGAGGTATTCTATTCATGGGTCAAATTCCCACCAGCAGATGTACGCACAAATACATTTCATTCATACACTGAAGATGAAATACCAGAGGAATATTGTCCATACGAGGACATTGAAGTTCCGCTCACCTACCAGGAGCACATAAATTGGTTTAAGGCGCCCTCCAACACACAACAGATAAAGTGAGACTTGGTCCACTTGGCAGAGACGGAGCCACTTGGCCGGTCCTAGCGGCTTGCACACCGCATCCAGACATTGACACAATGCCGATAGCAGACTTTTGTCCCTACATAAAGAAATAATACAACTTTACAGAAATCTGACACAGTTTGTTGTGAGAACACTCACACTTGAACCTACAAGGGTTACACCAGCAGGACAAATACAAGGAACTGCAACTAAAATAGCTCCACAAATACTGAACGCAGTTATGGGTAAAATGCCCCCTAAACGTGAGCAAATGCCATTCTGGATAGCTCAGAACATAACACAGTCAGAGGCAGTGTTCCCACACACAGGCCCTCAAGAAAAACATAGAATGCTAACAATCTGCTTGCCAATTTGGATAGCTCTCCCGATAGAGGATTGTACCTCTTGGGGTACAGTTTTCGCTGCCATCTATACCAGAACTCATGATATAATTTCAATAGCAGTAATATCAGATGTATTGAGACAGATACAGAGTGAGTATGGAGCAGAACCTTCTCTGAACTTAGGGATGAAATTGTTAGGAAAGTTTGCCGAGGTATTAACTATTATATTGGCAAATATAAAAGGTGAAGCAGCAGCAGTGACGATACACCAACACCTGAGGGATTTCACTCCTATTGAACAGGAGTGTGAATTATTTAAAAGAATCAAAGATACATATGCCGAATTAGGTAGAGATAATTTGGGATCTAGGGCAACAAAACCTCAACTCATGGGTGGACCTGGAAAGGATAACACCAAGCAAGCACCTGATTCTTCCGAGAAGAAATGGGACAATAAAAACAAAAGAATAGAGAGAATAGATGACAATCAAGAGGTGGTTTTCCTCAAAGGGAGCCCTCCGAAAGGAGGCACAACCATAGGAATCGTGATAACAGGAAAAAAATGACAGGTATGAAGACACTGATACATGTACTTTTTTTTTCTTTCAGGGTTCATCAAAAAACTCTGAGAGGGAAGGAATGTCAGGACACAGACAAGAAGATCGGACAAAGTCCGGAGATACACATCATACTTCGGACTATAATATCAAAACAGAAGATAAACCAAAATGTAAATCTCTATTTAAAAAGAAGAAGGTAGCTGGTCTTAAAGTAAAAAATGCCAAGGTCACTGAGGACTCAACTTCTGAACGGGTAATGGGCTCTGGCGATGCTAGACAGCGCAGCAGAACTAACAATAGCTTGCCAGAACTTGATGGAATTTCTGGTGACAGCGGCGTTGAATGAACATATAACGGTGGAGACACCTGATACTAGGGTAAGTGTCTCATACTCATTATACGAAATAACGCTCCAAATGGAGGGGGACAAACCCAGAAAAATTAAAGGACTTTTTGGGAGAACCTGATTTATGGTTATGAAATCTTTTTGGCTGAAAAAGATTGGCGGCCTGAAAATGTTTTTGAGTGATCCAAAGGAAGAAACAGTGATTTTACCGACTTTTTCCGACCTCGTTCCAGTATCACTAAAACGTTCATATACGCAGGAGTGGGTGGTAGCACTTGCTCCTGTGTTATATTGCAACTATGTAGGGTGGGATACTGAGTCACCTAACCATGTTATCCCAGTAAAAACAACTTCCACAATACAGAGACAGTACCCAATAAAATAAGAACCCAAAAAACAAGTCAGGGTGTAATAGAGAATTGCACCTCTTCGATGAATAATCCTTTGTTTCCTGTAATGAAGCCTGACAATTCATACCATCTAGTTTTAGACTACAAACATTTGAATACTTGCACAAAGACATTTGCAGTACAGAATTCACACAGTGCCATATTAATGAATAACATTGTACGGAAAAAATAGAAAACAACACTAGATATTTCAAATGGATTTTTCTGCCAAAACATAGTGCCTGAAAGCAGATATTTGACAGCATGCTCAGGCCACTGCTCTCAGCGTCAATTTTGTAGACAGCCCCAAGGGTATAATAATAGCCCCCGGGTTGTTCTCAGCTAAGGTAACAGAGTTACTTCAGCATTTTGATGAGGAGGCATTGTCCTATGTAGATAATATTTATCAGACGGATGATGATTTATTGGATCATTAGACCAGGGTGATCAACATAATTTTGGGGTTTGCCTCTGAGGGCTACACATTTAACTTTAAAAAATGAATAATAGCCCACCTCAATGTCGTATTTTTGGGATAATGGTTATTAAGTGAAGGAAAAACTTAGCAGCTAACTTTTTAGACAAGTGCTCACTGCTCCAACCTCTAAAAACTAGGGGTGCGCGGAATTTGTGTAGTCGCGCTACGCAAGGTTCCGGGAAACAGCAAAAAACCACTGCGAGCACACAGAATTCTGCGAGCTCTCGGAATACATTTTTGTGACAGGAGCATTGTGCCAGTATGAATACTGCCCAGTATATATTTTTATCCAAGAAGATGCCACCGTTTTGCGCAATACCTCTACTCAACTGGAGTACTACTGGCTAATCTGTAAGTGCTACCTTGTTGGGTAAATGTATAATGCCTTTCCTACACTACAGCTGTGGGCCAGAAGAGTCTCCAGTGACCATGTGTGTCTGTAACTTTGCCACCGCGCCGAAAAGTGCCGGGGTCCCTTAACTGAGCTATTCATCATAGTGGGTAACGGGCGGGAACACTTTGCATACGACTAGTGTATGTGGGGCGGGGCTTCTATGCGAGTTCACATGCCTCTTGTTCATAAAAGGTCAGAGATCGATCAGAGCAGCAGATGAGGAGAAATAACCTCCTGGTTACAAGTAATAAGCAGGGATTGCGCTCGAGAAACTCATGGATGCAAAGACCTCCATCAAGGATGACAGCAAATTTTTGATGGAAGATGTGGGGAGAAAGCACACCTGCCCCGCCTCGACAGTGCTCACAAACTTTTTGGGCTGATTAATGCATTACTGAATTTGAGCTGCAACTCGGGCACCTGCTTTATTTATATCTATAAGTGCTTCCTTTTGAGGTTTAATTTTTGTGACAGGAGCAGCCTGCCAGAATGAATCGTGCCAAGCATATTTATCCAAGAAGATGCCACTGTTTTGTGCAACACCTCTACTCAACGGGAGTACTACTGCCTAATCAGTAAGTGCTACCTTGTTGGGTAAATGTATAGTGCCTTTCCTACACTACAACTGCGGGCCAGAGGAATTGTCTCTAGTGACCATGTGTGTTTGTAACTTTGCCACTGCGTCAAAAGGCGCCGGGTGTGTCCATCATAGTGGGGAAAGGGTGGAAAGACTTTGTATACCACTAGTGTATGTGGGGTGGCGCCAAACGAGTTAAAAAACTAACATGTAATTCGTGGCCTGTTAAACGAGCTATCTGACTTAAAAACTAAAGTAACTAGCCACCTATGTCAACAAGAGTAGAACCAAAAAGAGTGCAGAAAGTTAAAGAGTGAAAAGACTCTTGTTCAGGTTTGGAGTCCCATCACTCACCAAAGAGATCGTTATCATTTGGGTTTCCAACCAACCTACCATTCACCCTCTTGATCTTTGAGGGATAATAGGTAGATTGTGTCCTCTAAAGAGTCATAAAGAGGAAACAGAAGGACAGAAAGAAATTTGACTTTCATCTAACTATAAAGGAAAATCCCAAATTATGTATAGGAGTGAAAAAGTGCAGTGCAGAGTCTATAAGCCTGATTAAAAAAGGAATTGCAAAAGAAAGATACTATATTTATTGGGAGATCAATTGCAATCCTTGTTAAAATCAGTGCAAATATAGCAGGTTCAAAATTTACTGCTATAACCAACGGTCAACATGTTTCAGCCTACTGGACAATCTATCCTCGGCTTTCTTCAGGACCTATCTACAGATATTACTGCTACTGCAAACAATCAAAACAGGACATCTGTAACACACAAACAGTAATACTCTCAATGACACACCAATAAAAATAATAGAAACATGACCTACAAGTATTTCTTGGTCTGTAATATCTTGCTAGTTCACAACTTCATGATAGCTACACATATATAATATAAATGTTTCTGCTCACCCGTCTGATACGAGGAATGTGCCTCACCTCACCTGGCACCGGCTCAGCTCAATAAGGCCCCGCTCTAATAAGCACAAACAAAGGAGAATAGGTAAGGATAGATTACAATCATCCCGCTCTCCTTTTCTGTTGTCAATATTTTTTGATCAAGTGAGTATCAAAAAAACCTTCTCAACTAAGAGGAAATGTATCATCAAGTATCATCAAGTATACCGAAATAGATTTCTAAACCTACATAAGACATGGCAAAGGGAAATTTGCAGTTGAACAAAGCACCATAAAAACGATGATGCAAAAATTATAAAATGATGCCAAAGATTGTAAAAAGACAGCGCGTCAACTCTATTGATGCGCAGTCTGTCACCAGATGTAAAAGGCCAAAGTTGTCATATTTATTTTTATTTTGCAAATGTTCACATCAATAGGCAAACCGGGGTCTGGAAAACAGGTATAAACAGGTATAAAACCAAACCCTATCGTATCACCCCTCAAAGAGTTGGCAAACCGGACAAATATCTCGCAAGAGACTTTTGTTTTGTATTCAAATAATGAAAAGATGCATTTCCCCATCACTTGGTTTGTTTTAAGACTTGCAAGCCCTGAAACCTAACTTCAGAACAAATCTATCGAGCGCTATTCTCTAGAGCTCAAGAACAACAAACATGCTCCCTTTTACTTAGTTTGTTTGAGGAATAGCGATCCTTATGACCAAAACTTCAAAAGTGACCTATCAAGCGATTATCTTTGCAACGTAAGGACAACACACATGCTTCCCAAAGCCACGTGTGGCAAGAAAGAGAGAAAGAATGTATCTCCTGGTCGGTCCTTATCTGTCCGTCGTTGCTTCTAGCTGTGACTGAGCTGGGAATGAAGGTAATGGACAGGGCGGTCGGCCGTTCCTATATATTGTAAAAAGACCACAGGTGAATGTCATTTCCACCGCCCCAGCGCTAAATTGATCCCGTCACTTCGAACTACAAAATGACGTCGTCAGTGATGGGAAACGTAGTTCATTACTTTGCCCGTTCCTCAAAACTATAAAGTGATGTCACTACAGCTGGGGAAGATATTCGGATCGCCTATATCAAGCGTTGTTGTGTCTTTTTTTATGCAAAACATATGTGGTTAGACCAGCAATCACAGAAAAAAAGGTTCGGCGGTGCGCGCTTTTGAAAGTGTGTGCCATGGTATTAGTCGGTCATTCATACCGGCATGGCGCTTGTTAGGCCTATCAAGAAGAACTACCAAATTACATCCCCTATGATGGGTAAGGTAGTTTCCCTGCCGTACTCATGCATTAAGTATTGTTTAGGAACCTTGTGCGACTCTACACAATAGGCATAGTGTGCATATAAATAAATTATGCTGTGATATTGGCAGGTCAACCTTAAATACTGCGGCTGTCATAAGTATCAAATCAAATTAAGAAAACAGGTTGACTTCTTTATTTAAGTGTCACTCAATTTTTGGTATGTTTTAAAAGATTACATGTCATATCAATAGGTTTTCTTTACTTAATTACTATAACATGTAAGTATGGTGTATACAATGGGATATTGTATCTTATGTTTTGCCTATTAGTATAGGTATATCATGTGACTAGTTCAAGGAACCCTCTTTTATTTAACTGCAAGACCCCTCTATGAGTGTAACGAAACTCAAGAAATAGTGTCATTAAGGCCCATAGTGTCACTTGGCAGAAAAATAAATTTAGAAATGTCACTGATATGTGAGGGAATGTAAGGTTTTTCTAACACTGCCCATGTAAAATCTTCAGCTCCATGATATAAGGTTACAAAGTGTCTTGTCAGTTTGGTCATTGTCTTTTTACATATGAAAGTACTTTTGTGCTCTAAAATGCAGAGCATAACCTTTCGTGTAGTCATGCCCACGTATTGTATCTCACAGGGGCACGTGATTAGATATATCAGATTTTTGCTATTACAATTAGTAAAGCTTTTTTTAACCCAAGGTCTACTAGTCCCGATGTCTATAGTTGTAGAACGTTGAGTTTGTGGGCAGATGGCACAGGATCCACATGGAAAATGGCCCTGAACTGCAGGGAGATCCCATAATGTACCTACAGCTCGTATTGGCACTCCTGCCGGGCGTGTGTGTACTAATTTGACTCTTAAGTTGGTCCCTCTTTTAAATGAGAAAAGTGGAAAAGGTTTCTTATCAGTGCAACTATTTAAAATCTTTTGTATGCCATTTGTTAATGAGCTATACATATTCACAAAGGTAAGGCGGCTAAGTGATGGTTTCTCATCTCCATTGGAAGTTCAAGATGTGCCTCTCGATTGATATTGCTAGCATGCTTGTAAGAGCGTTTAATTAGCTTCTTCAGGTATTTCTTCTCTTTCAATTGCTCCATCAAGTTCATTGAATGTTCGTCATATTTGTCTGCGGCTGAGCAGTTCTTTCTTACATAAAGGAACTGCCCGTACGGTAAATTATCCCGCAATGAGTTGGGATGTTGGCTATCATACTGTAACAGATAATTATGAGCCATAGGCTTACGATACAATTCGCTCTCTAATCCAGTGGAAGTAGAAAAAATAGAAACGTCTAGAAACGCTACTCTATTCTTATGCACTTCAACTGTAAACTTGAGGAAATCATTCCTCAAGTTAAACCATTCTTGGAATCTTCTGACTGAATCTGGTGTCTCTCGCCATACCACCAACATGTCGTCGATATAACGCTTCCATAAGTGAATCGACTCAAAAAAAGTATTGTTGGGGTAACCACATTTTGTTGCTCAAAAGATTGGAAATATTGGATCGCCAAGCTCGGGGCGAAAACACTGCCCATGCTGGTCCCCGAGACCTGCAAGTAGATAGTTTCTTCAAATTTGAAGAAATTCTCCTTCATGGCTAGCTGAGCACATTACATGATAAAATGGACTGCTGTTATTGAGTCTAGGTCTGTTTCTGTCAAGATCATTAAGATGGTATCCAGAGTCTCATCATGCGGATGGTGGTGTATAATGATTCGACATCGAAGGAGACTAAATAGTCTTGCTCCCTGTCGAATTCAATTACTGGTAGTAAACGTTAAACGTCCTTTGTGTCTTGCAGGTAATTTGGCATTTTCCTTACTAAATGTCTTAAAAAATTATCCACGAATGTGGATAACAGTTCCAAAATGGAGCCTATGCCAGATATTATCGGTCTGCCCACTGGCGGTCGTTGAGGTTTATGTACCTTAGGCAGACAATATAAATAGGGCATCACAGGATGAGGTGTCTGTAAAAACTTAGCTTCCTGAGAGGTAATCCAACCAGCATTGGTTCCTTTTTGTACAAGATCACAGATGGTCCTTTTGATTCTTTCTGGAGGGTCCTCTTTTAATGGCAGATAAAATCTTCTGTCTGCCAACTGGAGCAGGCATTCTGCTCTGTACACATCGGTATCAAGGATAACGATTGCACAGCCTTTATCTGCGATCTTGATTGTAATATTCTGATCTTCTGTGAGAGTGCGCAAGGCCATTATTTTTGGAAGGTAGTTAAAAGTGTCTTTTTTTAAACTACAGATTTTAGTCACATCTTCTTGGACTGCTTACTCGAAGGTCAAGACATTCGGTGGAACACTTGTCAAAGGAGGATTAAAAGTTGAAAGTTTTTTAAGACCAGTATTTGAGTTCTCTACTGGTTTGTCTCCTAGGTCTTTGTCTTGGACAAAATAGAACTGGTGTAACGGAAGAACTGTGCCAGTTCGATTTGAACCTGGAAGGCATCACCAGAATTAGTAGCCACGAATCCTAAACCTCTATTGAGGACCAATATCTCATTGTCTGTCAGGTTTCTTTTACTCAGGTTCACAACTAAACAGGTTCCGCACTGGTCCCGGGATGGGGCTGATTCTTTTTCATTTGGCTGCGGGTGCTTATGTGGGGTGCCACTGGTTGGTTCCAGTGTACTTGAGGTTGCACATTTCTCAGTTTGCCTCGGGATTCGCCGTGGCCAAACCCTAATAAAGACTGGCTAGGGAAATCTTATTGGTATGATTGAAAAGGAGCCATAGGGGGTTGAAATTGTGGGGGCAGAAAACCCCATGGAGTAGGGGGCCACCATTGTTGAAATTGTGGTGTAGGTTGGCCACGTCGCCAATTGGACCTATTAAACCGTCCCTGTCCTCTGTACTGTTGTTTGTTCCCTGCAGAGGTCTCTGTGTCTCTGGCACTATCGTCTTAGCTATATATTTGCCCGGTTTGCCAACGCTTTCAGGGGTGATAAAATAGGGTTTGGTTTTATACCAGTTTATTCCTGTTTTCCAGACCCCGGTGTGCCTATTGATGTTAACTTTTGCAAAATAAAAATAAATATGACATCTTTGGCCATTTATATCTGGTGACAGACTGTGCATCAATAGAGCTAACGCGCCGTCTTTTTACAATCCTTTGCATCATTTTATAATTTTTGCTTCATCGTTTTTATGGTGCTTTGTTCAACTGCCAATTTTCCTTTGCCATGTCTTATATGGGTTTAGAAATCTATTCCGGTATACTTTATGATACTTTATGATACATTTCCTCTTAGTTGAGAAGGTTTTTTTGATACTCACTTGATCAAAAAATATTGACAGCAGAAAAGGAGAGCTGGATGGTTGTAATCTATCCTGACTGATTCTCCTTTGTTTGTGCTTATTAGAGAGGGGCCTTATTGACCTGAGCCGGTGCCAGGTGATGTGAGGCACATTCCTCGTATCAGACGGGTGAGTAGAAATATTTATATTGTATATGTGTAGCTATGTTGTGAACTAGCAAGATATTACAGACCAAGAAATACTTGTAGGTCATGTTTCTATTGTTTTTATTGTTGTGTCACAGGTGTCCTAGACAATTCGCTGATACGAAGGATAAGTATAAGACAAGGGAGGTTGTATTGATTCCAACCTGTATGCACATTTTGTATTATATTTTTTTCACTTTTTGATCAGTTTTCAAATACGAATCTTGATTTTTTGCAGTAGCAGTAAAATCTGTAGATAGGTCCTGAAGAAAGTAGAGGATAGATTATCCAGTAGGTTGAAACATGTCGACCATTGGTTATAGCAGCAAATTTTGAACCTGTTATATTTGCACTGTTTTTAACAAGGATTGCAATTGATCTACCAATAAATATAGTATCTTTCTTTTGCAATTCCTTTTTTAAACATGCTTATACGCACTGCACTTATTCACTCCCATACATAATTTGGGATTTTCCTTTATAGATGGATGAAAGTCAAATTTCTTTCTGTCCTTCTGTTTCCTCTTTATGACTCTTTAGAGGACACAATCTACCTATTATCCCTCAATGATCAAGAGGGTGAACGGTAGGCTGGTTGGAAACCCAAATGATGATAACGATCACTTTGGTGAGTGATGGGAATCCAAACCTGAACAAGGGTCTTTTCACTCTTTAACTTTCTGTACTCTTTTTGGTTCTACTCTTGTTGACATAGGTGGCTAGTTCCTTTAGTTTTTCAGTCAGATAGCTGGTTTAACAGACCCCGGATTACATATTAGTTTTTTGACTTATAGGATATGGAGATTTAATCCTTGTAAGGTCTATAAAATCCCTTTGACCCCCTACTACTTTTGTTTGTTGTTATTCTTCTTTACGAGTTCACATACCTCTTGTTTATAAAAGGTCAGAGAGCGATCAGAGCAGCAGATGACATGAGGAGAAATAACCTCCTGGTCACCAGAAATACACAGGGATTGCGCTCGAGAAACTCATGGATGCAAGGATCACAGCTCATTTTTGACGATGAATGTGGGGAGAAAGCACACCTGCCTAGCTTCAACTGTGCTCACAAACTTTTTGGGCTGATTAATGCATTACTGAATTTGAGCTGCAACTCGGGCCCCTGCTTTATTTATATCTGTAAGTGCTTACTGTTGAGGTTTAATTTTTGTGACAGGAGCATCGTGCCAGAATGTTTATGTTTTCGAAATTTTTATTGCGCACAAATACCCGAGGGTGTCTCGGCGCATCTCAGACTGCCAAGGATGAAGAACTACCAGATCACTCTCTGATCGAATAACCAGGTTTTCAGGAGTTTCCGAAAGATGATGAGTGTGGGACTGGTTTTGATGGACAGGGGAAGTGAGTTCCACAGCCTGGGGGTTTCTACTAAAAAGCGTCTATCTCCCCAGCTAGTGGTTCTGGTGCGTGGGACCGCGAGGAGATGAATACCAGCTGAACGAAGGGACCTTTGAGGCGCATAAATCCGAAAGGCATCCTTGAGGAACCTAGGTCCTGAGTCATGGATGGCCTTATAGGCAATACAGAGTGCCTTGAACTTTATCCTGCTCCTGATTCTTAGCCAATGCAGTTGGCGAATAGCCAAAGAGGTAGGACGACTATTAGGGATGCCTAGCAGCATTCTAGCCGCTGTATTCTGCTATGCTTGAAGTTTTGTTAGGATCTGTTCTTGAATGCCAAGGAAGAGGGCGTTGCCGTAATACAATTTGGAGAAGACCAGAGTAGTGACCAAGGTTTTCCCTGCCCCTAACGGGAGGTATGGCAACAATTTTTTGATCTTCCTTAGCATATAGAAAGATGATGAGACCACCGTGTTCACATGGTGTTTGAACAACAGCTTCTCATCGAACATGATACTGAGGTTTCTGACCTTGGCAACTGGGGTGGGGGGTGGACCCATTTCACTGGGCCACCAGATGGACGACCATTTCGGTGAGAGGTTGCCAAAGGTCATCACCTCGGTTTTGTCTGAATTTAACTTCAAGCAGCTGCTTGAAGTTAATGAATGAATCCTGCCCTGCATGTTTATCCAAGAATATGCCACCGTTTTGTGCAATACCTCTACTCACAAATTCTGCTACGCCGCGGATCGAGGAATTTTCGGCAATTCGCGTTGCGCGTGGAAAGTGGAACTGCTGAAATTTTGCACATTCGTGAGTGGAGCAGAATTTGCCACCCACCCCAACTAAACAAAATATTAAGATTACTAAATCTTGGCAGAACATACATTTTGGATTACACAGAAAAAGTAAAACCTTTACACGATTTAATCAGACCTGATTTTTCAATTAGACATTGGACAAAGGAACGCATGGATATCCTTTGTTCCTTACAAGCTGACATGATATCTTCTAAATGCCCACACACATGTAAATATACCACAAAACTGGTGATGAGTGTAATCGCAGGTCAATCAGGGTACACTTACCTAACCTTCAATGAAGGCGAAACGGTACCCATAGCATACAAATCACACTTGTACACAAACGCAGAAATGCACTTTGCTTCTACAGAAAATATTCTGACAGTAGTACAGATTGCTGTAGTGAGAAAAAGAGCACTGGCACAGGAGAAACGAATAATCATCGTGACTCCTGTCCCGGCCTTAGATACTATTACAAAAGCTAGCGTTCCAAAGGTATAAGGTCTACATCCACGGTGGATACAATGGGCTAATTCTCTCACTGCAACAGATGTAGACTAAGAATTTGATTCTACACTTAAACCTAAAGCATTTCTGCAGTACAAACAAGAATATCCTCTCCAGAATTAAATAATGCCTCTGGATCAGTATGAATACATTATTTACACTGATGGTCTACTCAGCCTGCCATAGGGAGCAAACAGCAATACAGCGTAGATTGTGCGATTGTAAAAGGACCTATGCAGGAAGTTCCATCCTAGCTGTATGAAGACACAGTCTCTTGGAGACTGCACGGCACAGCTGGCAGAATTAAAAGCACTATTACCGGCACTTATAAATATGGATCGGTAATTCCCCCCAACTTATAGTATGCAATTCATTTTACTGTCCTGTCTACTGGGGTCAGAATGGATTTAAAGACTCAAAAGGTTGCTTAACAAGTGGCAGAACAGAAAAACGACTTGCCAAGGACTCACGTGATACACACGCTGGGTCATCAACGTGATGGCATACACGTTGAAGGAAATTCATTGGCTGATGAAGCTGCCAAGGCAATAGAGCGAACTGCTGCCGTAGCAGCAATCACTCGTTCTAGTACGAGAATAAGCAGACAGATAATGGTAGCTGTCATTGCCTCACACAAAAACAGCTCAGCCATGCCAAAAAGCTTTCCATTCAAGTACCCTCACAAGTTAGATGCACAAAATATTCCGTATTCTCAAATTCCAGGAGTGGTGGATAGAGTAATTCCAAACATGGATCGCAGATTAGGTTTAATTCTAGCTGTACATGAGGGTCTGAGTTATGCACAAACAGGGATTACTGCGACAGTTTTTCTACTGAAACAATGCTACTGGTGGCCAGGTTTAACATAACAGAAAAAAGGATTTGTGCGACATCTGTCAGCAGATGAAGGGTTTCATCGTAGCATGTCCGGCGCAAACACCACTACTAGTATCAGACAGACCTCTTGCTTGTTTCTATTTGGACCACTGCGGCCCCTTACAATCTGATGGGGTTTACAAGTACATCTTGGTGGCAATGGATTCATGCTCTAGATTCCTGTGGGTATGGCCACAACGCTCGGCTGACGCCCAAACTGTTATAAAGGATTTGCAAGTCTTCATAGGGACTTACGCAATTGGCACATTACATTCTCACCATGGCCCCGCATTTAGCTCTAGGGCTAACAAGGAAGCCATGGGAAGGTTAGGTGTAGCATTGTGGTACCTATCTCTGTGTCACCCTGAGGGAAATTTGTTTGTTGTGAGGAAAAACCAGGACTTAAAGCAATCCTCAACAGTAAGGGTATTAGGATTGGGTGGTAGTTGGGTCAATCACCTATATGGGATCCAGAGGGAACCTATTAACATGCCAAAAAGTTCCCTAGGGGGCATCACCCCTTATGAAGTCCTATTTGGGGCGTGAATGTGGGTACCCAACCTTGATTGTGGCAGCACAGTGGTGGATGAAAAACCATTTGACATCAATAAACGTTTGGCTCTTTTAAACGGAATACTATGAATTCCAGGCACTACAAAGCAACATCCAAGTAGAATGCATGGCCATTGGTGAAGTAAAAACAGTAACCGCAAGTCCTGCCTGGATCCCAAATGTCGGGGATCTGGTCAGAAAAAAATTGTGGGCAAGAAAGAATTTGGGCAATCATACAGAAAGGCTGTACCTGTCCTGGCTGTTAAAGGAACAAGAACAGTACTTCTTCTACCTCTTGCCGGCAAGAAAGAAAAGAGATTCATCTCCATTGATCTGATCAAACCACACTATGTGACCGATTCTGAATAGCAGGCCACGTGGGCTCCTGGGTAGCCGCCGCTCTCTTCTCGCTACCATACAGGGGGTGCAGACAGAAAAACTGATAGCATTTGAAGAGTCTTATATACGTAGAAATGAAGTTACCAACAATGAAATGGAACTTGTTCCTATTTAAATTGAACATCAAAACACAAATGAAACGTAAATATCAATACGGCCTACTACCGACATCTGCCAGTTCAACAAAATCTGCTGAGCTATCAAAGATAGATCTTAGTGCATCTGGCTACTTCATCAATTTCAACACATTTTCTCTGGATCCAAGGGAACCTGAGTCACTATCAGCTCCAATTTCCCACAAAAAACAATGTCATGATTTCTAAATTGTTTGGAAAAAGACATACCCAGTCTCACCATGGCTACAGCTCTGGATGATAACTGGAATACTGTACTTACTGTTCTGGATAGGCTTAGTGACTTTCTTTTTCTTACTCGTGAATGGACATTATCTCCCAGAAAGCTCTGCAGTATCAAATGTAATTTCAAATCCTATTGAAAATGCTGCTACATACATTGTCTGTATCAGATAGTATCTTTAGATACAGGATTGAGATAACACAGCATTGGTTGAGAACCTATTAAATAGTCTACAGCATTAGAAAATATGCTTGCAAAGTTGAAATCAGCCAATATCAAATAAAATATAATGAGAATGTTGATGGGCCTATAATACTCCGCACAAGTCAATGTTGTCATTTGTTTCAGAAATTAAGAGTACCATGTAATTAAACCCCAGTCTTGAAATGTAGGTCACAGTACTATTTAATGCAGGTCAATGTCTCCAGGCAACCTTTCTTTTCATAAAATGGTGTATATATACTTTCTCAGCTTAGGAGCCTCTGCACCTTCCCAGATTTACTATGATGTGTTACTTCTACAGAAAAAAAGGACGCGTCACCAGTAACTTTCTTGTCTTGATCTATAGTATGCTTGTTTCGCCCAGCATGTTTAGTGTGTAAGGAAAAGGTGGCAAGAAGTTACTCACATGGAAGCTTATACTGGCTGCCATGCTGTAGCTCAACAATTGATGAGAAGAGTACTGTGATTGGTGGAAATCAAGAGTCTGACAGACATGCCTATTAATATGATGCTGTTGCTTCCATCCATGAAAAGAAGAAGGTGCTGACTGTGCAGTAAATAGTTGTCTGTCTAGCAGGATATAAAGAACACAGCAGTTCACATATCCTTAGATGAATAGCTGTCTGCTGCAATGAATTGCTGTGGTACAAATGATGGTAAAGAGACAGACCCAAGGGTAAGTTGATGCTTGACAAGTATGAGATTAAGAGGGTGTGCCAGGCTGACACCACAGACATGTTTTTCACTGTTTGAAAGAAGAACACTCCAGGCATTTCTACGAAATAAACAGCATCCCCAGACATGCCTATCACACTACATCACTCCGAGAAAAAAAGAGATTCCCAGGCAAGTCTGTGACTGCGTTACTGCAATTAATAAGGAGCACCCCAGATATGCCTATCACACTGTCTGGCTTTTAGCATTCTATGAGTTTGTTGAAAGCATGTGTGTACATGTCCTGTTTCGGGATGGTTGATAAACCTCTTAGTGTGAAGCCTTCACTTCCACATTTTCATGGTGTAAAATCGTATCTAAATGTTGTGCCCTGTTGCCTTGCTTCTTAACTCAAGACAAACAAATTCAACCACCTCCCCGGACAGTGTATTTCCTGCATTCGTATGGCATGAGGGCAGAGATCAGACAGTGAAGTGAGAGAGTGCAGACATGTTTCCTCTTTTGAAATTAATTAATGTCTTTGTTAGGAAGGAGCTGCTGATTGCTTGTTTTTCCTGAGTACTGCAGGTTGGTAGATGGTAAATATGGGTGGGAGGGGAAGACTGCAGTTTTTGTTGCTCAGGTGAAGACGTTTTTAGGTAAGGCCTTTGCTTTTGTGTGTCTGATTACTACTACAGGAAGGCTGAATGACATTCAGATGCCAGATATCACCCTTCATTGTGCCTATGTTGTGATTGCTTAAGACTGGAGATAACACCAGTGCTTCCTGCCCAATGAAACCTTACTCTACACAATTTCACTAAAACAGACCCTGTTATCCTTCATCCCATCCTGTTCATCAGATAGAAAGGGGAAGAGCATCTCAAACACAAACATTTGAAGTACAACCTTCCTGTTCTAAATTTTCTTTCCATCAGATTTATGAGAAAATTATACCATATTTATCGAAAATCTATTTATCCACAGGTGATGGAGATGTGTGTGTGTTCTCATGCTCTACAATCAGGCCCGGACTGGCCGTTACGGGCACCGGGCAATCCTCCGGTGGGCCGCATGGGTGGGGCCAGTTTTGGGTCCCTGGGGGCCGTTTTTGTTATAGGGCCGTTTTTGCAGCATAGCCCTGTGTTACATTCTGTATAGCTGAAGTATTATCTGTTCTGTAACCCTTTCCCTTTAAGTGCATGCGCCATGTTATGTTTCCTATGATGTTCTGTATCCTGAACAGAGCTTTCCTCATACAGCATTCTACTGTCATTGTCAGTTGTATCCTGGACACTGCTGTGTTAAGACTTGATGCTGTGCTGAATAATAAACCTGCTTTAAAAGCCAAGCTTTCCTGGATCATTACACCCTGTAACAAAATCGGTCGAAAACCGGCCCTGGCAAAGAGCACGGCCGCACCCCCAACACCGCTGACCCCCGCCCCCTGGGGGGGAGTGGCGGCCGAGCACTTTGCCAAGGCCGGTTTCGGTTCACAGTCTGGCCCTGTCTACAATGATATTGCAACTCATGCAAATTATGTTGTTTATTTCTACAGTTTTGCATGCAATCTTAAGAAACCTCCACAATATTCCTAAAAACTTTGAATAAAAACTGACTTTGACTTAAACTTTGATGACTCACCTATTTCTTTTGAGTGACTCTCCTTCCTTTCCATCTCTGCATTCCACTTCGCTCCGTACATAGGGGCTCATTAGGATGGCGGACGGAAGTGCCTCCGCAGACCCAGAGTATGCGGAACATGCCTATTTTCCGTGCGCCCGTCGCGGACACTCCGTCCACCAAATCAGGATACGAAATACGGGCCAAAATCCGTCCGCGGCGGTAAAGCACGGTCCGCCGCACCACCACACCCAACCACGCGGCGGACGTAACCTATCCAGAGACTCCGCCGTACGGACTGACGTCTAGGACCGTCCTCGAAATAAAGATGGCGGAAACTACACATAAAAGCGCAGCGGAAAAACAACCTGCCGGAACACTGCGGATGCCCCACAGCGACCATACCCACCACGAGCCGCTCGCCGACATGGACCCTGCACTACACGCTTACCCGATACTCTACGCGATCCAGTACGTCCTAGTCTTGGCCCACCATCGAGGACGACGCAGGTAGGCTACAAACCATTCGCTGTCTGGAGGGGAGTACCTGCAAGGGCCGTGACGTAGGGAGGGGGGAGTGACATGTCCCGGAATCGACATATTCATGTGTACGGCAATGCCTCCAAGGGTCGTGACCCAGGTAGGGGGGAGTGACATGTATCTGAACCCACCGCCCTCAAGTAAATACAAATCCACACCAGCATCACACAGGCAAGAACTCCGACAACCCACGACACATGATTGACAATTTTATTTACGCATAATCGTAGTAACATCACAGTCTAGGATCGAGCATGGACAGTGTGGACACCAGAGCAGGTACATCAGAGGCAGCACATGAGAGGGGCTAAGTGCACCAACAGTCCATAGCAAGGCACAGGTCCATCAGAGGCAGTACATGAAAGGGCATACAGCAGTATCAGAACAGCAACAGGGCATAGTGGACACCAGAGCAGGTACATCAGAGGCAGCACATGAGAGGGGCTAAGTGCACCAACAGTCCATGGCAAGGCACAGGTCCACCAGAGGCAGTACATGAGAGGGCATACAGCAGTATCAGAACAGCAACAGGGCATAGTGGACACCAGAGCAGGTACATCAGAGGCAGTACATGAGAGGGGCTAAGTGCACCAACAGTCCATTGCACTGAAAAGGCCCATCAGAGGCAGCACATGAGAGGGGCTAAGTGCACCAACAGTCCATGGCAAGGCACAGGTCCATCAGGGGCAGTACATGAGAGGGGCTAAGTGCACCAACAGTCCATTGCACTGAAAAGGTCCATCAGAGGCAGCACGTGAGAGGGGCTAAGTGCACCAACAGTCCATGGCAAGGCACAGGTCCATCAGAGGCAGCACATGAGAGGGCATACAGCAGTATCAGAACAGCAACAGGGCAGTGTGGACACCAGAGCAGGTACATCAGAGGCAGCACATGAGAGGGCAGCCAGCAGTATCAGAACACCAACAGGGCAGTGTGGACACCAGAGCAGGTACATCAGAGGCATTACATCAGTATGAAGATAACAACAGGGCAGTGTGGACACCAGAGCAGGTACATCAGAGGCAGTATATCAGTATGAGGATAGCAACAGGGCAGTGTGGACACCAGAGCAGGTACATCAGAGGCAGTACATCAGTATGAGGATAGCAACAGGGCAGTGTGGACACCAGAGCAGGTACATCAGAGGCAGCACATGAGAGGGCAGCCAGCAGTATCAGAACACCAACAGGGCATTGTACCCAACAGAGCAGGTAGATCAGAGGCAGTACATCAGTATGAGGATAGCAACAGGGCAGTGTGGACACCAGAGCAGGTACATCAGAGGCAGTATATCAGTATGAGGATAGCAACAGGGCAGTGTGGACACCAGAGCAGGTACATCAGAGGCAGCACATGAGAGGGCACACAACAGCAACTTACATCACACTATCAGGTGGATTGCGTGAAGTACCCGCATCGGACAGACTGCCAGCACCAGAAACCGGAGTGTGACACACAGCCACAGATGTAGTGACTGACACGTGAGCCACAGACCCAGATATACTGCCAGCACCTGATACATGAGTGTGAGACACAGCCACAGCCCGAGTGACTGACACATGGCCCATAGACCCAGATACACTGCCAGCACCTGATACAGGAGTGTGAGACACAGCCACAGCCCGAGTGACTGACACATGGCCCATACAACCAGATACACTGGCAGCACCTGATACAGGAGTGTGAGACACAGCCACAGCCCGAGTGACTGACACATGGCCCATAGACCCAGATACACTGGCAGCACCTGATACAGGAGTGTGAGACACAGCCACAGCCCGAGTGACTGACACATGGTCCATAGACCCAGATACACTGGCAGCACCTGATACAGGAGTGTGAGACACAGCCACAGCCCGAGTGACTGACACATGGCCCATAGACCCAGATACACTGCCAGCACCTGATACAGAAGTGTGAGACACAGCCACAGCCCGAGTGACTGACACATGGCCCATACAACCAGATACACTGCCAGCACCTGATACAGGATAGGTCTCGACTGATACACTGCCACTAACAGACACATGCGAGTCAACTGCACCTGCGCCACTGGGACCACTGAAATGATGTGCCACAGGGCTGTATGGTCCAGGAGGCAGGGTGGCTCTGGGAGCGGGGGATAGTTGCAATTGTGCCACATCGGATTGTGCATGTGTCAATGCTGTGTGTCTACGTTTCTTTTGGACATGTGCCTGCACCCTGGACAGGACAGGACAGGACTGACAAGTGGGCGGGACTGAGAAGAAATTTCACCCACCATGGGAGGTGCATCTGCTGGGGGGGGGAATGCTCTCTGGGGACGTGCTGGAGCCTGCTTCTCGTTTGCTGTGTGGCTGCCTTGCGGCCTCTGCAACATGTGTCATGGGGGATGCCACTACAGGGTCCACCTGCATCCGTCCCTGACGGGCCCTGATGGGAGTGGAGGTAAGTGGTGACTCCACTGCGGAGACATCTGTATTCCGTTTCCCAGAAAACAGCTGCCTCAGTGCATCAATGGGTGATGTATGCCTGTCCCTGACAGCGCCACTGTCCATGGGAGATGCCTTGGGCCTTGGATGTTCCATTTCCGTAGGAGTACTGTTGTCTGCGGACTTTCCCTGTTCCCTGGATGGTGCCCTGTTCCAGGCAGCAGACTTGTCGTCTGTGGTGTACATATCCCCAGAACACACCTTCTCCCCGTGTGTGTCCCTGCCCCTGGGAGTGTACGTGCTCTTCTTAGGTGCGTTTGTCTTGTGACTGTCCTTGTCCCTGCCCTTGGGAGTGGCTCCTTCCTTTCTAGTTTCCCTGCCCTTGGTAGAAGCTCCTTCCTGCCTAGTCTCCCTGCCCTTAGGAGTGGCTCCTTCCTTCCTTGTTTCCCTGCCTTTGGGAGTGGCTCCTTCCTTCCTACTTTCCCTGCCCTTGGGAGTGTCTCCTTCCTGCCTAGTCTCCCTGCCTTTGGGAGTGGCTCCTTCCTTCCTTGTTTCCCTGCCCTTGGGAGTGGCTCCTTCCTTCCTACTTTCCCTGCCCATGGGAGTGTCTCCTTCCTGCCTAGTCTCCCTGCCCTTGGGAGTGGCTCCTTCCTTCCTGGTTTCCCTGCCCTTGGGAGTGGCTCCGTCCTTCCTGGTTTCCCTGGGAGTGGCTCCTTCCTTCCTGGTTTCCCTGCCCTTGGGAGTGTCTCCTTCCTTCCTGGTTTCCCTGCCCTTGGGAGTGGCTCCTTACTTCCTGGTTTCCCTGCCCTTGGGAGTGTCTCCTTCCTTCCTGGTTTCCCTGCCCTTGGGAGTGGCTCCTTCCTTCCTGGTTTCCCTGCCCTTGGGAGTGTCTCCTTCCTTCCTAGTCTCCCTGGCACTGGGAGTATGCGAGCCCTCAAGAGATTTATTTGTCTTCTCAATGTCCTCGTCCAAGGTAGTGTCAATGGAAGAGGGAGTGAGGCTTGCCTTGGTAGTACCTTGTGTGTGGGATGGCTGTGCAGCATGTGTAGCCATTACACCCAACCCCTCTTTTGCTTCACGTGTGTGTACTCCACTATATCTGACGTTGTCCTTGTGAACAGATTTAGCTGACCTAGGGGATGGGGTCTGAGGCCTCCGTGCCTTGACGTGCTGGCTGACGCTGCTTCTAGTGCAATAACCTGTATGAGAGTCCTGGTCAGAATATTCACTCCCCCCTGAGACATCCAGTGTTGTAGATGGTGGAACAGAAGTACCACCCAGTCCATGCGACTGTACAATGGCAGACGACACACTGTTAGCCAATGACTGCAGTGTCCTGTGCACACCAGCCAGATCACCATGCATACCTTCCATGAATGCCACCACCTGCCCCAACTTCCTATCGTGGTCTTGGAAAGCATTTATCATATTGGTCTGCCCCACACACAGCTGTCGCAGCAGATCAACAGCCTCTGCACAAAGTGCATTTTGGCTCACCGAGGCTGGGGCAGCGGTGCCGACACCGAAGGCCACTCTGCTCCCCCTACTCCTGCGTGCACGAACAGTACATGGTGCAGTTGGCGGCAGGGTGCGCCCTGTGTGCTGTGTCCCGACCGAAGGTGTTGATTGCCCACTCCCAGTCTGTGACAACAGTGCTGACTCACCAACACTGTCGGAAGATGATGACGATGTTGTCTCCACATGCGAGTCCTCCGGGACGGTCCTGTCCCCCTCTCCGGCGCTGGCCCCTTCGGTGTCAGTCTGCGCGTGCGCGACGTCTGATCTGGATGCATTGCCTTCTATCATCTCTGCCGTCTGTGGCTGAGTGCCCTCTGCCAAAGCTGAAATACACAGGAAATTGGTGTAAGTCATGGGCACACTCACGTACAGTACTGCTACGGAATCCCTAAAACCACTGATGACAATGTCCATCCATCCCCCAACCTGCACACGGCCCACCCCAACCAGTCATCCTCACAGGAATTAAGTGGCGTTGGCCGTAATACATGTACAGCATGCACACTGGGCATGAGGAACTACATCTGCACACAAGTGTTGCCAAGGGGTGACGGAGCACTGCAGCATGTGCATGAAAACTGAACTGTTTAGCGGGTGGCGTCTCAACATGCCGCATTGGGAAGTTAAATTTTACTGCGCCAATGTCACCAACATGCCATTAGGACGAGCCTCACGATCGACGGAAGTCCCTAATGTGTGTGGGCAACAATACATGCATTGCACTCACAAGCAACATACACAGACAGTATGCTTACTGCCACGTTGCTCTTCATCCACACGCAACCGCTCGGACAGGTCAGGATGCGTCACAGCTATGATACGGTGCATGAGAGGGGTCATTGAGCGTCGGGCCAGACGTGCCGTCCTTGGAATCATCCCTAGTGTCACTTCCGCTACATTCTTGCTCAGTCTGGAAATGTCGTCCCAGCGTTTGTAGCAGTGTGTATGTCGTCTATTGGACACCCCCGCTGCTCGTACATCACATGCAATGCTCCTCCACACGTCCTTGCGAAGGTGCAGCTTGACCTACCATGATGGGAGACAAAAGGGTGGAAGTCAGTGGACTGTTGGCCAGTCACACAGATAGAGGCAACACATTTCTCTCTGCAGCCAGGCACATTTCGACTTATTTGTTGGTCCCACATCACACCGCCAAGATTCCAGAGCCCAGGTGTCATGGAACACCTCATGCACAACAACTTATCCCACACTGCACTTACCACCTGTCCGGGTGCGCCGTAGAGGCATCCGTAGTTGCGGAGCACACCGTCCACGAGGACATCAAGCTCCGCGGCGGTGAAGGGACGAGACCGGATTTCTTTGACTCTCGACATGCCAAGGTCACGGAGTATGGCACTAGAGCGGCAGCAGGTGGTCAGCTCCGCAGCAGCAGGTGGAGGTGATGGTCACAGGCAGTAGTCGGTGGTCAACCTAGAATGTTTGCTTTTGCACAGCACACATATATAGGGCCCTGTGGCCATGTCAGTGGCATACGGCGCCAGCCATTGGTCAGCCGTGGAAGCGTGTTTGGAATTGGGCCAATGATTGGCCCTGGTGTTGTGGTGAAAAGCATACGGTACTTACTATTGGGCACACGTGGCCCATGTCCACACCTCCCATTGGCTGCACGTGCACAGACCGTCACGCTCACACACCGGCAAGTGCATGTGCTAGACACCGGGACGGATGCATCATTTGCAACAAAGTTGTAACAGTGGCGCCACCATGGCGGGGCACGTATTCGGCGGGGGAGGTGCAGGCCAAAACATCCATAAGCTGATGTCAATGCACATGGCAGTTCATGACCCCCCTTACAGTGACATTGCATCAGCCAGCCTACACCGGCCGGCCCAGCCCTGCCCATGACCGCCGTGCCGGCCATGCCAACTACCGCCGTTTCAGGCCCCGTCCACTTCCGCCGTGCCAGGGCCTGCCCATGACCGCCGTGCCGGCCATGCCAACTCCCGCCGTTTCAGGCCCTGTCCACTTCCGCCGTGCCAGGGCCTGCCCATGACCGCCGTGCCGGCCATGCCAACTACCGCCGTTTCAGGCCCCCTCCACTACCGCCGTGCCCTGACGGGCCTGGCACGGCGGTAGTGGACGGGGCCTGAAACGGCGGAAGGGGACGGGGCCTGAAACGGCGGTAGTTGGCATAACCGGCACGGCGGTCATGGGCAGGCCCTGGCACGGCGGAAGTGGATGGGGCCTGAAACGGCGGGAGTTGGCATGGCCGGCACGGCGGTACTCACGGCGGTAGTGGACGTGGCCTGAAACGGCGGAAGTGGACGGGGCCTGAAACGGCGGGAGTTGGCATGGCCGGCACAGTGGTCATGGGCAGGCCCTGGCACGGCGGAAGTGGACGGGACCTGAAACGGCGGTAGTTGGCATGGCCGGCACGGCGGTCATGGGCAGGCCCTGGCACGGCGGAAGTGGACGGGGCATGAAACGGCGGTAGTTGGCATGGCCGGCACGGCGGTCATGGGCAGGCTCTGGCACGGCGGAAGTGGACGGGGCCTGAAACGGCGGTAGTTGGCATGGCCGGCACGGCGGTCATGGGCAGGCCCTGGCACGGCGGAAGTGGACGGGGCCTGAAACTGGGATAGTTGGCATGGCCGGCACGGCGGTCATGGGCAGGGCTGGGCCGGCCGGTGTAGGCTGGCTGATGCAATGTCACTGTAAGGGGGGTCATGAACTGCCATGTGCATTGACATCAGCTTATGGATGTTTTGGCCTGCACCTCCCCCGCCGAATACGTGCCCCGCCATGGTGGCGCCACTGTTACAACTTTGTTGCAAATGATGCATCCGTCCCGGTGTCTAGCACATGCACTTGCCGGTATGTGAGCGTGACGGTCTGTGCACATGCAGACAATGGGAATGTTGAAAGCGGGCCGCGTATGGCCAGACGTAAACAGCGGAAGCAGTGCACCGCCATGGCGGGGTCAATGATTGCATGTCAGCTGACGATGCACCTTGTTTCATTGTCTGCAGCTGCATGATGACGGTTGTGTGCGTGATTGCGTGACTCCACACTTCATGCTCTATCCCATGTGTGTCCATACCATGCCCATCGGTGTGCCACAAATGTCCATCACATGTGCATGTCGACATCGGTTATTTCCATGCACAAGTGTATCATACCTCACATCTACACAGTAGATCCCGGATGTATTGCCACATTGTGATTTAGTTGTCTGTGACTGTTATATGTGTGATATTGACTATGGTGGGGGTTCACTTGTGTTCAGTGCATGCGTGTTGCCTATTGGGTCACCATGCATGTGATGTCCGTTTGGTCACCATTATTGGTTTTGCCATTGGTGCATCAAGAAATGGTGTGTGTATATATTCTTTTGTGTGCATGCACTTGCATGTGTGTATGTCATGTTGCACATACACATGTGGGTCATGTCACATGTCTTGTTGGCAGTAATGTTGAGGTGAAACAAAGTGCATTGCACATGTTGCAACACATCATGTAGCTAGTAGGTGCACATTGTTGCTACGTCAATCCATGTTGTTGTGACAATCAGAGATGTCACACATATGCTAATTGAACACTGGCTATAACATGTTCTATAGAGTGCGATGACATGTGAGTGGTTTGCACAGACATGCGTTGTATGTGAATTGACTTCCATTCCATTTACTCCCACACAGGAGGGCTCAAAATGTCCATCGCCCATACACTGTGCTGGAGGATATGGTGGACGAGGAGGTGATCCGGAAATTCAGGCTTGATCGACGTCGATTGCTGGAGCTTGTGACCCAATTGTCTCCTCACCTGCAGCCAAGAAGAACACTGTTGAACATGCCGGGGGAATGTCACAGGCCATGTTCAGCACGGTACTTCGGGATGTACTGACAGCCATGATGCTGTACAAGAATGACTACATACATTTTCCACAGGCGGCAGAGTTGGCAGCGGTCAAAGCTGACTTCTATGCACTGGGTCGCATTCCACACGTTGTGGGTTCCATTGATGGCACGCATATTGCGATAATTCCACCACGGGCACGTGAGCAGGTGTTTAGGAATCGGAAGCACTTCCATTCCCTAAATGTGCAGGTGGTGTGCCAGACCGACAACATAATCTCACATGTGTGTGCAAGATTTTCTGGCTCTGCACATGACGCCCACATCATGCGGAGCAGCATTGTCCCCCAACTGATGTCAAATCTGCGTCCGGCACAAGCGTGGCTTGTTGGTGAGTATGCTGTGGTGACAGGAGTGATATCTGTGTGGCTTGGTGTGCCCACATGTTCAGGTAGTGATGTTTCTCTCTCTCTCTCATTTCCACAAACACAGGCGGCTCGGCTTACCCAAACAGGCCTTGGCTTCCGAGTCCAATACGCAATCCCACTACAGCGGGAGAGATGCGTTACAATGATGCCCATGGAAGGGCACGTCGAGTGGTGGAACGAACATTTGGCCTGCTTAAGTCTAGGTTTCGGTGCCTGGATAAGACTGGAGGGGCCCTGCCTTACTCACCAGGCAAAGTATGCAAGATTGTGATTGCCTTCTGCATGCTCCACAACCTGGCTGTGCGCAATAACATTGAACTGCTCTTGGACCCAGATGAACAGCAAGTTCCTCGCCCTCCCGACCCACCCATGTCGACTGATGAGGATAGTGGTGAGGAGGAAGGTGTGGACCAGAGGCGCCAGCTCATTGAACGCTACTTCCCTTGATTGTGAGTGGGCCCCTCTTGTGCTGCTTGTGTATGCCCTGTGTAGGTTTGCTGCTCTTGTGTCATTGTGTTGGGCATCATCTATGTGTTTTGTTATGTCATGTATGCATGTGTGTGTGTCTCTTCATTTATGAGTACATGCACGTCTCCATGATGTGTGTAGTCTCATCCATTCCTGTAGTGATGTGTGTGGTTTGTTCAAAGTTGCACTGCAGTGCGTTTGGATGAGTGTGATGGTGTTTCCTAACGTGTGTTTGCGTTTTCTATGTTTCCCTAGGTCACTCCCTTGCGGCATGAATCTGTACCAGTTGGATCCCTGAACCTGGTTACGTCTGTTTCTGATGCAATCATGTGAATAAACATGGAGGCAACACATCATTGAGTGAGTAAGTGTTATTTATTTACAGATTGTGCATAGGTGTAGGTGCATATTTACAAATGAGTGAAGGGGTGGGGGAGTGAGAGTCAAGGGTTATGGCAGATGAGATGTCCGTGCAGACCCCACATAGGGTGGTGTCTGCCTAGTGCAGCAGGCCTGTGCCAGGTGGGACCGGATAGTTGGCAGGGTGAATGGCAGGCTCAGGTACCCAAAAGAGTCATTGTCGGCTCCTCTTGGAGCGCGTGGCAGGAGCTTCGACACTGCTCTCGCCCACTTCCAGCCTCGGACGGCCCCTCCGTCTTTGTGTCGGGACGGAGTCAGCTGGGGGCGCTGGCTGATCAGGTGCCACATCCGCCGCCAGGGGCGCAGGTGGCGGTGGCGGTGGCGTTGTTGGTGGCAGTGGCGTTGTTTGAGGGTGTGTGGGGAGGGTGGTGTTGGCGGATATCCTCGTGCTAAAAATGTCCACGAGTTGGCCAAGCCGCCTCTCGATGGCCCCCAACATCGCTGTGTTGTCAACAAAGTCCAGGTGGGCCTGCTCTGTCTGTGCCTGGCCACGTAGATAGTTTGCCTCAACCCTGGCTAGTGCTTCTACACACTGTTGCACGGCATCGGGTGTAGTTGTTTCCTCATGCCTTCTTTGTGCAGTGCTCCTGCCTGCAGGTTCTGGCCTTGCGTTTGTGGTTTGCCTCACACTCTGCCTGCGTGGCTGGGATGGCGCTGGCCCAGCGTTGGGCGGTGGGTTGGGCAGGGTGGCAGGGGCTGAAGTGGTGGTAGTTGTGGTGGTGGAGGTTGTACTGGAGGTAGCTGTGCAGGTCACAGTAGCCGGTGTTGTGGTTATGCCAGAGGCCGTAGTAGTTGTTGGTGGTGCAGGTGTGACCTGGGAGCCAGATGTCCCTGGCTGGCTGCTTGAGCCGGCACCATCCTCAGCCCCGGAGGTGGCTGGCCAATCGTCCCCTGACACTTCTGAGTGTGGTGAGGCTGGAGGCCTGGTGTTTATTGCAGCTGTCAGATTTGGATCCCCTGCAAAACAAAAATGTGAGGATGAGTCATGTGGCCATTACGTGTACATTTATTTTTATTTGACATTCAGTCGGCACTGGCACACACCCCACCCACCAGCAGCACCCTCTCTATGGACATGGGGGCCTGTTGGGAGTTGTACTTCCGTCCCCTCACACACCCCACCCCACCCCACCCACCACCAGCAACCTCTCTATGGACATGGGGGCCTGTTGGGAGTTGTACTTCCGTCCCCTCACACACCCACCCCACCCACCACCAGCACCCTCTCTATGGACATGGGGGCCTGTTGGGAGTTGTACTTCCGTCCCCTCACAAACCCCACCCACCACCAGCAACCTCTCTATGGACATGGGGGCCTGTAGGAGTGGTTTAGACGTTGGTGACTATGTGGACTGCATGCATGCCTTGGGGTCTGGGAGATGTGTCTTCAGAGTTGTGTGAGGCACACCGTGTTGTTGTGTTTGTGGTGCTTGGTTGGTACTTACCAGCCTCTTCTCCCTCATCAAGTCCATCAAGGGTCTCAGGGTGCAGGATGGTCAGCACCTTCTCCTCCCACTCGGTGTATGGTAGGGGCTCCGGGGGGGGTTCCACCGCCTGTGTGGTTGGCCCGGAGGAAGTTCTTGGCTCTGATGGATTTCACCCGGGTCTTGAGGTCGTGCCACCGCCTCTGAATTTCCTGCTTCGTCCTCGGGACGGTCCCGGAGGCATTGACCCTGGTGACGATCCGGTCCCACAAGCTGTTCTTCCTAGCTATGCTGGTCTGCTGCACTAGGGCCCAAAAAATGTGGGCTTCAACACGAATAATCTCATCGACCATAACCCTTAACTCGGTGTCGGTGAATTTTGGATTTTTCTTGGGTGCCATAGTGCTCGGGGTGTGTGTTTGTGTGAATTATGAGGTGCTGGTGTGTGGTGTTTGGGGATGGTGTGGTGGGTGTTTGTGTACAGGGTGTGGGTAATGTGTATGATATCTGTTTTATGCTGTTGGCTAAGTGGTATCTCCTGCTAGCAGCTATGCTGTGATGCAGAGGATTTCTGGAGTGGGTGGGAGTTAATTTATAGTCTGTGTGTTGGCCCTGTGTGAATGTTGATTGGCAGTCAGGTGATAGGTGGGTGTGTTGGCAGGTGTGGTTTATGCGGTTCTTGGGGGTGGGTCATTGTGTCTTGTGTTTGGTTTAGATGTGTCAGGTCGGTGGTCGTTCATTTTCATGTGTTTGGTGATGAATTCTGTCGCAATGTATGGCATTGGTTTGACTGTTGGGATGTTGTTCGTGTTGGACTTCCGCTGTGGTGCGCGGTTTCTCGTAGCATTGGTACCGCCGCGGATGTGGATCGCAGTGGCTACCGGGGTACTTGCGGAGTTATCCTAATTGCGGACACGGACACTACGCAGGTATCGCGGGGGAGGTTGTTGTTATCCTGGTCATGTGCGTACGCGGCGGTCGGTGTTATGTTGGTTCCGTCCGCCTGCCGCGGCCTCAGGTGTACTTCGACCGCCGCGGACGGATATTGTTGTGCTCCGTCCGCCGCGATCAGCGTTTCTATCAGATTTGATCCTAATCGCTATTGCGGTTTCTCCGCGGACAGGTCCGGAGTATCTTGCCACCTTCCTCGGCGGACGGAACACGTTTCCGTCCGCGATCCTAATCGACCCCTTAGTCACATTCATATTTGCCTTAAATCCCTATTCTTGCATCTATGCAAGAATATGTGAACATTTCCAACACCTCATTTTAAATATCCTTTAAAAGTTAAACCCCTGAAAACTAACAATACCTAATCACCTGTAGCTCAATTATTAATACCGTCACAATGCATGAATTCTCATATCACCCCTCTTCAACTAAAGATCACACCTAACTCCTTTTAACCGCATCGCTGCTGCGGTGATTTTTGCGCTGTGCGGCTGTTTTCGATTAACCGCGATACATGACGAGCTCAGCTGGTCATCCGCACATGTCACCCGTGGCTGATGACGAGCTGAGCTCATCATCAGCATCGAAGGGGTTAATTGACTCTACTACATAGAAAGTAGAGTAAATGTGCTGCATAATTGTCTTAAGAGTGCAAACTAATCCCAATAACCAGCAATAAGCCAAAAAAACACCACCCTGTAATCCTGGGTCTAGAGCAGGGTGCTGACCGACGTAAAAGGCTACAATCCTTCTTCAGTGGTACTAAGTGCTACATAAATTCAATTACAATACAATAAAATATATAACACACACTAATAGCATAACCCTCAGCAGTTGAGCAGTCGATTGTAGTTTATACAGACAACACAATAATTTCCTTATACTGCTTGAGACTTTCACACTCGCATAAGACAAAACTGCATGACTCAAGTCCATCATCCTGGACTATAACAGTCTACAACAATAAACCACCTAAACCAAACTGAACAGACATGGAATAACTGAAGAGATCTGCCATATGTCCCTGGGCAACGGAGGACCTTAATTTAGTTCAACACTGCAGGCCCCAACTAGTTACATGCTATAACCACCTTTTGACATTGGCTATCAGATATGGGATGATAAAAACAAAGTCCATGTTAGCAGATCTCTGATCCATGTCTTCTTCCAACCTATGCCTACTCGGAACGATAAGCTTTAACCAAAATATTTCAGAATGAAAAACCCAGTGCAGTAACCAGCTAAGCGTACTATGAAAATAAGAAATAGGGATGTGCAGAGCTGCTCGAACATGTCAGTTTACTGAAAGCAATAAACTGTGCACCTGTGTTCCACACTTTTTCATCTATCACACAGTTAAGGTCTTTGTTCCATAACACGATAACAGCACCTCAATGGTCCTCATGCATGACATGGGAAAAATTTCCACGCATGATCAAAACAAAGACAACACCCTTCCAACTAAACACCCCTCAAGGTGTAGAGTGCTCCCCATGGAGGTGAGCATTCCAGTGTCCCACGTAGGGATAGTAAGTGATAAAATACAATGTAAATAAATGTAGATGGCCTTCCCATGGGAAAGTAGCCTTAGACTTTGAGACTGGATCGAAATGCCTGTTAAATATCCCAATGCAACAGTTGCCTCCAGTACTGATGTGTAGTTTCCACTAATCAGTAGGAAATGCACATTCAATTTAGGATGGTTCCAGACTGATTCCATGCACACCCACAGGGTTTGTCGTTTCTTTGACCAGCTAACTCACAGTTCCACCATTAGCCCCCTGACCTAGACATGAACGAACAGTTATGTCAACTACTGAACATGACAAACCTGTTCCCTCAGGAACCTTGGTCACAAACCCAGCACTTTTCCCTCAGACACTCATACTCTCTTTCGCTCAGAGAAGTATACAAAGAAGACACAAAGTGACGTTTTTCAAGATTTATTGAACCTAATAGATTCTTGTATAGAAAATATGTGCTGCAAAGATCAATAGACAGAAACAGACAAAAATTATAACGAGTGCCAAGACAGTTAATAAAATGAAGAGTTTCGCCATCTTGCTGAGACAACTTACATATGCATTAATATACAATATTATAACAGTGTAGCGTACTCCGATGATGCAAACCCTAACCTACGTGCCTTAGGTGTAAATGTATGGTATGCCAAGAAACTCCCTTCTGGATGATCTAACGCCTTTTCCTGGTGGGTAAGAATGTCTGGATCCATCTTGGTCACAAACTGGACACCCCTCACGGAGATGTCAGTCAGCTTCTGGGCGAAAGCTTCAGAATGCAGGGGCCTCTCGAAGTCTGCAGAGTGTCTCCTCTGATTATACATGGGAAATAAAAGGTTATATATAGAAAAAGGCATTCTTCCCATAGGCCGAGATTGTGATAAGGCTTTCATTGTTTGTATTCCACAGATAGCTGTGTCGCCATATGGACATAATAAAAAACACATTTGTATAACGCATGTGAGGGCATTGTATACAATGCCAAGACAGTGTCATTGCGTTCTCACGAAATTCTCTCTGTCAGCAAGGTATTTCCAATAAAGTACTACAAATATCACAAATGAAAATGTGTGTCAAAAGTTGGTGTGACAAAGCAAAGGCAACTTTAGGAAAGAACTGAATACATGTTAAATGGTACTATCTCCTACCAGGCTGAACTCAGGCACATGACAGTACTATCATTTGTACTTGCGGGAGGTGGCACCTGTTTGAAGGACATTTCGTTAGGGCATCTCCCAGTCCAAAAAGAGGATAGATACTTTCTGGTATTCGTCCCACTAGATGAACTGCACTACTTGTTTTTACGGATGATACAGAATCATTCAAAGTGTCACAAATTAGGCAATAAAATGGAACACATAAGTACAATAAAACATTGGAAATGTCACACACAAGCTATATCAACAAGCATTTGCAATGTAAAAGGTCTTGCATTTACGCAAGTGTGAGTTATTGACATTGCAAATAACAATGCCTTTTATATTTGTTTTCATTTTAAAAACATAAATAAAAGGCATTGTCATTTACAATGCCAATAGCTTTAACTCGTTTAACTGCGAGACCTATTGCATTGCAAATGCTTGTTTATTCATAAAACTTCGCCGAAGCACTGTTTTGCGGAAAGGTAATATACAAATGTGGGTCACTTTTTTTTAGCATGCCCGGGCCGATTTTTAATCCCAATCCAACCCTGCTGAGCATGCCTCTGCTTTAAGGAAGGGTCAGTCAAATGCCAGGCCCGGCTCTCCAAGGCCTGTTCATATCTGGCACATGCTACGTTTGCCTCTGAAAAATCTACATTATTGGGGCAGAGTCAGCCACATGCCATGGTGAGGGTGGTGAGGAGTACCAGACAGGTGTCCAGGGACACCAGCAGCCCCTAAGAAAGGGACGAAGGGCTTGAATGCTGCCTGGGTGGTCATGTATGTTATCGTCTGTGGCTGGGGAGGCGGCGAGGCTCCCAGCTCCCCTCTCAGGGCGCATGACAGACTCAGCTTCACGCTAGCCTCACTCCCTCACAGCTGCCAGGCCCCCTCTGAGACAGAAAGGCCTTGTTTACAGCGGTGCCCCCTTGTACTGTCATTAAATAAGCCTTGCTTTCAGGGCCACATGCCATGGGGAGGGTGGCGATGAGCCCCAGACAGGTGTCCAGCGACACCAGCAGCCCCTAAGAAAAGGACGAAGTGCTTGAATGCTGCTTGGGTGGTCATGTATGTAATCATCTGTACGGTAAATCCAACAAGATGTTATCATGACAGCAAAGTAAAATAAATCAAGGAGCACAAGAGAAAAGTGATTTGCATGACTACTTCATGTCTCATCTTGCAAAGCTAATGGTGATATAAATAGGGTATTGAAAGGTGACCATCTTCAAAATGGCATGGCCTGCACACACAGTCCATGTAAATAATGGCAAACCTTGAAAAATGAATGCAAGCCATTGTCTGGAGGGGGTTGGACCAAAAGCCCACTCTGCCTCTCTATAATTCTTTCTATTATACTTTTTGGAAGACTTGAATACATGAGCCAATGCTGTGTGTGACCAGAGCAGTACATAATTTGTAAGAAGATATGTGCTGGGGCCCTTGTCAGGAGGCCACTGCAGTTTACACCACCCTTTACCACTGCCAGCACAGCCATCAACAGTACCTACAGAACTACCAGGCATTACAATGCTACTAGAGTTACAATTGGGACTGTTTGAGGCCCCCAAAGCTATAAGAATGGCTTGGGTGGCATATATGTTTTTAATGTATATTAAACTAATAAACTACTGCTTTCCTATTCATCTTTACATTACACAAACATAAGTGCCGGTGTTGACAAGTGTTCATGCTGAACACTGGAAACCACCAGCTCAAATTAAGCACTGGATCAGAGCCAAAAATATACACCTCTCACTAGACACTTATTTAAGAAGCCAGACAAACATTACAAAGTGAAAGGAGCTTGTGTGCTACTGGTTGGAAAGCAGTGTTCTCTCTATAAGCCATTTTTGAGCAGGCATTGTAATACTGAATAGTAATCAGGCTGAGGTTATTTCATTTGTGCAGCTCACTGTCCCAATATCTCTACCCAATTAAATGCCATGGTTAAAATAATCATTGTGTGAATAAGATGGGATCTCTCGTCATAGCACCAGACAGTTGATCACCAGACTGTGGAGCTCTCTGCACAATGTGCCGACGTTTTAGTAGTAAATTTGGGTGGGACAGGGGAGCCACTGGAAAATAGGGGATACTTACTGCAAAATGGGAAGTTCTAAGGTATGAATATGGAGTGGTTATAGGAGGCCTAGGAAGAGGTTTAGAGACAAACACGCACTCACCCACCTCACAGTAAGCTCATTGTTTGGATTTCTTAAATATATATATATGTGTGTGTGTATATATATATATATATATATATATATATATATATATATATATATATATATATGACTGGAACTTCGATATTCAGTAGGCGCCAAATAACGAAGACGGACCCAATGAGGTTATTTTAAAGCGTCTTTATTTACCACTGTGCACCCTCATGACTGCCATGACGCGTTTCGGGCCCTGGAGCCCTTGATCACATGACATGGTCAAATTACACCCTGTGATTTGTAGTGCCGGTCCGGTCACATGGTCCCAAGCCTATAGAAATAGAGAAAATACTTCAGCCTGGACCAGACATGGTAACCAATGTTATTTACAATCATTGTATTATTGTGTTTTTTGTAATGTTCTGTTAACCCCAATTGTCACAATTATTAAGCGACACAAAATCCTTACAAATGTGCAAATTTGCGCAATAAATATGTTAAAACACTATTTACAAATATACCAATTGTCAATATTGCTATGTACAAACAATCACAGTGGACGCAGTATGTACAAACTTTTCCTGTGCAATATTTAGCAAATGAGTAAAGTGCTTTTGTGCAAAATTTACAAAGGAAGGGGTTGAGTTAATATTGCCCAAGTGGGCATTGGTTAAAATTTCATCTGGGCCACTGCGTCTACACTGCTTAGGTATTCATGTTGACTCCAGCACTAGTGAAAAGAAATGTGTGATTACCCAAAAAAAAGTGTGTTTGATTCATTTTACAATATTAAAAATCCGGCAGGAAATAATAAATAAATAATCTAAAAACAGCCTTAACAGATGACTAACAACTCATTTCCACTAAACAATTTCAAGACTCTGTGTGCAAGCAAGTGTACAAGTCTTCTGTCGCGTTCAATCCATTCAGAGCCTTAGTGTCTAATTCCAGAATGTACCTGGTTTCTAATACGCGCAGACGTGCCTCTCTATTGCCACCTCTCCGTAACGGCTCCACCATGTCAATTGCGAAGTATTTCAGGCAATTGATATCGCCTTTATGGCAAAGATTAACATGCCTCGCTACTGGGTAAGCATCGTCTTTGTTCACAACTGCCCTCATATGCTGCAGTATGCGCTTGTGGACTTGTAGTTTAGTACTACCAACGTAGCAAAGTCCACAAACACATTCCAAGACATAGATCACAAAGTCTGACTTGCAGGTTATTTTCTTCGTAATGGGGAGTTCTCTTTCACAGAAAGGGGAATAGTAGGTGGTTTTACTTTTCCCTATTGTGCACGCTTTACATACTGCGCATTTCAAGAAGCCCTTGCTTTTGCCTAGCCAGTTGCCTCTTGATGGTACCTCAGGGCTGCTACTGACTAACATGTCACTCATGGATCTAGCACGGCTATAAGTGATAGCCGGGCATGTGGACAACGTTTTCCCAATCACAGGATCACCTGTGATTATATGCCAGTTTTTCCTCACCATCCTCTGAAGCTGTCTATGCTGGCAACTATAACCAAGAATGAATCTCGGTTGGTCCACCGTCACATTGGTCAGTATTGCATCCACCCCTATTGATGTTTTAGGAGTTAAAGCTGTCTTGTTTGCCCTTTCCATTGCCTTAGACACTATATTTTCGGAATAGCCCCTCTGCAGGAACTTTATCTTGCTTTTTTTCTGTGCTTCAAAACAGGCTTCATCGGTGCTACACATTCTTCTGATCCTCAGCATCTCCCCATAAGGGATGCTGCGGATCAGATGGTTGGGGTGCTGACTAGAGGCATGGAGGATGGTGTTACCTGCAGTCTCCTTCCGATGTAATTTTGTCTGCAGTCCCCCTTTGTCTACAAAAACCTCAACGTCTAGGAAATTCACTTTCCTATCACTGATGGTACTTGTGAAATGCAGATTCAGTTCATTCTGATTGATTTCTTCAATGAATTGTTCTGCTTCACTTGCAGTCCCCTTCCAAATGATGAAGAGATCATCGATAAACCTGTACCACACTAGCACTTTGCTGTTCATGACCTCTTTAAAGGCATTGCCTAGGACCTGCTCCTCCCACAGCCCCATGTGCAAACATGAGTAACTGGGGGAGAAGCAGGCCCCCATTGCCACACCTCGCAACTGCTGGAACATTTGGTTTTGAAACATGAAGTAATTATTGTACAAACACATTTCCAACATTTCCACAAGCATGTTATTGTGTTCCAGCATACACATGGGCCTTCTGCTAAGATAATGCCTTACTGCTCTCACTCCGTCCACATGATTAATACTTGTGTACAATGCAGTGACATCGAGTGTGATCAACAAATACTCCGTACTCCACACTACTGTTTTTAATTTCTGCAGAAAGTCCATAGTGTCCCTGATGTATGAGGGCAAGGATTTCATATGATCCTGGAGGAAGTGATCAATGTATCTGGACACTTTTTCATATGTCCCCCCACAAGCTGAAATTATGGGCCTTCCTGGTGGCTTTGCACTGTCTTTATGAATCTTGGGAATCAGGTAAAACACTGGAGTTATGGGGTGGTTTGTTTTCAAGAATTTTAGTTCATCACCACTCAGGAGTCCTTGTCCCCTCCATGTGTACAGTTTTGTGTTTAATTTCTCCCAAGATTGCTTAAATGCTGATCGGTCACATCTACTGTAGCAGAGTCTATCATTAAGTTGTTTTAGTGCTTCTTCTACATATGCAGATAAAGGCCAAAGAACAATGTTTCCTCCCTTATATGATTGCCTGATCACAGTTTTTTCATCTGTCTGCAATTTTTTCATCAGGCTGCCAAAGGGGTTGTTGCACTGTGAATCATTGTTCTTACTTGTCAAAGTATGTTTATTCAGTTTTTTCATTTCCGATATTACCAAATCACTGAACACATCGATGTTGTCATGTGTCAATATCGGGTTAAAAGTTGATTTTGGTTTAAAGGAGGTATTGCCTGGTGCATTAGTTACTGTCTCTTCCGCTGTCTCCTGGATGCAGTCTAAGTCCCCCTCTTTCAACAGGTCCTGTAGATCACACTGTAACTCATATTCCCTCACAGTTAAACCATTATCTGTCCCCATGTTTATCTCTCTCGGTTTGCGTGCTTTTTGCTTATTAATTAGAAACAGTTTCCTTAGCTTTAGTTTCCGCACGAATTTAAAGAAATCCATTCTAGCTTTGGCATAATCAAACCTGCATGGTGGACAGTAAGATAACCCTAATGACAGAATTTTTTGTTCCTTCTTACTAAGGCGAGTGTCAGTAAGATTTACAATCGTCATATTGTCACTTACTTGCTGGTTTAGCGCCGATTCCATCTCCTCTATGGTTTCTTTTTTGTTGTTACAGGAGCTGTTCCTTGTTCTGGCTGCGGTGTGCTTTCTCCGTTGGTTGCGTTTTGTGTTGTGCCTTTGTTTGCCGGTCTGGCGGCATGGGACCTCAGCGACTTCTTGCGGTCGTTCTGGAGGCACTCCACCTCCTGTCCCAACGACCGCTTCGTAAAAACCGCCTCCGCAGCACTTGGATCCTGATCAAATTCAGAGTCACTACTCGGAATCGTGCTAACATCCGTAGATGACATTGACGGAGTTTTCTGACTTTTCCTCGCCTGGGTCTGTTTCGATGTTTTGTTTACCATGGGAGGATCAAACTTTTTGGAGAAGGTATATATGCGTCCATTCAAGTAATCCATTTTATCCCTTTGGAACTTGAAGGCTTTCCGTTTCATAATTATATCTTCCTCCTTAGAGAGCCTCGCTGTCATCGCCTCTCTAAGCTTCTTCTCCAATTCCTCCTCGTTCAGTGCTTTTATCTGGTTGTTCAGTTCTTTGACTTGTATTTGCAATTTGGCCCCATCACTCTCGGCATAACCCACCAAGATCCGCATAAGACGGCTGGAGTTGTCAAGATTGCACTGTGCCCAGTCATGCAACATCTTCGGGTCGGGATTTTCGAAGCTGGGAGCCAGCATTATTCTCAGGCCACGGGGGACCCGCCCCACTTCCAAGTACCTGCTGAGCGATTTTTGCTCCCACCACTTGGCCTGTTCCGTTTTCATTGCCTTTTCAAGCTGTTTGAATAGCTCCCTCAACTGGATGCTGCCGGACCCCGGAGTTGCGCTGGCATTCACTTGTTGGGCTACTGTTGCGGGACTGTCATCAAAAAGGCTGACTGCCGCTTCCTCCCTGTTTTTACGTCTGACCACGTCGTCGGCGTCCATGGTGATGCACAGGACAGTACTTGGTTGCTGAAGTTTTGCTTTTCACGCTTCGAGCTTATTATGTCCTCAGTTGGTCTTTCGCTCTCTCGCGTGCCTCTTTCCCCAGCACCGCCGTTTCCGCTGTACACGTTGCGAACTCTTCCTGCGCCCTGTAAACCCTCACAGCCGTGAGGATAATGGCGTTTGCCGGTGTTTTCGCTCAGTCGGAGCGGCGGGGGTCACAAGCGGTTGCTCCTACCGGAACAGAAAAGTGCTTCCGGTTCTCCGTCAGCTGTGCTTCAATTGCCGCTTACCCTTGTCGCTGGGGGGATCCGTTGCACACCTAGAAGCCTACCGGTGTGTGAAACATGACTGGAACTTCGATATTCAGTAGGCGCCAAATAACGAAGACGGACCCAATGAGGTTATTTTAAAGCGTCTTTATTTACCACTGTGCACCCTCATGACTGCCATGACGCGTTTCGGGCCCTGGAGCCCTTGATCACATGACATATATAAATTTATAAATATTATTTTACTTTAAAATATTTGAATAAACTTTTTTCATTTAAAAACTAAATGTAACTATGTTTAAAAATATAATTAGGATAGTTGTACTTCACCATCATTTATTTAGCTCAACATTTAAAATAAATATATTTAATTAATTCACATTAATATTTAACATAGTATTTTTTCCAGGAAGTGTCTTTTTTTCTAAACTTTATTAAACATGTATCTATACTTTAAGTCCTTGTGCAAGAGATCTCTGCATAGGTATGAAAAGGTACAAGTAATAGTGTCATAAAGTAGGCTCCTCACACTGGTTCCAAGAGGTGTAGACATGTAAGTCTACACTTAGTAGTAAATTTACACTCTCACATGGTGAATAGCCAAAAGTAGCTTTAATATAAAGTATAAGAGTAAACTGACATGTGTCAATTCTCACATGCAAGTTTAACTTTGTGAATAGCCCCCAAACTGCATCATCCATAATGTGAATATCTCTTGTGGGACCTGCTATTGGGTGTCTATTTAAAGAAAGCCCTCAAGTCTCTATTAAACAATAGTGTCTCATACTTGTTTTACTCTAACACATTATTCGAGATGAGGTGTCTAGTTTGTTACTGAAATACCTCATTATTTTTGTGTGGGTTATAATTCCCTTGAGATGTGTTTTGGTTTCCGCACAGGTTTGTTTTTCTGAATTCTGTCTGGCAATTGTATATTAAACATAGAAACATCACGTGGCAGCACACCTGTGGCACAGTAACAGTAATATACTTACATGCAAACTATTGTTTCCTGATGCTGGAAAACACAACACTAATTACAGAGGCGCCTCGTCCACAATGCTGCGTGGTGCCCCTCGGCCAGCACCTGGCAATTTCAGCTGCTTTTGGTCGTGTGTAAAGGAAGTGAAGTACATGATATGGTTAAAACCAGGGCTGGCTTTAGCGTTGGTGGCGCCCGGTGTGACAACCTTTGTTGGCGCCCCAATGACATGCTTTTTCACGGATTTCCTCATTACCACCCACCAACGTTGACCCTCATCTCTCCATAGCACCTCTCCCATTTGTTCTATAGCGCTAATCATGCCAACAGTGCAGCAAAACAAAAATCCTGGACGATAGATATAGCCGCTCTAGCAAAGAAAAAACATGGCTGGACGGTGCTCGGCTCGTGCGAGAGATGTGCCCCGCAACCTTATTTAGTCACCCACATAACTACATCCGTCCAACAAATGCTTCTAAGAGTTCGGCTGGGAACCTACATTTCAAAAGATCAAACCCCTGCATGGAAGCAAACATGGTCGACATCACTCTGCAGACTCTGTGGCCAATCAGATGAAACACTGACTCATATATTGTGCATTTGTCCATCTTTGACCGATTTGAGTCGTTATTATTTATTGTATATATTTTGTTTATTCCAAATCAGATCATGTCGGCCTGCGGTCATGTTAGCATTGAACAGTCATCAGCTGCAGACAGCTTGTAGGGCCACCAGATTCTTACAGAAGGTGAGCCTCCTAATACTGAAAACCGAAAAAATGGTGACCAACGGCACAATACAGAAGGCACGAAGTGCAATTAATGACTAAACATACAGACTAAAGCAATATTGCTTTTTATTTCTTTTTTCTTTTCTTTCAAAGAATAAGGACTTTATAGAATATAAATGCACTTTTAGCCAATGTAAGTTCGAATTCGTTTTTAATTCTATCAAAATTGTAAAGGTTTTGATTAACCATACACAATACATTTTCTTACCTTACCTTAGTGGGTGTCAGAGCACTTTACATCATACATGAACTATAAAGAGACAATGCATCACAGGTGTAAATCAGTGAATAGGAAATGCTCTGTAGCACAAAGAGGACTACATGGTGTAGGAGTCACACGTCATCCATAATGGTAGGCGGTATATTTTGGGAGTGCTTGGTTTGGAGAAAAAACAAAATCAGGATTTAAAACTTAACACAGTGGATGGCTTCACTAATAAGAATGTATCACTACACAAATGATGCCTTCTTAGTAACATTAGGATGATAAAGTGCAAAGACAAATCATGAAGTTTTAAACTAAGCCTTGCAGTTCCCATGCAGATGCCAGTCCATAGCACAGTGTGCTATATTAGAATTCTGACGTGAACTTTAGCAACAAAAGGATCTCTGTGGCACCAGCAGTGAGGCAATAAATATATTCTTAAAATGCAATCCTGTGATCTGCATGGTGAACGTTCTTTACAACAGGCACGTTAACCCTCTGTACTACTTTATCTTGAGTTAAAACTGTCACTAAACAAAATCCCATCTCTCTTCAGCAGGTACATTAATCACCAGAGCTATCTTGACATTTTGTATTGTTGCCTGAAAATTACTGCACAAGAAACTATGCAGCAGGGGCTTTTAAACCCACAATTTACTTCTGAACACAGCTCAGCAACAGATTCGACTACACCGATCGCACCGCCCTAAAGCTGGCCCTGGTTAAACAGACAGGTACAAAAATACTTCTCACTGACTTGGGAAGCTGATCCGATTAGATTACATTAGTACGAGGTTTGTCCATGACATACTAGGATGCTTGGTTGTTTCCCTTTCATACATGTTATGACCCTCTGTACACAGAATCCATGCAAAGAAAAGCAGCGTTAAAACATGGATACAAAACCTTGACCCAAGACTAGAACCAGGGCCGGCTTTAGTGGTAAGACAATCTTTGCTTGCGACCCCCAGTGACCTTCTTTTCATCGACTCCCTCATGACTACCCTCCTCTTAGCCCCTCTCACACATGTATTTATTTAACAGCACTACTCATCCCAATGTAGTCTGTCAGAGCGCCTTACATCATAAACATATTATACAGCCACAATGAGTCCTATAAGTGTGCAAATCAATGTATAGGAAATGTCATTTAAGACAATAAGAAATACAAGGTCTAGACATTACATGTCTTTGTTCTGGTGGACATTATTTATTAACAGTGCTTGGTCTTGAGAAGGGACATTTTAACCAAGATTTTAGGATGCACAGTTATTAAAGTTGTAGCGCTACATTGACTAAAAAGGAGAGAGCACAACATCTACTAAGATATTGAGCTGTTGCTCTCTCCTCTAGCGCTGATGGACCTTAGACTGCCTTGTGCCATTGCACAACCTTGCACCATTGTGTAAGGGTGCTTGCGTCATGTTAAGGTTAGGTTTTTATACTGGAAGGGTACCTTTCAAGCTCAAAATTATATGTTTTGACAGTTAAACACTACTTTGTATGTGTGCTGTACAGTGCAGCACACATGTAAAGTTGGAAAGCGGTGGTGGCAGCATACCATGTAGTCCTTAATAGAAATGAACAGGCCTTTTAACCTGTGCCACTGGCGTGAGGCCTACAGGTTCAATCATGCAAAGTTCAGCCTACATCAGGATCGTATGTAGTACTGTGTAGTGTATGTGTGTTATATGCACCTGCTGGGTGTATGTATGCCTGTGAATGGTGCAATACATGGAAGATTCTGGTTTCCATTTTGGAAGACCCACGGCTGACTGGAGGAGCATAAAGAGGTAGAGCAATCCCCACCAGGCAAATTTGTGGATTGCTGCATAATTGTGAACTGCGTGGGACACAGTGGAGGAAGGGAAAGCGTCACTGCCTGCCTGCCTGCTTGCCAAGATGAGTGTTCCCTGTAAGGTAGAGCAGAGCACTAGAGGGAACGAGGTCCAGTTGAAGATCCTGGAGATTAGATCGCTGCAGCAGGGTGCAATGTTCGGGTCATATCCCATGTGCAGAAGAAAATTTGCCAGTTGGGGCCACAGTGAAGATTACAGCTGTGGCATTTGGGCTGTAGCCGAGTGTGGGGTGAAGTGGGTGACCCCCTAAACTAGATTAGACCATCTTGAAGATTGCTGCTGTGCCGATGAGGCTATAGCCTGTGTAGCAGGTGGGCCACCGGGGAAAGGGCAAGGAGCATGGTCTGGATGAGACCACCGTAGAGATGAAGAGGCCACCGAGATAACCTGTGTGGGCCCAAGCCCAGACTGAGGATCTGCACCATAAGCATCAGATCCCCCCAGCTCAAACCACCTGTGGGAAGGATCCCAGGAAGCTTACCTTCATCAGAAGAGCATTGAGGACACTGGTCCTCTGCAGGACCCAGTGTGCAATACTCACTGTAGACAGCTGGTGCAGCTTCTGTGCCTACTTTGGTGGGCGCTCATGGAGACTCTGGTTGAGCAGATCCTGCTGGTGCCATATAGCGCTTCAGTACTTGACTTTAATTGGAGCTGAAGTAGGACTCCTACAACTTCGACTACTAGTGGGGCTACAGGTGATTCTTGCTTATAGTGAATGGGGATAAACCATTGTTGCTACCTGGAGGAGAGTGGAACTCTGGAACCACCTATTGAAACACTAGAGCCCTGACCTCAGGGGATTGTGTGTATTGTTTATGAATGATGTATTTGACTTTGTTTTGATATATAAATACTCCTTTTTCATAAAGTAAGTATTTGACTGGACTATCATTTATTACTTGTACTGAACGTATTTTGAGTAGTGAGCCTGTGTTCACCTCCCTTTATCTGCTTCCCTCCGAGAAGTCTTGAATGCTCGACCCTCACTACCATTGATACTCAAGTATTGAAGGGGTACTTGGCCCAGTTGATCAGGGACATCAGAAGCTAAAGGCCTCAACCCCCATGGTTGGGCCCAGTAGCTACCACCTGCTCTGTGGGCCTTTGAACATGGTTCCAGCAATAACCCATGAAATCCTAATCTGTGATCTGCATGTAATGTAAATCCTGTATTTGTAAAGCGCGAACAGCTACCCAAAGGCATCCTGGCGCTGGGGACCATCGGGAAGATTAAGCAAGCTATTGTCCAGAGTCACATGGTGCTGGGCTCATCTGCCCCTGGTGCCAGGGATCGAACCGTGAGCCACAGATTCCAGCGTCAGTCGCCCTTGCCGCAGCACCACACCTCTTCCCATGACACACGTTGTGCTTTACAGCAGAAATACTAAGCACCCATACAACTATATCATGAGTCAAAATTCTCTTTGATCAAGTGCATTAACCACCTAAGTTATCAAGCCATAGTAAAATGAATAATGCAACACACACAAAGGTCTCTGCAGGGTGCTCTTATCTTGGTTCACCCTTCCATGCAGAGGGGGCCCCCTTGACCACAGCGCCTGGTGTGATGGCAACCGTCGTACTGCCCTAAAGTCAGCACTGACTAAAAAAATTGAGAAATAATGAAAATCTATGTTCATTAACAATGTATTGCTACTTACAAATTCAAATGTGGGTAATATTAAGCTTTCCTTTGAAACAATATAAAGGAAACCATCTCACAGAGCAGAATTTCAAACGAAAAAACACTCTTCTTAGTGAGATTTTGCTACTAAGACTGTCAATCTGTTTATCCAAAATGTAGCAGATTTTTGACAAGAATATGAACATTCAGTCAAAACTCAGTCCTGTAACTACAAAAGTATGTTATCATATTATCACTTCTGTGTACCATGAGAGCTGTATCCATTTCTTTTGGAATGTTACCTTGGTGTTTGGTTATATTCAGTACATGAACTAAATTTATATTTAAAAGCAGACTCTTCATGTAGAGGTCTGTTTGATTTACAGTAGAGACTGCAGCTGGAAGGAACATGTCTGCTTCCGTACATAAACCAGTAATGGCCTAATATTGTCACGCTGCCTTGCCCATCATTGGATGTCATCTACCTCTTTTCGGCAACTGGATGTGCAATGCGCTTGATGTCACTGTTCCTCTTAAGCCTTCCAAATCCTTGTTTTGTTCTACACGTTCTTCCCCTTGGTACATAATCGAGCTAGCTGCTGCCTAAAGAAGCTATAAACATCTGTAACGGGTCTGTGGATACTCCTACAATTCTAAATCTAAATTCACTTATATACACAAGTTAAAAATCGCCTACATTTTGTTAGGGCCTCTTACTACAATGATCACACTGGCATCGCATCCATCCTACCGAAATGTTTGTCTTATTTCATAGCCTGACACAGCAGGTTTACTCCTCTTCTTTGGTTCGACCCTCTCAACAGCTCTGTTCCCAACTCTCTAATTCTTTCAAAAAATGGTCAAGATCTTATCCGCACTCCCTCCTTTTCCCGTTTCTGCTTTTGTTAGTTACTTTGAGTGACCCTTGACAACACTGTCAATTTGGACCCCACTAAATCCGCTACAACACATCATGACTTGATCCTTTATCATATTACTACTGTTTGATCGGGCTCTATTTCGACCATTGCCCGACCAAAATCGCAAAGACTATTGCTGCGATTCTAGGGCCAGATGTAGGAGCCAAAATACCGGTCGGTAACGGCCGAATTCGGCTATTACCGACCGGTATTTAGTAATTGGCATGTAGGGGCCCTATTTTACAGATTCGGTAAACTTACCGAATCGGTAAAATACCGAATCAGTATTTTTTTACCGATTCGGTAACTTCCTGATGTAGGTGGGACTCTTCTGAGTCCCAAAGGCCTTACAGATTCGATATTTTACCACCCAATCCAATTAGGTGGTAAAATACCGAGTCCAGGTGTACATGCACATGTGTGCATACACACCTATGCCATGTGACAGACAGACATGCCCTTAGGGCATGTCTGTGTGCCGCATGGCACACATGCCAGTATTTGGGATGCTAGAGGGTGTCAAAGTGACACCCCCTGCACCCTTGCTGGAATCAGTATTTACTGAATCGGTAAATACCGATTCTGTAATGCCCATTGATTCCTATGGGCTTCAATGCCCATAGGAATCAATGGGCATTACTGAATCGGTATTTACCGATTCGGTAAATACCGATTTTTACAGAATCGGTAATTCAATTACCGATTTTACCTACATCTCCCCCCTTCTATTTTACCGATTCAAAAATAGTGAATCGGTAAAATTCGGTATTTATGAATCGGTAAAATAGAATTACCTACATCTGGCCCTTAGCTCCTTAGCTCACAGCTGTCTGTAACTCTATTTTCTAGTTGGGCACTGTTCCTGATTCCTGGAGATAAGATTTGGCAGTCCCCTTAAAAAAAATCCCAAAGCTGACTTTATGGTACTGGGCAATTATTGCCCCATTCAAAATCACCAAAAGCTTGGTCAATTCCAATCCCAGTATTGAGACAGTGTTAGTATCTCTCTGTAATGGCATCTAAATGATTCTGGATTCCGGCAGTGTGGACGCGTTGATCCTATTTGACCCTTCAGCAGCTTTTGACATGGTTTACCACTCTATCATACTCCAATGTCCATGGGATACCAATGTTTTAGGCCTTGCACAAGGCTGGCTTGCCTCCTACCTCAAAGATCATTCTTAGGCTGGTCAGCTCAGCCCTTTCCGATCAGGCTTTAAGGCCATCAGAAGTGGGATTCCACAAGGCTCACTATTGTTTAACATCTATGTAATGCCTTTTGCAGAGCTCATTGAGGATTTTGGCCAAATGTTTTATAGCTAACATCATGTTCAGCCCTCCACTGCCCTTTGGCTAGGTATGCACTGTAGAAATACCGTATGCGTACATTCATATCTGCATACACTGACAACACTCAAATTATCCTCCGGCTTGATGGCAACCCTACTTGCCTGCAAGCTCAATTTAAATACTGTCTTTGCTCTGTGTCCCACTTGGGGTGTTCCAGTTCCCTTGAGTTAAACTGAGATGATCATCTTTGGAAACTCTTTGTGAGAAATTGTGTAGTGTCATGTCATGTGGCATGTCTGGGTGCGGGTGAAGATGCAGGGCTTGCCTCTGAGGGTCAAAGGTAGGTTCCAGGCCACACAGCAGTCCTTCTAGGTAGAGCAGCAGTCTAGCAGAGTGCACAGCAGGTCACACCCGCAGGCAGTCCTCTGAGAGTTCTTCCACAGTTCTTCCAAACTCTGCAAAAGGCTCAAAACGCCGCCGCCAGACTCCTAACTAACACCCCGGCCAGATCATCGGCCAAACCCGCTCTTAGGAAGCTACACTGGCTCCCGATCAAAGAAAGGGTCACTTTCAAGGCCCTCTGCCTGGCCCACAAGGCTCTCCATAACACCGGCCCCCCCATACTAAACAACTGGATCACCCCCTACAAACCCACGAGAGCGCTTCGCTCAGAGCACGGAAACCTTATCACGATCCCCATGGTGAAAAAGGCCCGGATAGGGGGCCGCCGCTTCTCGGTAAACACCGGACTCAAGTGGAACGCACTCCCTCTGAACCTCAGAACAGAGCCCGATCTACTTCGATTCAGAAAAACCCTCAAAACTCTCCTCTTCCCCTAATCCGATCTTTTACCTAGCCGCTCCCCCTCCTGAGTAACTAGGTTCTAGCGCTGGGATACCCTCGTGGTGACTACGCGCTCTACAAAACTCTAAAATAAATAAATAAATAAATAAAAAAGTTGGTTGACTGGGGTGTGATGCTTGGTCAATCAACTGCCACAATACCTTGCAGGGTTAACCATTAAAAGTCACAAAATTAACCCGTGCTTAACCCTTGGTAGATTGGCACAAAAGCAGTCAGGCTTAATTTAGAGGAAGGCGTAAGGTATTTATACAGCACACAAACAGCAACAAATTGAAAACATAATGCAAGAAAAATCCCAAAACATAACTAATTTAACTAAAAGTAATTATTTGACACCAAAGCGACAAAAATCCAAACAGTAGAATCAAGTTATACGAGATCGGGTCAAAGTCAAAAGTTAAGGCCGAACGCAATGGAGTGTGGTTCAAATACAAGAAGTGGATTGGGCCCAGTCAGCGCTTACCTTCGGACATAGAAAATTTCCTGAAGAAAATGTTCTGAGAAGGTAAAGTTCAGAAGGGCAAGGCTACTGGAGGTGTCAGAGGAGGGAGCGTTGTCGTCGTTGGTTGGCCTTGGGTGGAAGCCTCAGTGAAGATATCTACATTCAGATTTAGTTGAAATGGAAGTCGAATATCTCCAGCAGGGCAAGGAAGAAGACTGTAGCTGAAGACAGTTCCACAAGGTTGGTTACCCTTTTGGCGAGGGACTGCTGAAAAGGATTTGCTGCTGCGAAGAAGGATGTAGTGAGAGAAGCTGCAAAGTCAGTCCGACCAGCTATACACCTCGGGCGGATAGGTAAGCAGATTGGTCCCATTCTCCGCCTGGTTCTAAGAGCAGTTTTTGGTCAAATTTTGTCTTAGGTTTTTGAAATTGGCCATATGGGCATCTTTAGCACCATGATCAAGAGTTCCAGACTGGTTGAACACCTCTTGAGGGATCATGACTGTCTCAGGCTGGGTCCAGATGCAGGTTTAAGATGGTGGGAGCTTTTTATTTTCCCTGTGGCTCCAAAGAGAAGGTTAGCAAACTAGCCCTTGGAGGCACTTCTGGCATGTCTGGGTGCGGGTGAAGATGCAGGGCTTGCCTCTGAGGGTCAAAGGTAGGTTCCAGGCCACACAGCAGTCCTTCTAGGTAGAGCAGCAGTCTAGCAGAGTGCACAGCAGGTCACACCCGCAGGCAGTCCTCTGAGAGTTCTTCCACAGTTCTTCCACAGTCCAGTAGTGTACTGAAGAGTGGGTCTGAAGGTTCTATTTTTATACACTTGTGCCCTTCTTCTGGAAGGTAGGAGAAGATTCTGGTAAGCTTCCTTAAAGTGCATGGAATTTCCTGACTCACCTGCCCTGGCTCCAAGTCCATGCTGGCTTCACTGATAATTCAGGGTTGTTAGGCCTTTTGTATGAAGGCAGAGCACAGGCTATTCAATTGCATGTGGGTCTGTTCTCAACTTCACCTTCCCATCCTTCCAGCAGATGGGCCATTGAGGCACACCTAATACTGTCTGGGAGGAATTCACAAAGTCTACCTGTCAACTACACCCAGTCATATGACCCAAGCAAGACTGCAGGCATAAAGGGATAAGGGCAGGAAGATGTCAACTTTCTAAAAGAGGATTTTAAAAAGTGCAATGAAAAATGTGACTTTACTATTGCAGTGGGCTTATCATTACACTGTCATTGAAAACAAACATGAAATAGCTTGCTGCTCCCAATTGGAAAATGCAACTTATAAATGGTAATAAGGAATCCCCAATATTATCCTATGATGGAGGTAGGCATCACAGTAGTGAAAAACAAGTTTCGGAGTTGTTCACTAACGGGACATGCAAAACCTAAAAGTACATGTCCAACTGTATGATTACCCAGCCCCCTGCCATATGGCTACCTTGGGCCTACCTTAGAGGTGACTTACACGAAATAAAAGGGGAGTTTAAAGCATGGCAAGTGGGTTCTAATGCCAAGTCAACATGGCAGTTAAACACTACACTTAGGTTGCTGTAGTGACAGACCTGTGATATGTTTTACGGTGCTACTTAAGTGGGTGACACAATAAATGCTGCAGGCCCACTGGTAGCATTTAATTTCTATTCCATGGGTATATTGTATACCAGACTACAAGGAGCATATAAGTAAATTAAATATACCAATTGGCTATAAGCCAATTATACCATGTTTAGAGGAGAGAGCACGGCCAAATTAGCACTGGTTAGCAGTGGTAAAGGTCACTGAGTCCTAAGGTTAACAAAACATATTCAGCAAAAAATATGGGGGGAGAGTGAAACTGCTTGGGGGTGACCCTGCAAAGAGTGCCAGGTTCAAAAGACTTCATTTTGATTCCCTAACTGGAATCCTACCTTCCTCGGCTCCCCTCCTACCCTGCACCCCCTCGTTTTCAGACACTAACTTAGAATTCATTTTCAATCAACATCTTACATTTGAAACCCACTGAAACAAACTGACCTCAACTTCTTCTTATGTGAAGAAAGTAATTAGGAAAGTCCTGCATTTTCCACCAGGAAAACCTTATTCCAAGAACTTATCACTTCCAGGTGGGACTATTTTAACTTTCTGTTCATCTGTCGTCCTTGTTGAGAGACTGGGAGGCTTAAGCAGATCCAAAAGTCTTCTGCTCATTTCATTCTTGGTCTCAAGAGACACACCCACATATGTAGCCACCTGGCCTCTCTCCACCGGTTTGGTCTAAATTCACCTGTCTGTCTCTATTTTGTATTCTTTGCCTTCCTCATGTTCAAACTAGTTTCCACTAACCTGAAATTCAGGTAGTCTGCGGATGTGAAGAATAACTGCCAATATCACCAAGGGCTGAAAGCTCACTTCAGGAGCAGGTGTGCTATGCATTGGCGTTAACCTCTGAGGGAAAGAAGGGTTGGGAAAGTAAAAAGAGAGAGAAAGAGACTGCTTCTTGGATAACGTCTCACAGGAAGCTCGCTGAGCAGTGACTTCTCACCTTTTCTGAATGGAATGTTGTAGTGGTACATGTTTGGCAGGATCTTTAAACAAAGAGATAGTTGTATGTGGTAACTAGCCTGACCGTCCTGTTCTTAGCAGAAGCCGCCGCTCCACACGCAGCTCCCAGACTCCTAGAAGCGGTATCGTTACCTCTAAGAGCCTGCACACTGCAACATTCTTCTAGCTAGAGCGTAGCGCTACATTGCCCCGCCCGCCGCGCAGTATTGTTTATATTTGCCGAGGCCATCAAAATCGTTACGCTTTACGACTAAAGTGCGCTTGAGAGACTGTAATTGTTGTACATTACTGCCTGTAATTGTATCAGCGCCAGTTATTATATTCTGTACTTGCCTGAACGCCATTAACATCGCGATCGCCTACTTTGTGCCCCAGTGTTGTTTGCAGATTGACTGCTTGCTGCCATTTTGTTTGTTGTGGTCCTGCCTCCTTCCCCTGATCCCCACCCCGCCTCCCTGCTGACTCTCCCTCCCACTGATACTGACCTCGCAGCCCCTCCTCGATCGCGCTGTGACCGTCCTGCTCTCAGCAGAAGCGGCCGCTCCAAACGCAGCTCCCAGCCTCCTAGAAGCGGTATCGTTACCTCAAAGAGCCTGCACATTGCAACATTCTTCTAGCTAGAGCGTAGCGCTACATTGCCCCGCCCGCCGCACAGTATTGTTTATATTTGCCAAGGCCATCTAAATCGTTACGCTTGACGACTAAAGTGCGCTTGTGAGACTGTAATTGTTGTACATTACTGCCTGTAATTGTATCAGCGCCAGTTATTATATTCTGTACTTGCCTGAACGCCATTAACATCGCAATCTCCTACTTTGTGCCCCAGTGTTGTTTGCAGATTGACGGCTTGCTGCCATTTTGTTTGTTGTGGTCCTGCCTCCTTCCCCTGATCTCCACCCCGCCTCCCTGCTGACCTTCCCTCGCCCCTCCCCTTCCACTATCCACATATGACAGTTGCACTTGCGCGCAGCGATCGCGCCCCAGTCGCGCCGAAGGTGCGCCAAAGATAAGCCCTTCTACGCCCATCCGCGCCTGGACTGCGCCCAGCGCCTGTCCCCCTGGTCCCCGCCGCACCCAACCCACTAGATTCACATATGATGCCGCAACTCTCCTCGCCCTCAACCCCGGACGCACACCACAATGCTGCGAAGCCACCCCAGGACGTACCCACGGCCCATTCGCCTGCCTCTCCTGCAATTTCAACTGCTTCAGGACCCTCACCAAATCCAATTCCTCCATACACAGCTCTGACTCCAACTGCCTGAAGTGCATCCTGCTCAACACCCGCTCGGTCCACAGACACGCAACTGAACTCTGGGACCTACTCGACACTGCGTCACCGGACATCGCCTTCCTTACAGAAACATGGATGAACACATCATCAGCACCCGACATCGCCATAGCCATACCGGACGCTTACAAGATTATCAGGAAAGACCGCACCAATCAAACAGGAGGAGGCATCGCCATCATCCATAGGAACACCATCAAAATCACGACCAACTCCGACGATAACCTTGCAACGCCGAACATCTCCACTTTCAGATCCACACCGACCCTAGGACCACACTTAGAGGCACCCTCATCTACAGACCTCCAGGTGCCCGCACTCAATTCAGCGACGACATCATGGACTTCGTCAGCCACATGCCCTCGCCTCCGAGAACTACATTCTTTTAGGAGACCTCAACTACCACCTTGAAAACAAACACGACAGCAACACCACCACCCTTCTGGACAACCTGGCCAATCTCGGACTCAAACAACTTGTTCACACCTCCACCCATGTAGCCGGACACACGCTCGACCCTATCTTCACCTCCAGCAAGCACATCTCCTTCGATCGCACCACAGCTCTCCATTGGACGGACCACAGCTGTGTTCACTTCAGCTACAAAACCACCCTGACCCACAACCGCCCACAACCTATTCCTCTGAGAAACTGGAACAAAATCACCTCCGACCAACTCCTCACATCACTCAACCAAAACCCTCCCACCCTCTCATTGGACCCAAACCAAGCTGCCACCAATCTCAAGCAATGGATCACCCACAGTGCTGACGAATTAGCACCCCTCAAAAAGCACCAGATCAAATCAGCCAGCAAAAAGGCCCCCTGGTTCAATGATGACCTTAAAAAATCCAAGAAGCTATGCCGCACCCTGGAGAAAACATGGAGAAAATGCTTTGTTTGCCTCCCTCAGGCAGCCACCCGCAAACACCACCAACTGATTCGATCCGCCAAGAAATCAGCACTCAAAGATCGTCACGACATCAACACTCACAACAGCAAGGAGCTTTTCAACATTGTCAAAGAATTCACCAACCCCACCGCAAGACCTCTGCGATGCGTTATCCTCCTTCTTCTACAACAAAATTGCCGACATCCACAACAGCTTTGAGAATACTCCCAGCGATCAACCCTCCCCACCCCCATCAGATCCTACTCCGCCAACTAACAACCTTAGCGCCTGGAACCTAATCACCACTGAAAACACCATCCGCCTAATGAACTCAATCCACTCTGGCTCGCCAACCGACCCCTGCCCCCAACACATCTTCAACAAAGCTGACTCCATCATCGCACCCCATCTCCGTGATGTCATCAACTGCTCGTTCAACTCTGCCACCTTTCCAGAAAGCTGGAAACACGCCGAACTCAGCGCCCTTCTGAAAAAAACCACCGCAGACCCCTCTGAACTTAAAAACTACCGACCCATAGCCCTCCTCCCATTCCCGGCCAAAGTCATTGAGAAAGCCGTCAACAGCCAGCTCGCCGCCTTCCTTGAATCCAACAACTCGCTCGATCCATCTCAATCCGGATTTCGAGCCAAATTCAGCACCGAAACCGCCCTCGTTGCAGCGACTGACGACATCAGAACACTACTGGACAACGGAGAAACAGTGGCCCTCATTCTACTCGACCTCTCCACCGCCTTTGACACAGTATGCCACAGCACCCTTATACAACGCCTCAGCAACATCGGCATACAAGGAAAAGCCTTGGACTGGATCATCTCATTCCTCGCTGGGAGAACTCAAAGAGTCCGGCTTTCCCCATTCAACTCAAAGGCCACTGAAGTCATCTGTGGTGTACCACAAGGATCTTCACTCAGTCCCACCCTCTTCAACGTCTACATGAGTCCACTCGCCTCCATTGCGCGTCAACACAACCTTAACATCATCTCGTACGCCGACTACACCCAGTTAATCCTTTCTCTCACCAAAGACCCTAACACCGCCAAAACCAATCTTCAGGAAGGCATGAAAGAGGTAGCCGAATGGATGAAACATAGCCGCCTAAAACTCAACTCAGACAAAACGGAGGTGCTCATCCTAGGATCTTCCCCCTCTGCCTGGGATGACTCTTGGTGGCCTTCTACTCTGGGCACAGCACCCACACCCACAGACCATGCACGTAACCTTGGCTTCATCCTAGACTCCTCTCTCTCGATGTCCAGCCAAGTCAATGCAGTCTCATCCTCCTGCTTCAACGTACTTCGCATTCTCAAAAAGATCTTCCGCTGGATCCCCCTCGAGACAAGAAAGACTGTCACCCACGCACTGGTCACGAGTCGACTGGATTATGGTAACACACTATACGCCGGAATCACAGCAAAATTACAGAAAAAACTCCAACGCATCCAAAACGCATCAGCGAGACTCACATTAGACATCCCTCGCCAAGATCACATCACCGGACACCTAAAAGACCTCCACTGGCTTCCCGTCAACAAAAGAATTACATTCCGCCTTCTCACCCACGCACACAAGGCCCTCTACAATCTAGGACCCGAATGCCTCAACACTCGACTGTCCTTCTACAAACCCACCCGCCAACTAAGATCGTCCAATCAAGCCCTCGCCGCAATCCCGCGCATCCGAAAATCCACCATGGGTGGCAGATCCTTCTCCTTCCTTGCTGCCAAGACCTGGAACTCACTCCCCACTCACCTCCGCCTTACTCAAAACCACATCTCCTTCAGAAACGAACTCAAAACCTGGCTATTCGACAAATAATGAACCCCCTCCCCAAGCGCCTTGAGACCCTCTTGGTGAGTAGTGCGCTATATAAATGCCCGAACTTGAACTTGAACTATCCCCCTAGAAAACCACGAGTTCTTGTGTGCTGAACTACTTTATTATTATTATTATTATAATTGCATTTATTGAGCGCGCAGCTACACGGAGGTTTCCCGGCGCTAAAGCAAACAGAAGATGAACTAAGTTGAGGAGACTATGAGCATGCATGTTAAGTATTAAAAAGCCAGGTCTTGATTCCTTTACGGAATGTCAGATAACAGACTTCAGAACGTAAGAATTGAGGCATGGAGTTCCATATGGAAGGTGCCAATAAGGCGAATGAGCAACCGCCCATTTTGGCTCTGTTGACACGCGGGATCTGAAACCTATTTTGTGTGGAAGATCTTAACGTGCGGGAGGGGACATATTGCTGAACCAAAGAGGACAAGTATTTCGGAGCTTTACCCATTTTAATGTGGTGCATTATGCAGAGGGCTTTAAATTTGATTCGGCTCTCAATTCGCAGCCAGTGCAGCTTGCGCAGATGGATGGTAGCCGAGGACCTGACAGGTAAGTTACAGATCAGGCGAACTGCCATGTTCTGAACCACCTGAAATTTCTTTATTACCTCCTTACAGGCGCCCAGAAGTAGAATGTTCCCGTACTCTATCCGTGAAGTGACAAGGGCCTGGACCACGGTCCTCAGGGTATCAGCTGTAAGCATCCATGTGATTTTTCTTAGCCACCTGATGATGGTAGTACAGGTGGCAGAGACCTTTACAACATGTTGCTTCAGTGACAGCTGGTTGTCAAGAAGAACCCCGAGGTTGCGGGCTGTAGCTGAAGGGGTAGGTAAAGGGCCCATCTGAGGAGGCCAATGTTGCGGGCCCCAGAGGGATGTAGTATTGATAGCTAGGGGTTATTCTTTGCCTCTCTGTGTGTGGCACTATGGTAATCTAGCTTCTGCTCTATAGGAGGGCACCTTGATGAGCAAATGTCTTGCTTCTGAGTTGAGCATAGCAGGTTGTACAAATGGAAGTGATGTGAATGGTGGTGATGGCGGTAAGAAGGGAAGGACCAGAGTTCACTGGTACGGTAGGAGAGCAGAAGGGACTTGGTGTGCCATGGAGCAAACGCTGCACACAGGGTATGGCATGACACATCAATGCTCACCGCTGTCAGTTCCAGCATTCAGAAAAACATGGACAGTCCTGGGCTGACATTAACAATAAAATGTCGGAGTGCAATGTTTCTCCATTATTTGCCGCCCTCTGACATTTTTTTAAAAGCAGGGATGCTCTGTATTAAAAAAAAATACGACACACACCTGTGTTTCCCTTAGCGCTGGCTAAAAAAGCTGGTTAGCACAAACGCAGGCACCCGTGCTCCATGTTGCAAGAGTGCCAGTGCTGCAGGGGGTATTGTTTATTTGCAGGAAGGGACACCTTCCTGCACATAAATAATCTTAAAAGGCGATTTGCTGTTTCTATGTGTGCAGAATGCAGCACACATAGAAAAAGCGAAATATGAGGAGAAATTAACAATTACTCCTTGTATCGCCATCTTAGGACCAGGTTTTACCTGGCCTTTGTTCTTGGCGCTGCCCCATTCTTGTAAATAAGGGGCAGCTTCTAAAAGCCATGGGTGTTGCTGTGGAACGCCGACAGCAAAACCCATTGCCCACTGCTTTGTCGCAGTGGATTGCTGCAGAAAGGTGTATATTTAAAAGGTGGTGTTAAGCCATGTTAAGTGGCTTAACGCCGCCTAGTAAATATGGGGCAGAAAGCAAAGCCACCGGACCATCAAAAAAAGTGATGCTACAGTGGCATTAGGGACTTGTAAATAAGCCCCCAGGAGTGTTCTCCCTTTCCACCTCAGATTCTTAAAAAAGCTACCCAGAGTTTTAGAGTGCTGAAGACCCATCTGAAGCTTCTCCCTTCCATCTCATCAAGTGCCAAGATACCTTTTTTTTAGGTATTTGCACACTTTATACATTTAAAACTCCATTGTCTAGATCTGTGTATAAACAAAGCAGCCTAATGCCCCTTTGAAGTGGGTAAACAGGATTGAGTCCTCTGCTGAATGGCAGATATTCCCTTTGGGATTCTGGATTGCTACTTTTAGGGAAGACTCCCATAAAACAAGGAATCCAGGAAACATTGTGTTTCTATTAGAAACCCTAGATCTATTCCCTGGTAGTAATATCACAAAGCAGTAAGCTTCTTCCCAGACAAATGCTTGTTTAAGTAACACCAAACAACATAACTTCCATGAAACGTATCAAGAACATCAAGAATATGACCTTCTTACTGAGAAGATTTTATGAAAGTCAATATGTTCCATTTGGGAAAGGCAAGACACTGTAGCTAGCGAGCATCCCAAAAAGATGGATATGTTAGATGTGGAGACCCACTGAAGGCTTTATTTTTGGCACCTGAAGCTCTGATAGGACAAACTTGACAGCTAAAGTTGCTTTGCCATTGGTGTGAGTTTTACCTACCGACTTCAGTGGGACAAGTGGTATGAGTCACAGACAGACAGGGCTCCACAAGGTATGAAACTTCACTGCAAGCTCCATATGAAGCTTCTTTTCCTCCTGAAGACCAGCACTTAGCAGGACCAACATGGAAATATTTACTCTGATGCCACATCTTTCTCAGGTAGCCTTGGCACATTTACTGGTCTTATGAGTCAACAACTTTAAAAAAAATGCTGACATTTTTTCTCATGGTCATTTACAGTGTTCCCATTGTTCAGGGGCAGACACTAAGGCACGAGATGCATTTGTCTCTGTTATCATGCGGGGAGGTCGTTATCTCTGACTTGGCTTCTATTTCCACATAGGAGGCGACATCTATATTCCGGAGGTCCCTTTTTTCATACTCCTATTGGGAGATTATGGTCGAACTAGTGTTCACAACCTTATAGGATACCACAAAAAGTACCGTCTGGTCTCCTTTCCTCGGATATATGTGGATTTCTTAGAGACAAGTATTTTCCAAAGCTGTGGTATTGGTAATCCTTATCCACGCTTGCGTCTTATGATAATTGGCTTGCTGGTTTACTTCACACAGCAGAGAATATGCCCTGACGAAGTTACAACGAGTAACGAAACGTGTTGGTTGTGTGTTTTTACTTTGTAAAATTACCTAAATAAAGAAGAAAAACTTTTTGGGACTACAAACATCATTCGTGTAATTTCTTAACGAATGCGCCTTCCGCCTTTTGTTGAAAACTTACAGACCGGTTTTGTGCCTTGGGACGCAGGCACGGGAAGTGAGCGGCACCACATTTACCTTGGATTACACTATTGTTTTGGTTGTGCTGAACCTTGGTCAGGTTGTCCTGTTCTTCCCCTTTTTTATACTACGGCACACACAGCAGTGGGAGTTAGGCTCAAACACTATCTACAACCAGGCCTCCTACACAGTTCTTAATGTCCACTTACTGCCCACTGGTCTGCTGGTCCTTCATAGGTAAGCTAGTTCTTTATGTCTTTCATACAACAGGAGTTTAGATCTTGTTAGTTTTGAGAAGCAATGTGAATGCTTAGATACATGGTAGTGATAATCGAACAAAGGGCAGTCCAAGAACACTAGGTAAGCTAGAAAAAATAATCAGTCAGACAAGAATGCTTCTAAAGGAATGTTATTTAAACTTACATATTTTCCAGCTAATCCTTAGGATATTATCGAGAGTAATGGGTAAAACAGTCTTAGATGAAAAAGGAATAAATGGGAAAGCATGGAATCTCAAGTTGTCAAACTATAAATATAAGGTTTTCATTTTATACTGCAGCACAAGAAAATTGTTGATATATACTTGGGAAAAGAGAAACCTAAACAACACACAGTGATACACATAGAAAAATGACTAATATACAAACAAACATTGTGTTCAAAAACAGAAACCTGCTATCTAGACAACTTGTTCTTACTCCAGCTAGGTAGTATTGATACACAAACGGCAGCAGTATAATGCTGATAGTGAAAGAAAGGATTGTTGATCGTTCTGTCTCTTAAAGTTGTATGTACATAAGCCATCCTTAGGAGACAAAGCCATTCTCAGCAATTAATTTTCCAGTTACTGAAAATAAAGAATTACAATTTATTAGAGCTAAAACCAGGGAACAACATTAAATCAAAGTGTTGACCAGGGGCACACCACCACATGGAAAACAAATTGAGGGGTCGATTAGGATCGCGGACGGACTTGCGTCCGTCCGCGACCCCAGAGCAGGAGGGAACCTCCGCATGGCATGCGGAGTTCCCTCCTGTGCAATTAGGATGTGACCGCCACCCTGGCGGTCACATCCTCTATTTTTAACATTGCCGCGGGTGCAGCTTCAAGCTGCACCCGCGGCAATGTTAAAAATGCACGCATTGCATTTGCATGCAGAAAGAGGCAGGCACCGCGCGGTGCCTGCCGCTTTCTGCATGCAAATGCAGGGGGGTACCATAGGTACCCCCCATGTGCACCCCCCACCCACCCTTCACCTAGGGGGCCCGCAACGCAAGTTCCGTATGCTTTTCCGCGGCGGGAAACCCGCCGCGGAAAAGCATAATTTAAAGGCCATCCTAATATGGTGGACGGTGTCTGGAAGACACCGTCACCATATTAGAGCTTTTCCGCCGCGGTTGTAATCCGACCGCGGCGGAAAAGCTGCGGACGGAAACCAGGACCCACCAGCCATCCTAATCTGGCGGTGGGTCTTTGATCAGTCCGCTGCGGATTTTCCGCATCCTCGGGGCCGGCGGTGGCTTCCACCGGCCCTGAGGATGCGGAAAATCTGCAATCATAATGACCCCTTAAGTTTGTTGGTTGCATACCAAGAAATTCCAGGCATCAAGACCTTAGCAGTGCCTAACTAGAAATTATGTAAAAAGAGTCCCAGGTTGGGACTCAGGTAGGTCATCATCATATCATCTTTATTCGATTCAGGAAAGAGAATCATAAAAGTATGCATGTCAGTAAGAAATAAATATTGATCACAATTTAAAAACGGATACCATAAAAACAGATAGGGATCAGCATATTTCAGTTTATGTCTTTCTTCTAATAATCACAGCTCTCAAACACCTTGCTAATACCACACATGTAAACAGATTTGGAAGAAGTTGTAGAAATAAGTACACCAGTCTGCACTGTCTAAAAATTTGAGTTTTCAATAGGGGAACGCGCAAGGTAATTAATGACCTTGGGTAACAAATTCATGAACATAAACAGTGGTCCTTAAATATTCAGATCTTAAACACAATAAAGATTGACTGAAATCAGAACTATATTACGAATGTCCAGCCGGACAATGATTTAATAATTAGAGCAATGGGTCAACCGTAGTTGAAAGCATCAATCTAGTGGGACACAGTCCTGTATCCTCTCTAGAACATAATAAGTACACAACATATACAAAGACATTTCAGGCGTGACAAGTAGAGCTTGTTACATTGCAATTTTTGTCAAGCTTTTCGAGACAGTCGGTGCAAATGTGTTACACAATGGAATAGTGCACAAGGCTGTCTAGCGAGAGTCGACGACGTTTCGATCCTTTCAACACGATATTAGGATCATCTTCAGGACATTATTGGGAGCATGCCTGATAAGATTTAAGAAATTGCCTGTGGAAGAGGGAGAGGGGAAGGGAGAAGGAAAAGATAGAATTAGAGACCCTAATGGTGAAATCTTTAAAAACAAACCAGTTCTAATGCAACGAGTACTGCCAATTACTAGTGTCCGTGAAAATGATGGTTTAAGACCAAGTTATGCTGTGCCTAAAGTAGGCATGCGAGCCTAGACTGGAGGTGGTGTGAATGGCACGCCAAAAGACACATAAAGCATGTTTAAAGTAAAATAGGGGGGACTAAGAACCATGTATACAGCATCTTGCCCAAAACGTGCCAACGGTATGAGACACAGAAGACCGATTGGGTCAGTACCGGTGTACAACTACAGAGAAAGTGATGTGACAACCGGTGCACAAAGCTGCTTAATAAACCGCCTCATGTGAGGACTACGGTAACTTAGGAATACCTACAGCATGTGAACCATGTTAGAGACAATTGGTTTGGTTAGTGCAACAGCCACAAGCATGCAACTACTAAATTATACTGTCTGGGTGTCTACTAACCATGTATACAACATCTAGCCCGGTATGCCCTGACATTTTGGGGCATATGTACATGTACATGTATTTATATAGCGCAAATCACCGACCCGGTATCTAAGCGCTTGCTTAGGGAACCCGTCTTGGTATTCCTCTGTGAGATAACCCCGGCAGGGTATCCGCAAGGTGAAAGCCAGGCATCCCGCCGCGAGGGGCTGTTGTCGAGATTAAGCAAGCTATTGCCCAGAGTCGCAGAGTGTGAACCTGTGAATCGAGTAAGCACGGGAGCGAGAATTGTCGAGTCCATGGACATTTTAGGACTCAAGACCCCGCCGAGCCGGGAATTGAACCCTGGTCCCGGGCTGACCTCTGCTTCCAGGTCTGCCTCCTCTAACCAGTGAGCCACACTTCTCCACGAAGATAGAATGGATCAATACCGGTGTCTGATTATATGGGTAGTGAGGGTGCAATAAACAGCTAACTCAGAGAAGGACTACGGTAAGGTTGGAACAAACCTCAGCTTGTGAGAGACGAGTCTCGTCCGAGACTGTGTGGAAACAATTAGCAAAAGATGACTGGAATGTGGAATGACTTCTGGGGAGAGAGAGAGAATGACGAGTGTGAAAAGAGCGTGCAATGTGGTAAAATCAAAAACCATGCTGGTAGGGTGCTAGCTCAACTTTTCAAATTACGATAGATACAGGGTATTGAATGGATAACTTTTGAGGGCAGCGCTGCGCGCTGTGGTGATGCACTAGGGAAAGGAGGAAACAACCAACTGCTTAAGACTCCGGGCAACAGCTAACAAACTCGAGTCATAAGAAGGACTATGATGTGAGCAACTGCGATGGTGAGCTAGAAAAGTGCAAAGAACCTGGGTGCTACTAGGCTCACGCAAGAATATGGGTCAGAATTAACGGTTGCTGCAATTTTACCTGCAGTGAGCTAGGAATCGGCAAGTGCCAGTGTGTGAGTACGACAGTAGTAAATATATGTTAAATTAACTAGTGCACATTCAACCATTGACGCAACGCCCTCTTGGGTGAGGGAAAGCAATAGAGAAAGAGAAAATACTCGGTAGAGAGGTGTAAAAATGTTCAAAGGTACAATTGGGGATTCACAAAAAATATGTATGCATTTATGATGGATAATTTTACTACTTAATGCATTTGTCCAAACCATTAGTATGCATCTATGATGGATAATTTATGAATTGATCACATTTGTATGACATGAGCTGTTGTTTGTGACTTTATATTTTACCAGAGCAGGTGATAAATGGGAAATAATGGAGTGCATTAAAACAAAGCATTAACAACAATAATAAAACATTTATGTGGTGTGAACTTGGACTGGTGATTTTCACGTTTTCCAGAGAGCTAAACAAGGGGGAAAATATTCTAGATTGCAGTATTGATAGAGCAAGCAACGGAACTTGAAAACGTAAATTACACAAGAGATGATGTAAAGCTTAACATAGCTAGTTTCAGATAGTCCTTTGGTCAGTGATTGAGCTGACAACTGACAAATTACGGTGTGGCCTCCATCGTTTTCATAATAAGTTAGCCCAATGCTCATTGCGGTTAAGGCCAGATCTGATACTGTCAAGGAGAATGATCAACCTCAGTTCTTCTTTGTTGAGGATCTTCATGAGATCGCCTCCCCGAGGTGGTGGCTTTATCACTTTGACAACTGTCCATTTGATCTCATTCTCATTGTGCCCAGCTTCAGTAAAATGTTCAACGAGAGGGGCATTTGCAGTTTTGCATGGTACTCTACTCCGGTGTTGTCCGATCCGCAATTTAACTTTCAGTGTCATCTGTCCGATATGTATCTTGTGGCAAGGGCATTCAATCAAATAAATAACATTACAGATGTTACAATTTGAAAAGGAGGTCAGTTTGATTGATACATTGTTAAATGTGAACTCTTTGCCTTCAATAGTTGTCTCACATACAGTGCAATATCCACATTTTGCATGACCGATTAATGGTTCCAAACCCCAAAGTGCATTTATGGTATTGGCAGGTTTGTTAGTTGGTAGTGCTGCACATACCAAATGGTCCTTAAGGTGCGGCTTTTGCGAAATGCAAAAAGCGGCCGCTCTATCGTGAGATTGCCAGCATTCACGACAGGCCAGTGTTTCAAGATGGATTTGCAAATGGAATTTGAAACAAGGGAGAAAGTTGTGACAAACACTATGCTTTTTGTGTTAGTTTTTTCTTTGGGGGACAACAAGACCTCCCTAGGGCAATACCAAGCATGCTTCTGTGAATTGCGTACTAATATCTTGGGATATCCATGAGCTCTGAGCTTGCCGGATAGTGTAGATGGCTCACAGAAATAATCCTCCTTCGAGAAACAATTGCGTCGGATGCGTAAAAATTGTGAGTAAGGTAAGGAGTCCCTAGGTGCCCGGGGGTGGTTACTGTCATACCAAAGTAAGGTATTGTGCGCAGTTGTTTTTCTATACAGTCTGGTCAGAAGTTGACCATCCGAATGGTAGATTGTGAGGTCAAGAAATGGGATCTGTGATCGGTCATGTGTGTTCGTGAAGCTGAGACCTGAGCAAGGAGAGAGTTTCTTCGTAATTGCACCATAGCAAAAAAATGTCATTTATTTAACGCCGCCACATAGTGATACCACTGAAGAATGGGTTGGTGGATGAGAGAATTGAGGACATCTCTAGGTGGTCCATGAACAATATTGCTAAGTTGGGGGCAAAAACAGCCCCCATTGATGTACCCTTCACTTGCTGGTAGTTCTCATTATCAAACTGGAAAAAATTCATAGTGCGACACAGTACCAAAAGTTAGATTATGAACAGTGTGCGGACAGGGTGTGGGCGTGGCCGTTTGTCCAGGACCCCTTGGATTACCTTAAGTGCTGTAAAGGGATTCCACATCCATTGTGCATAGTATATCATTAGCGGGGGTCAAACGGGTGATTCTCTACCAAATGTATCATTGCCATGCTGTCCCTGACATAGCAATGGGTCATGGGAACAAAGTCCTTAATAAAGTGGTCAATGTATTGGCCAAGTAGTTCTAAGATTGAACCGCAGCCGGAGACTATAGGCCTACCCAGGGGATTAGTCTGGTTTTTATGGACTTCGGGCAGTATGTAGATCACTGGCATTCTGGGCGATTTGAAATTAAGGAAGAGAAATTATTTCTGGTTTATTCTTGGATTTAGCCTCAGTGGTGAGCTGTAGGATTATTGACTGTAGTTCTCTGGTAGGGTTAGTGGGTAGTCAATAGTGCTCAGTTTTGCCCAACTGGTGTAAGATTTTAGCTTTGTATGAATCCTTCTCTTGCATGACAATCCCGCCGCCTTTATCAGCAGATTTTATTAGAAGTGATTCAGTGTCTTTCAATGTCGCAATGGCCTTCTTTTCTAAAAGGGAGATATTATAGGGAATTAACTGTTTTCTTGTTTCAAGGGAGGCCAGGTCATTAAGTATGAGTTTTTCAAAGGTGGCGATTTTGCTGGGAATCATATTGGTGGTGGGCGAGAAAGAGGACGGTGGCCTAAAGGGGGTGTTGGAAATAATGTCTGGTGAGGGGTTCAGTAAGAAAGATGCATGGAGACGCAATCGTTTGAAAAACCTCAGGAATTCAGTTTGTAGTTCAAGGAAATTGGGATGAGGGGTGGGGACGAAGGAGAGTCCCTTACTTAACGAGGATGTCTCTGCATCAGTGAGAGTATGCTGAGATAAATTAAAAATGGGTATTTGTTCTTGGATTCTATGACTTGTCGTTACCACTGATCATATTTCTGTCGTGTTTGACGCTTGCCCGGGGGATTGTACCATCTCTGTGCCTGTTTGACGTGCCCTCACTTGGGTGGTTCCTGCTGGCCTCGCCCTAAAAAAGTATTAGGGCCTGGGTGGCGATTGGAAGTGCTGGGCCCCTGCACTGATTCTGAGTTATCATATGAGTCTGCTGAGGTGTCCGAGAATCCCACCAGAGTGTTCTGTCTATTAGTACGGCCCCAGGGTCTACTGTTCTGTGGGTTGGAAAAGAATGATTTGTGTAAAAGTCATTTTGTAAGTATGGGTATGTGCGTTCTGCACTGTAGGCCTTAATGTCTTTCCTGACTTTAAGTGTCTTTTTATTTTGCTCTATTCTGTGAAAATCATCCACTGTTTTTTTAACTTGCTCTAGCATTTTTTTTGCTGTTAGGAACAGAGCTTGAATCTCTTATCTGTTTTTCTATTTCGCTGATCTCCTCAGTTAATTTTTTCAATGATTCAGCTGCTATATCAATATCTAGCACAAGCTAATGCCTTGAGCAGGTAGTACCAATGTAGCTGAAGTTGTTTATGTATTTGAGGTTATCTGTGAAGATACCAGGGATATTTCATACTTGTAAGCCAACTGGGATAGTTTTAGCTTTTAAATACTCTGCGAGCATGCGAATCATCAGTTGGAGACGTACTTCCTTCTTTTTACATTTCTCTAGTTGGTCGGCTAAAGATATACTGATGTTGGTCACAGTATCTTGGGTGTCAAATTCATAAACATAAACAGTGGTCCTTAAATATTCAAATCTTATACACGATAAAGATAGACTGAAATCAGAACTATATTAGGAATGTCCAGCCGACAATTATTTAATAATTAGAGCAATTGGGTCAACCATAGTTGAAAGCATCAATCTAGTGGGACACAGTCCTCTATCCTCTCTCGAACATAACAAGTACACAACATACACAAAGATATTTCAGGCAAGACAAGTAGAGCTTATTACATTTCAATTTTTTCAAGCTTTTCGAGATGGTTGTTGCAAATGTGTTACACAATGGAATAGTGCACAAGGCTGTCTAGCAAGAGTCGACGACGTTTCAATCCTTTCAACACGATATTAGGCTCATCTTCAGGTCATTATTGGGAGCATTCCCGATAAGATGTAAGAAGTTGCCTGTGGAAGAGGGAGAGGGGAAGGAAGAAGAATAAGATAGAATTAGAGACCCTAATGGTGAAATCTTAAACCATCATTTTCACGGACACTAGTAATTGGCAGTACTCGTCGCATCAGAACTGGTTGGTTTTTAAAGATTTCACCATTAGGGTCTCTAATTCTATCTTATCCTTCTGAAGTGCGGACTTACAGGTCAGTTTTCACTGCCAGGAAAACCTCCCTCCTACTTTGGGATTTTCTTTTCTGAAAATATAAAAAACTTTCCAACTTTGTCATACTCCCCCGTCTTGTTTGACAGAGGCATACCTCAAAGTTACAATAAATTCATAGGAAACCATCTTGACAGAAATGATCATCGGCATGACATGGCCGTTGTTACTGCCTAAAGTCCAGGCCGACAGAGTGATTTACTTCGTCATACTGATGGAGGACAGACTGACCTCCAAAATATAAATCGGGCCCTATGTGTTCCTCTTTTACTAATTCATTGGCTACATTAACTAGTTGAGGAAAATACTGGACTTGTTAATGTGGCTGAGTGGTAATCCATAACTAAGCCTCAAAAGTAGTGCACCCCTCGTTTACTGAAATAATTTAGAGAAAACCTCCTTATTTATTAAAAAATTCTTGGACATGATACACTAAATGATGATCTAGAATCTTCTGAAACTGCAGGTACATTTAATCCGTAGCAGGACTGGAACACAATATTTGAATTGGACCACCATGAAGCATACTCCACACTTTTACATGTAACAATACTCTCTGCAGTCAGGCTGCCAACTACTGTTGCGCACTAAGAATGGCCATGTTGTATCCTGTTCAGTCACATCTCCTGCAGCACCATGATGTCCTCAAGGGTGCATGCCTTCAAAGGGCAGTCCCCAAAGAGGATATATTTATTTTGTTACATCCACTTTGTCAGCCAGTATAACAGTAACATCTCCTACACACATAAATATTGCTCTCCTTCAAGGTGTTTGTGGATACACTGCTATTTTCCATGAAAGAAATGCACAAAAAATTGCCATTTATACTAGTTCAATAACAATAGAAGCTCACCAAAGCCTAGAACCTGTGTCTCCAATTAGACCTTCCATGGAAGTAAACAACTATTTTCCTTGTGCACTTATAGAACAACATTTAAATGTTTCTCTTTTCCTCTTAAAGGATGCTCACACTTCTAGAGCTTAAGCATTTATTCATTGTAGTTTACAATTTAGTGATAGTGCTGTTCACATCTTGGTCATGCTAGACAGGAGAAAGGTTATTGGCGTCCCAATGACCTGGGTGTTGCTATCTATATTTTTAGTCACTCTGTAGCAGGATAGCTCAAGGTTTGACTAATCGAAGAATTGCTGGACACAGAAATCAATAAAATGACCCGCCAATCCACAGGAATTTAGTCTACACTAGGAAGCAAATCTTTATTGAATGGTTCAATCAAGGATGACTCTTTGACGTTACAGCAATGCTGAATCCGATCATTACCCAGTAGGAACAAGGTAAATATAATGACAACAATGTTATCTGAACTCCCATTGAGAAGGTTGAAATCCTCTAGGTAAACATTTTAATCAAATACTGCAAGTTTATTTTAAATGTGTTGCATGGCTTGCTCAATGAAAACTAAAGTGTTACCAGGACGGTAGAAGTCTACCTTTAATTTGATGGAGCTGATACTAATGTATTGATCTCAAGCAGCAAACACAAGAAGAATGAGTCTAAAACTGTTGACCCTGCACCAGGCTTTCATTCTCGATCGCAATGAGTGATGGAGAAATCAAGGGGAAGAAGTAGCTCCATAGTATTTTGTGAGGTGTCGTTCATCCAAGATTCAGTTAGGATTAGACCATAAAGATCCCGATTCAACAGTTATATGTGCGATATCCAATCTGTACCTTGTGGTTGTACTGAAGGTATGTAGAAGGCACTGCAGCAAGGAATGTACTGTTTTAGTGATAGATGTAGAGGTTCTAGCAGAACCTGCAAACAGGGTGCTGTGCTGCAAATCTTTTGAAAGATAGCTGCAGTGCAGTGGTCAATGTTCAGAAGAAATTTAAAAGGGTAAGGTGGGATCAGGACAGGAGAGGACAGAGAAGGTGGGATGGTAACAGAAAGTCATAGCATTCAATGGGGTCAAATATTTCCTTATTGGAAAGATAAGAGCAAGGTAGCTACTCTGAACTGAAGGCACAACATCAACGTTGATGTCAGGAAAATATGAGATCCTGTTTGAATGCAGAATGGTATTAAGGTTAGACATTGTACGAGAAGATCTCAGATGGAATAGAAAACAAAGGAAATATCAGGCAACCAGATGCAATAAGGCTACTCCCACTCAACTGAGTCACCCCAACTGTACTCAGTGATTTTCTCTGCAAGTGCCTTCAAAATAGTGGCCTTCTTATCTAGATCTGATTTCAGAATTTAGATCGAGGTAGCTGCAAAGATGAGTTTCAAGCGAAGTGTGGGAGTATACATTTTCAGGAAGAGTGGGAATGGTTGAAGTAATAATAATAGGGAGGAGAGTGAACAGAATAGGATGTAAAGGGAAAGTATCAAAATCAGAGTTTAACTCTGGGCAGTGAGTTTTAATAAATGGTGTCATAGAGTGAATGGGTCAGTTGAAAATGAAGCAAAGGCATAAAAGGAAAGGTTTACAATGTAGGAAAAGAGGAAGATCGAAGAAGTAAAGGATGAATTAAAGGCAGAGAATTTAGGGCCAGATGTACTAAGCGTTTTAATGGACACTGTTAGATCATCTCCTCCCCCAGGGCTACACTCATCATCTGCCAGGGTGGAGCACCAGGGGGTGCTGTCTTTCCAAACTGGGGGCATCGGGCATCGCCTTATGATTCAGGTCCCCACACTTGTAACACCTCACCTCAGGGGTCCCCTAGGATCAGGGTTACCTGTCGGGCCCCTTGCTTTCTCTCAGGCGGAGGCTGGGAACCTTTCCCTTGGTTCCCTTGGGAATTACTTTGGGGCCCTCTCTGGAACTCCATCTATTTACCCTTGTCCCCCACACTCTTATGTTGGGGACCCTGCCCACCTTTGGCTGAGTCTCCCACGTGACCCTTGTGAACCCGGGTGCTCACCTGGCGGTCCTAGGGTTAGTCAACCTGTTATCAATCAGGTGCTGGTGTAGCTCTGGAAAACAATTACTTGATAGTGCTCCCATGCAATTAAATCAAAAAGCTTCTGAAAATCATTAACTTTGCTACCCTTCACTCAACCATCCAATGCTCTGCAAAAGAAAGTGACATATTCCACCCAGGTACTGCCCTCTAACTTCTTGTAACTCCTGGACCTCTGCCTATACAGTTCAGTGGTCAAACCACACCTGGAAATTAATGCATCTTTCATGTGGCTATAAGAATTATAAACTTCAGAAGGCAAGTCTAACAGTGTATCCCACCCCCCACTAAGAAACCGCCCCCACAGCCCCGCTCCCCAATCCTTCTCAGGTACCCGGTGGGAAGACATGGCTACCTCATAGGCTTTGAACCACTGCCCAATATCATTATTCTTATACAATTCTCGCACCACATCCTTAGGAATATACACCCTAGCTTCCACAGGCATTGACGGTGTGCTGCCACCAGAGGGAGTGATTTCTAAGCTCCTGGCTTTCAATTCCATCTCCATCAAACTTTTCTCATGCTCCAACTGCATCCTCTTTTCCTCCTGAGCCAATTTCCTAGTTTGCAACTCAAATTCCAACTTCCCATTGAACAAGCTTGGTCAGCTCCATCTGATGCATCCACACTTTTCCCTGTCCTCCAGCTCTTCTGGGGACAGGCCTTTGGCAGAAACACTGCTCCCTGCTGGGGATATGGCTCTTCTCCCCCCTGGACCCAATGGCGCCTCCAGCTGCTCAGCTGCATCATCATCCCCTTCCTCATTCTCAGGGGTTTTCCCTGCTTCTATCCAGACCCTCAGTGCCTTTTGGAACTCATCCTTCTTGGTGAGGCCGGTTATTACAACTTTAAATTTCTTGCAGAAGTGCTTCAGCTGTCTCACATTGTAGCATTCTAGTTTCTCCTCTTCCCAATCAAAATCAACAGATGCTATGGATGCTGCTTTCTCCATGGCAGTTAAACTTGGCTGTTTGCAAAAATAGAAAATCCCAGGAAAACCAATCTACCAAAAGTATGTGGTCGCGTTTTGGTCTGCACTCACTAGTAGTGTTCACCAATCACTGTATATGAGTCACAAATGCAAGCCCAGAATCCTCACTGCTGACCACCAATGTTAGATTTGTGGGTCTCTAGTTGGCAGAGGTAGGTACCATTGACAAAATAGGGACCTTTGCGTCTAGTCAGGGTAAGGGGGTACACTCCTAACATAACCCCTGCTCACCCCCTTGGTAACTTGGCACGAGCAGACAGGCTTATCCCAGAGGCAGTGTGTGAAGCATGTGTGAACACATACAGTAACCCAGTGGCAGCACTATAGATGGACACCACACAAGTTGTAGTATAAAAATAAGTATTTTTATACAGACTTAACACAAGACCACAAACGACAAAAATCCACAATACTGTACTTTAAAAATGGTAGAATTAGCTTAGTTCTCTTTAGATGTAAAATGCAACACTTTAAGTTCAATGTACCTTTAGATGCGTAACGCTATACAACGAAAGTGTTGCAGGGAAGGTGATGCGTCGGTTCCTTACACGCAAGAACAGTGATGCGTGGGTTCCCTACTGCTGCGTAGGGGACGGTGATGCGTCGGTTCTTCTCTGCATGGGGAAGTCATGCATCAGTTTCATACTGCGCTTCTGTGGCGATGCGGCCCGCAACTCCGTGATGCGATGAAGATCCAGTGAAATGAAACAAAATGGCATCTTCTTCTTGCTCCGACAATGATGCGGGCACGCCCGACGGACGTGGGGCGACTTAACAATTTTTTTGAGCTGCAACAGGCCCTGCGATACGCGTCTCTGGTGATGCGACGGCATCTGCTGCAACGGCGACACTCTGCTCTGGTGATGCGAGGCGCTTCAGGTGATGTGATGGCAAGAGCAGCAGCACGCTTCTCCTGTGATGCGACGGCGCTGCTGCGACGGCGACACTCTTCTCCGGCGATGCCACGACAACGGCTGCGGCGGAGACACGCTACTTCATCTTGAGTCGCGCTTCCAGCTCCCAGCGACACACATTCTCTCAGTGATAAGCGTGGCTCAAATCCACCCGAGTGACTTACCGCACTCACCTATAGTCACTATGTAGGAAGTCAGCCGGACAGTGGAGAAGAATAAACAAAAGTCTTTATTAGGCCAAATAACACTCATATGAGAGGGCCCTGTCCGACCTCACTCCTAGGAGTGCGAACGAGAGGACTGACTCTCTGAATCACAGCAATACATTATAATGCAATACAGTTAGTATGGGTACGCCCCTTGTGGAAAATTACTGAAACCCCGGACCAGTGAACAATGCCATCATACAGCAGGCATCTGCACCTGCAAGGGATACATCGCTATCTCTACTCAAGGCCATGGAGCTAGGCTTCAGCGTCTCTGGGGCATGAGAACATTACTGATAACGAGACTTGTTAGTTTCGGCCACAGTAAGCCGAGAAACGAAAACTGCTGTCTTAGTGAAATTCTCTATTCCTGCGGGAGGGGTAGATGAGCGAGTGAGGCTCGCGGACATAGAGAGTTACACAAAATGGCGGCACACAGGCTAAGCTAAGGAGCTAATGTAATCACACGTACATTTGTATAATACAAATAGCAAATAGGAATAATTCAGCAGGGGCGTATATACGTCTTCATTAGTTAGCCATATGATGCTAACTTACACATTATAAAGAATGATTAGAGCATCGAAAAGTGAATTCTATCAGACCCTCCTTTTAGCATCATTGGCTAACTTCGGCCACATTTATTTGCCAAAAGGTAGGGTCGACATCCATTCTAGGGGCAGGACATTTCTTTACCCTTTTTTTATTTCTTTTAGTCTAGAAAATCCTCTGCAATAAACATCAACCAACTTGCATCAGCAGGAATTTCAGTAATCATGGAAGTTGTGTATTGACCACGTAACTTCTTTTTCGGGCGTAAATTCGTAGCACACATAGAACAACATGGAGGAAGGCAATATACACAAAGGCAGCAAGTCAGTATTACGCTCACCACACCAACCAAACCCATCAATATTTTCCAACCCCAGGAGGAGAAGGCACCCCAGAGCCACCCCTGTAAGGACCATGTCCCGTTATCTTGATGTAATTCAGTCGCTAATCTATGTAATTTTTGTACTGCCAAGTTAACAGTCGGGGCTGAGTCAGGAATATAGACGCAACAAGACGTCCCGATGACGCGGCAGGCCCCGCCCCTATCTGCCAGGATGACGTCTAACACCATCCTATTTTGAATCGTGAATAATCTCATAGCCTGAATCTCAACAGATATGTTAGTCGTAATGTCAGCTTCAGTGAGGACTACCTTTTCCATTACCCTGGACAGTCGTCGAATGGCCCTACTATTAAAAATCGGACCCCAGAATGGTAGCAAGCCCTTAGAGAAGTCAGTCCATTGCTGGTATGAGGTGTCTGTCTGGTCAACATCTTCTACCTGAAGCTCCCTCCTTTTGCGCTGCTCTTGGGGACTGGGGAATCGACGATGAGTCTTGTGGTAATCAGGAGGAGCTACATATACAGGAGGATTCATATAGGCTAGATAACACACCCCACCCCAACCCTCGGGCAACCATAAGTATCCACTATCTCCACACACGAAGTAGATGCTGGGTGGGGCAATCAAAGAGGGACTGAGAGGCAAGCGGATCGATGCAGTCACATTACAGGAACTATTACCAACTTTAATGGGGCCCCTTCCCTCTATACAAAAATATGGTGGAGGGCCCACCACAGCCAGGGATATCAAAGACTTGGCACTGTTATTTCCCTTTGGGGGGTGTCTGTAAGATAGGGATGAATTCAATTTCAGGAAACTTTCCCTGACTCTGTCAGTATCATTTGGTATTAAAAACCGGCCCAACTTTTTCTCACACGTCTCTATAAATTTCTGATCAAAACGTCCGTCAGTATTTACCCGTCCAAGGGAAGAAGGAGGCAAAGGGCGTACTCGCATTGTCATAGTCGACCCTTTATACTGCAGTCGAGGAGATAGGAAATCTGGCTGTTGAAAATATTTAACGAGACCTATGAGAGTATACCACCCCACACAACTATTCACAGGCGTCAAAGGAAGTGCTAAGAATCTATCTTTTCTATAGGCAGCAGAAGGTAAAAGCCCACAGACCCAACAGTCTGTCAAATTGGTGGTGGCATGTGCGTGGTGCAAAGTCTTAATAAAAACATTTTCTTTGTAACCTTTTCTCAACATTCTTTCACCATAATCCACAGTAATCATGTTATGTTCAGGAACGGCAGTGGGTGTGGGTGCAAACACATGAACAGGGTAAGCTTTATCCAGGAAAAACTATATTCCGAGAGTCACTATAAAAGCAATAAGAATAATAATGATAACCACAATTTTTCCTTTTCGGGGAAGGGCCAACCAGGGGGAATCAGGCACAGGTCTCGGCGGAGCCGCAAAGGGCTGCTCCTCATCAGGAATGGGGCGCCCAAAAGGATACATTCTCAAGAACGTTCAAAATATACCAAAAATGGAAAAGAAAGAAAAACACTTCTACTAAAAAAATAGTCCCAGACAATCCTCAACCGGCCAGAGGGGTTCTTCAACCCTTAAAAAGGGATCTTCTCCCTGTGTCCTTCAAAGCCTCACAGGCAGGCTTTTACCGTCCATACCTTATTCCAACGTCACTTTTTAACAATTGAAAACAGGGGAGCACTTAATTCGGGCCCCGCACCACTCTATAGTCTCATAAAAACGCAATCTTCGGCTAACCACCAGGGCTCTTACAAGTCCATCCCTACCACTAAATCTTCGTATTCAGAAAGTTCACTAAGCCCTTCTTCCAGTGTTTAGTCCATCATATTCATCACTGTTACTTATTTTCTTCGGGGCCGCAAATTATATCGAGTGCTCCCTGGCACTTCGGGGTCAGTAAACAAAGCAGGTGTATCTGTGGCAGATGCTGGATTCTCTGGTGTCTCTTCACTAGTAGCAACAGGAGTAGTAGAGCTCACTGAATTCTCTATTCCGCTTCGCTCTTCTCCAATCAGTGAAGCATCCGAGAAAGGAGCATACCTTGGTATATTTTCATGCTCTTCGTCAGCAATGCCGTCCTTTACCCACTGGTCATAGGGCAACTGGAGCGGGACCCTCTTCACATGTGAGGCGTGGGTCCACGCCTTCCTTCCTTCCACCCGAAGCGCCGTACGCGTGTTGAGGAGCACCTGACGCGGCTCCGACCACCTTGGCTCCAGACAGGATTTCCGCTGATATCTTCGGACTACAACCCAGTCCCCTGGGTTGATGGAGTGTCCTGGCCCCTCCGGCAACGGCTTCAGAGTGTCTGCTACCTGCTGATGAATAGAACGAAGATCTTTAGTCAAAGCATACAGATAGTCTATCAACAAAGGATACGGTACTTCTGAAAAACACTTAGGCCTGGGCACTCCCCAGATATTGGCCGGGCGGCCGAATACCACTTCATGGGGGGAGACGCCCGTTTTCGAATTCACTGTTACTCTCGTTGAAAGCAAGGCTAAGGGAAGGGCATCTGGCCAACGGAGACCTGTACTCTCACATATTTTGGCCATTTTTAATTTGAGCGTGCCGTTAAACCGCTCCACAAGTCCTGCTGCTTGAGGGTGTAAGGCTGAATGAAATTTTTGGGAAATCTGTAAGCCTTTACATATTTGCTTGACTAGTTCTGCATTAAAGGACGTGCCATTATCACTCCAGATCACCCTAGGTAATCCAAAGCGAGAAAAATACTCCTTTATCAACATTTTTGCAGTAGAAATGGCCGTACAATCTTTCGTTGGATACGCCTCCACCCACCTACTAAAGGCGCATACGACTACAAGGACGTACTTTAAGTTGTTGACCCTTTCCATTTCGATGTAATCCATCTGAATCACCTCAAAAGGGAAAGAAGGGGGTGCAAAGTTTCCAGTTGGGACAGGGGTACCCTTTCCAGGATTATGCCTCAGACACACCATGCACTGTCGAACCAAGTGAGTGGCCACTTTAGAGATATTCTTATTGCTCCACACTGGGTCTAACAATTTACAAATCCCTTTTTCGCTAACATGAGCAGGCCCATGCGCCATCGTCACTACTGGAAGAACATATGCATTCGGGAGTAACCATCGTCTCTTATCGGTCACATCTGTCCAACATTCATCCGCATCCAATCGTCCCTGCCCATCCTTCCATGCCCTCAATTCATCTTCTGTCGCTTTTCCCTGTATATTCTTTACGCTCTGTACAGTGTCTGAGAACATATGAACATCTGGGACCCATCTAGCTGGTCCTGCCACAAACATTTGTGGTAATTTTTCCCGAGCAGTCTCTTTTGCTGTTTCGTCAGCGAAGGCATTGCCTTGCCCTACATCATCCACTATTGTCTTGTGTGCGCTACACTTTATCACAGCCAATCTTCTGGGTAGTGTCAGTGCCGCTAGCAGTCGTAATATCAGTGGGCCATGTTGTATGCGTTGTCCATGAGAAGTCAGAAATCCCCGTTCTGCCCAAAGTCGCCCATAATTATGAGCCACGCCAAAGGCGTATTGGCTATCAGTATAAATGTTCACGTCTAGTCCCTCACTCAATTCACATGCTCTCAGTAAGGCTATAATCTCAGCAGCTTGGGCCGAATTGTAAGGTATCCTAGAGGTCTCCACTACCGTCTGTAATGTTGTTATTGCATATGCTGCTGTCGATGTACCATCTGGTAATTTAAAACAGGACCCGTCCACATACAACTCCCCGTCTGGTTCGTCCAAGGGCCTGTCTGTCAGATCCACACTCCCCTTTGTCTCCTCCTCTGTCCTAAACAGACAATCATGTATGTTATCGTCCTTTGTATCTGTGGGGATAGGTAACAATGTGGCCGGATTCAATGTTGCACACCTTTTAATCGTAACATGGGGTGCAAAAAGAGTCATCTCATAACCCGTAAGACGAGCACTAGTTAAGTGCTGCGTCTGAGTTCTGTTCAACAAAATGTCCACAGCATGCGGTACCATGACTGTGAGGTCTGATCCCAATACGAGCCCTGCTGATTGTCTTATAGAGACCGCAGCAGCCGCCGTGGCTCTCAGACAACTTGACAGCGCTCTCGCCACATTGTCAAGCATTGCAGAAAAATAAGCGCAGGGTCTCTGTTTCCCCCCGTAACACTGAGTTAAAACAGACAACGCGCAACCTTCCGCCTCATGTACGTAAAGAACAAAAGGCTTCTGGTAATCAGGTGTTCCAAGAACAGGCGCAGAACATAAAGCCGTTTTTAGTGACTCAAACGCTTCTTGACATGCGGGGGTCCAGGGTAGGGGTTCGCGCACTTCTTTGGTAGTCAGATACAATAGGGGTTTTGTTAGTAACGCATAGTTAGGTATCCACTGGCGACAGTACGATGTTATGCCCAAAAATGCGCGCACCTCTCGCTGCGTGTTAGGTACCTTCATGTTATTGATAGCTTTTATGCGCTCTGGCGTCAATCTCCTCCCCACTTTCGAAAGGAGGTGACCGAGGTAGGTTACCTCCGTTCGACAGTACTGAAACTTTGGAAGGGACACCTTATGCCCCCTTTTTGCCAAATGGTGCAGTAATTTCACAGTAGCATCTCGACAACCCTGCTCGTCGTCCGACGCTATCAGGATATCATCCACATACTGCAACATGACGTTGCCAGGTGGAAGTTCCAGTTCATCCAATTGTGCCTTTAGAGCCTGACTATATATGCTCGGACTTTCAGTGTACCCCTGGGGAATTCTCTTAAAGCGGAAGCTTCGGCCAGCCAATGAGAATCCGAAGAGATAACGGCTTTCCTCATGTACTGGAATACTGAAGAAAGCATTCTTCAAATCCAGGACAGAGAAATATTTAGCAGAAGGGGGAATCATTGTCAATATGGTAGTGATGTCCGAGACCACCGGGTACTGTGGCTCCACTACTCTATTTTCGTGGCGCAAATCAATCACAAACCTATAGACATCAGGAGTATTATCAGTAGCTTCAGGTGACCGTCTTTTAAGGATAGGTAAAATAGGGCTGTTACATATTATTTATTTATTTATTTGAAAGTTTTATATAGCGCGAACAAGATCTTTGCAGATATCAGAGCGCTTTACAGTAATAGCATGTAGCAGTTGAGGTAGTTAGGTACAATATGCATAATTACATAGGTAGGTCAAAGAACAACTGGAGGTAGATCATAGGTGAGGTAGTGTCAGTACACGGTACATAGTCAAACCGTTGCGCCAATAATATAAAAGTACAAAAGTATGCATATACTTATTTAAACGTTCTGCAAGTGTTTTTGGAGATAACATAAAAGGTGGGCATAGTTGAGGTAGGTGCGTGAAGGATGTACAGTCACACAGGTGCATCAGTAGTACAAAAGTAGGGATGGTTGAGGTGGTGTAGGTACAGTGTGCAAGTCAGACAGGTGCGTCAATAGTACATCAAAATACAAAGAGGGAACAAATACAATCAAATAAGTCATAATACCAGTGGTACAAGTAGTACAGAGAGGGAACATATACACTCAAGTAAGACATAATACAAATAGTACTAGTAGACCAAGGGGTCAGGCCGGTATTATGGAGCGGATTCCTGAGAGATACAGGTTAATAGATCATGTGTATTTAGCCATGAGGATCGCTTTTACTTCTTTCTTAAACAGTTTGTTGGAGGAGATGAGCCTGGTTTCAGGAGGAAGTGAGTTCCAGATCCTGGGCGCCATACCTGAAAAGGAGCGTTTATAGGTTTTTTCCTTTCTGAATCTTCGCGGTTTCAGCAGAAGATTGTTTGTGCTTCTAGTAGTTCTAGAGCCACCCGAGATTGTCAGCTTTTGAGTGAGGTAGCTGGGCGAGTTATGGTGTACAGCCCTGTGAGTCATGCAGGCGATTTTCAGATGTATTCTGGCTTCAAAAGGCAGCCAGTTCAGGGATTTAAAGTCAGGGGAAATATGCGAGTGTTTTTTTGAGCCAGTGATGAGTCTCGCTGCCGCGTTAAGGGACGCTCTAAGGGGTGCCGTAGTTGTTAGTGGGAGCCCGCAGAGGGCGGTGCTTCCGTATTCTATGTGCGGGATGACTATAGATTGTACTGCAGTTTGGAAGTCTTTGGCTGGAAGGAAGGCTTTAAGTTTCCTCAAGGTATTGATTTGGAAGTTCGCTCCTTTGGTTGCCTTGCTGATGTGCTGCTGCATGTTGAGATTGGCATCAAGTGTTATGCCTAAGGATTTTGCTGAGTCTACGACGGTAGGTTGTACATTTAAAGCTGTTAACTGCTTAAGCCATGATTGAGCCGTGGAGATTTTTGCGGGAGGAGAGATCAGGAGGAATTCAGTCTTCAGGGCATTGAGTTTGAGGTGATTCTCTGCAAGCCAGGACTGGGTGTTTCTGATCGTGGTGTTCAGGAGCATGATGTCCTTGGGGGTTTGTATTTTGAGATAGAGTTGGGTGTCATCGGCATACATGTGGAAGTGAACATTGGATGTCTGTAGCAAAGTAGTGAGAGGTTCCATAACTAGGTTGAACAGAGTAGGGGAGAGGGAGGATCCTTGTGGGACGCCTAGTGATACAGGTACCGGAGAGGACATCAGGTTGTTGCTTTTGAATCTTTGTGAGCGGTTGTGTAGAAAGGAGGTGAACCACTTGAGAACAGTCCCTGAGATGCCCATTCTTGTGTTTAACAGTTCGAGTAAATTCTCATGTTTAACTGTGTCGAATGCTGAGGAGAGATCCAGAAGGATGAGGAGGCAGGTATCGTTTTGGTCTAGGATTTGGAGGGCGTCGTCCACTATGTGCGTCATGGCTGTTTCGGTACTGTGCCCTGCACGGAAGCCTGACTGATGAGCGTTGAGGAGATCAAACTTGTCTATGTGTTTAGTCAGTTGTAGCTGTACGCATTTTTCCAACAGTTTGGCGAGGGTGGGAATATTTGTAATAGGGCGGTAGTTGTTTAGATCAGTGGGGTCTGCTGTTGGTTTTTTTAATAGAGGTGTGACTTGTCCGACTTTAAGGGCATCAGGGATGGATCCTTGTTGAAGAGAGCTATTGATGATTTTAGTCCAGAGTGGGAGGAGCAAAGGGGTAAAGTCTTTTACAGCGTTGGCAGGAAGAGGGTCAGTGAGGTGATTGGATGGTTTCAGCGTGCTGAGCAGTCTGCCAATTTCTTCTTCGGAGTAGGTGCTAAAGGATGACCATGTAGCGTTGTTCTTTGGTGCAGGCGCTGCTGTGAGTTGGGGGTTGGAGTAAAGGATTGCGTCATTGAGGAGATCGCTTCTTATGTTGTCGCTTTTTTGGTTAAAGAAAGCAGAGAATTCTTCGCAGGAAGGTGTAATGCCCCTGGTGCTGATTGTCTGGGGTTGTTCTTTGGATTGTGTTCTGATTAACTCAAACAATTTCCTTGGGCGGTTTTTCGCTTGGGCGAGCTGGAGGCTGAAGAAGTCTCTTTTTGAGCGTTTTATTTTCCTGAAGTAGGCATTTCTCTGCTTCTTCAGGCTTTCTAGGTGCAGTGTAGAGGGGTCTGACCTCCAAGTGCGCTCTGCCATTCGCATGGCCCGTCTATCCTCATTGAGGCTCCCGTCATACCAAGGGTTGGAGATCTTGGACGAGACTCTTTTCAATTGCATGGGTGCAGCATCATTGATTATTGTGGACATAGCATTTAGATAGTGGTCAGTCAGGAGTTGGACGTCCGTAGCGCCGGACGGGGGTAGTAGTAGATTGCAGCTGTTAGGCGGTAATGAGTTTGGGTTGAGTTTTTTCATGTCCCTTTTCCAGACTTTGGGCTTAGAGGGTTGCAGTGGGTTAAATTTAATTTTTTCATTGATAAGGAAGGAGACAATATGATGATCTGACCAGTCACAAGGTTGAATTGACTCCAGTTGAATAGCGTTCTCTTTGGCGATGATAAGGTCGAGGATAGCACCTTTCACATGAGTCGGGCTATTGCAAATTTGGGTGAAATCAAGGGCGTTGAGGAATCTTTTGAGGCTATTAACCACTGTGTCACTGCTGTCGTTCCAATGTAGATTGTAGTCGCCAAGGAAAACTTGGGTATTTTGTCGTCCTGAATTGGTTGTTATTGTGTCCATGAGTTGTTGGCAGAAGGAGAGCTTGTCTCCAGGTGGGCGGTATATGATGTGAAGTGAGCAGACCGGTTTGCTTTCGCTTATGACATCAAGGCAGAGGTATTCACAGGAAGTAAGAGATGGGGCGGACGCTTTAGTAACAGAGATATTGCTTCTGTATATACAGGCAATTCCACCGCCTGTCTTTATGGGCCTGTCAAGTCTAATTATACAGTAGTTGGGGGGGACTAGTATATCCAAGATAGGTGTAGAGGTATCTGACAACCATGTTTCAGTCAGAATAGCCAGATCTGGTTCCTGAGACATGATGAGCTCGGCGACCCCCGCTGAGTGTTTTTGGGCCGATCTGCAGTTGAGAAGTATGCATTTGAGGCTAGGGGCGCAGAGGGTGGGGGCAGGTTCTGTAGTGATGGGCACATTAGTGAGGTTGTTAGGGACGGCGCCTCTGTTATCCTTTTGGTGCCTGAGGGGGTTAGAGATGATCATTGGGATGGGCAGGTGGTTGGTGGCTAAGCGAATTTGGGGAGCCGGGACGTAAGATTGGAGAAGGACGTGTGTCTCATGGTCTGTTAACGTATTGGCAGTGCGTCTAGGGCGGTTGGTGGTATTGCGAGAGGGGATAGAGGTCCAGTGTGGGGGGAGTTGTGTGATAGGGCGAGTAGGCGGTGAGGAGGAAGTGTTGTTAGGTGTAAAGGGAGTATTGCGATTGGTGGTAATGCGATTGTGATTGGTATTGTGATTGTTGGAGTTGCGAGAGGGGATAGAAGTCCGGTGTGGGGCGTGTTGTGTGGTAAGGCGTGTAGGAGGTGCGGGGAGAGTGTTATTAGGTGTAGAGGTGGTGGTGGTAGAAGGGTGTCTGAAGTGTGTGATGAGCAACTCTTTGATGGAGTGTAGTTCTTCTTTCAATTGGAGGAGGGAGGACATGATCATGTCGAGCGTGGTGTTCGGCGCAGAGTTGGGGAAGGGTACAGGCGATGAACCGGCGAATAGGTTGTTGGAGACGGGTGAGGATCGGGATGGGGAAGTGGAGCTGGTGAAGAGGTTGGGAGTGTTAGAGAGAGGATAGATGTTAGGGATGGTGTTGGCGTTGTCGGGAGGGGCAACAGTGCTAGGAGTGGAAGGGTGAATGAGGGCGGTGTGGAGGCTGGAAGTATTGGGGGAGGAGGAGGGATAGTGGGGAGTGAGAGTGGGGGGAGAAAGGTTGAAGGAGGGGTGAAGGCTAGGCAGGACGGGAGTGCTAAGAATGTGGGGCGAGATAGCCGGAGAGAGAGCCAAGTTATGTGGGGAACAGTTGGGGGAGGAGGGGTGTTCTGAGAAGATTGGTGTGGAGGACGGGACAGGCGTGCAAAGTGTAGGGGGGGGTATGGGAGGATGAGCGGAGGGGTGAGGGTGGGCAGGGGGGATGGTGGACCGGGTGGAGTAGGGAGGAGCGAGGTCTCTGTCTGAGATTGAGGGGTGGTGAGGATTAGCTGCCGCAGGTAGGTCAGTGACTATGGTGCTGGGTGTGAAGGTGAGAAGAGTGTCGTTCCGGTGCTGAACTTGGTTCGGGGTGTTAAGGGTGGGTGCTGTGTCGTCAGGGGTGGAAGGACAGGAGGTGATATGAGTGAAAGTCCGAGGATTGGATAGGTGCTCTTTGAAAGTGGGAAACAGATTGTCAAGAAGTTCTAGGTTCCTGTCTTTCGCTTGAATTAGGACAATCCCGTTATTGTAAATAGTGATGGTGGTTCTGCCTGGGAAGAGTTGGGATGGTGAGATGGAAAGTGTTAGGCCATGGGTGGATTTCCTGGTGGAGGAGACGTTGAGTAGGGTGAGAAACGCTTTTTTCCACTGAGCTCTGCGTGTAGTGTGGAAGATGATATCGGTGTTCAAGGGTCCATTGACCGACGAGAAGTAGGTGTCGGCAAAGGGGGTTTCTGGGTGGGACTTAAGGAAGCCGTGTTTGAAGCGCTTGGCGGCTTTTTTGGTGAGCACGGGTGGGTAGTTGATTTTATATGTGTGCTTGCCGAATAAATCCATGTTGCAGGTTAGATAAATAAATGTGCTGAATGCACGCTGCAAATGCCTCCCCAGTTCGCAAGGCTCCAGAGTGCCCCTCGGGCGCCAACGTGTCACTAGTGCGCCTACGTGACTCTAGTGAATTTTAGCGAGCGACCAAAATACTTGAGGTAGCAGTTGGTAAATTACAGGAGAGGAAAGCGAGAAATGGGTGCAGAGATTTACAGAGTAGTGCAGAATACAATTGGAGGAGTAATTCTGAAAGAATAAGAGCAGAATACAGATGCAACGCAATCAGTTACACGTGACAGGTAGGTCCCTTGGGGCGCCAATGTGACACTAGTGCGCCTAGGGCTCCAACGTGACACTAGTGCGCCTACGTGACACTAGTGAGCGACCAGAGTACTTGAGGTAGCAGTCGGTAAATTACAGGGGAGGAAAGCGAGGAAAGCGAGAAATAAGTGGAGCAAGATTGACACTAATGACCAGCCAAAGTGAATGAGGTAGTAATCAGTGCAAGGTATATGAGGTAGTAATCAGTGCGTATAGGAATGAAAAGTGTGATGGGTGCAGGTTACAACAATGCGACACATCTATATGCAGTCGTGAACGAAATACAGATGCAATCTGAAAATATATGAGTCAAAAGTGATAGTAGTGCGCAACCAAAATACATGAGGTAGCGATCAAAACATACCAAGTGAAAAATAACAATACTAATAATAAAAAGTGCAAGATACATGAGTTAACAGTGACAATACACGATATATGAATTAGAAGTGATGATAGTGAGCAGCCAAAATATATGAGGTAGCCATCAAAACATACCAAGTGAAAAATAATAATAATAATAAAAGTGCAATGAATAAGAATGTACACTAGAAGTGTAATACAGCAATAGAAGGCAGACACTCTATCACAGGAAAGTGGGTGGATGGTTAGTCCATGATGGCAGCCAGGGCGAGAGAGACCAATCTAAAACGGCCTCCAAGTAAGGGCGATAGAGACAGTAGTCCTCTGTCTGTGTTTGTTCCTTTGAGAGCAGGGCCTGGCAGTTTCAGTTTCTATTTGAACAATCCCTGGGAGTCTTATCTCTATTTTGGGGGTCCTATGCGGAGGAGTTACGAAGAGGAGCCTCGTGGGCATCTGGCTCAAGGTACTGGAGGGGATTTATTGCTTCTGTTAGTGAACTCAGCCATTTTGAACAAAGGGGAATTTAAAAAATGTGATGCAGTAGATGCCTTAGAGAGTGATGCAGTAAATGCGTTTAGAGAAGTCTGTTTGGTAGGTAAACCGATGTCGACAGCAAAGTTTTGCACAAGTCGAGCTTTGTAACACTCAAGGTTCTAACAGAAATGCGAGATGTAGAAATCATGCTCCATCAAACCTCCATGCACGCCTGGAGAGCCTAGACCCCTGCCAGCGTCTGTAGGTCACCCGGTCCGCTGCCTTGATCCACGGCCCTTCCCGCCTCGACAGGCGACGACGCTTGCTTCCAGCTTGGTTTCCTCGCTCCCACCGGCAGCTTCCCTGGGCAGTGAGGCACTCCCATGTGTACACTTAAGCCTGAAAGGTGTAGCCTAACTACTGGTCACGCAAATGGGATTGCTGAAGGGCTACCATTTAAGTGCATTTGATATCAGTTATGATGATAATTGCCAATAGTTATGAAATTGACGAGGCACTCGGCTCCCGCTCCCACAGCCAGACCGCAGATGGGGGCGACGACACCCGTTTCCCGCTTACCTCGCTCCACCACGGCAGCTCCCAGGGCAGCGGGGCAGAACTCCTACTCGTCTCGTCTCCTGCTCCCGCTGCCAGCTGCAGGTGGGGGCAGGCTCTTTGATCAAACCACCGGAGCCCGGTAGCCCCCTCCGACGAGTGCTGCAGCTAACCCTCCAGGGTCCGCAGGTCCTCTCTTCAGGTCCCGGCAGCAGCAATCTCCTGCTCCCGCTGCCAGCTGCAGGTGGGGCAGGCTCTTTGATCAAGCCACCGGAGCCCGGTAGCCCCCTCCGACGAGTGCTGCAGCTAACCCTCCAGGGTCCGCAGGTCCTCTCTTCAGGTCCCGGCAGCAGCAATCTCCTGCTCCCGCTGCCAGCTGCAGGTGGGGCAGGCTCTTTGATCAAGCCACCGGAGCCCGGTAGCCCCCTCCGACGAGTGCTGCAGCTAACCCTCCAGGGTCCGCAGGTCCTCTCTTCAGGTCCCGGCAGCAGCAATCTCCTGCTCCCGCTGCCAGCTGCAGGTGGGGCAGGCTCTTTGATCAAGCCACCGGAGCCCGGTAGCCCCCTCCGACGAGTGCTGCAGCTAACCCTCCAGGGTCCGCAGGTCCTCTCTTCAGGTCCCGGCATCAGCAGGGGGGACCGCCTGGATTCACGGCAGCAGCGGGGTTCCTGCTGCTGTCCGCAGGACAGACAAACTCCCGAGCCGCGGCCCCTCCCGCCTCAGTAGGTGATACTGCTTGCCTCGCTGCTTGCCTCGCCGTGTTCCCCCTCAGCTCCACTCCCGCTGGCTCCAGAATCCGTCCTAGGCACCGCCGATGGCAAGGGCAGCCCTGGGTCCGTACACACAGAGGGGAGGGGGGGGGGTGTCTCGACTCTCTCCAGCGGACGTCCCCGGGGGGCGACCAGGTGTCTCCAGCGACGGTCCGGGGGGGGGGGGGGGGGGGGAGAGAGACCAGGGCCCCCAGCAGGCTTCAGACCGTGCCACAGTCGTGTCCAGGCAGCCAGACGGTCGATCCAGGCACCGCCGATGGTCCAGTGAGACGGGGGCGAATCGGTCCTCTCCCTTGACAATCCCAGCCTTCCGAGGGCTGACAATAAGGTCCAATTATCCTGTTGTCGTTACTTGCTTGCGATGTTCAAGGGTGCCGAGCGCTAACAGGGATTAAGTCCAAAATTGGAATCCCAAGCACTCGGAGCTCGAGCGGAGAGCTCCTACCCGGTGGCCATCTTGCCATATGTTCGAATCAGTCTCTTCCACTACACCAGACCGTATTAAATCTTGTATTATTTGTAACAGGGCCTTCTCTCCCTCCCTATGAATCCTGTACTGTGGAACCCTGGGTAATTTTGCCCCCACCTTCACTCTTATGGTCACTGGGGCAATATCCATTTTACCTACGTCTGTATCATTGACAGCCCACAAGCTGTCGGGGATGCCTTGAAATTCAGGTGGTAATGGGTCATCTTTTGAAAAACACTGTAATGGGCGGGCGACATTAGGGCCCAAAGTAAGGTACACACCATCTGGGGAACAATAGATGGTGGCGTGCAACCTTTTCAGTAGATCTAGGCCCAACAAATTTTCCCCACAATTCGATGTCAATAAAAACGGTGAATCAACAGTGAAAGGGCCAATCGTCAACGTGAGAGGTTTAGAAATGGGGCTAATCACAGGGGTACCTGTGAAACCCACAGAAATGTTATTTTTGCCAGACAGAGCCGCCCCTGGGACCCGAGAACGAGCCACTGAACTTTTCATAGCACCCGTATCCACTAGAAATTTTTGTGGAGACCCCAATAAGTCTGCCTCGACATAGGGTCCCCTCTGATCAACTTCCACAAGTACCGGTCCCATGCTCTGTCCTACGCTGTCCTAGTTGTGGGAGAACCCCGTCAGATCGTCCACTGAGTAATCATCGTTATAGTACTGACCACCGCCCCTCTGCAACTGTTGCCTGTCCGCACTGCTGTCGAAGTAATTGCCTCCCGGTCTCCCACCTCCTTCCGACCGTGCAGCCTGTCTCCCAAAATTACCACCACCTCTTCCTCGTCCTCGCCCTGGACCAGCATTCGACTGTAGCAGTGGGCAATCCCTGCACCAATGTCCCTCCTGCTTACACTTCGCGCACTGATTTTGTCCCAGCCTTTCCCTACTCTCACCTCTCCCAAAGCCGGCACCTCGACCCGGCGCTGCACCTCTTCCCCTGCCTCTAGCCACTTGCTGCAACAAAACCCTCGTCTTTAGATCCTTAGCCTTCTTTTCCTGCTTGTCCTTACTCTCATTCTCTCTGTGCTCATAATACTGTGCCATACTGAGGATACCGGAAGGAGAGGACGTTGTCCACGTACTCTCCGACGCTTGCAATCTCGCTGAAATTTCGGGCAATAGGTTCGTGACGAACCTATTAACAAAAAGTCGCTGCCCTCCATCCTGTGACACATCTTGCCCACTAAAGTCTATGAACGTTTCCTCAAACCTCGTAAAGAAGTCCGAGACTGCCTCATCCTTTTTCTGCTTACAAGCCGTCAACTTGTCCCAATCTACCTTTTTCGGGGGAATGAGAGAATGCATGTATTTTATTATGCGTCCTGGTAAGGCTAAAATCTCAGCTTTCGGCTTCTCCCCTGGCTTACGTTCCTTATCCCAATCCTGCAATTCCTGTCACGTACCTCCTAACTCTTTCGCATGGTCAGTACCCTTCACCTGCCGCCACACATCAACTGGGACCAAAAGCCCGAAAAACAATTCAACATCAGCCAAAGTCATTACAGTGGAAGACGCAGCTTCTGTTAGCTCTTTGTAGTAGGCAGTCGGGTTCTTTCTAGAGTCTGGTAGCTGAGCCTTTAATGATAATACCTCACTTCTCTTCCATGGCGTATACACCCATTGCTCCTGGAAATGCGCATCTATCCTGTTCCTGGTGACAGCCCTCGTGACTGGATCTACCAACTCGGGGATCTCGGGATGAAAAATAGGGTGCACCTCGCGCATTGGATGTAAACCTGGAAAATGGGGTGTGCCTACAGAAGGCACGTAAACTACTCATCACCTCTCTCACTCCAGTATTCGTTCTATAGGCTCCGGCCTGTATGTCTCGTAAAACCGCTGTAGGTACACCTCCATACCCCTGTTCCCATAGCGGTATCAGTACATTTGACATATGCCACAAAGCGTGCTGTTGCATCAAGGGCTCAAAATCCTTCATAGTGGACCAAATGTCCTCAAACGAATAAATATTGTTCCGAGCCCACTGACATGCCTGATTAGCCACCATACTCTTCTCATCTAAACCGACTGTAGAACGCGTAAGCAACTTCCGTACCTGTGAGAGCAATGCACTACCTGCGCCTCGACTCGGCGTTACCATCTCCTGACTTGGGGTAGTACTAGCTGAAACAGTAGGGAGTGCCAAGGAAAATTGAGAGGGTGCAGGCGAAGTGGGCTGGAGTAAAGAAACGAGGGGCGTCGATGGCAGGGATGGTTGGGGAGCACTGGCTGATGGACCTGGGACCCCACTAACGGGGGCCGGAACTGGCAGGGAGGGGTACAAGGACTGCGGAGCGTAAGGGGGAGGGGGTCGGGTATCCAAAATGTTTTCGATCTCATCTGGGTCGTCCTCTCGCACTACATAACTTTTATTTTCTTTCAACCTACAAAGTCTATCTGAGCGCTCCAAGCGTAGCGCATTCTCATTCCCAACCTGTTCTCTCGCTTTCTGCGCCATAGTCTGTGTGGACTTCTTATAAGCCTCCTTCTCATCTCTCAACTTACGTTTTCTGGCCTCCTTCTGCCATACTCTCAAAGAATCAAACATGCTCTGACGGCTTCGCCTGGCAAACAATTTGTCTTGCAAATAATCCAATTTAGCTTCATCAAAAGAACCCGTCAAAGGCCATTGTAAATCCACATTATCAGCAGTGTACCGGTGCCACAAAGTACCAAACAACAGCGGGACCAGTCCATGTTTGACATACATATCAAAACTTGGAGTGCCTTCAGGGGGTGCAGGTTGGCTCTCGGCCAGTCTAGTATCTGAGGGTCGACAACAGCATCCAAAACATCGTAACTTACTAAAACACGGCATCTCTACTTCGGTGTGGAAGAAACACTTCTCCACAAACCTTGAGTCGCTAGCTCGAGCTTGTTCATACACACATATAGACATACATTAGGAAATTACACACGCACGTATACAATACCTCCAAACACGTGTTACCAAATGGGACAAGGCCCGTCAACCAAGTCCTGGGGAACCTGGACTCTACCGCAGACCGAACAGTACACTAACTGCTCTGAGGCTGGGGAAACAAATCCGCTCCCCGTGCGGCACTACGGATCACTGCGCACTTTACCACGGGAGACCCAGGGTTCACCTCCACTGAACCGCCACTCTAGGGGTTCAGGGCAAGCACCGGAGTCCACCCGCGATGAGCCACGCCTTCACCACAGTACCACCCGGTCGGATCACTACGAACAACACATCTAGATATTCCCCCAACCTCGTCAAGTCTGTCAGAGCGCTTACTCGCACTCTGAGTTCCCCGGAGCACACTAGCCCCAGGAGCACACCGGCTCCTCAAACCGCTGGAGACACCCTAGTCTCTCTGAACACTCCAGTTCCTGAAACCATCACAGGTGGACCACTCACCTTCTGTAGGCGGCACCGACCTCTACCGTTCTCCACCTCCGGCTGCCAGGACCAACACGGTCAGCTTCAAGTTCCGCCTTCTGGACCCCGGCGTAAGATCCGAACCGGGACCTCTCCCGATCAGCAGGGTGGGGCAGCGCTGCGAGAACCAAGCTCGGCATCAGATGGGTACCCGGGCCCACCGTGCCGACCAGCGGGTCCCCGGTCTTCTGCTACCCACTTACGGGTGAGAAAGATCCTTATCGCGCGGTCCCTATTCGGGCGCCATCTGATAAGCGTGGCTCAAATCCACCAGAGTGACTTACCGCACTCACCTATAGTCACTATGTAGGAAGTCAGCCGGACAGTGGAGAAGAATAAACAAAAGTCTTTATTAGGCCAAATAACACTCATATGAGAGGGCCCTGTCCGACCTCACTCCTAGGAGTGCGAACGAGAGGACTGACTCTCTGCATCACAGCAATACATTATAATGCAATACAGTTAGTATGGGTACGCCCCTTGTGGAAAATTACTGAAACCCCGGACCAGTGAACAATGCCATCATACAGCAGGCATCTGCACCTGCAAGGGATACATCGCTATCTCTACTCAAGGCCATGGAGCTAGGCTTCAGCGTCTCTGGGGCATGAGAACATTACTGATAACGAGACTTGTTAGTTTCGGCCACAGTAAGCCGAGAAACGAAAACTGCTGTCTTAGTGAAATTCTCTATTCCTGCGGGAGGGGTAGATGAGCGAGTGAGGCTCGCGGACACAGAGAGTTACACAAAATGGCGGCACACAGGCTAAGCTAAGGAGCTAATGTAATCACACGTACATTTGTATAATACAAATAGCAAATAGGAATAATTCAGCAGGGGCGTACATACGTCTTCATTAGTTAGCCATATGATGCTAACTTACACATTATAAAGAATGATTAGAGCATCGAACAGTGAATTCTATCATCAGAAGGCCCAGCTCAACAGCAGGCACTTCAATTCCCAGCAAGGGAAGGCAGGGGAGCTGATTGGTGAAGTCTGTTGTCCCTGAGACTTCAGCAGGAGGCAAGCCCTATCTCAAGCCTTTGGAGATTCCTTACAAGTTGATTTGAAAGTAGCACAACGTCCTTTCTACTTTCTTTGGCAGTCAGGCAAGCACTGCAGGCCAATGCCCCAGACATCACTCAGCTTAGGGATATTCTCCTCCTCAGTTTATCTGGTTCTTCTCCTCAGCAAAGGTTCTTCTTGTTTCCCAAAAGTGATATAATTCTCTTGGGTCTTAGCCCCCCTTTTTATTCACAGTTTCTCTTTCTTCTCTGAAGGCAGAGAGGCCCTTGCCCAGTCCAAACCAGTTCTGGTCAGTTCTGGAGCACTCTGTTTACTTTTCTCCTTCTTTCATTTCACAGTGCAGGGCAGAGACATCAGACATAACACAGGAGGTGGAGCCAGCATTGTGGAGGGAAGGCACAGCCCTAATCAGGTCCCAGGTGCAACTCCTCCCACCCATCTGTATGTAGATCTCTATATTCAGCCATGTGCTGACTCACCCTGTCTCCTGCAATCCCCCAGCCTCTGTCACTCAAACTCCAGACCAGCAAAGACACATGAGGCAACAGCAGAAAAAAAATAAAAGGGAGACCCACGCAAAGGTGCCAGGTCTAACAGACACAAATGCTCCAATGTTTGTGACCATTAAAATGCTTTTTCCTTTGTAATGTATTTTAGGAGTCATAAAATATATTCTGACTCCTAAACTGGGATTCTGAATGGATACCGATTTGGAATCTGGAAGGCGAGTATTATAGGCATCTGTTCAAAATCAGCATCATATGCATTAATGTTTTGTAACTGAAATTGTGATTCTCATATTATCTTGACTAGAGAATCTGGATTTCATTAAAGACACGGAGGCTGACATTATGCATTATTTTTTTAATGCAGTCCAAGCAGCCGCTTATATCACAATATTAAAAGGTTCCAGAATAGAACAATAGCAACACATGAAAGGCATGAGCCATCAACAATCTGCCTCTTTTAAATGAGGAGGAAAATAAGTTCATGAAACTTGAAACATCAAAACGATCTTCTGATGAGCAGGATGAAGGAGAAGGGAGAACAAAGGTAAAACCAAAGACCAGACAACACACAGTTAAAGAGCATTACCTGAAAAGAGAAAGAAGTAAATATCTCTTGAATGTAAAAAATAGTGTCAAGCTTATCAAGCTAAAAGGAACAAGAGATGAAACAAGTACTGTTATTAAAAAGTACATTAACAAACTTTAACAAAAACAGCATTAAATGATTGTAAAACCACCAAGGGGTGGGATGGGAGGGATAATGTCAGCCTCCGTGTCTTTAATGAAATCCAGATTTTCTAGTCATGGTAATATGAGAATCGCAATTTCATTACAAGAACGGAGGCTACATTATGCATGTTGGTAGCTTTATAAAACAACATCAAAAATATGTTCATTAGGCTTGCAATAATGACGTGCAAAGGTGCTAGCATTTGACCAGTCAGCAGCTTTGAGAATGTCGTCCAACTTAACTCCAGACCAGAGAGATTTACTGGCCATACCACTCCTCTAAGGGATGGAACTTGTAAAATGTCTTTAAGTCAATGCCTGCGAAACCCATAACAGTCTTAACCCATCTAGCAATAGAGGTTGAGGTTATGCCTTTGTGGGGTTTAACAAAGGATATAAGTAATTTGTTAACATCCTGAGGGTGAAGAGCAAAAATTCTGCAATCATACTCTCTCATGCAGTCCACAACGCAAGGTTTTGGACATAAATCAAAACGTCGGTAAAAGATTGAATCAGACATAGTCTTTGTTCTTCTATAAATCTCAAATTTGACTACGAACATGTTACAAGATCTATTCGTAATCTCCAGGGCTTTGACATCAGACACCCTTCTGCATGAGATTAGGCATATTAGAGTAGCCAGCTTAATGTAAAGGTTTTTTCTATTGAGGAGAGTATTAACAGGCCAGTTATTGAAAAGATCAAGGATTAGTTTGACATCCCAAAGACTTTCATATTTAGGTTTAGGAGGTCTTCTTAAACGAATGCTTTTCATCACTCTACAAATAATGACATTTGTACCTACCGTTTTACCATTGACAAGGACATGACCAGCAGAAATAGCCGATCTATAGCAAATTATAGTTCTACAGCAGAGGCGTATATCAAATTGTTTAACAAGAAAATTAACTATGTCAATAATAGGTGCTTCCGAAGAATCCAGGTTCCTTTCCAGGCACCAACGTATCCAGATACTCCAAATGTTGTTGTATCTGTAGTGAGTGTCTGGAGCCCAAGACTCTCTGAGGAGAGTTGCAGCCGTGGCCAAAAGTCCTGAGATTTAATTGGATCTCCTGACACTCTCCAGGCAAGAAGGGTTAAACTCCTGCTCTGAATCAGGGGGTGAACTTCACCATATATGTCTGCAAGAAGATTCGCTAGGATAGGAATTAAGAAGGGGGTTGCAAGCTAGTTCTAGAGTGGTGGGGAGCCATGCTTGGGATGCCCAAAAGGGAGTTATTAGGACAAGGAAGCACTGATCCTGTCTCACTATCTGAAGAACTCTCTGAATCATGGCAAAGGGAGGGAATGCATACACCTTGGCTCTTTCCCAAGATTGTAGTAAGGCGTTGACTGCTAGAGCACCCAGCTGAAATTGTTCTCCACTTGAAAGGTTAGTCTGCTCACAAATAAGTCTATCTCTAGAGGGCCCCAGATCTTGTTTAGGGTACTGAACATGGAAACATTCAGTTTTCAATTGCTGTGATCTTCCAGGAATCTTAAGTTCCAGTCTGCAGAGATGTTCGATTTCCCCGAAGGTATTCCGGTTTGAGAGCGATCTTGTGTTCTAGACAGAACATCCAAAGTTTCTTTGCTAGATTCGAGTGGTCCGCAGATTTGGTGCCTCCCAGACGATTTATATAGGCTTCTGCTGACATGTTGTCCATCTTTAGAATGACTGACTTCCTTGGAGAGAGTGTTTGAAGCTCATGAGGGCGTAAAGCCCAGCTGTTAGTTCTGAATAATTTATGTGGTGAGATGATTCCTCTTTTGACCAGATACCACCAGTTATCTGATTGAGAAGGCAAGCTCACCAGCCATGAAGGCTTGCATCTGATTCTAAAACAAACTCTGGTTTTGAACCAAAAGTTGCTTTTCCGTTCCACGTCTAGGTTCTCGAGCCACCAGGCAAGTTCCGACTTGGCTTCTTGATCCAGACAGATCCGATCTCCGTACCAGAGGCCAGATCTTAGGACTCTCGCCTTTACCCTTTGGAGGGCCAGATAGTTGAGGGGACCGGGAAAGATGGCTTGGATGGAGGAGGAGAGGAGACCCATAAGTCTGGCTAGCTCTCTCAGAGATAAGTCTTGCTGTTTCAGGATGTGTCTTATTTCCTTCATGATTTTGATAATCTTTTTGGAAGGTGGTAAAAGGAGACATTTCAATGTGTCTACTGTGAAACCTAGAAACTCAAGAGATCTGGAATGGAAAAGAATTTACTCTTCTTTGTTTATGATGAATCCTAAACTTTCTAGGAGATTCATCACCGTCTTCAGGTCTTTGGCTAGTTGTGAAGGATCTTGAGACATCATAAGCATGTCGTATAAGTAAATGATTAAACGAATGCCCCTTATTCTTAGAGATGGGGCAACAGCTCTCATGACCTTGGTGAAACACCAAGGGGCAGAGGAGAGTCCGAAGTCCAGTTTGACTAGCCAGTCTCCCTCTAGAAGTAAATCCCTCAAGAGATGGATGCCCTCCATCTTGAAGTGTCTGTAAACCAAATATCTGTTTAGTTCTCTTAAGTTTATGACAGGTCTCCAACCTTTGTCTTTATTTTTTACAAGAAAGAGTGTGCTTATAAATCTTAAAGTTTCTAAAGGGACCTCTATTGTGGCTCCTTTCTGAAGCATAGAGGAGATCTCCTCCTCTTTTATTTTTTGTTGCTCTGGAGAGAGAGGCATGTCTCCCTGGGAAAGAAGTTTGTAAAGGTATATGAGTCAAAATTATCATAAACCCATTGACAGTGTTTAAGAACCAAGGATCTTGAGTGATCAATCTCCAATTGTGAAGGAAGTATTTGAGTCTGCCACCCACTTTCTGGGGGAAAGAAGGAGAAGGGAGAGGGGAGAGAGTTCTCACTTGCAGGGATGTTTGACATTAAGGTTTTTTTCTTATTTTTTTATGAATAAGTTTGTAAAACAATAACTACTTGTGGATGAAATCTGAAATAATAAAAGGTAGTGATGCAGAGTCGCGTTGGAGTGCGCGGCCTGCATCGGTGGAAAGAGGTGATAAACAGGAGTTAAACAAAGACATTAGGTAAGCTTATTATGCATTAGGAAGTAGAACAAGGATGAAATCGAAGAATAATCGTTTACACGAAAAAAAAATATTAAGGTTCGATTAAACATCTAAAAATCTTTAAATATACGCAAACATTAGAAATAGTACAGAAGCTGAAAGAAAAGGCAGTTTAATCTGGCCAGTCACACAAGGATGGGACTAGGGAGGGGGTGTAGGGAGATCTCCGTAAATTGGAGATCGGTATAGAGGCAGTAGGAAGAGGTGGGGTTAAGCCACACACAAGGGAACTTTAAAATAGAGATACATATGAATAATGGTAATGAAGGAAAATTAACTTATCTGCTTGGAACCGCATTTAAAAGAGGCAGAATGTTGATGGCTCATGCCTTTCATGTGTTGCTATTGTTCTAATCTGGAACCTTTTAATATTGTGATGTAAGCGGCTGCTTGGTCTGCATTAAAGGAATAATGCATAATGTAGCCTCCGTTCTTGTGATGAAATCCAGGCAAAAAACATAGAAAATGTACTATCACCTCAAGTTGGATGGTCATACATTTGCAAAAGGGAAGGAATCCTCTTTAGACCTCTCCCCCTTTGTAATTAAAAAAAAAAAAAAAGACTGTTGAAGAGTAGGCTATGGACCAAACTTTAAAAGAAAAGAATGTTTTTTTTGTAAATGCATCCTTTTTTCCTCTATGAAAAACGACTTTATTTGAAAAAAAGTCTGCTTTATTTCAAAGCAATCACCGACATGGTGGTCATCACCATCCCTGTCATGGCCTCCAATCACAGTGAGCCTCAATTTGTAACCTACTTCATTAATATTGATGACAAAACTCAGATTGTGACCTAGTACGATTCCTAATTTTAGGAATTAACCTACCAGTACATAGGCTGGTTCTCAAAATTCTTTACTGGTGGCAAAAATACTGGTTGCAAATTACGACCAGTAATTTGCAAGCAATGAATAGTACATCTAGCTCCCAGGCTGAGGGCGTACTTCATTATTGAAGGTAAAAGTTGAAGGTAAAATGAGAGAGAAGAGGTGAATTTTGGTTGCAGTTGATAAAGATATAATATATAGCCGAGTGTGGTGCGGAGGAGAATGATTTAGAAGAGAATATAGAGGTGAAAGCGGTATTTGGTTGATGTGCAGCACTAAAATAATAAATATGCCCCTCAGCCAGGTCTCAGTCCAGGGCAGGCTGCAAGGCCATTGAATCATGTCCTTCACTGATTGCTGACAGTGGTTTTGCTTTCTGAAAGGGCAAATCCCAGGAGTGTGGCATCAAAACTGACAGGGCATACACACATGCCTGTAGAATTGATACCCTCCCTTTAAAAGCTGCACCCATGGACATAGCTTCCATTGGTTTAGCAGGTGCAGTGGCATCAGGGCACAGAAGCCTGATGGGCCCGCTCAACCCTATTACTGTATTTCACAGTTCAAAGAGAGGCAGGGAACCCTTTTCCTTCCTTACTTTAGGACCATGGCACATTGGCTGCGCCACAGGCTCCACCCAACTCTTTTTTAGCAACTTATGGTCTGAAAATGATGCATCTAAAAGTGACTGCCCCTCATACAAAACGATAGGGGGGGGCATAAAATGAATATCTGAAGTGCGCTTGCACAAGATTTAATTATGCTGTCTACAGAGCATGCATTAACTCGGACAATCAATATGTTAGTGTATAGGCTGCAGACTGGATGTGGCGGAAACACACAGAGGCAAATACTGCCCTGTGATTTAGATCAGCGCTGTCCTCAGCTCCTCTTGTAACCCATATATGAGTAAATGAAAGCCTATTTTCACAAAAATAGGTGCGGGAACCCCTTCTAAGTCAGCAGAGGGACGCAGAATGCTTTCATTACCTTTGTGTTCATCTTCTACATCACCTTCCTCACGAGGGAGTCCCATCCCGTCAGAATACAGCAAAACACCTGTCCCAGTAACTCAAACAAAACTACCAATCCCATGCTCTCTGGAACAACTTCCAAAACACTTCCTCACACTGGCACCATGGTGACAATTCTTGGCATATTGTGGGAACTCTTTTAAATGGATTACCAGTTACATGCAAGTAAATACGTGGATGATTGTTTCAATAATCTTTGATGTATTGAGAAACAGATGAGCAAGACCATCTGTGCCTCATTCTGTTGATACCAAGCCTCACACCCATGGTATGTAAACAATTTAAACAGTTCAAACTCAATAGCCAATATACACACTCACTGCATCCTAACTCCATACACTCACTTATCTATGGAGCTGCACTTCAATACACCATTGACACTCACTCCTCCATCCCTTCTCTTATAGATCCTTTCATACACTCTTTTATTCACACACACACACACCCACACACACAAACTCGCCAATCAAAGCAGACAAAGTTTGATTTAAAAAAATCTGATGTATTGGCTTGGCCAATGCTGGTCTCTTCTTATAGTGGACCGATTAGTCACTCTACCTCAGATCATTCCTCTTTCATTCACTCGACATGGGCCCTTTCCTAACTCACTGCCATTTGTATTTCATAAGAAATGTTCGCCTGCTAGCAGCGCTTCCTGTCTGTGTGCTCCACAGTTCTTTCCAATGATTAGAACTTGACATAAACACAGTCAGATGTACATCATATGCTCAGTCATGTGCTCATGAGCAACACAGCCCTACAGCCAAGAGTTAGACGAGTTTATCCAGCTGCGCCGGTCTGAGGCTGTTTAGAATTCAAGCTAAAGTTTAAACACTTCGAGCTTACTTCATTTGAATTTGAAATGAGCAGTGCAGTCATTTGGGGTCTATTTTCTTAGCACATTTATGGATGTAAATACCAATTGCTTTTGCAAATTTATCGCCAATGTTTGTTCAGAATATTTATTGTCTGTGGAAGGGTTGGGGCTTTTGAAAGGAATTCACATGTTGTGCTTTAAAGGGAAAAAGTTCGACTTTACTTAAAAAAAATGATTCTTTTTTGGTCTTGCAGGCTGGTCTAGATGATGGCGAGCAGAGTGATTTTGGGGCTACTCAGTGGTACGCACAAAACACGGGCTTGGAGCATTCCACTGTGGTCACATCTTGAAGACTCATGAACTTCCTATAGAGTGGCAGGAGATTCTGAGGCAAGGTTCTACCCCATGACATCAGACCTTTGCCCAGACATGACCCGGCAGCGTTTAAGGGAAGTTGCCTAATGTGTACAAAGATCTTTCACAAGCCACTGTACAAAGGTTCATCAAAAACACACACACAACTTACCAAAAAAGTTTAAATATACTGGCAGAATACATCAGAACTTGACATGGGTCTGATATTAAGAACATACTAGAGATGAAAACTGAACTTAATGATTAAAAGGGAAGAACAATGCTCTTGCTATGGATAAACATTGGGGCATATTATCAAGGGAGTTTATCTCCGCTTTTTTGGCTTTAAAAGCCAAGAAAGAGGAGATAAAATTATCTCCCTATTACCTAGCTGTCGCTAACACCAGTTAGCGACAGCTAGTAGGAGATAGCGACCATATGGGCCCCACTCTGCATGTCAGTGATATTTATCACTAATGACATGCAAAGTGGGCGTGCCAAGATGTTAGCGACTGGAAACAGTCGCTAACATCACTATCTCCTATTACCAACTTTTGGAGATATTCGCACTAAGCGCGAATATCTCCAAAAGCTAACACCTGCCCTGAGCAGTTCTTAGCCATGTTATCCAATGGGAGGTGGATAACATGGCTAAGAGCATTAGCTCGCTAATGCATGAATATCGCTGACTTTTCAGCGATATTCATGCATTGCGGCCGATTTTTATCGCATTTGCGATAAACCTTGGTAATACCAAGGTTTATCTGCGATAAAAATCGCCGCAGCGCAGCGGTAAAGTTTTTGTCTCTAACCAAGCAATAGCGATAATTATCGCTATTGCTTGGTAATATGCCCCATTGTTTTTTATTTGTTTAACCATTAATATATCGCACCTGGACCGGTTAGAACGAGAGGGGCATATTCACAAGGAACTATCGATGAATTAACGGCACTTTAACACAGCCAAAATTGTGATCAATTTACCTCCCTTTTCACAAGCTGGTGTTAACAGCCCACAGCACCAGTTTACCCAGGATAGCAGCCGCAAAAAAACATCGCCACACAGGACCCCCGCAACTATCACTAATGAGTTGCAGAGTAGGCGTTACCCATGCAAAAAGCCACAACAACACGACACCTCAACATTCTCAATGACCAACCAGAACGGCGATAAGAACACAAAACAGGCAATAAGGCGCATTAGTGGGGAGAGGTGGCAACCATGTATGTGTGAAGGATGCAGTAGAACCATGATTGGGAAAGTGCACAATGTCAAGAGTGGCGGCGATGTGCTGGACAGACCACAGTATGCAGAACACACCCATATCCACGGTGACATATACCTCTGGTGTATAAAGTGTAGTGGACAGTGGACGCAACCCTGTCACCCCAGCCAGTGGGTGTCCTCGCAGAAATGTTGCCTTTTACGTCCCTCCTGTAAGCGTGAGCAGAGTGGGATGGGCCAGTGTACACCAGGCCAGCGTAGGGGTGTGAAAAGCCCAATGTCTCTGCCAGGGCGGTGCCGATGGCGTCCTCGTGAGCGGAGTTGCCTGCGATCCTGTGCGCCTGCTGTGCCCCGGACCGCTGCACCACGAACCCATCAGGGCCGCCCCTGCACAGCCAGGCCACACTGATCACCTGCAGACACCGGTGTGTGTCAAGGAGGGCCCACCACGTGCCTGTGCAAGCTCTAAGTCCGATGCCCAAAACCCTGCCAGCCTCTCAGACCATCGCTGGCCCCCAACACTGGCCCACATTACTCCTTCCTCATTCACATACTACACCGGCGTCCTCTTCGGCCCAGTAGGTCCCACATTTGAAACTGTGTCCTGGATCCTGAATGATAGTGACCCCAAATCCGGGCCGGCGGGCACAGAACCAGACCCCCCTGATCCGTGAGGCATAGTTCCATATGTGCATTTTGCGACACGGGGTCCTACTAACCATGTTCAACGCCAGCCGGCTACACGTGGTGCCACTAACCCTGTTCACCACCAGCCAGCAACAGGTTGATGAGGGACCAGGACTACCTTGCAGACCAGTAGGTCTCACCTCCAGCACATAGTCGCAAATCACGAATGGCAGAGTTCACACCAGTGGTCGCACGGAGAAGAGTAAGAGGAAGATGCAGCTCAGTCCGGACAAAAGCTGGGTCAAAGTCACAGAGGTGACTGAACATGTGGTGCCACTGAACCTGAACTATGCAGGCCGGTAGGGCCACCAACCTAAGCCGGCGACAATCTGTGAATGGCCCGTGCTGACCGCTGCCTCCGGCCCACACTGCGGTCCAGTAGGCTAATGAGTCTTGATTTAGTGATGGCGGAGTTCATATCAGTTTTCAGGCATCATCGCAGACTGCATCCCCTCTCAGCACCGGTGCCACTAAGTCAGTTCCCCAACACTCATGGACACACACCGGTCGTACATTGGTGGCATCTGAGTCTATGGACTAGGGGCTAGTTTTATCCTTATGAAGCTGATACCAAATTGTTGATGAAAACAAGGCTTGCGCTTTCCACCCCACAATTTGCTGCTTCCGTATAAAATCAAACCTTACGCATCATGCCCTGGAGGACGCCTTCCACTGTCCCCTGCAACCCTCCACAACATACACCTCGGACATTGATGAGGACCCGCTCAGGTCGCATGGCTCATCTGACTGCACCGCAAGTCACCGTACCGTGGATGAGTGCCTGTACCGGCCGCAGTGCATCCAGGACCACTATCTCTGTGCTGGTCCGGTCCGGAAGCCTTTAGTCTGAGGTATTGGATGGCCCCTGAAGCGTTGGCCTTGGGGTCATCAACGCCATTTCTCTGTGGCCCTTCGCTGTACGCAGCCTCCGGGCCCAACTGCATTCCACCAGGGCTCACACACCAAAGCGAGTCCTGACCGGCCTGGATGCAACATCACTGCAGGAGACACACGCCACCACTGCAAGGACCACCTCCAACAGCCATCTGCCAGAGTCGAAACGGTGGTCCTGACAGACTTACGGAGTTGCTCAGACCTGACCTGATATCCTGCTCAGCACTCAAGGGGCCAGTGACTCAGTGCACCACAGGCCATTGTCCATTGCTGATTGAGTTTTGTGCTGTGGCTATGTCACCTCAAACAGTGTGGGGGCCCTGAGGCGTTAATGGGGAAGATGAGGCAGTTCTAACACACCCCACTGCATATGCATTAGGAATATATCGAAGGGACATAATCCAAGACTTTTTCTTCACATGAGCGTGCTCATCTCTGGTGTCCCAACCCCAGTGCACTGCAACTCATGGACGCTTCTGTTTGCATGTTGGCTGTCCTCTGGACTTTCTCCGGCTCACTCCATGTTGCTCAGTAGTCGACTCTGTTATGCATGTTTTTCTGTTTCCGTTGCACTGGTGTCCAATGTTCCAGACATTCCGTGCGGAATGGCTTACACTCACCCCACACACATCCAGCACAGGTGTCACTGTAAATGTGGCCCTGCCAATAAAGGGCGGGCAGATGTGCCCGTAGCAAGTTAAACATGATATGTGTATGTGTCCCTGTGGTCTTGTATGCATGAGGGCCCTGTGCCCAACGACATTACATTTTGCTGTGTACATCAGATGCAGACATGTTACCAAAGGCAGCGGGTTGGAGCTTGGACATGTAGCTTTGTCGTCACCCGCTCAATTCATAAGGGGAGTGGCCAGGGCCATCGTACGCAGACCCATCATGGGTGTGTGACTGCTATTTGAGTGCCCCTGGGAGTGGTTCTTTACTGTGAATGTGTATCTGCTTTTGTCTCTATGGCAGTGTGGGTCTCCTTAGTGGGGTGTGGGTGGTGCCTGAAGGGTGATAAGACACCCATGTATGTGTTCTAGGTTGCATTCAATGGGTTCGGCCCCCACCCACACCTGTTGGGCCACCTCCATTTGGCGTGCTGACATGGCATTGGGGTGCCATGTGTGGGTGGGTGAAGTGTTGTGAGCCAGATGTGCTTGCGTGTGATTCCTGCTATGTGGTTTGTAGCAGACTCGGTGTTCTCCTCTGAGTGGCTTGGCTGGCCGGATCCTGGTGGGGGGTTGCGTGGGATATTCATGGGCTGTTGTAGGGCGTCGGTATGGACGGTGTGGTGTTCCTCTCCAGCATCACAGATGTGTTGTATTCTGTGCTCTGCTGAAGGTGTTGTGTGCCCCTCTGCAATGAGAAGGGGAGATGCATGTTGACATTGTGTTGACATGTATGTTGATGCATTGTGCTGGTTTGCATGCAAACTGTATGGCAATGTACATTGTGACTGTTTGGGCGGTGCTGGATTCTTCTGCGGGACAGTGTACATTTGTACTACTTGACGGATGTGAGGTCGTACGCGTACATTTCCATTTCACAGTTTCCAGCTCTGTCAGATGTATTAGGCATGTATCAGTTCATGTGCGGAGTCAGTTGAGTCCTCTGTTCTGTAGTGTCGGGGTTGCACATTGTGCCACATTGTCGTCAATGTGGGTGTGCTGTTCTTGCTACATGTGTGTGCTGCAGTGTGCCAAGTGGATCTGTGACATAATCCTGGATATTTGTGGGTGTGCATTGTGCTACACCTCGTTGTGCATGTGTACCATTGTGCCCATCTCCTCCCATCCCTCCAGCCCCTGTTGGTAGCATTCCCTGTTGATGATGTGTCAGTTCCTCTCGAGCTGTGTCCATACTCCCTACTCCTTGCACTGTCTCCACACTGATGACTGTGGCCTTGGTTTCCTCCAGCTCCTCCTGTGAAGCTGGACTGCCACCTTCTGTCGCTGTTTCTGCCTTCCTGTTAGCAGTGGATTTTTGACTGGTTAAGGTTGTTGCGTCATGCCGGGGCCTATTGACCTCCTCGATTGGCCTCCTCGGCACTCTGACTGCATTCCAGGTGGTCTGCTTGTGGGTCAGTTGCTGGTAGTCTTTTGTCACCTCCGTGCCGCTGGTCTTGTTTTCCTGCGGTCTGCACCCCGTCTTCCTCTACCTCTTCTCCTTCGCCTTCCCTGACCCTGTTGTTCCTTGCTGGTGGTCTGTGTGGGGTTGTGGGGTTCGAGTTGGCCTCTACGCTGGGCCAGGGTGCATCAATGTTGCTACATGCTTTGGCTTGTTTCTGTTGTTTTTATGGTGCATTGTCCCGCCAGACGTGTGGGATTTGAAGGCCTGTGGCAGGTTTTTGCTATTTTTTGTACCGGGGTTATCCTTATCGCATGTTTTTTAGCGTTCGCGTTCGCATTTTTGCGGCGTGGCGTTGATTTTTAATTGGACATTTGATGCATTATCTGGTGTCTATCACATGCTACCCTCGCGTTGTGAATTCCACGTTGACACAGGGTTATTGTCTGCGATATTCTGTGATGTTGAAAGTTGTGTTACGCTACTCTTGCTGAAGTTATCACACGTTCTTGTGAATATACCCCAGGGTGTTTTATTTTGCACCTGTGTTAACACATTTGAGATTACACTGGAATTTTTGTTTTGGTAATAACTTTGCCACCTTTTGATGAAACTTCATAACATTTCCTAAAAAGAAATTTAGAAATGAAAAACTCCACAACACTCTCTAAAAAGAAAAATTCATCCACCTCTGCTTCTTACTGAAACATTTCAAAGTGATCCGTTAAAACGGCATTGAGACAAGGGGGGGGTGTCACAAAAAACTTTTTCCCCCCTGAAATTTCCATTGGGAATTTTAGACAATGATATTGAAGAAGCAACTGAAGAGAATTTCACCATATTTTGAAATAAAGCTATACCTTTACCCAGGAAGTGTGCTTTTTGTGATTTGGTGTATACCTGCTTAGCAATTATTGAGAATTGGACTAAAAAAATAAAGACATGTGAATGGGTGGCCCAACAGGAGTCGCATGAGAGTTCCATGGGACCGCAAATTCAAAACATAGAGCGATCTGATTGGTTGCAAGTGTTTTTCCCCGTAAGGCCGTCTCAGTTCCATGGTTGCAAGTGTTTTTTCCTTTCAGCCGTCTCAGTACCATGACCTTTGTGCATGCTCCCAGAGGGATGACTACTGTGCCCAAAATGAAAAAGAGAAAAATTTGGTACACTGCTACCGTGATCGGCTCGCAGAAGCTTCTGCCGTCTCCAGCGGAAGTCCAGGTGAGCCAACATGACCCAGCAGAAATCCCTTTGCTCCCACGGAAGTTACAGAGGAAATGATGAGGTCTGTAACCGTTTGGCCTCTCACCAGGGTGTTTCTGCCCACAGTGGGTTGAGTGCAGATGTATGGGTATAAGATCTTACTTTACGCTAAAAGAACATTAACATTGTTTTAAAAGAACAGAGGTTAACCCCTTGACCGCGGTTTAAATTCCGCCCGGTGCTGGGGAAATAATGAGTGGGCGGAGTTCCTCCGCACAAGCCCACAGTGACGTGTGATGGCTCATGGCTGTCACGCGCCCGCAAGGCGTCAAAGTTAAGTTATACATAACTAGGGTAGTAAGATTTCAAGATATGTTAAAAAAAAACTTAGAAATTCACTGAAAAAAGCAAAGGTTAAAGTGGAGTTGAATGTAGGTCTTTAAATCAAAACTGCTCAGGAGTTAAAGAATAATCTGAGTGGGCTGATGGAAGTTCAGGGATCTTGCTTGGATGGCAATTCTGAAATGTAGCCTGGAGACAAATATCGAATTGACTGCTACTTTGAGATGATTACGAGAGATGAGACAATACATTTTCTTCGAGGCGTGCATTTTCATCAGTTGGTTATAAGGTGAACCCTAGAGATTTGGCAGATCCATGAAGAGTGATCAGGAGTCTTCCAATTTCAGAGACTGCAGGAGATTGGCATCAAATTTGCTCTTGAGGGAAGGAAATCAGCTATCTGTAGGTTTAGTCAGAGAAAGTTCTTTCCCACCCAGATTTTAAGACAATATAGGCAGTATCTGGGAGTAGGAATGTCTTTGATTGTTCAAGTTCTTAAAGTTGGGTGTCAGCTAATGGCTCATGCTGTCATGTATAGACTAAAGAGAGCTTGTACTAGAATATAACTCCGGGGGACTATAAACAGCACATTAGTGATGGAGGAGGTGTGGTCTCTGATCTTAACTAGTTGGCATCTGTGTGTCTGTGAAAGCCCATACAATGTTCACGTGTCTGAAGTAGTCTTTCTTGCAGCACAGAGCCCTTTTTTCAGGTTTTGCTCGAACTTCTACGTCTATCACTAAAACAGTACATTCCTCACTGCAGTGGCTTCTACATACCTACAATGCAACCATGATTGGATATCACACATGTAACTGTTAACCGCGAACTTGATGGTCTAATCCTGAACGCTATCGGTGAGGTCAACATGTTTCATGAGGACAATTTTGCCCCATGGGAGGGTGAGGGCAGGAGACCCCTTAGGTCCCCGAGGAGCGGAGGTGCACAGTTCTAGGCGCAGAGGATGAGATCACGTCAAGTCACACATTCTGACCTAAAGGGTCTCCTGCCCTCACCCTCCTATGGGGCAAAATTGTCCTCATTACAGGGCTTAAGAATTTAGCCATATCACGGTGGAATGTGATCCACATCACCCCACTGAGTGGAAATCTTCTCACCATAGCTTGGTAAGAGTGGAGCCCATTCTTTTTGTTTATCACGGTCCTGATGAATGCCGCAGACCCAACTGGGCCTTCAGGCAGAAACATGTTGACCTCACTGATAGCGTTGGGGGAACAATATTATCCCCATTACATCGATCACCTTGTTTTAAACTACCATATAGATGCCAGCACTATTGAATTTAAGCTGGCATCTTTAATGGCCTTTTAACTCACTACCTTTTCCCATGGGCCCCCACTTAGTTTAGAAGTGCATCCCTGTTGTCAGGTGTATGCCCGCCCTCTATCAAACCAAGTTTTTAGAGGGCGAGGACTGGTCCATGATGAAGCATAACACCAGGTGGTGTATAAGGCCAGTACTTCACTTTTTGTGAGATGCCTGCACTCACAGACTAAGACTGCACTAGCACACCTCAGGTGCTGGAGGTGGATTCTCTACCGCACTGTGTGCCAATGACATCTCAGGTGCCGGTGGTGGATTCTCGGCCGCACTGTGTGCCAAAGACACCTCAGGTGCTGGAGGTGGATTCTGAGCCACACTGTGTGGCACTGTAACATCAGGTGGCAGAGTGGTTAGGCCTTCCGCACAGGGAGGCATGGACACACCAGGGGGCGGAGATGTGGATGGTGCGTGGGCAGCAGCATTCAACATCGCCAAGCCTTGTGGCAGCAATGCCATGATGAGGATCTGCAGGGCATGGTAGATCCCTGCTATATTCCGCTAATGTGCAGCGGTGGCTGCCATCCTTTCCGCCTTCATCTGCTCCCTATCCTCCGTGAGCCTCTGCATGTGTGTCAGCTCACAGCTAGTATCGCTGTAGCCACTCTGAGCGGACAAGTGTTCTTCTCTCCCCGTCATGACTTCAGCGATGTAAGTCAAGGCTCGTTGGAGACCATGGAGCGGGGCTACACACCCAAGGATAGCATCAAGTGTGATTGCCTTGCTGTCGAAGCCCAACCGCATCTGCTCTGCAGTGTCCCTCTGGCACTCCAGCACAAGGCGTTGGAAGGCCATGTGTTGTTCCTGGGGGTCTTGGGGGGGGTGCCTGGGCTGTGGGTGCCTCCTGCTGGGTGGTTTGGGTAGTGGGTGGGGTCTCCTTGTTGCAGCTGGCCTGCCCTGATCCTGGAAGTGAGTTGCCGATGAGGTCCATGATGTCTTGGGTGTCAATGGTGGTGTTGTCCTCCTCGTCATCAGTGAAGAGTCTGGGACTGCTCTGCAGGAGGTGTTGACGGTGCCCCTGCGATGTGAAGGAGAGATGGTGTATTACAAAGTGTCCACATATATGTAGTCGCATGATACAAGTTGACATTCAGACAGCATGGCATTGTACATTGTGACAGTCTGTAGATCTGGGCGAGGACCCAGAGTCATTGTGAGTGTGCACTGTGCTTTGTTTGATTGTGCATGTGTGCCATTGTGTCCATCTTCTCCTGTCCCCCCAGTACCTGGTGTTCACTCACCCTAATACGGTTGTGTTGTGTCCTGTCGAGCAGTGTCCGGTCCCCCAACTCCGGCCACAATCTCCACTCTGATGACTGTCGACATCAGCTCCTACAAGTCATCCAGCTCGAGCTGTGGCACTGGGTCCCCACCTCTAGTCTGTGTTGCTGCCTTCCAGTAGGTGGAGAGTTCCTCCTTAGTCCTCAGCTTGATGTCATTCCATCGCCTCTTGACCTCATCCATTGTCCTCTTGTGGTCCCCGACGGAATTCACCTTGTCCACTATGTCCCGCCATATTCCATTTTTGGTGCCCAATGACACACTGAAGGTGACGAATAGTTGTTGGTGTTGCATCACCTCCGTGACTATGATCCTGTTCGCCTTCGGACTGAACTTAATCTTCCTCTTCTTCTTGTCAGTGTCTTTCCCTGTCCCCGAGGTCCCAGGCTGGTCGTCTGGGGTGCTTGGGCGGGGTCGCTCGTCCTCTGCTCCTGCTCCGACAGCCTCCATGGTGCTAGGGTGTTGGTCAGTATGTGTTTGTGTGTTTCTTCTAATTTTATGGGGATTTTTCCCGCCTGCCAGGTGTGTGTTGCAAGCCTGGTGCTGCTTATCGCTGGTTTCCTCATCGCGCTTGGGACGATCGCAGGATTTTTGGTGTTGTGGTTTGTGTTATTGTCTCCATCGCGGTTTCGCGAGACTATTGCATGCTACCGCCGTGTTGTGAATTCCACGTTAACACAGGGTTATTTTACCGTGATGGACTGCGATGTTGAAAGTTGTGTTACGCTACTCTTGAGGTAGTTATCACACGTTCTTGTGAAAATACCCCATAGAAGTTACAAATAGCCATTCTGGATTGTTTATGTGCAGGAAGGTGTCCCTTCCTGCACATAAACAATCTTTCCCTCAACTTAGGCAACCTTTCACTATAGTGCAAGGGTGCTTGTGTTGGCATTAGGCAGCTGAATGCAGCGTCAGTGCAGGGAGAAATGCAGGGGTGCACCGTATTATCGTAAAAGACGGCGCATACCTGCATTTCTAATGTGACGTATCGCAGCGTTAGCAATTTTGGAGCTAATCAGCGCTTCGCCACTTTCTTATACATATGTCCCTCTGTCTTTTCTGTTGTACATACTTGAGAGGTGTACCAACACAACTTTATGAGAAGCTTGGAGATGAAAAAAGTTTAGCGATAGAAATTTAGTCCTTCCTGCTGAAATCGTGTGTATTCAAAAAGTCACGGGTGCAAAATCTAGCAGGCCTGCCTCAGGCTTTCATCCTTCTGCTATTGACGGTGGTATAGGACAGCAAAACATCTAAAATAAAACAAATGCTTTTTAAAACAAATTGGCAGGGATCAGCCACTCAGTCAGGGACACTGCTTTCATCATAAAGTAATTCTCTCCATGAATTGCATTCATTTCCACCCTATATGAAATATCTTTTATGTGACCAAATAATACCTTTGATTCTAAAAATAAAAATATATCCTACGTGGCTACAACCAAACGAGGAAAACACTTTCCACAAGGATTTCTCTGTACGTTTGTGAAAATTATTGATTTACTCCTGAATTTCCAGTAGTACTGCGCACTGGAAAATAGAGAAAAAAAAACATGGATGGAATCTGGGTGTTTGCGCCCATAAATTTTTAAACCCAAAACAGGTCACAAATGTTTCCCGGCTCACTCTTCTTCAGCTGTAATTTAAGGTCAACAATAACATTCTTCTAATACTCTGTAGTATATATGATATCACGAGCAAACCATACATTTTTCATTTCTAAATGCTTTTATTTTATTTTATGGGAACAATATACCAACAAGCAACGTTCTTTCTGCTCGGCGTTCTGTTGACCATTAAGCTAAGACCATGCTACTAAAAATACATAAATGAACCTGAATAAAACAAGATAAAACTGCACAACATGTTGTTTTTCTTTAGAGCGGACATGCACAGGCCTGTTTTCTATTGACTCCTCAAGGTGACACCTTTGTAATTGCTTTTTAAATTGTGATGAGCCTGGGAAAGAAAATGTTCATGCTCATTTTGTCAGTTTTAATTTCATGTTTAATCATGCAATGTTGCCTTACACCCACATTTGTGCCTTTAACGAAATTCTTTTTGACATGCTGGACGACAAAATAACGGCAGGTACTGTCTGACACGTGAATTCAGTGTTGAACTTGAAATATACAATATAAAAGATAAATCAACATTAAATAGATGGCAGAGATTACTGTTTGTCACTTCCTCTCTGTCATCTACAGAAAAAAATAGAACGAATTTGATTCGATAAAAGAAATGTGGCGTAAAGACCAGCTTTTATTATGCCACAAAACATAAAAGGTCAAATGTACAAGCCCCTATCGCCACGGGCAAGTCACTTTTTGTGACGTTCCTGTGAGGATAGGGGCTTTGTCTTACGTACAAGGCAGCGGTAAGCCACTTAGTTTGCCTTAACGCTGCCTTGTACATAAGGCACCCTTCAAGCTATGTTTAGCGTGACAGGGACATACAGTGGATGTTGTGGTGGGCGTTCCACCGCAACACCCATTGTATTTGACGCTGCCCCCTAGGTACAAGGGTGGCGTACATCGGAGGCAACGCCAAAATTAGGAACATGAAAATCCTGGTCTTAACTTGGCGAAACGAGGAGAAATGCATTATTTCTCCTCGTTTTTGCTTTTCACATGTGTGCTGCCTTGGGCAGCACACATGGGAAACAAAAAATGCCATGGTTTGTTTATGTACAGGGAGGTGCCCCTTCTTGTACATAAGCAACCCTTTTTAAAAAATGCCATTTTGTAACTTTCATGTGTACTGTGATGGAGCAAGGATTCGCATACGAAGCGACTTGCTTGTATTCATGAAACAGGAATAACATTAATTTTGTAACCAACATGTTTGTCTTATTAATTTTGCACATTTTCATCAACATCCGGTGTCCGAGCGAAGCTTGCTTATGTGTTTTTACTAAACATAATACGTTTACATCTAAGATGGCTGCTGCCACGTGAGGGTTTCTACTGCGCATGCATCTGTTATACTCACGTGACATGACGTAGTCTTTTCTTTGGAGGGAAACTGTCGCTTCTGCGCACCAGTGTTAATATGGCTGCTCTGTGTTCTCACATGCGAGAAGCTTGCACTGCTGCTTTTGCTAAGCTTTTCGTTCTGCCTAATCCTAATGCTATAGTTAACATTAAGATAATGGGTATAGAGTAGAAGTACATGGTATACAGTGTATTCATTTATTTCTGTGTTCTAAAACTGTTTCCTTTTACTTTTCATGTATCGTAATCTTTGGGCCTGGGAGGTGCTAATACTCTATTTCGAAAGTCCTTTTGCGCATGACCCAGCCTGGCCAGGAACTGAACTCGTTGTCATTGAATTTGAGCCAAAAAGACAGTCACAGCCAAGATGCGCCTGGGAAGATGACTTCTGATCCTGCTAGCATAAGCTGAATTGCATACAATGTATTTGTCAATAGAACAACCATTGTTAGGTGAAATGCAGTTGTCATGTGAAAGTAAATTGATGGGGGGGAACGAAAAATTAATATTCAACGCAGAAGTAACAGAATTTGGGGTGGTGTGACGACCTCTCCTCCTACTTTGTCCAATCAAAATTGGGGATTCTTACACCTGCAACATTAGGGGGTGGTTCACTGCTCTGGAAAATGGTATAACTAGAGTAGTTTTAGCTAGTTAATTTGTCCGACTTGTCCGAATAGCTGACCTGTCACTGACTCAACGCGCTCAATAGATGACTAAGAGCAGAGGGCTGCAGAGCACTCTGCCAGAAGATTTCCTGACTCAATCGGGGTTCTGGGAAGCTGAGGTGCTGGCAAAGCACTTTGTCGGTGAATTTGATAACCCAATCGGGGTTCTAGCTGATTATTTGCAGAGAGGGAGTAGTGCAGGCGTTGCAACTGAACTGCGGGTGCTGGTCTTAACCTTTGGTGGTCCGGTCCTAGTCCAAATCTGGGTTTTCCTGTCCTGATTCTGAATTGCACCTGCTGGCCTACTGGTGATTGCATTCCTTGGGGTTTTCTGCCCTTTCAACTGACCCATGGCCAGGGTTGGTAAATATAAATCTGTGTGGGTATTGTCATTAAATTTGCGTCTTTCTTTTTTCCTCCTTAAATTGTTTTAAATCTTTTATTGCATATATTTCCTTTTCTTACCCTTCCCTTAGTAAATAATGAATTTGTGTATGCTGATTTTAATAGCATGTTCCACTTTTCTTACCCTCCTTATAGTTGAATGTTAAATGTTCTCATGATTGCATAATATGTTTCCTTGTTTCTTTACCCTCCCTTTAAAAGTGCTTAAGTTTGGGTATTTAATTTAATAGAGTGTTCCATTTTCTTATCCTTCCCATAGCTGGATATTCAAATTATTTTCATGATTGCATATTATGTTCCTTTTTCTTACCATCCCTTTGATAATTGCTCAAAGCTGTGTTATTTAGAGTGTTCCTTTTTCTTACCCACCCTTAGAAGATTGCCTAAATCCGTCTTATTAAATAGCATGTTCCTTGTTCTTACCTTCCCTTTAAATTACTAAGTGATTGGCATAACATATCTTTTGCATAGTTATACACAATTTCTGATTTTGATTATTGATAATCGTATTGCTTTCAATCTATGGATCATGACCTTTGATGAAATTTAGATAAAGAGTTTTAAACCTTCCTGAGTCTGTGGTTATTATATGAGTGCACATGTTATTTTTCCTATTATGTTATTGGCTATCTATTTTTAAAAACTAACTCCCTGATCCGATAGGTCATAGGTGCTAGTGACAAGGATAGGTAAGTCAATGGTATAGGACCTAGTAATTAAAATATCTGGTAGTAGAGCGTGGGTTACCTAATTAAGGTAAATATGTAAATTTCTTTATGGGCCCGGTGAGTATGGTAAATTTATAGTTGGGTGACCTGCGCGCTCTATCAGTATATTTCTTTGGTAGCAGAGGAAAGGTTAGGGTTTAGTTAAAGATAGGTAGTTAGTTAGTTGGTTATGATTTCATCATTTTCTTGATCAATCAAATGTGATAAATATTTGAAAGGTTTTGAGATTTATTTGATTCTGTTGATGCTGTATTAATTTTATGTATTAACCAAATCGTTCGTACCTGTTATATGTTTGTTTGTAATCCCCGGGGGCAGAATAGCGAGTGGTAAATGGAAGCCACATCGCAGTGAGGTCACTTACCTGTAGGAAGTGAGTGCATGGTTAGGTAGAACCGGAAGCACTATTTAGGGTTTTCTGTATGAATGAGTGAATAAATGATAGCAAAGAGTTCACTGGCAACATTTTTGTTGTGATATCACCTAGTAAGGGTAACACAGAAGGAGTAGCAGGTTCATCTGAGCTTGATTGATAGCAAAGGGATTCGCTGATGAAACTTTGGACTTAGTATATATCCCGGAATTGATTAGTCCAAAAGAGAAGCAGGTTCTCTAATGCTTGTGTGAAGGGTAGGCGGAAGACATCTACTCGTAGTATATGAAAAGTAAACGGAAGGGATTTACTTGCAGTGAAATATTTCTTTTCTGTCTAGTCACTCGGGTACAGTGGTGAATGTTTATGTTGTTTAATAAAAGAAAATTGCACTTTAAAATAAAAGAATTGAGTTTTTGCATTACCTTTTGAAGGAGGGAGTCAGTTGCGTAGCTGCGCTGACGTCACTCAGAGCCGCGCTGGTATTGGTTTAGACAGCGGGCGTGTAGCTGAGATAGTAATTGTAAAGGAGGGGTGTGCACAGGAGTGTGAGAACTCGTCTCACGAGAAAAGCAGCGTAATCATTGGTAAAGACTATTTGAAATCGCATTGTTGATTGGTTAAAGAGAAAATAAAAGACACGCTTGTATTGGAAGCATTTAGTAAGCAGAAATAAGTGCTGTCGTACGATTTAAAATTTTTCAAAAGGCATATGTGGCATTTAAATCCAGAAACTCGACCTGATAGAAGATACTTAGGGTTTTGCTAGAGAACAGATGATAAGAGGCAGACTTTACAAAATGTACGGAAGTGAGAGAAAAATGTCACTTGTAAGCAGAGTTAAGAATTTCATTAAAAAAGATATACCAATTAAAACTAGAGAAGGAGTTAATATTCCACCACCAAATACCCCCGCATCATTTATGATGTTTGACAGGGGTTACCACACTTGTGTATGGTTAGAGAATTGGGTGGAATACACTAAAGATGACGGAATCTTGGCATTTCCCTTAGATGGCAAATTTAATGGCAGAATTGTGTTCAATATAAGGACTCAAATGAATGATTTACATCCTAGACCTAGATTAACGCAATATGAGGCACTAGAAGAATGGGAGATTGAGGCTTTTGAGCGAGACAGAACTAGAACTGACAAAGGGTTAAGTAAGTTCTACTCTAAAGTTCCACGAGATTCCAGATATAAGCAAATGAAACAATGGTGACAGAACATGTTAGTGGAGGGATTATATCCTGTATTAACTTTAGAAGAACCCATTGGAAGTAAAAGGACTGAGAAAACAAAACATTTGATGACTAGTGGGGATTCAGATGATGAGTATATGGAAGATTTATTAATGAAAAATCCACCACCATACAATGAGGACCAAGTACAGTGAATCCAAATGCCCCGTTTTTAAAACCTTCTTTAATTCCACAAGTTGTACATGAGACCATCATCGAAAGGGTATTACAAGAAAGAGAAAGAGAGGCATTAAATAAACAGCGAAGTGAAATAATTCAGAAAATTTCTCAATTAAACACAAGTCCCGAAGCTCTGGCAATTCCAGTAACTATTGGCCCAGTTCTTTCTTTGTAGGGAGATAAGCAAGCTAGTGGAAAAGCTCAGGTTATAACTACATCGGTAGTACAGCCAAGAAAAGAACCATTGATGATAGATGATCAGGCAAGTGAATGTGAGTCAGTAATATCGTTAATGGATTTACCAATAAGAGAACCAGAAGGTAGTTCAATGAGGAAAACCACTCCTTTAGATTCAAGAGAAATACAGATGGAGACATTCTCCGGTACGAGAAGTGCAACGGTGGTAACTCCTGAAGAAATAGACAGATGGACACGAGAAATAGAGAAACCAAAGACACAGCCAAAGCCATTAGTTATATATAAATTTAGAATTGAATTGGAAGAATTGATGGCTGGAAATGTGGGATTGGATAGGCTAAATACGGTAAACAACCTTTACACCGCGGTCAAAACACTGCGGTGCCATTACGACATGTCTTTTACAACGCAAGTCGTTACCACGACTTGCGCTGGAGGGTGCTCTACACTAAGGAATAGTAGATTCAGTATTCCAACACCTTCCCTACTGTACGTAGGCTGGAGTTGGAATAGTAAATCTTACTATTCCTAAGTCCAGCACCCTACAGCGCAAGTTGTGGTAACGACTTGCGTTGTAAAAGATGCGCTGTGATTTACCGCGATCTTTTGGATCGCGTTGTAACATCATGCATCCCTAAATACACTTAGTGAAGATGAATTGTTATTTATTTGTAAAAGCATTACTCGAAATACAAGGGTGTATCATGAAAAATTAATGGATAACGCAGTTAGCCTGGGAATTGACATTGGTAAATCTAAAGTATTGCAAAAACCATATCGAGCAGAATTTTCTGACAAGGATTTAGAAAATATGAATGTGTCAAGAAGGAAGGTGCAGATAAGAGAGCTACTAGCCTTGTTACAGAAATGGGGAGAATTAGACAAATGGAAAGCCGGATGGGCAAAGAAAAAGGAAGAGGTTCGATCAAAGCAAGTGACATCAGAATATGTTTTAAAAGAAGCAGAAAAAGTGGAAAATGATGTCCTATGAGAGAGGTACAAAGTGGAGGTTACGTGCATGTTCCATGGTCCCGACAGGATATTGTGTCATTTACAAATGATTTCCCAAGAATGGTACAGACAAGTCGAGAGATTTGTAAAAGTTTCAAAGTGTCTTTTGAAAGACTTAGATGGATTATTTGACATTGTAGTTCCAGTAGATTTGTGGACGGAATGCAAAATTGCTGTTGATTGGCCTAGTGATGAGTACCCTAGAGACCCAAAGACAGGGGCACCTTCCAAGGATGTCATGAAGAAGTACAATCAGGTAATAGTTTACCTTAAAGGAAAGGTGCCTGCAAAAGAGACAGACTGGATGAGAATAGATAGAACCACTTAGAATAAAGATGAGTCTGTGCATGCATATTATGAACATTTATTAAGTATTCAAACAGTACAGTGGATTGGATAACATAGATATGACGCATTTCATTTATCGATTTGTGTTAGGATTAAGACCAGAAATTTCACAATGGATTAAAGATAAATAAATGTGTTGGCAGGCTAAGCCCATTGACGAAGTCCTTAAGTATGCCAAATATTGTGAAGATGAGCTAGAAAATAAACGAAAAGATTTCAAAGAAAAAGTCATGTGGGCACAAGTAAAATTAGCAGAGCAACAAGAACAACAGTTAAACCAGATGAATAGTAACCAGAATCAGGGTGATGGAAATGGAGGAAAGCTGAGGGGAAAATTCAATAGAGATGAGGCAAAACGGAAATTTCCATGTCACGGGTGTGGCAAGTTGGGGCACTGGAAGAACGAGTGTAAGGCTGTGCAGAGTGGTAATGTGCAAATTAATGATTTGAATCCACAGACGCAGCATGAGGTGCCACGGAAGACCCAGCAGCAGTTAATACAAAATCAGTTACCCCCAGCACCAATTGTGATAAATTTAAATTACCTATACTTAATTTATGCGGTAAAGTTCAATAAGAATAACTCAGTCAAAAATAAGAGACAGAATCCGTGGCATTTGAGGTTTTAAAAGGGGTTTTATTCTTTAAAAAGGAATTGGTTCGAACCAGGTATCATGTTCCATCACCACAAGGGTTCAGGAAGGGAATGGACATGGACATGGACATGTACAATGATTTATTAACAGAGCATCATATATATAGTCAATGCATTACAGTAGAGATAGATGCAGGAGGCGTAACAGCTGAGAGAAACAAGATAAGGACATATGTACGTAACAGAAGGCGTGCATGAGGGCGTGCTCGAAGGTGTGTGCTAGACAACGTCACTTGAAACGTATCTCAGGTGGGTGGATCCATAGAAGAATCCTGCAGTGTCAGCAGAAATACATGGCAGAGATGCGCGCGCAGCAGCATGACGTGTGATTGACGTGGAACTGGAGGGTGAAGGGGACTTGACATTTAGCCCTACATGAGGAGACAGAAGTCTGGGGTGTCAGAACAACCTAATCCCAAATCATATCTAATATCTGGTGTTTGAGGAACTGTATTATCTAGAAGGAAAGGTCTCTCGGGCAGAGGCTATTCTATACTGACTGCTAGTGCGTGCATATGCGACTACGTGTCTTCATGAGATGCGAGGGGCCATGGGCCTACCATGGTAACGGGAGCTATGAATTACTTGCATGGAGACAGTGAGGCCGGGCCCTTTGCTCTGCAGCTGGGAAGGATGTTTTCCTAAACTACTAGACAGGAATGTATTTTCGAGGAGCGGAGCAGATAACTTGAAGGCTGAATATAGTCTTGGCAGGCAGGCAGGCCGGGCCAGGCACCGCTCGCTGCACAGGGAGTGAGGCAGAGGTCAGGAAGTAGCAGACTGTAGCTTTCAGAAACAGAAGGCAGAAAGGGCTCGATGGCAGGAATCAGGGCCTAACTCGCCAGAGCTAGTGAAACATGAAAAGTGCACCATGTAAAGACGTTGGCAAGGCACACTTAGGAACGGAATATCTGACCCATTCATGGTGGATCTGAAAGAGGACATGTTAACGTTGGACGCAAATGTATTTGCGTCTTCATAGCTAGAAGTGGAGGGAACATACATGTACTTGAAGCACGTACATGGAGCCGGTGGGGTCTACGTTAGGGGACACAATTGACCATAAAATTCATATTACCTCATTCCCTCCTTGTCCCCTACGGACCCTTCATGATATATCAATCCTCATTAATCTATCAATCTGTTCATGTAACATCATTTGCTCTTCTTTCTTCTTAGGTGTTTTGAATGAGGACTTGAATGAGGAATACATGATGTGGCGCACAAGCCGCAAATCGCTGGCCCACATTGCAGACATAGGCAACAACTGAATACTATGAGAAGGGCAATACCTAGGAAGGATAGGACCTTCCATCCCCAGGCTGACAACACGCTCCAGAACCAACCGGACCAAGTCCAGGTGCCTGGATTCTGGTGTATCTGACTTGCAATCTTGTGAAGACGAGTTATGGCTCTATATACTGATGGCGCGTTTTCTGGAATGAAAACACAGCAGCTCGATCCGATGACTCTACAAGCTCCGCCCCTATCGGCCAGGATGACGTCAAGGACGAGACGATTTTGAAGAACAACACTCCGCATAGCAGACTGCTCCTCTGTTAAGTTACCTAGGGCGGAAGTAGTTTCATTCACTACTGCTTCGAGGGTTCTGGTTAATTTTCGTATCAGTTTACTATTAAAGACAGCACCTAAGTAGGGAAAGAAACCTTTATTGAAGTCTGTATATTGTTCCCATGCCGTTTCAGTGTAGTCGACAATCGGGAGATCTCTCTGTGGTCTATTGTGTACTAGATGGGTATCCCTATGGTAATCAGGAGGGGCTAGGAAAACAGGTGGCAGAAGGAATGCAATGTAACAGGTGCCATCCCAATCTAGAGGTAAGCGTATATATGCGGTATGACCACAAACGAAGTAAGAATGACGTGAAGCTTTAAATGTAGACTTGCCCTTATCACTGAATTCGGTCACAGTAGTACATTTACTATGACCCAGGTGTACTGAACCATTCTTTCTGACACATAATTCACCTTTGACTGGTAGTACGGACATAGCGGGCAAGACGGGTTCGGTTTCGGATTCAACATTCAGAATCATGAGGTTAAGTGTAAAGTTACCTAATCCATATACTTCATTTTCTAGATCAGTCCCTGTCCTTTTTGGTAGACCCTCCTTGTCAGGGAAACATACTTTATGCAGAACTGTGTTCAGATTTCCCCATACCCAGTTACCCTGATAAACTACGGAATCAGAATCTAAGGAATTAATTCAACTAAACCATGCACCACAGGAACCATTGTGTGTGAACGGGTACGGAAAGAGGGGCAGAACTCCCTTGTATTTCTGATAGGGAGGGAGTCGGCCACATATCCAACAATTGGTAGCATTGCTGGTCTGATGGGAGTGATGTAACATACTAATGAATGTGTTGTTGCGCAGCGCAAGTCGGTAAGATAATTCATGCGGGGGCAGTTCACTGAAAGAGTGCTCGGCAGTGACAAGCCGGATGGGCAAAGAAAAAGGAAGAGGTTCGATCAAAGCAAGTGACATCAAAATATCTTTTAAAAGAAGCAGAAAAAGTGGAAAATGATGTCCTATGAGAGAGGTACCAAGTGGAGGTTACGTGCATGCTCCATGGTCCCGACAGGATATTGTGTCATTTACAAATGATTTCCCAAAACTTCGTGAAAAACCTGTAGAATGGTACAGACAAGTCGAGAGATTTGTAAAAGTTTCAAAGTGTCTTTTGAAAGACTTAGATGGATTATTTGACATTGTAGTTCCAGTAGATTTGTGGACGGAATGCAAAATTGCTGTTGATTGGCCTAGTGATGAGTACCCTAGAGACCCAAAGACAGGGGCACCTTCCAAGGATGTCATGAAGAAGTACAATCAGGTAATAGTTTACCTTAAAGGAAAGGTGCCTGCAAAAGAGACAGACTGGATGAGAATAGATTGAACCACTTAGAATAAAGATGAGTCTGTGCATGCATATTATGAACATTTATTAAGTATTCAAACAGTACAGTGGATTGGATAACATAGATATGACGCATTTCATTTATCGATTTGTGTTAGGATTAAGACCAGAAATTTCACAATGGATTAAAGATAATAAAATGTGTTGGCAGGCTAAGGCCATAGACGAAGTCCTTAAATATGCCAAATATTGTGAAGATGAGCTAGAAAATAAACGAAAAGAGTTAAAAGAAAAAGTCATGTGGGCACAAGTAAAATTAGCAGAGCAACAAGAACAACAGTTAAACCAGATGAATAGTAACCAGAATCAGGGTGGTGGAAATGGAGGAAAGCTGAGGGGAAAATTCAATAGGGATGAGGCAAAACGGAAATTTCCATGTCACGGGTGTGGCAAGTTGGGGCACTGGAAGAACGAGTGTAAGGCTGTGCAGAGTGGTAATGTGCAAATTAATGATTTGAATCCACAGACGCAGAATGAGGTGCCACGGAAGACCCAGCAGCAGTTAATACAAAATCAGTTACCCCCAGCACCAATGCCAAATTACAGGAGCAAAGCACAACAGAGTGTAGATACCACAAATTGGGAAGGAAGGGAAAAAAGAGATACAGCAACTTCACAATTTCTTCTGAGTGATACATTCTTTTGTGAAGAACCTTACTGACGGTACCTGAGGGGGGAGGACGAGGAGTGCGTGCTTGGTGGCTCCTTGCCGGTAGACCAGTCAGGGCCATACATTGAAGGAAAGGTTGAAGGAAATGACGTCACCTTTCTGTTGGACACTGGTACTACTCGTTCTACTGTGAGAACAGCAGACGTTCCAAACCTACCCTTCTCGGGAGTAGCGATCCAAGTAGTGGGTGTTTCTAATAAACAAATTAGTACCCCAGTAACAGAACCAATGGAAGTTGGAATAGGGAATTTTAAAGAAATGCATAGATTCGCTGTCTGTGATTCAAGTCCTGTAAACCTGTTAGGTCAAGACTTGTTGTGCAAAATGAATTGCACCATCTTTTGCACTTCAATGGTGTTAAAATTCAAACCCCAGACAAGAATGGAATTTATAAATTAATGTTAGCAAGACCAGAGACAGAAATTAAAAGACTGATAGTAGAGGACTTACCAGAGGAATTGCAAAAGACAGTAAAACCAGAGGTGTGGGATTTCACTCGAAAAGATGTAGGGTTAATGGCAAATATTGACCCAATAAAAGTGACTATAAGAGAAGATGCAGTTTACCCAAATACTCAACAGTACAAAATGAGTTAAAAAATTAAAGCAGGTGTTGCAGTAGAAATAAACCGTTTAGTTGAAGCAGGCCTTTTGCAAAAAGTAATGAGCAGTCCATGCAACTCACCCATAATTGGTATAAAGAAACCGAGTGGCAAGTACAGGGTCATACAAGACCTCCGAAAAATTAATAAGATTGTTGTTCCTTGTTGTCCAGTCGTGCCAAATCCTGCAGTGATTCTGTATCAGATACCGTGGGAGGCTGGATGGTTCACTGTCATTGACCTGTGTCACGCATTTTTCTCGATTCCATTGCAGCCAGATAGCAAATTTCTTTTTTCATTTGAATTTGACAGACATGTCTACGTTTGGAATCGTGTCCCTCAGGGGTACACAGAAAGTCCCTCGGTTTATAATCAGATTTTGAAAAAGTGCCTTGAGTCATTTGTACTGCCTGGACAATCAGTCTTGGTTCAGTATATCGATGACCTATTGGTGGCGTCTTAAACTCGCAATGACTGTGTTGTCGACACCATTGCCTTACTGAATCATTTAGGTGAAGGAGGACATAAAGTGTCACCAGAGAAATTTCAATTCTGTACCACATCAGTGAAATATCTAGGGCACGAAATAGAAAAGGGTGTCAGAAGAGTTACGTCAGAAAGAATCAGAATAATTAGAAACATGAATTTGCCTCAAACTCAAAAAAAATCAGAATGTTTCTGGGAGTTGTAGGATACTGCAGGCAGTGGATTGTGGGATTTGCAGTCCTAGCGAAGCCATTAATACAAATGACTAAGAAAAGAGGCAAGGACCCAGTAGAGTGGGATGACGAAAGCATGACTGCTTTTGTAAAATTACGAGAATGTCTGTGTACAGCTCTAGTTTTAGGAATGCCTGACTATTCAAAGGATTTTGCACTCTTCTGTGTCACACGAGATAAATGTGCACTTTCAGTTTTGATTCAAATTCATGGTTTGGTGAGACGTCCAGTGGCATATTTTTCTTCCACATTAGATCCAGTGGCAGCTGCATTGCCTGGATGTCTGAAAGTGGTAGCTGCAACTTGCATGAGCCTTAAGCAGGGTGAGTCCATTATTATGGGACATCCTGTAACTGTGTATGTTCCACATGCAGTTGTAATTTTGCTAACCAGGACTAAGACCCAGTATCTCACACCTAGTCGGCTGACTAAGTACGAGGGAATTCTTGTAGGTGCAGGAAATGTAACCATTGCTAGATGTAATATTTTGAACTCAGCAACCCTGTTACGTAATTCTCATACTGCAGAAGTGAAGGGAGAAGTTGAACATTACTGCATTGACCTGACTGAATATAGCACCAACCCACGACCAGACATAAGAGAAGAGCCCTTAATTGATTCAGATTATGAGCTATTTGTGGATGGCTCATGTATGAGACATGAGGAAGGAGGTCTGAGCGCTGCTTACGCAGTGTGCACCTTGGGGGGTCCAGTGGAAGCATCCCACTTGCCTGGAGTCAAGTCTGCACAAGTAGCCGAATTGGATGCCTTGGCAAAGGCCTGCAAATTTGGGAAAAATTGGAAAGTAACCATATACACTGACAGCCAGTATGGTTGCGGGGTTGTGCATGACTACGGCCGACTATGGATGCAATGGGAGTTTTTGACTTCGTCAGGTACTCCAATCAGAAATTATCAATATGTGAAAGATTTACTGGAAGCAATCCAGTTGCCAAAAGAAGTGGCTGTGGTCAAGTGCGCTGCTCACAAATCTGGCAATGACAAAGTGACAGCTGGTATCCGATATGCTGACCAGTTAGCCCAACATTGTGCAAAATATAAAATGGCTGTTAACAAGATATTTGAGGTGGGCGGAAACAGATGCCAACTTATGTTGCTAGAAGGTGTGAATACGTGGGAAGAAGTGAGAGATTTGCAAACTGCAGCAGAACCAAAAGAAAAGGAAGAATGGAGGAAAATAGGTTGTCAGCGAAGGGCTAAGGATGGTGTCATTGTTTATCTTGATGAAATGCCAGTGTTACCAGACTGTCTGCTTGCTCCTATGGCTGGGATGATTCACGGAGATTCTCATTTGGGAAGAGATACTATGATACTTCTGTTCAGACAGTCATGGTTTAATACGAAATTCAGGAACATAGCAGAGGCACTCTGCCAGAGGTGTTTGGTTTGTCAGCAAATGAACCGAGGGAAGAAGACAATAGTGTTACCAGGAAAGATTGGGAATGCAGAGGGTCCCTTCATACGATTGCAGACTGATTTCATTCAGTTAAAATATGTACTAGTCATTGTCTGCCTGTTTACAAAATGGGTGGAAGCTTACCCCACACGTAGGAATGATAGCATCACTGTAGCCAAACTGCTACTTAGAGAGCTGATACCACGTTTCGGTTTTCCAGTAACTATTGAATCAGATAGAGAAAAACATTTTAATAGTGAAATAATGGGGCAAATTTGTGAAGCATTCAAAATTAAGCAAAAACTACACTGTGCATATCGCCCAGAGGCTGCTGGAGTAGTAGAACAATTGAATGGCACAATCAAATCAAGACTGGGAAAGATATATGAGTCTACTCGATTGGAGTGGCCAGGTGCTTTGCCACTTGTTCTGATGGGACTTAGAAGTATTCTAGACCGGAACACAGGCTTGAGTCCCCATGAGATACTACTGGGAAGAGCAATGAGGCAAGCATGGGTGCCAGGACACAAGCTGCTAAATATATCTTATGATTTAGTACTGGAGTACTGCAAAGAACTGGCTGACCAGGTGCATTCTATCTCTCACCAGGTTAAGGAAAAGGCTGTCGCCAGACCAGCAACTCCAGCACATGACCTGAACCCAGGTGATTGGGTGGTGCTGAAGAAACATACTAGAAAATCTTGCCTTGCACCAAAGTGGGAAAAACCACGACAAGTAATTTTGGTTACCACCACAGCTGTAAAGTGTGCAGGAGTTCCACACTGGATTCATGCCAGTCATACGAAAAAGGTGACTGAACCTGATAAAACTGAAGCTGAAGGTTGTGCAGCTGAGGGGTCTCAAGAGATCGATCCTGAAGTAGGTGAAGACGAACAACCGAGCACCAGTCAGGATGATTGTATTCCAGTAGTGAACATACCTGCCGAATATGTGAGAACCAGAAGTCAAACTTATCAAGATAGACAGAGTGATAGTGAGGACGAGACAGGTGTAGAAGAAGGTACTCAGATCATAGAAATACAAGTTAAAAGTGATTCTAAGGAGGACCAGATAGGGAAAGATTCAGTAATCGACACTCCACCAAGAACTCCAGAGTCTGAAAAGGGACAGATAGAAATTAGGGCGGGGGCTCAAGCAGAAGCAAATCAAGGGTTCGAAGAGCTTGAGCAGGACCAGGCAGGGGTAGACAATAGCATTCAGGAAGAATAAAGAGAATCAAACGAAAACCAAATTCAGCAAACACCTGAACAAGGCCAGCTTAGTAACCAGGCAGAAGAAATAATAACAAGACCTGGAATTAGTCAAGTAGAGAGGGAAACGGAAGACAGCATTGAAATAAATGTGCCACAACTAAATGAAAATAAAAGAGCATTTGAAGAAGGCCAAAGCACAGTGCCAGCAATAAGACTCAGAAAAGGACACAAGAGGCCTAGATTTGTCAAATGACTAAGACTGCGTTTAAAGGCAATTAATAAAGAACCTGAACAAGTGAATGAAGTTACAAGTCAAACTGATCAACCTGTGATACAACCAAGAAGCTGTTCGTTCTGCCTAATCCTAATGCTATAGTTAAAATTAAGATAATGGTTATAGAGTAGAAGTACATGGTATACAGTGTATTCATTTATTTCTGTGTTCTAAAACTGTTTCCTTTTACTTTTCATGTATCGTAATCTTTGGGCCTGGGAGTTGCTTTTACTCCATTTCGGAAGTCCTTTTGCGCATGACCCAGCCTGGCCAGGAACTGAACTCGTTGTCATTGAATTTGAGCCAAAAAGACAGTCACAGCCAAGATGCGCCTGGGAAGATGACTTCTGACCCTGCTATCAGAAGCTAAATTGCATACAATGTATCTGTCAATAGAACAGCCATTGTTAGGTGAAATGCAGTTGTCATGTGAAAGTAAATTGATGGTGTGGGAACTAAAAAATTAATATTCAACGCTGAAGTAACAGAATTTGAGGTGGTGTGACGACCTCTCCTCCTTTGTCCAATCAAAATTGGGGATCCTTACACTTGCAACATTGGGGGGTGGTTCACTTCTATGGAAAATGGTATAACTAGAGTAGGTTTAGCTAGTTAATTTGTCCAACTTGTCCTCATAGCTGACCTGTCACTGACCCAACGCACTCAATAGGTGACTAAGAGCAGAGGGCTGCGGAGCACTCTGCCAGAAGATTTCATGACACAATCGGGGTTCTGGGCAGCTGAGGTGCTGGCAAAGCACTTTGTCAGTGAATTTGATAACCCAATCGGGGTTCTGGCTGATTACTTGCAGAGAGGGAGTAGCGCAGGCATTGCAACTGAACTGCGGGTGCTGGTCTTAACCTTTGGTGGTCCGGTCCTGATCCAAATCTGGGTTGTCCTGTCCTGATTCTGAATTGCACCTGCTGGCCTACTGGCGATTGCATTCCTTGGGGTTTTCTGTCCTTTCAACTGACCCGTGGCCAGGGTTGGTCTTGACACCATTCTAGGTAAATATAAATCTGTGTGGGTATCGTCATTATATTTGCGTCTTTCTTTTTTCCTCCTTAAATTGTTTTAAAGCTTTGATTGCATATATTTCCTTTTCTCACCCTACCCTTGGTAAATGATGAATTCGTGTATGCTGATTTTAATAACGTGTTCCACTTTTCTTACCCTCCACTTTATAGTTGAATGTTAAATATTCTCATGATTGCATAATATGTTTCCTTGTTTCTTTACACTCCCTTTAAAAGTGCTTAAGTTTGGTTATTTGATTTAATAGTGTGCTCCATTTTCTTACCCTTCCCATAGCTGGATGTTCAAATTATTTTCATGATTGCATATTATGTTCCTTTTTCTTACCATCCCTTTGATAATTGCTCAAAGCTGTGTTATTTGGAGTGTTCCTTTTTCTTACCCACCCTTAGAAGATTGCCTAAATCCGTCTTATTAAATAGCATGTTCCTTGTTCTTACCTTCCCTTTACTAAATGATTGGCATAATATATATTTTGCATAGTTATACACTATTTCTGATTTTGATTTTTGATAGTCTTATTGCTTTCAATCTATGGATCATGACCTTTGATTAAATTTTAGATAAAGAGTTTTAAACCTTCCCGAGTCTGTGGTTATTATACGAGTGCACGTGTTATTTTTCCTATTATGTTATTGGCTATCTATTTTTAAAAACTAACTCCCTGATCCAATAGTCATAGGTACTAGTGACAAGGATTGGTAAGTCAATGTATAGGACTACTAGTAATTAAAATATCTGGTAGTAGAGCGTGGGCTACCTAATTCAGGTAAATATGTAAATTTGTCTATGGGCACAGGTGAGTATGGTAAATTTATAGTTGGGTGACCTGCGCGCTCTATCAATTGCATGAAGCAGCACACAAGAAAGTAACAAAATGGCCTTTTAGAACTGTTTATGTGCAGGAAGGGACACCTTCCTACACATAACCAACCCTCCCCTGCACACAGACAACCTTGCACTCTGGTGCAAGGGTGCCTGCGTTGGCGCTAAGTTGTTTAACTTAGCGTCATTGCCAGGGAAAACGCAAGGTTGCACCACATTCTTGTAAATATGGTGAAGCCTTGCATTTCTGAAGTGGCGGAGCACGTCGTTTAGCCCAGGAGGCTAACGACACGCTCCGTCATTTCATTGTATATATCCCTCAAAGGGACTTATTTACACGTCCCTTGCGAAGCCGGTTAGTCACTTTTTCCCATATTAAAAGTGAAGCATCAGTGGCGCAAGGGGCTTGTAAATAGGCCCTAAACATTTTGGACTGCATTTATGAGGCCCCTTGACCAACCTGAATAGAGAAATAGAACTTAATTTTTTGAACAAAACAAGACCAAAACAACAAAAATACAATTAGTATAACTTGAGGTATGAATTTTTAAAGAACAACTTGAAATACATTGCTTAAAAGCATAAGTGGCACCGAGGACTATCTGGTTGAGCTCGACTCGGTCAAATCTAAACGGTCAGACCGACTACAATGGAGCGCAGGTCGGATATAGGGGCCAACCTTGTTCTGTTGAAAAGTAGCTTGTTGGGTCGTCGACAAAGGCCTGATGTGTGCCGCAGAGGAGGCGTTGTGTTGGTCCCTTTAGATGTAAGTATGCCTCGGTGCTGAGCCACGCATGTCAGAGATGCATTGTCGGAGAACCCCAAGTTAGAGGCAATGCGTTGTCATTGAGTTGCGTAGGTTGAGAATGCATTGGGAACTGGTGAGGCACCATTCAGTCAGGATGAGATGTCTTCCATCATTGCAGCAGTGGGGATGCATCCAGGAGGATTTGCCGGTTCCGAGCCGTGCAACGACGACGATGCGTGGAGTTTAGAAGTTGTTACACTTTAGACCCCCTTCCAAGGGCCCAGGACTCTCAGATGGCAGAGTCCGGGTGCTGGTGATGAGTTGAATGAAGTCTTTGATGTCCCTGAGGCTTCCAACAGGAGACAGGCAGACATGCCCTTTGAGTCACTCTGGTTGTGGGGTGGAGAGATGCAGGTCCAGTCCTTCACATTCCCACGCAAGAGGGAAGTAGGCAGCAGGTCAGCACAACAGAACAGGAGTCCAGCAGAGTACCATTCCAGCAGAGTGACAGTCCTTGTAGCAGCTTCCAGCCACATCCTGCACGCAGGCACAGCATGTCAGCGCTACAGGACAGCGCGTGCCAGCAATGCTCTTTTACTTGGAGCCTAGGATACATACGGCAGGAGGAAAGAGGGTCTCTCTCAGGGGGCCTATTAAACTACAGGTCTCTGAGTAAACATAAAACTGAAATACTGGAGCTACTTGCTGATGCTAATTTAGACCTTCTGTTCCTTACGGAAACCTGGTTGGGGGCTGACTCCGATCCGGACATTATAGAGGCTCTTCCACCCGGCTACTCCGTGACTAGGATTGATAGAGCAGAAGGTAGAGGGGGAGGCATTGCGATCTTCACCAGATCTCCCCTCGAGTGCCTTATGGAGCTCATCTCTATATGGGACAGTGAGGCAGGCCTTTTTACAATAAAAATCAATTCTAATCTCTCTGTTACAGGCATTTTAATATACAGGCCGCCAGGTCCCCCCACTTGTTTCCGACCTAGTTTGATCGACAGTATTGCCCACTTAGCCATACGACGTAGCAAACTGCTAGTCTTAGGGGACTTGAACCTACATTTTGAGAACCCTCTGCATAAGGAGGCAGCCGACCTGCGGCAGGACTTACAATCATTACATCTGGACTTGAAATACTGTTGTCCTACTCATCAGCAAGGTCACCTACTCGACCCGGTGTTTGCCAGCTGGGAGGAAGTTAAGGTGCTGACTCCACTCCCTGTCCCCTGGTCGGACCATTTCATGGTCCCTTTTGTAATATCACTACCCATGAGTGTATCTCAGGAGGAGACTATGAGTTGTAACCCCATGCAGAAAATGGAAAAAACTTTGCACAGGACAACTTTAATAGAGAACTGAGTGTGGGTGGCCCTCCAGGCGGTTCGGATATTGAGACTGCCTGTGAGAATCTGGAGAGGCGTATCACCTGGGCCCTCAATAAGGTGGTTCCGCTGCTCCGGAACAGAACCAGGGGCAGAGGACGTAAAACTGCTCTATGGTTTACTCCCGCCCTACAGGAAGCTAAAGCGGTATGCAAACACCTAGAGAGGCAATGGAGGAAAGGTTTTCAGCCCCAGGACAGACAGATTTATTGGGCGGAGCAGAGGAGGTATCAAATCCTGCTCAAACTAGCTAAAGCCACCCATTACAAAGATAGAATTGGAGTTGCAGAGAATTTCACTAAAGAACTTTTTAAAATTTTTAAAGAAATATCGTCCTTGACTGTAGTGCCAATATGTGGGTCCGTTGAAGAGTGCAATCGGATGGCCGAGTACTTCTCAGAGAAAGTGGGTGGTAACCACTCGAGTTGGACCTCGGAGTGGTGGTCTCCGTGCCTGGGTCCTATCCCGACCCTTGCATTGAAGTGAAAAATGTGGGGATTTGGGTGGATTCCACTCTTTCATAAGGGTCACATCCAACGGGTAGTAGGGAAAGGTTTTGGAGTATTAAAAAAAACTATGGAAAACACTGGATATTCTCCCATTGGGGGCCAGGAAGACGTTGATACATGCATTGATCACATCCCGTCTTGACTATGGGAACATACTCTATCTGGGAGCCACTGCAAGGGGCCTTGGGAGATTACAGGTTCTACAGAATGTCGCTGCTCGGCTGACGCTCATGCAGCCTAGGAGAGCGGCATCAAAAAGGGCTCATGACTCATTGCACTGGCTCCCAGTCAAGAAAAGAGTATTGTTCAAGGCGCTCCTCATATGTCACCGCATTGTCCATAATGTGGGTCCAGCCTATCTAGAAGACCTAGTTACCAAGTATGTTCCCAGCAGGTCTCTTAGATCCAGCGGGACGGGACAGTTGGTAATTCCCAAGGTGAAGAAGGCCAGAATGGGAGGTCGCTCTTTCCGGGTTCTGGTGGCTCAGGGCTGGAATAGACTGCCCATCCAACTGAGGCTTCAATACTCTGAAACTAAATTCAGAAAGCTGTTGAAAACCCACCTGTTTTCTGTTTAGTGCAAGGTGTCTATGTTGTGGTAATCTGTCTGGTAATCTTTTTCTCCCCCCCTCTCACCTAGCGTGGAGACACGCCGAGATGGCGTAACCATGCGCTTTATAAATGTTATTATTATTATTATTATTGGCAGAAGTCAGGTCCAGAGGCAAGGTCCAGAAGTGTACTGAGTTGGTGGTGCCAGGGGTCCAGTACCTATACTCTGTTGTGCCTTTGCAGTGCAGTGGGGGAGTGATAGACCTGGCAACCTCAGTGTGGGTTTCCCCTGCATTTTTGCCTTTGCCTCCTGTGTTTTTAATGTGTGTTGGATTTCGTTTTTGCTGGGCTAGATGCTTTGGGCACTTTGCCACTGATGATCAGTGCCAAAGTGCAAGTGCTCCCTCTGAAAATTATATATGTGGATTGGTCTTTCCATGATTGGCTTACTTGACTTACCACTAAGCCACTAGTATAGTGCACTGTGTGTGCCCTGGGCCTGTAAGTCAAATGCTGCTAGTGGTTGGGGCATGGCTTGGCGCCGATGGAGTGAGCAGCACAGCTCGCGTGCTCCGGTGGCCAGCCGCCAATAAAAAACATCCTAATCCCGTGGGTGGGGTGGAACCCCTAAAGCATACCCCCTCAGCCATACGGGTGGTTGGAGACAGGGAAACCCCATCTGAATGGCCGAAAACAGTAAAAAAGAGAAGCCGATCGAGGCCGGGAGGTGAGCCAAGATGGCAGCACCCAGGAGGAGCTGACAAAGCTGGGAGGAAAACCCAGCTGAGAGTGCTGACCGGGCTGCGGCGGACGAGACTGGGAGTGTCTCCCCCCGCCCCATCGCAGGACCTGGAGCCGAGCCCAGAGACTCCTCCCTAGGCTGCACCGGAGGAGTAGAGTGGAGGCAGATGCTTAGTCGCCTTGGACCCCACGTGGGAGGTCCAAGTGCGGAACTGGGTGGTTGTCGGCGAGGGCGAGTGAAGTAGGGAAGACGGCCCGACAACCACAGACGAAGACTGTGCTGGCCCCCAAGAGGTGAGCAGACTTCAGAGACATGGGAGAAGATCTGCAGAGGCAGCAACTGACAGCCGAGATGAAGGAGGAGAAGGCCCCACCTTCCAGTCGGCGGTACAAGGTGAGCGCAGGCCGGGAGCTTCTGGCGAGTGCCTAGGTGAGAGGACGACCACGCGAGGCCAGGTGGGGGTGGCGGAGGAGGTAGACCCAGACTGTGCAGTGTAGACCCCCTGCACATCCTGCAGCCTACTGGGCCCTGGGGGCCCCATGACAGTGGACCCCAGCGGGGACCGAAGTAGTGTGACCAGAGCCCAGGCGAAGGCGACTGGCCTAGAAGGGCAAAGTGGAACCAGAGGAGCAACGGGACAAGGGGGGTCTCCCCACATAAGCGAACAAGCAGAGAACTGCGGTTTGGGCGTTGAGGCCTGGAGGACAGAGAAGAGGGCTGATAGCCGCAGGAGTGAGGCGTAGAACAGGCGCCTGGGCCTGGCAACGCTGGTGCACCCATAGCCTTGGGGAAGTCAGCAAGCAAAGAATAGCAAGGAGCAATGGGGCAACAGGGCCCCCCCAACCAAGCAAGCAAGCACATGAAGAGCTACAGCCTGGGAAGGGAAGAGGACTACCTGCCCCGGGAGACAAGCCTAGCAAATACAAGTGTGCCCAGCAACGCTGCTGCGGCCGAGGAATGGACCCAGGGACGACCTGCGTCCCTATCCAGCATACAGACCAGAAGAGAGACCCCCCCCAGCAAACACAGATCAGGGGACCAAGCTGGAAAAACATAGAGCCTCCAGATTGCGACCTGAGAGCCCAATATAGCCTGCACAGTGGAGAACAACACATAGGGCCTGAACACGGTGTAACCAAGTGCCCCCTTCAGAGACGTGGGCGAAGATCGGCAGAGGCAGCAACTGACAGCCGAGACGAAGGAGGAGAAGGCCCCACCTTCCAGTCGGCGGTACAAGGTGAGTGCAGGCCTGGAGCTTCTGGCGAGCGCCTAGGTGAGAGGACGACCACGGGAGGCCAGGTGGGGGCGGCGGAGGAGGTAGACCCAGACTGTGCAGTGAAGACCCCCTGCACATCCTGCAGCCTACTGGGCCCTGGGTTCCCCATGACAGTGGACCCCAGCAGGGACCAAAGTAGTGTGACCAGAGCCCAGGCGAAGGCGACTGGCCAAGAAGGGCAAAGTGGAACCAGAGGAGCAATGGGGCAAGGGGGGTCTCCCCACATAAGCGAACAAGCAGAGAACTCCAGCTTGGGCGTTGAGGCCTGGAGGACAGAGAAGAGGGCTGATAGCCGCAGGAGTGAGGCATAGAACAGGCGCCTGGGCCTGGCAACGCTGGTGCACCCATAGCCTCGGGGAAGTCAGCAAGCAAAGAATAGCAAGGAGCAATGGGGCAACAGGGCCCCCCCAACCAAGCAAGCAAGCACATGAAGAGCTACAGCCTGGGAAGGGAAGAGGACTACCTGCCCCGGGAGACAAGCCTAGCAAATACGAGTGTGCCCAGCAACGCTGCTGCGGCCGAGGAATGGACCCAGGGACGACCTGCGTCCCTATCAAGCATACAGACCAGAAGAGAGACCCCCCCCCCAGCAAACACAGATCAGGGGACCAAGCTGGAAAAACATAGAGCCTCCAGATTGCGACCTGAGAGCCCAATATAGCCTGCACAGTGGAGAACAACACATAGGGCCTGAACACGGTGTAACCAAGTGCCCCCTTCAGAGACGTGGGCGAAGATCGGCAGAGGCAGCAACTGACAGCCGAGACGAAGGAGGAGAAGGCCCCACCTTCCAGTCGGCGGTACAAGGTGAGCGCAGGCCTGGAGCTTCTGGCGAGCGCCTAGGTGAGAGGACGGCCACGGGAGGCCAGGTGGGGGCGGCGGAGGAGGTAGACCCAGACTGTGCAGTGAAGACCCCCTGCACATCCTGCAGCCTACTGGGCCCTGGGTTCCCCATGACAGTGGACCCCAGCAGGGACCGAAGTAGTGTGACCAGAGCCCAGGCGAAGGCGACTGGCCAAGAAGGGCAAAGTGGAACCAGAGGAGCAATGGGACAAGGGGGGTCTCCCCACATAAGCGAACAAGCAGAGAACTCCGGCTTGGGCGTTGAGGCCTGGAGGACAGAGAAGAGGGCTGATAGCCGCAGGAGTGAGGCATAGAACAGGCGCCTGGGCCTGGCAACGCTGGTGCACCCATAGCCTCGGGGAAGTCAGCAAGCAAAGAATAGCAAGGAGCAATGGGGCAACAGGGCCCCCCCAACCAAGCAAGCAAGCACATGAAGAGCTACAGCCTGGGAAGGGAAGAGGACTACCTGCCCCGGGAGACAAGCCTAGCAAATACGAGTGTGCCCAGCAACGCTGCTGCGGCCGAGGAATGGACCCAGGGACGACCTGCGTCCCTATCCAGCATACAGACCAGAAGAGAGACCCCCCCAGCAAACACAGATCAGGGGACCAAGCTGGAAAAACATAGAGCCTCCAGTTTGCCACCTGAGAGCCCAATATAGCCTGCACAGTGGAGAACAACACATAGGGCCTGAACACGGTGTAACCAAGGGCCCCCTGGCAGATCTGGAGGTGAGTAGACTCAGGCCCACCCTGAGGATACCAGACACACCGGAGGGGGCAGGCAAGCAATGGCGGGAGGCAAAGGAAGAGGTGGATGTATCTGGATTAGGGGGAGCCCACACAGGCCGAAGAGCGCCTGACAGAAGAGAAGGCCCCACGAGTGGGGAGGGCTATTAGGAGCCCCTTATGAGTGCACGCAGCATTAGAAGTTCTGCAGACCGAGAAGATACCAAGGGGAAGATCTCCAAAAAGAAGGACAGGGAAAAGGCCCCAATAGACAAATCGATGGAGGAGAGGGGGAAGGCCCAATCGCAGGCGGAACGTCCTGGAGACACCACGCTGCAAGACATCCTACAGGCCATCACCTCCTCCAGCGAGTGCGTGGTAACCAAAATAGACTCACTGGGCCTGGATCTATGCCTACTTAGGGAATACCACAAAAAGTTGGCGGACTGCATTAATGCAACTGAGGGCCAACTCTCCAAAAGCTTGCCCGACATGACAATCATAAAACAGCGAGCAGCGGCACTTAAGATGAAGGTGCGGACATTATAATCTCGAGCCTAAGATTCCAAGAATAGGTCACTCAGGAGCAACCTCAGAATCATAGGACTGCCAGAGAAAATAGATGTTTTTGTAAAAAAAACACAGGAGTATGACCCTTAAACAAGGTTGGGATCAGGGTAGAATGATAAAATGAACAAACAATATCCCACGTAGTATTAATGAATAGACAGTTAAGTATGTATGCCAAAAGCATTACTAGCAATGAAAAAGGAGACTCAATTAGTTTTTAGAAAGTGCTTATAGCATCATATATTTAAATTATAAACAAGATATACAGTTATGGCAGCACTGTGTGGAAGTGAATCAAGAAGCAACCCAAATTGCACTTGGTGCTCAGTGTGTACGAGTGACACAAGTTGGCGACACAAGTGGCAATGGTGCACAGCAAAAACGGCGCAAGTGGTGTGAGTGAAATATACAGTGAGATGAAGAGCAATGGCTTAAAATTCAGTCAGATTAGGTACAATTTACAGATGACAATTAAAGTGAGCCATTGAAGGAAGTTGCGCCAATGATTGCGCTGTGTTGTCGACGACATTTTGATCCACTTTAGTTGGGATCGTCTTCAGGACGGGGTTGCGGTGAATGAACGGTGCTGTAAGTGGTACAATAGCACTGGCAGAGAAAATAGAAGGCCGCAACATGAACGTCTACCTGAAAAAATAGATACGGAGGAAGTAGCACCAGATGGCTTATCAAGCTTCTTCGCCCTAGAGAGCGTCCATTGAGTCCCGTGCCCGGGGTTCTGTTCCTTGCCATACTCTGGCTGGCAGCTCGTACCTCCTGTTGTGTATGTCTGCTTCTAGCTCTTCCACCTCCTCAGGGTTCAGCCTCTCCATCCACAGGGCTGTAAGGTATTCCCTTGTGTCTGCGTAATCGACTTCCCGTGACTTTCTGTATAATTGTGCGTAACCGTTCCAAGATAGATGTCAGATCACAGAATAGTAATATTAGGACCTCATCTTCGTAAATAGGAATCTCACGATCCAATAGATTGTGCTATTATCGGCATATTATGTCCAAAATCATGTCGATATTGGAACTCATGAGTGGGGTGTTGCACAAGTAGCGTAATGTGGCAGAAACTCATTTCAAAATTGAGAGATGTTTAAAGGGATATTTAAGTGGATAGTACAATCAGTGCTGCTGGTCGACTAGTGGCATTTAATTTAAAGGCCCTAGACACATGTAGTCCATTTTACTAGGGAGTTATAAGTAAATTAAATATGTCAATTGGATATAAGTCAATTCTACCATGTTTTAAGTAAAGAAAACGTGCACTCAAGTACTGGTTAGTGGTGATAAAATGTCCAGGATCCTAATTCCAGCAAAAATGAAGTCAGCAAAACAGGAGGCCTGAAAGCAAAAAAGTCAAGGGAAACCACGCAATGGAAACCAGGTCCAACAACCACCTTCAAAAGGAATTTACCCATCACCTAGTTTAATGATTGAAGCTGTTGTAATCGGTTTGATCACAAACACAAAATCATTTCCTGGGCAAGCTACATATAAGAAAGAGAAAATGTTCAGGGTTAAAAGCAACCCTTTTCCTCTCTCACCCTCATAGATGACTTTTAGAGAGTGTTTCATTGAACAAACAATCCATCACTGTTTACAGTTGTATACCTAATAACGTTTTCATTCCTTTTCTCCTTTCGATTGGGCTCTTGTGGGAATAGTGCATTTGATGTGTAGGTTAACCAAGCAAGGCTCCTTGTTTGATCACAGTTCCAGACTCTGTGATGTGAAATCTATTAATTTCTTTCCCCATATAAACTGGGTGGACCAATAGACAAGGTCTGATTCTTTAGGTCTTATGTCCACCCACATTACAAAGTATAACTAGTTCAAAGGAAAATTAGATTGCTATGTGCTCTGGGTTCAATCTCCTTGAACTATCTCCTACAACAATTAAGACTAAAAGGGTGTTATCCTGAGATTTCACAAAGAATTACATACCCATCTTTTTCAAACCATTATGACTGATGCAGAGTAGCAACATGTTGATGTTAACCCACTATTCTTTTCCTAGTACTCATTCAATCAAATGGGTCGGAAGGGGGAAATTGGGTGTCTGCTTGACTGGGGTGTGAGCCCTGGTCAAGCAGTAAACACAATCCTAGTGAGTGTAAGACACAAGCAACACCCAAATTAGCCTGCTCTCACTCTCTGGTAGCTTAACAGAGAGCAGTCAGGCTTAAAGTGAAGGCAATGTGTAAGTGCAACACTTCTAACAGGAAAAACAGGAAAAGCACCACAAAAAAAGATTTCACACACGCTGGGGTCCCTTAAGACGCTATCATCTCACCATGCTTTTCAACTGATCAATCAATTTCACCTCACCTGCTATAACTATGCATATGATACGCAAATACTCCTTCAACTGGTGAAGTAGTGTGGCTCACTGGTTAGAGGCGGCAGACCCGAGAACAGAGGACCGGCCGGGACCAGGGTTCGATTCCCGGCGCGGCAGGTTTATGGAGCAGGGTCAGCGGACTCGATAATTCTCTCGCCTCGGTGCCCACTCTGATCAGCGATCACACTCGGCAACTCTGGGCATTAGCTTGCCTCATCTTCACTAACGGCCCCACCAGACCGCCGGGGATGCCTGGTCTCACCCTGGAGATACCCATTAAGGGACCATCTCTCAGGGAAGCTAGGAAGGGTTTCGCAGCGGTCGAAGCGCCTTGGGACCCTACGGGTAAGTAGTGCGCTATATAAATGCCTATACATTTACATTTACATTTACATTACATTTACATTTACATTTACATTTACAACTGGAATGCCCCAAAGACATCGGAAACTCACCAAATCTCAGAGCTGTGGATCATTAGATGACGTGGAGCCATCTCAAATTGAATGCTTCCAAAATTAAATACTCATGTGTGGCGATTGGAAACATTATGACCCGCTTGGCGCCTGGCCTGATGAACTGGGATCACCGCCTCAAGTATCAAAGGAAGTAAGAAACCTCGGAATGACCATGGACTTCAAGCTGTCGATTAATGCCCAAGTGGACAAATTAGCAAGATCAAGCTTTGTTACTATAAAAAATCTGCGACAAATCTTCCCTTATTTGGGATTTCCACACATGGTCATAGCTACCATCTGCCTTGTCCTGTCCAAACTCGATTACGCCAATAGCCTCTACCATCGATCACCTTTAACAACTATGAAAAGACTACAACGGATTCAGAACTCGGCTGCCAGAATACTCTTGCATATCAAGCCACGAGACCACATCTCCCCTGCCTTGAAATGCCTGCATTGGTTACAGGTTGCCAGAAGATCCACGTTCAAGCTGCTTTATATCACCCACAAATCGATACATGGAGTGGGACTGCTCTTCATCAGAAATAAAGTCACCAAACACATTCCTCATAGGAACCTCCGTTCTAGAGTGGCACCTCACCTCAAAATCCCAAGATACAAGAAAACAACCATGGGTGGCACATCCTTCTGTGTTCAAGGAGCCAAAATATGGAACTCTTTAACCCCCAACATAAAATCCACCGACAACCACCTTATCTTCAGAAAACTACTCAAGAATTGGCTTTCCCATATAAGCACCATATGCAAACAGAAATATAACCCTTCATATCCCTCTGTATATAAGCATTTATTTGTTCTATAATTAGGTACCTATGGATGTGTATTGCTTTGTATAAACATGATGAATAATTATGTTTTCAAAAATAAATAAAAATGAATAAATAATTACATTTTTTGGTACAACACTTGAAGACCAGAGTTTATTGAATGCATCTTTAATCTACTTACTTCCTCTATGCATCTATATACCTTCCATGTACATGGATCTATGTATTTATTACTTTCCCCCCTCCATAAAAAGAAAAAAAGCATATCCAATGCACTACCCAAATTCTCACCCTATACCTCTATCAATATCTTTAATCTACATCTACTTACTACCTTTATGCATTTATAAACTTCCCATGTACTTATGAATCTATATACTTTCTTCTAATTCAGCATATCCAATGCACTACTCTATTTCTCACCCTATACCTCTGTGAATACATTTTCTACCTCAACTTTCTGACTCATCTCAAACCTCTTTCTACTACTCTTTCCAATGCCTTACCCTATTTCTCACCCTATACCTCTATCAATATATCCTCTATATCCACTCTCTCATTCATCTCAAATCAAATACCAATACTATGACCCCCAAAATAGCCCTTTCTAGACTCTCCCTGACTCTACCCCTCCTTCCATCTGACACCTCTTTTACCATACTGATCTCCCCAAAAAAGCCTTCCTGAGTTCTTCCCTCTGACTCTTTCCCTCCACATCCCTTTTCACTCTTCCCAAGTTTCCCACTACTGCTATGACGTCCCCAAAAAATAAATAAAAATAAAAAATCGACAAACTTCACTCTTCTATCCCTCCACTATCCTTTTCAATCAAAATAACAGACTAACATGTCCTCTTATCAATTTTTATATGTCACTATACTAATTCACCACTAATCCTCTGTGGGTTCTGAGTAGCGTGCTACTCATGGAAAAAAGTGATTTAACACCTCAACAGGGGTAGCAAGCACTATATAATGCAACCCTTTACCCTCTTCTATCCCTCAGCTATCCTTCTCAATCCAAATAACTGACTAATATCCACCGCTCAAATTACTTTCATATTACACTACAGTAATTCACCACTAATCCTTTATGGGTTACGGAGTAGCTTGCTACTCGCCAAAAAAGCGATATCTATATATGCATGCAAACCTCTGTCCCTTTTCTACCCTCCGGAACCCTTCACAATCCAAATAACCAACTAACATATCATCCACCACTCAAATTACTTTCATATTTCACTATACTGATTCAACACTAATTCTTTAATGGGTTCCGGTGCTGCGTGCTACTCGCCAAAAAAGCACTTCAACACACCAACAGGGATAACAAGTGCTATTTAAATGCAAAAACATTTTCCCTCCTCTATCTCTGAGCTATCCTTCTCAATCCAAAAAAAAGATTAATATCCACCACTCAAATTACTTTCATATTTCACTATACCAATTCACCACTAATCTATATGGGTTTCGGAGTAGTGTGTTACTCACCAAGAAAGTGCTTCAACACCCCATTAGGGGTAAGAAGCACCATGTAAATGCAAACCTTTTTTCCCTCTGCTATCCTTTTCAATCCAAATAACTGACTAATATCCATCACTCAAATTACTTTCATATTTTACTATACTAATTCAGCACTAATCCTTTATGGGTTCCTGAGAAGCTTGCTACTCGCCAAAAAAAGCGATTAAACACCCTATTAGGGGTAACAAGCACTGTATAAATGCAAACCTTTTTCCCTCTTCTATCCCTCCGCTATCCTCCTGAATCCAAATAACTGACTAACCTATCCACCACTTAAATTACTTTCATATTTCACTATACTAATTCAACTCTAATCCTTCTTGGGTTCTGGAGTAGCGTGCTACTCGCCGAAAAATGCTTTGACACCTCATCAGGGGTAGTAAGCGTCATATAAATGCAATCACAATACAATACAATATTGTGTATTTTATTAAAGAAACCCAGACCAAAACAACAAAAACAAAATCAGGGAAATCGTAGATATTGAATTTCAAATTTGTAGGGTAAAATTGCCCTAAAAGCTTAAAGCACCAACAAGGGATATCTAGTCGCGCCGGACCAGGACAAAGTCACAAGTTCAAGCTAACCACAATGGAGCATGGGCTGACTACAGGGACCAGGTTAGGTCCGCTGAACAAAGTAACTTAATTCCTGGTTGCTGAGCGTTGCGTGTAACCGAGACAAAGTATTGTGCAGTCAAAGCGATGCATCGGTTCTGAGATGCGGTCAGACTGTGATGTTTCCAGCGGGTTTATCACCAGACTTTTAGCTTTTTGGCCTTTTGTGTCTGACCTGTTTTTGTCAGTTTTATGATTCTGGGCACTTTACCACTGCTGATCAGTGGTAAAGTGCATATGCTCTCCCTGTAAATTGTTAGTATGGATTGGTGATTCCCTGATAGCATATTTGATTAAGCGGTAAGTCCCTAGTACAGTGCACTGTGTGTTCCCAGGGCCTGTAAATCAAATGCTGCTAGTGGGCCTGCAGCAAAGATTGTGCCACCCACATGAGCAGCCTGTAAATGTAACTCAGACCTCCCACCGCAGTGTCTGTGCGCAATTTGGTACTGCCATGTCGACTTGGCAAGTGCACCCACTAGCGAGGCCCTAACCTTCCCTTTTCTTTCATGTGAGTTACCTCTATGGTAGGCCCAAGGTACCCCGTGTAGGCAGGGTGCAGTGTATGTGAAAGGTAGGACAAGCCCTGGTGTGTGTGGCATGTCCTGATAGTGAAATACTGCCAATATAATTTTTCACTATTGAAAGGCTATCAGTCTTACTGGATAGAATAGGAGTTTATTTATAACATCTTAAAAAATATAACTTCCCATTGGGGCATGGTATAAAGAAGGAGTTTAGTATGCCTGAACTCAATATATAAAAATTTATCTTTTAGTAAAGATGATTTTATATTGTGTGTTTGAAAATACCACTTTTGCTTAGCAATCCTGTGTGCCTCTGCTGGTTTGTGGATTGACTGACTGGCTTTTGAATGACAGGGACTGGGGACATGCATTATCTCAGATGGCAACCAGGGGGGGGAATTGATGTGTGTCTTGTGTTCACTGGATGAGTCAGGGCTGGGCTGACTAGACCTGGGATGCATTTAGAGAGTATGAGGAGGATATTTCTTTCACACCTGAATGGGCCTGGTCTGCCTGGGATATTGCTGTCTCCACCTCCTACCGGGCATTTGCACCAGATAGTACAGAACTTGTTTTGGCTGGGCAAAGTGATTCTCTGCCACCATAGAACAAAGGAAATTTGCTATAAAAAGTGGGGCCCAGGCCCCTGAACTTTAGATTACTGCTGAACTAAGGCACCTGCCAGAAAGAAGAACCAGAAAAGGTGGAGGAGTAGAACTGCCCCAGTGCTGTGTGCTGTTGAGGTTAGCCTGCAGTGGTTGCTTCTGTCTTGGGTAGGAAAAGGACTGGACTGTGCTTTCTTCATCCTGCGGTTAGAGTTTTCTCCATGGGCTTGAAGTAGAGCTTGCATCCTGTTAGAAGTCTCAGGGATAGAAAAGACTTCAGAGATCATTTCTGGGAATCGAGAGGAACCTTTGCCAAGGAGAAGAGCTGGAGAAACTGAGGAGGAATACTGCCCCTCTGTTGTTTGCTATTTGGGGATGGCCTACAGTGGCTGTTTCGGCCAAGGAAAGGAGATAGTACTTTGATGTGTGCTGTGTCTCCTGCATGAAGAAATAGGGCTTGCCTCATTTTATGAAGTCTCAGGGACACAAAAGCCTTCCTGCAACTATGCTAGTGCTGCTGGACACTGCCATTTGTGGGTCCTACCCTTGCCTGAGGTGCCTCCTGCAGTCAAAAGGCCCCAGAAATGGGTTTTGCAGCTAGTCTCTGCAAGAACCGTCGTGAAGTTTCGCAAAACTGTGCAAAGCCTCTCGAAATGGACGCCAAGCAACGTGAAGCCACGCCGAATCCCGCCGGACGATGCAAAGCCTCGCCGCACAGGCCCAAGCACCGAAGCCGGATGAAGCAAAGCCTCACAAAGCGATGCTTCACCTCCGGTGTGCAACACATCGCATTTGGGTGCCAAGTCTACAAGAACACCGGGGCCGCAGAAAGAAACGGATGCATCACCTCCTCGCACAGTAAGAAACTGATGCATCGCCTCCCCTTCAGTAAGGAACCGACGCATCGCCTCCCCTACAAGGCAGTATGGAACCAACGCATCACCTCCCCTGGAGTAAGGAACCAACGCATCACCTTCCCTGAGCGTAAGGAACCAACGCATCACCTTCCCTGTGGCTGTTTTTGTTTGTGACCATGACACATCCAAGGTATTTTGTGTTGAAAGTGTTGCATCCATAGTTTGCCATGGACAGAACTGTTTTTGCCTTCTAAGGATTACATTTTGATTAATGTATTGTGGATTTTTGTTGTTTTGGTCTTGTTTGGTTTAGATAAAGATTACTTATTTTTCTAAACTGGGTTGGTGTCCATTTGTAGTGTTCACACATGCTTTACACACTGCCTTTGAGATAAGCCTTACATAGATAGGGGTCCCAGACTACTGATTTCTTCGCATATGCGGAAAAAAGACTAATGTATATATCACTAGTACCATAATTTTGTTAGCGAGATGTTATTTATTCACATCCTCATTCTTACACATTTTATGTATATACATATTCAAGAAAATTTGTGCTCAAAGTGGGAAGGAAATTAGGAGAAAAAAGGGGGGGAAGTGCTTTGTGAGGATCAAGGTAGTGTTAAGACAGAAGTAATGGTCACATGTGGTCACACAAAAATACAAATGGTTGACATCACTTGGGCATAATCATTGTAGCCCCATACATAGTTTAACATTGGTAAAATCCTATCCCATGTAGTTCTGCACAGTAATAATACTATGTTGAGGATGGGTAGGTGCTGTAAAAGATAGTCGACGTTTCGACTCCTTAGTGGTGTAGGTTCAATTGCACCTTACAGTGGGGTCTTCTTCAGGACTGGGATGTGATGTGAGGGAACTGGGTTAGGGCACCGAGAGGCCGCTGAGTGCGTGGGGCAGCGTTGATAATAGGGGTATGTGTTGGGCCCGCAGGCTCCAACAGAGACGAGAGTGTGCTTTGACCTCTTGTCCTTAGTGATATATTCTTCCTTGAGTAATTTGAAAAAACGTCACTTGAATCCATTAATTACGGCCCCAACAGGCTCGAGTCTTATCACGGGAAAACTGCCCGGGCATGAATCGCCGGTTGTGGTCTTCCTATTCTGTCGGGTGAGTCGGCTGACTCACCCGACAGAATAGGAAGACCACAACCGGCGATTGATGGATTCTAGTGACGTTTTTTCGAATTATCCACGCTGCCCCACGCACTCGGCGTCCTCTCGGTGCCCTAACCCCCATTCCCTATATACCCAGGTACCAGTACCATTGGGTCAACCTTATATTTGTAATGTTTGAGATAAGCCTTTCTGCTTATTTTTTCGAAGAATATCCTCCTTACGCTGACTAGGAAGAAGGGCACCTACCTGGACAAAGGTGCAACCCCATTTCTAACACTAGGATTTTTACTTTGGATTCCTGAGACACCAAACTTTAAACAGTCATATCTTCCCATTTAGAAATTACACTTATAAAATGTAGTGAGGTAACTCCAATGTTATCATATCAGAGATATAGGCCTTGCAGTAGTAAAAAACGAATGTAAGAGTTTTTCACTACCAAAACATGTACAAGCTAAACATTACTTGTCTCACTATTTCAATACATCGCACCCTGCTCTTGGGGTGTCCAATTTCTATCACAAGGGTGACTTGTATGAATTAAATAGAAAGTTCTGGGCCTTGCAAACTGTTTATTTTTCTATGCTGAAATGCCAGGGTAAAATTGCTCACAAGGGCTCTGCAATGGCAGATCTGAGACATGTCTAAAGGGCTAGTTAAGTGGGAGGCACAATCAGTGCTGCAGGCCCACTAATAGCATTACATTTACAGGCCCTGGACACATGTAGTGCCCTTTACTAGGGTCCCTTAAGTAAATTAAATATGCCAATTGTGTATATGCCAATTCTACCATGTTTTAAGGAGAGCACAAGCACTTTAGCGGTGGTTAGCAGTAGTAAAGTAAGCAGAATCCCATAGCCAGCAAAACCGAAGTCAGTAAAAACAAGAGGCCTGAAGGCAAAAAGTTTGGGGAAACAATTGCAAGAGTGCCAGGTCTACCAGGTGTTTAAGACTAGCCTTAAGTACACAGCTTTCTAGTAGGGCATGGCTATGTGAATCATTTCTCCTCTTTCCTACGTAAGTTTCTCTTATCAGGTAGCTTTGGCTGCCTCTATGTAAATGCTTCATGTGGAGACCATTGGTTAGCTGTATTGTCACTCTCAATTGCTGGTGTCTTATTCAATGGCTTACTTCCTCTTTTTGTATTTTTCCCTCTAATGGAGCATATCCTCTTTACTATACTTTTGATTGGCTGGCTTGTATCGTTTTACGGAATTACCTTTTTATTTTTCTTTAAGCACTCCATGAAGTGCATGTGTTTTCAGGATCTCTAACTTGAATGCTGCCATTTTGTCTACGTGTGGTTTCCACGCAGGCTTGTATGGTGAAGATTAGTTCTACTGATGTGTATTACATTGTTGAGAAAGCTACAATTCAATGAGTAAAGCTTTTAACCTTATCAGTTTAGCAGTGTTTAAGCAGCAAGAGATAACAAGTGCTTAATTTGTGAAACAATAAGTGCCGGCCAAAGTTTTGCTCATGGGCCCACAGCCGGAGCTACTGAATGTTGGATGTTCAAAATACCAAGGTTGTGTAGTCTTGATTCCACCTCATGCCTCTTTCATCCACCAAAAGTTTTTCCCTCCTTCTTTATTTCACTGTTTTATGTTCTTTTTCATCCGTTTTCTTTCTTAGTCACTGGTTTTCTCTCCCTCATTCTTTCGAGCTTTTGAGTTTTTCTCTCTCCTGCTGTGGGTCAAAGTCTGATGAGAAAAAACAAGCACTGTTACACAAAAATGAGTGCTGATGGGCACAACCTTGAACCACCAGCTAAAGCAAAACACTGGAGTTAACTAGCTGGAGGTGATATTTAATGCTATTGCACCTACTCTGTACTAGAGAACTGTCACCTATTGAAAATCAACACCTCACATTTTGGGCCAGATTTACTAAGTTCTCATGCAGCGCAGTATTTATGGCTACTGCATTGCGCTGCGTGAGAACTTAGTAAATCTGACCCAAAATGTGAGAAGGATAGAGCATGAGAGTGCCACATCTATTGAAATATGGCACTCTCCTCTACTCTCCCTAGTGCCAGCATTGAAATCAGCTATTGTGAGCAACAGAGACACCCTTGCGCCATGGCACAAGGTTGTCTCCATTAATCTAGCATACTTTTCATACTGGAAGGGTAACCTTCCAGTACAAATAACCATGCATAGACTGACTTCAACTCTTCTCCTACTCTGTATGTGTGCTGTACAGTGCAGCACACGTACAAAGTCGGAAAAGGAAGGAGAACTGAAAGCATTTCTCCTTCCTTGCGCCTACTTTAAAAGGGTGCAGTGTTCTGACGTTAAACCCTGTCTACTTTGTTTAGTAACTTTCACAATATTTCCAGCGCTAAACAAGTTTATCCTTGGAATGTAAATTGGTGTAAAATCTTAGTAAATCTCCCGCCTTGTATCTGGTTGATTGCTTTGTTAGCCCTAAGCAATGGGCACCTACGGCAGGCATGCACAATGCACTTGGGTGGATATGTGGCCTAATGGCTAGAGCTGCTTGGCGTTCTGACATGTAGATCCAGCTTCAAATTCTGTCTTTGGCTCAAGATTGTGTGATTCTGGGATAATCCTTAATCTCCCTGGGGAAGATTTACAAGAAAGTGACGCATCTGTAGAGATGCTTCATTTTCCCTACGTCACCCTAACAAACCCTTGCGCCACCAAGAATGCGCGGTATTTACAATATGTCACACCCTGGCGTAAGTACTGACAGATGCGTCAGAAATTCTGACGCATCTGTTGGAGCAAAAGTGAGGCATTGCTGAAGTTGTGTCGCAAGCACGACTCAACTTCAACAATGCATTTTGAGGCATGTTCCCACTACACTCTGTCACTCCTTATGCTGCTTCAAGCAGGCATAAGGTTTTGACGTAGTGGTGTCCTCGAAGTGAGGCAGTGAAATCTTGTAGATTTCACTAGGTCACTTTTACGAGGCTTTCCTGCGTAGGAACGCCCACCCTGCGTACATTATACCTGACCAGGTATAATGTGGCGCAGGGCCTTACAACATGACGCATCTCCCTAGATGCGCCAGGTTGTAAATTTGCCACATTTTTATGCTGCCACTGCGTCACAAAAGTGACGCAACGGGGGTGCTAAAGTGTTGCAAGGGGCTTGTAAATGTGCAACCCTGTTCTTAAAAAAGTGTAAGACTTTGTTAAAGGGCTAGAATTCCCATGAGCAAGGTTTACACTGTAAAAAAGACTGCAGAAAAAAACAAACATTAATAATAAGGAAAGAAAGATGGCAGATTCTATTTCTATGAGAGCGGGAAATTAGCTTTTTATATACTGGGATTTTGTTTTGGGAAAGCGATGCATACATTCATATTTAACTGACGGCAATGAAAGGTTCACAACACATGTCCAGAACTAACATTTGATAGATAAATTAATATAAACTGCTGAAATTTCATAGATAAAACAATAGAAAATGTCCCTCAGAATCTCAGATTAAAGAATTATCTGTTTGCTTTCTTATGCCGGCTGCACATCACAGACCTAACGTCTTGGGTGTTTGCATGGTAGAAACGGGCGAATATTTGGCTGAGAAGAGAGTTATGTGTAACTCTCTAAAGAGCCCAATTTAATAAAACTGAAAACTATGGGGCATATAATCAAGAGATATATCACTGCGTTTTGGCACATAGCGCCGAAAAAGCAGTGATTTTATTATCTCAATATTAGCAAGGCGTCGCTAACATGCATTAGCGCATGTTAGCGTTCGAATCTGCAACGCACCTCATGACAGCGATAGTTATCGCTCATGAGATGCAGAGTAGGCGTTCCCTCCTAGGACAACATGTGAAATGATCGTGAAACCAACATCACGGTTTTCCCAACATTTCCCCCACAATAGCGAAGCGATGACAAAAGGCGCGCTTAGCCCATATTATCGCATGATTCTAATGCTTGAAGAAAACCTGACTTAGCATTATGGCCTAAGGGAGGTGGATTGTATGGTTAAGTACACACTCTGCTATTATCAAGTTTTTCATTAGCGCTATGAAATCATCACTGGATTTCACACGCTACTGATCATTATCGCAGGGGGCGTGGCTTGGACGGCAATGTGGACGGTCGTCTGAGTCCACTCGCTCCGCACCCCTGAGCCAAACTAAGGCCATTACTACCCGCCAAACAAGTTTGTGCAAACCAAGCAAAACAGATTCAGGCAGGGGAAAAGCGAGACTACAAGAAAATCGAAGAACTGCAAGACTGGGCTGATGCACCACAAAGATATCGCTCTCCGAATCCCCCGAGACCCCGGCGATCGTGTGGACCCCTAAACGGAAGAGAAGCCACGGCTGCCAAACAGAGTAATCGCAGGAAGGAAAGAAGGGAGCCGCACTAGAACACCCCCAATGAGCCCCCCAGGTACAGCGACCAGTGCAAACGGCGGAGGGCAACAGGAGGTGAGCGGGGGCATGGTGCTTTGCGAAGTGGAGTAGCGGCGTGGCGAACAAAATATGGCGCAACAGCAAACAAACGCAGGGGTCTGCGGAGGGAGCCAGCAAGTGGGCAAGCGGCTAATGTGGCTATTGGTAGCGGTCTCCATCACTTACCAAGCACCCGTTTGATAACGGAAAATGGCAGCTGGGACGAAACCGAAACCACCGCCACTCACGGGGGCCGCCATTACCGGAAGTGCAGAGGCAAGTAAACAACAGATGCCGTAAATGGTGCACGCCCAGTAGGACGCGTAGACCGCAACCACCGCAGGAATCACACATACCGGGAACACCGCAATCACCGCAACCGCGAACAGAGGCACCACCTGAGAGCGGCGGCTGATAGAAGCTGAGGCACGAAAGCACATGACGAGGGTGAGGCGGGCACAAAGGAAGTGCGCAAGTGCGGAGCAGAGGCAGGATAGCAAATGAAGCGCAAGCAAGCGCAAATGCCGTGACCGTAACCTCCCCTCCAGCAGATGCGCAGAAAAGCAAAGAGAAACACTCGAACACACAAGCGCACAGACAGGGGGGGCAGAAGCAAGAGGCCAACAGGCACCACTCGGCATCCACCAGCTAAAGAGGGAGAAAGCGGTAGCAAGGTGAAAGTGCATAACCATACATCGCATGTGTGCAAGGAGCGATGCGCCATATAGCCCACTCTTAAGCCCTGAAGCCCTTGCAAGTAAGAACAGCTAAGGCCAACTACGTGGGGACATGTCAGCAGCAAGGAGAACACCCAGCGCAACACAAGCCGCACACCCACTCAAGCTTCGCAAGGCGGACGGCGCTAAGCCGCGGCCGCAAACGAGACAAAGCACACGCTGGCAGGACCCAAAGCCAAGACTAGAACAAGGCACTTAGAGAGCCAAGCAGATACAGATCACAAGGATTTTACGCCTCAACATCAAAAGCAACTCCAGCAAGTACGCCAGCAGTGACCCAAAGGGGAGGGCGACTAGGCAATATCCTGTCACGTAGAGGCATCGGAACTATGGCGAATAATGAGGGGAAAACAGTTGGGGACCAAAAGAAGCCCAAAATAGACAATCAGGGATCCCCAATGAAAACCAAAGGCGAAACAGTCACCCTAGAGACCATCCTAAAGAGAATTAACGAAGGGAATGAGGTGGCAAAGGAAACAAAGCTAAAGGTGGAGAACATGCAACTTGAGCTGGCTGCGATAAGAGCTGATCTCCACAGAACCAACATAAGAATGGAATCTGCAGAAGGACGAATTAGCTTGGTGGAAGATGCTACCAAAGACAACACCAAAGCCATAGCAGAATGCCAGAGGGCGACAAAGGCCATACAGAGACAGCTAGCTGAGCAAGACGACAGGGCCAGAAGAGGCAATATAAGGATCCTGGGCGTGCCGGAGGGGGCAGAAGACAAAGCGGGCTCGTGTGCAGCCATGCTTGAGGAGATGATCCCCAAACTCACAGGCATCAACTTTGGAAGACAGTTTGAGGTACATAAGGCCTACAGGGTGCCGGCAGGGAAACCAACGACGGGCAAAGGACCAAGACCAATCATATGTAACCCTCTGAGAGCTTGCCAAACTGATGCCATTTTTGCCTTCGCTAGGAAAAATCAGAACCTAACATGGGCAGGCTCCAAGATCATGCTGACCCAAGACTACTCAAGGCCGACGGTCGAGATCAGGAAGGGGTTTCTGGCCCTCAGGGAGACCCTGCGGAAAAGAGGCGCCAGTTTCAGCTTTGTTGGTCCGGCCCGGTTCAAAGTCACGGACAAGTGGAAAACAATGGTGTTTGAAAACCCAGGAGACCTAAGACGGTACATGCAGGGCCCACCAGCCGAGGAGATGGAAGAAACAAAAAGCCCCGGGGCAGCGAAAAGAAGCGCCTCTTCCGACGGGACCGGACAATCGGAGTAAGGCACACCACATGCAACAGGACAACATGTCTACCTCAAATAACCAAGCGCATTATGAACTGGTATTTCGACCACCAGGAGAAAGGACTAGCGTCATATGCCTGGTAAAACCTACCTCGACCAAGATAAAAAGAACAAGTTGGCGAAGTGCAGAATTAGGAAACAAACAACGCTAACCACGCTCACAAGCACGCTGAAACCTACCTCAGTACTGGGAAGGATTGCGACAGGGGAGTCTAATACCAAAAGACCGAAAGGGAACAATGGGCCAAAAGAGAACTACCGAGCAGACTGTGCATTTTTCAACTTTCAAGGCCCTGCCAAATAAAGAACACAAACTTTACCTCAGGGACGATGCGGTGCAAAGGAACTTTGTCGTCGCACACCCACTCAGCAAGTAAGGGGGGGAGGGGGTGGGACGGGAGGGGAGGGCAGGGGAGGCAGGGGTGGGTGGGGGGAGCGGGGAGCACATGCATGGGGCTACTTTTCTTCACTTTCTTCTCCACTACTCTTTCTTTTCATCTACTTCTACATCTACTTCTACATCTACATCTAGGAGCAGCAAGCGCAGGCGTAAGCACAGGCACCACCAAGCAACACAAGTACCAGGAAAAGGGGGCCACAGCAAAACATACAGAGTAAGGCCACACAGATCGCAAAACGTGAAACCACACAAATGACGCACAACACTCAGACAAACCTCTCATCGGACGTTAAGATAGTATCACTGAACGTCAAAGGTCTTAACAGTCCGGTGAAAAGGAGGAAAGTGCTTGAACACCTCAGGAAGCTTAAGGGCGATATATTTATACTCCAAGAGACAAGACTAGAAGCCGAAGACATAAAGCGCCTCAGAGCCAGCTGGATAGGCGATATTATAGGGTCACCGGCACAGAACAAGAAAAATGGGGTGGTGACAATAACCAGCAAGAACTCAAAGCTAACAGTGGTAGACTCACAGGCAGACACCCAGGGAAGAACTCTTGTGACTAGCCTAAGAAGAGCGGGGGAGACAATACACGTGGCCAACATATATGGCCCAAACACTGACGATAAACCCTTCTGGGATGGAGTGGGAGCGCAACTGCACACCCTGCCACTAGATGACCTTCTTGTAGTTGCTGGCGATATGAACCAGGTCCTAGACCCAGCAATTGACAAACACCCACACAGACCGAGCCAAACCACACAAAGAGGCAACATCCTAAGGAACCTGTGCTCCAAACTTAGCCTGAAGGACCCGTGGCGTCTAAGCAACCCAGACGCTAGAGAATATACCTTTTACTCGAACCCACACAACTCCTACAGCCGAATAGACTACATTCTCATGTCAGAAACACACACCCACCTCATAGACCACACAGAAATTGGCCCTAGGACAATTTCAGATCACTCGCATATTAGCCTGACCCTATCAGGGAAGCACAACGAAAAACCAACCCGAAGATGGCGCTTTGATGACAGTCTGCTCAACAACATCTCTGTGAAAGCGGAGATAGAAGCGGCTATAAAAGAGTACATAACAATAAATGACACCCCAGAGACAGACAGAGGAATGCTATGGGACGCTCTGAAAGCTACCATCAGGGGGACCGTTATGACAATAAAAGGCAGGCTGAACAAGGAAAGAAATAAAAAAAAATGCAGACCTAGAAAAAGAAATTAAAAATCTAGAGAACGGTCACATAGCCAACCTAGAAGATAAGAACACCCTTACATGCCTAACTAAACGGAAGTACGAACTCAACAGAATACTGAGCGAGAGAGCAGGGACCTGGATCAAAAAATACAAATCTATTAACCTGTGTACAGCAAACAAAGCAGGGAGAAACCTAGCATCCTACCTAAAGGGGAGACAGAAACAGCACTTGATTGGGGCCATTAAAGACAGTCACAACAAGTCACAGACTACAAACAAAGACATTTTGGAAGTCTTCAGAGACTTTTACGAGTGATTATACACAAGAGACAAAACACTAAAAGATGATGGAGGCAAACTACTAATAGGTAGCATATCTACACCAACGCTATCAGAAAAGGAACGAAACATTCTCGAGCTAACTATAAAGGAGGACAAGATAGGGTAAGCCACGGCTAGCCTGAAAGACAACAAGGGCCAGACGGCTTCACGGCCGGATTTTACAAGCAGTACCAACACATTCTCCAACCAACCATGCAAGAAGAATTCACGAAGTGTGTCCAGAATGGACGCATGACACAGTCAATGGCGGAAGCAAACATAATAGTTATACCAAAGGAAGGTAAGGACACCAACCAGGCAAAGAATTTTAGACCAATCTCACTCATAAACGTAGACGGTAAAATCTACGCAAAAATACTAGCAACCAGACTCAATGCATACCTACCGAAGCTTATACACAGCTCCCTAGTAGGCTACCTCAAAAACCGTATGTCCCACGACAACACCAGGCTACTATGCCACATAATTCACCACTCCTCCAAAAGCAGCATTGCAGCTGTCATGATAGCCTTAGACGCGGAAAAAGCTTTTGATAGGGTGTCATGGCCATACCTTGACCAATGCTTGGGGAAATTTGGGCTTGGACCCAACTATAGGAAGATGGTAATGGCTCTCTGCAACGACCCCAAAGCACGGGTGGTTGTAAACGGATGCACATCAGAAATACTTCACCTAGGCAGGGGGACCAGACAAGGGTGCCCGCTCTCACCAGCTCTATTCCTGCTAGCGATAGAACCACTATTAACCATGATCAGAACTAATAAAGACATTGCAGGAATACCGGTAGAGGAAGAAACTTTTAAGCTAGCGGCATACGCAGATGACGTACTAATAGTCACAGAAGACCCAGAGAGATCCATCAAAGCGCTGATGGACACAATAGAACAATACGCCCAGGTCTCGGGGTACAAACTGAACAGGGACAAATCCGAATGCAAACCGCTGAACGTACACGCAACAAAAACGGTGTTAGGCACGTCCGACCTTACATGGCAATCGAAGCTCATAAAATATCTAGGCCTCCTCTTCGAGAGGGACCTAAAGGCCACACTGGAACATAACGAGCAAGCCACTCTTCAGAAAATTAAGGAAAGAGTAGAAGGGTGGTCTCCCAAATTCACGACGTGGTGGGGGAGAGTGGAAACTATTAAAATGATGCTGACACCAATGGTTAATTACATGCTGTGCATGCTGCCTCTACTAAACACGGAAGACTTCCACAAAAGACTTGACAAAATGCTGAACAACTTTCTGTGGAGGGAGAAGAAGCCAAGAATAAGCCTAGACAAGCTTAGACTGTCAAAAGACCTGGGAGGCCTTAACTTAACCAATTTCAAAAGATTCCAGGTAGCGTGCATAGCCAGACAGAACTCCACTGGCTCGACCCGAGACCGGACTACACCCCTGCATGTCTTTCGCTGGAGCAGGGTTTACTAAAAGGTATGAACCCAGTCACCCTTCTCACCGCCACCAGACAACCGGCGATCAAGGACAACCCCGTCCTAAAGAATACAAAAACAGCGCTCCTAAGCGTGGACAAACTGATGGCAACAAGCATACGGAAAAGTCAATTCGAGTCCATCTGGCACAACCCCACAATAAAGTATAGGGATAAGACTCTGAACATGCCCTCTTGGTATAGACATGGAGTCTCCACTGCCAATGACCTTCAGAAACAAGGCACGCACCTAACTTTCGACACCCTTAGGGAAGAGCACAACCTACAGAGCATAGAACTATACAACTTCCTGAAGATCAAGGTAGCAATAAGGAAGGCAAACCTTAACGGTCTAACACCATCACTCATACAACACGCCGCCAAACTCAACACACTAGGCCACCAAGTAGCACACCTCTACAAAGCCCTAAGCCCCAAATCCAACAAACTCAATAACAAAGTCACGAATTTTTGGGGTACAATAGCGGGTAGGGTGCTAAGTGACGACGAGAAAGCAGAGCTATGGAGATCCACCTCTAGGAAAAAGGTAACGGCAACGTTAAACCAGACCAAATTCTGGCTAGTACATAAGGCCTACTGGACACCAGCCCGCCTAGCAGGCATGGGGATCCGAGACAGCGACCATGCTGGAACTGCGGCAAGGGGAAGGGAGACCTGGAACGCCTACTCCTTAGCTGCTCTAAGGTTAGAGAGTTCTGGGACAAAATTGAAACACTAATTAACGAGATCATAGGGGTAACCATACACATAGACTTCCACAGCCTGGTACTGGGTTTCACTTCCCCAGCAATCATGACTATAGAAGACCGCGACTTAATTGACCTATTTCTGACTGCGGCAGTCAAAATGGTCCTAAGTAATTGGAAAGACACAGCGAAAGCCACGCCAAACGCATGGTTTAACTGGATCACCTACCCACGAGGTGCTGACAATATTACAGCGACACACTCACCGCGAAACACACAGGCAGTCAAATATGTGGGGCTCCCTAGACTAATACCTAGCATCGCATAAACCACCATAGGCGGCGAAGCTGGACAATTAGCGAAGCGGCTCACCTAGCCAGTCTCTGTGCGCACAACAAGAATGTAACCTGCATCGCTCCTTTCTATCCTTCTCTATCTCCTTTCCTCCGGAGCGAGGGACCAAGGATGTCAACAAAGCAACGCAAAGGGGCGGCAGACGGCATCGGAAAACTGAACTTGGTAGACTGGCAATCGGACTAAAGCCAATAAGACTGGAAGCTGGCAGCGATCTTCCCCCCCCCCCCCCCGGGCGTTTTTCTATTTCTCTTTTCCTTTCCTTTCCTTCCGCTTCCTTCACCCATGTATATTGTATGCTCCATGTAAATATATATTTTTCTACAATAAAAAATTACAGAAATAAAAAAAATAAAAAATGATCATTATCGCAGTCTATCACTGGATTGTACTTCGCCTGCTAATAACGCTGCGATGTAATACAGCGATAGAGGGCGATAATGAAAAACGCGCTAAGCGCGATTTGCGATATTTATCATGTGTTCTTGATAATTTGACCTTATGTTTATTAAGCTCTTTTATAGTCGGGTTAGATTTCATGGCCAATAGAGTGTTATATAGAACTTAATTTGTTCACTTATTCCGTCATTGAGATGTAAATAGTAACTATATGATAACTTTTTAACTAAACATGGATTAAATTACACCCACTGCATTTTTCAGCTACAAAACTGAAATCTCAGAAACATACAATAGTCTTAGGGCATTAAAGGAGAACCCACCCTCTCGAACATCAGAATCCCAAGCAGATATAAGAGGAAAGGAATTCATAGATAGCCAACAGTGAACTGTTTTGAAAATGTTATATTGCATGCTGATCCTGAAAAAGTGGTTTTGAATAAGGATTTCCACAATCTGGGAAGTAAATAATGAAAAACACTAAGTGTAATGATGCACTATACTTTTTGGTTGTCTGCAGCATAAAGAAAGGAAGACTACTTAATTGCATTTGCGAATGAAGACCTTTGGAAGATAACACCCTTTTCGTTAAAAACACATTCTGACTGTAGAAGGGAGAAATTGTTGAAACTACTCTCTTCAAGGTGCAGCTTACAACGGGTACTCATTAGAATTAGAGTGGTGAGTTTAACACATATTTTGGTAGGACATTTTCTGATTTCAACAAAAAATATTGTGCCTAGTTCAAATGGATCTGAATATTGCTGCCAGAGTATGTTCAGAAAAAGTTGGCCTTCAATTTCAGTATAATAGTAGTAGGCCTAACAATTGTCGAGTTCTGAGGTATGATTTGGGGTGCAGTCATTATGATGATGAAAGTGAAACCTATATTTTAGAAGGAGCTATAACATATTTTTCATATTTCATAGGTCCCTGTTAAATATGGGATTTCGCACAGCTACATTTTGTGACATAAAAGCCCCTAAATATGCAGTAGTGTTTTTCAGAGTGATATGTACACACACCTTGGCTGGAAACGTATACTTTGCTGTTACTTTGATCACTGCAGCCAGACTCACCTTACACGCCCTCTCTTGTGTTAAGCCTTGGATTATATGCAGGTATCTATCCAGATGGAAAGGGATGCTCCAGTTCAGGCGAGAGTAGTGCCTTGAGTGCTGATTACCAGGGCCGTGCTCTGCTTGTATGGAGCCACCGACTACTATTTTTCTTAAAGAGTCTCCGCCATCCTAACGCCACCCATTCTAACTGCACATCACAATTATTGTTAGTAGTTCAGCTTTTAGCCCTTAAATGTAATTATCATTTAGGAACCAGCATCTTCTTTGCAGGCCAAAAATAAGAGGATAGTACGAATTGATTAATTGATTGATTGATTGATTGATTGATTGATTGATTGATTGATTGAATCTTAAGGCATTGCCACTGAGGCTAGTCAGGCCCCACTGGGACCACAGCGTGATCAGTTGAACTCTTGCTGCCAATCAAATTCATGGGCTTTGCACTCTGACTCAGGGATCTTTTCATGCTTAGTCATGAGTGAAATAGAGGTTAAAACTACAGCGAGAAAACCTAGAAATCCTGCAGTTTCATAAAAACACTTCATACAAAACCTTGTGACAAAGGGTATCGACCTCATAATGTTCCATTCCAGGGCACAAAGAAGTACAACTTTAACACGCTTGTTTACAGGGTGTTAGAAAGTGACTCAGTTTCAAGTTAGGACATGCTCCGGGGAAGCAGTTGACCCTCGCCAGAACCATTGCATGTGCAACCTACTTCCAAAAATCATTAACTACTGGCATTGACTCACAGAGCCCCAGAAAAACTGTTTGTGATTACTCTCCATCGAATAAATAACTAATTGTATGTTAATTCTCTCTGGTCCCAGCAACCCAGTCACTGTTAGTCTGATGTCTGCGTACTCAGAGTAGAAGCTAGAACAAAGGGCATTCAGAGACTCATTACTCATTTAATACAAGATGCAGGCGATCTGATAACTTCAAATCAAAGGCAGGAAAAGAAGTGTGTGTAGATTATTAGATTAATGAACAATCGCGGTCTAATACTTCTGATTGGGATATTAGCTTTTCAGCAACCACATCGTGAAATCCTTTTTTTCCAATGAGTTGCACTCTACACCATAATCTGAGTTTTAAGAGTTACAACCAATCTTCCTCAGACTAGATTATGCAATTTGATGTAAAGTGCTTTTCTGATTCTCAGGTCTATGCGTGAGTAGCTCATATAGTCCAAGTTTTTGCTTCGTTTTCTTAGACTTGTTGTCCAGTTTTACCCATTATAAAGGACTACAAATCCCAGAATGCAAAGAAAAAAACCGGTTCTGTATAAGTACTACAAGTGTCCAAGCCCTGAAAAACTGATGAATGTCAAAACCTTTGACACAATTATCTGAAGCCAACATTTCAGAAAATAATTATTTTCCATCACTTTTACATTGGCATCAGCCCACAAAAGATGATAATCTGATACTGAGAAGTAGCTTTTCAACAACCAAGAATGTAATAATCAAGGCGCAGTACCAACACAAACATGCATTTTAATAAATATATGAGAATGCTGGTGTGAAAAGACACAGAGCAAAGCGTTACTTAAAAATGATGTTGGGAACTTAGAAACGTTTTGCATCCTATTAGAAACAAGCATTTGCAATGCAATCGGTCGCGCCTTTGGGACCTTATATGTATTTAGCTATGCAGCACATTAGCCTGGGTGCGGAAACATCTACTGTTTTTTAACATGGAGGGAAAGTAAGCAGCAAACAGGTATGGGAACACATGGAGAGAAATATTGCCTTTGAGAGGGAAATGGTATAGTCCAAAGCTCTGTTTTTAAAATAAAAGCAGGGCCTACGGCGGTTATATCACTGAAAATACAAGGTTCGAAACAAAATATTATTGTGTACGGGTGCTCGTGGAAGACTATTTCTATGGACTGGAATCTAGAGAATGCTAAAGTGATTCTGGTATTTTACTGACCTCTGCAGGTCGTTTTCTATCAAGAAAGTTAAATAGAGGCAGTTGCCAAAAAACTTAAAAAAAGAAAGTCCCTCGGCAGAAAGAAATTCTGGTATTTTACTGACCTCTGCAGGTAGTTTTCTATCTAAATAGAGGCAGTTGAACAGAAAAAAAGTCCCTAAACGGAAGCACACAAGTCCTAGGGCTGATCTCCAGAACATACAAAGTACATACACATATAAGTATGTACTAAAGTATATATACTAAAATATATACTAATGTATATACAAGAGGTCTCAAATGCTCAACCTAAAAAGATCTTCAGCCCTCCCTATCTATAGCATCGCTGCAGTTAGTGCCTCCTTCCGCCACACTACTGTTAAGACTGCCTCTGCCCTGTGTTGGTCAGTCCCAGGCAGCCTGCCCCATGAGTCAGCTTCTGCTCTTTAATTTATTTTACATTTTATTTTATTATCCCTGCCATTACTATTTTGACGCCTGCCCCTCCTGTCACCCGCCTCCCCTGCTCACCTCCCAGGACCTGTTTAATGAGGCTGCAGTGTAGCCGCACAGCGGCACAGGTGTACTAAAGGCAAACCCATCTGTGCTCGTCCGTGCCTGGACCTCGCACAGCTCCAGGGACCCTGGCCCTCTGGACACCCAGCAGCAATCCACTGCAGATCCCCGGGCCCTGGACCCCGGACACAGCAACAACTGCTGCCTCGCTTCTCCGAGCCACACAGCAGGACTGTTCAACTGCCATTAATGTCAGTTCACCTGAAACCTAGGACTACTAGCCCTCGCAGGAACTTATTCCAATCCCACTCCGCGGGCCAACACCACCTCAAAACCACTCTGATTCCTCTTGACCATCACCAAATCGCTCTGCAAACATGCTACTGAAGTCTAGGACACCATCTCTGTCCTCGTCCCTGACGTGACCTTCATCACAGAGACATGGCTCAACCCCTCTTCAGCCACTGACATCACCACTGTGACGCAAAACTGCTACAAGATAAAGCACCAGGACAGCAACAACAAACATAGAAGGGGTATAAACATCATCTGCAAATAATAAATCCATTGCACCACCACCGGAGATGACACTACACCAATCATGGCACACCTGAATGTCCAATTCTACACCCACGACCATACAACCATAAAAGGCACCTTCGCCTACACACCACTAGGATCACAAAACAGCCTCTTCGACACCATCACAGACTTAATCTCCCCACTCGCCATCGAATCCAAGCATTACATCTTCCTTGGTGACCTCAACATTCACCTGGACGATCCAACAGATACGAACTTTGTCAACCTCTTGGAATTAATGGACAACATCAGCCTCATCCTGTTGGTCACAGACCCCACACACAGAGCAGGACACACACTGAGCCATATCTTCTTATCCAGCAACTGATTCAAATGCAGCCATGCAATGGAACTCACCTGGTGAGGTTCTTCGATTTCTGACTTCGTTCCGTATCTACCCACCATTTTGTGTATCGTCACCATTTTGTGTTGCCCTCACTCAGGCAGCACGGCAAACTGAGTTTTTTTTCCTTTTCTCAGCTGCTGCGTGTCCTTTCAGTTAAAGAGTAACTCCATTGCCCTTGTTTACGAAACCGATGCCAGGGTCTGGCTGAGTTCGTTAATCCATGTCTGGTTTGACTGATCCCCGTCTCGACTGACTATTTGCCTTCTCCTATTCTTTCCTTACACTATCTTATCCGACTGGCCTTCACTATTCTCTCCTTGTATTCTCTTGTTACACAGCTATCCTTTGAGGCACACAAATACGTCCTGCCACCTGCAAATTGGATTGTTGGTACCACCATTGATTAATTTGTTGGGAGGGGTAACACACAGGGTCTGAGAAAGGGGCGTATTTGTGATACCTGATGGCTTGTTTTCCAACTTTTCTCTTTGGTTCGTTTTGCATGGGTAAGAAGTAAACGTTGTAAATATGTTCCTATAAAAGATTGTAAGCCACGGATTGAAGTGGCAGTCTCCTCAGAACCCACCTTGCGTGTAACTTCTGGGATAACTGTGCTTGGCTGCTGCTTATAAATCTGGCTTTCCACGCTCACCAAAGTGTCTCGTGTCTCTGTTCGACAAGGCAGGTGAACTCGGGGATTTAAGGCGTGCCCTGCGCCGCCAGGCCCATAAGGCCCGGTTCTCCAACTGGCGCCCAATGTGGGGCGGCTTTAGTGGTAGCGGTTCAACCCGAGGGTCATGAGAAGCTCCGCAAGAAAATTCCGGAGTATTCACGAGCCACATCAAGCGACCCCTGTATGTCGTAGTGGACCGAAGGTCTTTTGCAGCGTGGCTACTCCTTTCCGACGGCTGCTGATGACTGCTGCCCTGACTGCCGCCCTGCCTTGGACCCTCTGGTGATGACTGGTATCGCGAGACGTTAGACGGACCTCTGTTGGCGTGAGAAGACCATTTAGTTAAGTATTCGTGGGTAGCGCCCACTTCTTTGTTTTGTTTTTGACTTTTGTTATTCGACTATTGCAATAGCCGAAGCCAAGGGGTGAGTACATTTGTACTGTGTTCTTTTGATTTCACTCCTTGAAGTTAGTAAACGGATCGGTGTGCTAAAAAATGCCTGGTCTGAGCGGATTTAGGAAGCTTTGTTGTTTTGGTTGTACTAGGGCTTTCCGGCTCGAGGACTCATGTCCGATTCCTCCGGTTGGAACTCCCACTTATGAGCTCTTTTGTAAACATGGTGTTGGCCCCATTGCCTTTAATGAGGCATGGGTCCGATACACGAAGAAAGATGGTGTTTTACGGTGGCTACAAAATGGTAGCTTCGAGCCTGATATATTAGATAATTTGGAAGCAATTTTGTTTAAAAGAAAAGCCCGGCCTGCAATGTTTGACTCTTTCCGCCTCTGACGTAAGGAAGCCAAACAGAGAGAAATTAAGCAGACAAAAAGAGATAGGAAAGCGAAAGATATGACGATCATACAAGCTGCCCAGCAATTCAAGGATAATGAGACTGAGCGAGCAATTGAAGTTTTAGACAGACAACATCATATGGCTTTAAATAGATGCTACCCTGTGTGCCTAATTCTCCAAGGAGTAAGGAGCCTGACGAAGATCCCTTAATGTCTCATTTATTAAGATTGCCTCCACTTTATGTACCAGGAGCTAATGCACCGGTATTATTGCCACCTGTCCAGCAACTTGTTGTTCAGCCAGGTGCTCCGGCTCCTCCACAATAGCCTCTTCCTGCATTGCCACCTGCACCTCCTTTGCCTCCAACTTCTGTACCTCAGTCTCCTTCATCTTCAGGTTCTCTTGTGACGGCTAGTTCTTCTCTAACTTTGCTTAATACTGCGTCTCCGGTTTTACTGTCTGCTTCTTCCCCGACTCGTAGTAGGTTGGTTAATACTGTTTCTGGTTTCTTCTCTCCTCTTTTTGGATCTTTTATTAGGACTCCTGCCTTTTCTCGAAGGCAATCCCGTAGTCAAATTCCAGATTCTGCCGAACGAGTTGCATTGGACTTTCTTGCTCAAAAATGGATCATGAGTGGTCCGCTGTATAGTGTACCTGATATTCTGAGTACCTTTCTTCAGTGGAATTCGCCTATGCAGAGATACGTTTTTAATATCATATGTGACACTCTCGTTAAAGGATGGGAGGATATGGAGTTGGATTTAACTCCTCAGGGTCTGTTAGATATACAGGACAGGTTTGATAAAGGACTCATTGTGGGTCCTGAAGTTGAGGATGCTATAAAGACACTTTTTACTTTTAGGTCTTTATATTCTTCTCAGACTATTCTTGAACCCGATCCTGCAGTTAGACAGAGAACGAAAAATTATCCTATGAGGGAAGTTCCTCCAATTTGGAGGGAGGAGGTTCCACAAGCAGGTGCTGTTCCGCGTGTCTCTGCTCATTTTCAGCGTATATGGGTACATGTCCCTTGGAAATGAGCTGAAGTTTTAGCACTTAAGCAGTCTTTACCGGACCCTTGTAAAAATCCTGCTGGCTATTATAAGGAGCTGTCCCAGACTGTTGATGCATGTATCATGAATTTGGCCGATATTGATATGTTGATGGGGAATGTAGTTCCACAAGCATTGTGGGCTCGGATTCGTAGAGAGGACCACGAGCAAGCTTTAGGTGGTAATTGGGCCGCTATAGCTGCTGCAGATGCAGCACAAGTGGGTGGTGCTAAGCCAGATGATTTGATTACACAGTTGCCTGGTAGGATCATTGCTTTAATGAAGACAATGATGCCTGCCTTACGCGTTATCTGAGATAAGTTAGCTGCGTGTAAACAGAAGAAAGATGAGAGTGTCTCCGATTTCTTTACTCGTTTTGAGGAGACGTTTATCGATCACAGTGGTCAGGATATTAGTACTGAAGGCAGACAGCGATTATTTGTGGATAAATTCGTATTTAATTTACTTCCTGAATTGTCGCATAAGTTGAAAGACTCCGAAAGTTCCTGCGCTGTTTCTTCGTCTGTACAGATATTAGCCACTGCCCAATATTACGAGAATAGGGATAAAGAAGAGAAAGAAAAGATGGAGAAGAAGACTAAGGAATTAAAAAAAAAGGTTCTTCTTCAGCAGGCTTATCCCCCTCGCTCTGGTCAGCGTCAGTGTGCCTATTGTAAAGAGGAAGGCCATTTAAAGAATAGCTGTCCGGTTTTATTACAGCGTAATGGTGGATTTCCAGGATCGCGAGGCCGTGGTGGTTTTCAATCAGCACCTAGAGGTAGAGGGCGAGGTGCGTTGCCTCAAGGACAGCGTACCTTTCCCCTCAGAATTCCTTGAAATATTTTGATCAGCAGAATACTCAGTCTGCGCAATATTATAATGATGATTATTATGTTGACGGTGAGGTTCAGGATTTTCATTCTAGTTAGGACAGTCGTGGACAAAGTAAGGGAGTCGTATCAGTTCCAGTGGATCAAAATGGGCCATATGTTGAAGTTGCTGCATTGGGTGTTGCAGAGCCATTTCTGTTGGATACTGGTGCAATGAGAAGTTCTATCATTCATTCCAAACTCCCTGGGGCACCTTTGTCTGGCTTAACGAACGTTTCTGTAGGATTTTCTGGCGCCCCAGTTGCTGAACCCGGTTTCTTGTCCTTTGCCTCTTTCGATTGGTCCTTACAATTTGGAAGCTCCGCTTATTATAACGACTGGTTGCGGAGAGAACTAGTTGGGTTTGGATCTGTTGAAACGTCTTCATGCAACGTTGTATTGTTCCCCCTCTGGTGTGCATCTTACCTTGGGTGAGATATTGGTTTCTCCTACATATCTATCTAAATATCAATTTCTGCCTGAGTTGCAGTCTCTTCCTGCTAAGCTTTGGGCTACAGGTCCGAATGATGTTGGTTTGCTACAGATTCCACCTTACGTGGTTACTACTAAGCCTGATGTTAAATTGCCACGTATTCCTCAGTACAAGATTTCTAATGATGGTGAACAAGCTTTGCTGGCTATTATCTATGATCTGGTTCAGAAGGGTGTGGTGGAAGAGACGAGAGGTAATGTTTGCAATAGTCCTATTTTGCCTGTTCTTAAACGCACCGATCCTTCTCAGCCTCCTGTATATCGTTTTGTGATCGATCTTCGGGAGGTCAACAAGATTATTGTCCCCCAGTTTCCTGTTGTCCCAGATATCACTGCCTTGCTTACTATGATACCCGCTTCAGCGGCATGGTTTTCGGTTATCGACCTCAAGAATGCTTTCTTTAGTATTCCTATTGCTGAAGAAAGTAGGGATATTTTTGGTTTCTCTCTCGGAGGTCGAAGTTTCCAGTTCAAGCGTGCACCTCAAGGCTATTGTGAAAGTCCCTCCATTTATAGTCAGGCTTTGAAATCCCAGTTTGATGCTTTCATTTTACCCCCAGGTGCCACACTGATTCAGTACGTCGATGATTTGTTGGTTGCTGCCGATTCGGAGGATGTCTGTAAGGATGTGACTGTTTATTTGTTGCATCATTTGTCTGACCTGCATCACAAGGTGTCCCCCTCTAAGTTGCAATATTGCCGTCAAGAGGTTACCTATTTAGCAGCCATATACAAATCAAGCGGTGTAATACTTTGAATCCAGCAACATTGTTGCCCATTCCGGACGAGAAAGGCATTCAAGAACAGCATGATTGTTTTCTCCGAACAGAGGAGGAGACGAAAGGCAGAATAGATCTAAAAGACACACCACTTGTGGACCCAGATGGGATCATCTGGGTGGATGGGTCTTGTTTCAAACTTCTAAATGGCGAGACAACTGCAGCTTATGCTGTTACCACCTTGTATACGGTAGTGGAGACAGCACATATTACACAGAATTCAGCCCAAGCAGCTGAATTAATCGCCCTGATGAGAGCGTGCGTGGTGGCTAAGGGAAAGAGAGTGAATGTTTATACTGATAGCCAATATGCCTTTGGTGCGGCTCATAGCTTCGGTCACTTGTGGAAGGAAAGAGGATTCTTTACTTCCCATGGGACTAACATACAGCATGGTCAGTTGGTGACTGACCTTCTCGAATCACTTGCTCTGCCTACACAAATAGCAATATTCAAGTGTAGTGCTCATAAGAAGATTACTGATGATGTGGGTCGCGGGAATGCTTTTACAGATGAAGTAGCGTAGGAAACAGCGAGAGATGTTACAAGTCGCATGTGTGTTGCGGGCTCTGCAAGATGGGTCAGAGAAGGAGGAATGTGTGAGGACACAATAGAAAGTGTGAGAACGATTCAAGAAGAGGCTACTGGGAAAGAATTGAGTAAGTGGAGAGAAAGTACGGGAATGTTGGACTCGACTGGGTGTTGGACAGAATTGTCAGAACATCAGCGTTGGCTGTTACCAGACGCCTATGTACTACCTGTAGTTACTATGGCGCATGGTCCCGCCCACATCGGTGCAAAAGGCATAAGTAAGCTTTTGGCTCCAGTATGGCAGAATGAAGGAATTCCTAGATGTGCAGAAAATGTGGTGAGGCATTGCATTGTTTGTTTAATACATAATCCAGGAAAGGGAACCCCAACTCCAGCAAGTCATTTTGCTCCCCCTACATACCCTTTAGAGGTATTACAAATCGATTATATTCATATGGATCGTTGTAATAACCTTAAGTATATTCTGGTGGTGGTGTGTGCCTTTTCCAGATGGATAGAGGCCTACTCCCTAAAGGACAATACTGCTTTGTCTACTGCCAAAGTTCTTTTGAAGGAGTTTTTCCCGAGGTTTGGTTTGCCGCGCATTGTCTGGAGTGACAATGGGAGTGAATTTGTAGGCCAAATTATGCAGAAAGTGTGTACAGGTCTTGGTATTAGGCAGAAATTCCATGCAGCAAACCGCCCTCAGTCAGCAGGTTTGGTAGAGTGCTATAATGGCGCTCTCAAGCTCAAATTGGCAAAGATTCAGGCCATCACAGGTCTTGCTTGACCTGATGCCTTACCATTGGCACTTTTATCCACGAGAACTACTGTTCATTCTCGTTTAGGTCTTAGCCTAACTGCGAGGCTGCTTCTTTCAAAATTTCCCTCAGTCCAAATTTCACCTTTTCCGGACTATTAATCTACCGACCACCAGTAAATATCCATCTTGGTCAGATGACTTGGCAAATTTTATCCTACCCCAACATCTAAAAGCCCAAAATTACACTGTACTAGGAGATTTGAATCTCCATCTAGATGACGCCCAAAGTAAGATCTGTAAAAATCTTATAGATGACCTCATGGTGTTGGACATGACACTACGAAATAGCGGTCCAACTCACAAAGCCGGACACTTACTGGACCCAATAATATCAAACATGAAAGAACTTTCATGGCTTAACACCACGCCTGTTCTTTGGTCAGACCATTTTCTTCTAAGTTTTGCCATTTTGCTAGAGCCCAAAAAAGGTCCGATTTCGACTTCTACTGAATCTTTTAGAAGAAACTGGAAATTCCTAAATGTGGAGGACTTGAACAATGCCTTGAAGGAAAATCATCCAAATTTGGATGGAGATATGGATAGCATTGCAGAGCTAACACAAAAGTGGCTAACTGGCGCCGTTGATACTTGCCTGCCCCTAGCCCGTTGCAAAGGGAAAGTCCATCGCCCTCCTGCTCCCTGGTTCACAGAAGCCTTGAAGAAAGAAAAATCTAGTTGTAAGAACCTAGAGAGACAGTGGCGAAAAAATTACGACCTTTACCAAAAAGAAGTTTACCGAAAGGCCAGAAATTGTTACCATTCAGCTTGCATGAAAGCCAAAGCTTGCTATGTCACTGATACAATTAATATGGCCGTAAACAAATCCCAGACTCTCTTTAACACGGTAAAAGAGTTAGCTGGGGAGAACGCTAGAGCAGAACCTACCCCTCTCAACACCCAGCAATGCCAGGATTTGGCCTCTTTCTTTATGAATAAGATTGAGAACATCGTCTCTAATATTAAAAATGCTAACAAGTTAACAGACAGGCAAGGAAACACCACCCTAGTCCCAAGAGTAAACTGCCATCTTGAAGCCTGGCCTCCTATTAAATTAGATATACTGAAGGAACTACTAAAATCAATCAAATCGGGTTCCCCACGTGACCCTATTCCTGTCAGTATCGTAAACAAATTAGAGGATGCTGCCCTAACTCCCATAGCAGAAATACTGAACGTATCCATAGAGCAAGCCATAGTTCCTGCTCTATGGAAACATGCGATGGTCAGCCCCCTACTTAAAAAACCAGGCGCAGACCCGATGATATTGGCCAATTATCGCCCAATTTCATTACTACCTGCCTTTTCCAAGATCCTAGAGAGGCATATCCACAAGGCACTCTCAACTTATGTAGAAAACAATAATCTCCTACACCAGTCTCAATCGGGGTTTAGGAGTGGTTTTTCTACTGAGACGGCCCTGCTCGGGGTCACAGAAAGGATCAGGGAGCTTATGGACGACGGCCAAACAGTAGCACTGGTCTTGTTAGATCTCAGTGCGGCCTTCGACACCATTTCTCACTCCATACTGCTGGACAGGCTGGGGGAGTATGGTGTCGAAGGCAAAGCTCTGGAATGGATTAGATCCTACCTTTCCCTCCGTACTTTCCAGATCTCCTCTTCGGAAGCTTGCTCTGAGGTATTCCACTCTCCTCACGGAGTACCACAAGGATCTATTTTGAGCCCACTGCTTTTTAATTTATACCTACGTCCACTGGCCAATCTTGTAGAAAATGTCGGCTTAAGTTTAATGACCTATGCAGATGATTCACAAGTCCTATTCTCACTCTCCAAATCTGACATGTCTTCTCCATCTGCATTAAAAGTAGGCCTCCAAGAAATTTTTTGCTGGATGTCAGACAACCAACTTAAACTAAATGGAGATAAAACAGAGGTACTTCTGTTAGGAAATAGCAAAGATCTCTGGAATGATTCCCATTGGCCACCATCATTGGGTAAACTTCCATCTCCAGCCTCGCAGGTTAGAAACCTTGGGGTTACCATTGATGATTGTTTATCCATGTCCCAGCAAGCAAACAAAGTAGCAGGTATATGCTTCACCATTATCAAATGGTTACGCAAAATCATCTGGATGCTGCCGCCTACTACCCAGAAGACCGTGGTCAATGCCTTAGTGACATCTCGGCTTGATTACGGTAACATCCTATACCTGGGCTCAAATAAGGCAGTGATAAAGCGTCTGCAACTAGTGCAGAACGCTGCGGCTAGACTGCTTTGTAAAATCCCCAGATCTGCTAGGATCACCCAACATCTCAAGGATCTGCATTGGCTTAAGGTTGAGAACCGTATTCGTTTCAAAGCCTTGAGCTACTTATTTAAAATCAAAGCCGGCACTGCCCCCAAATATCTTCAGGCCCTTGCTAAGCCCTACCTTCCAAACCGTAACCTGCGTTCAGGTACAGCGGCAAACTTTGCAGTACCTAGGTTTAACCCCTTCAGCGCGGCGCGAATTTTCGCGCTGTGCTGAGGGTTCTAAGGTTCTAACGGGCTCATGACGGAACGGTTCCGTCATCAGCACAGCTCACCCGTAGCTGATGACGGAACCGTTCTGTCATCAGCATGGAAGGGGTTAAAAGAGCCAGAATAGGCGGGAGATCTTTCTCCTACCTGGGTCCAACGCTGTGGAACACACTGCCCTCTTACATTCGCAAGGAGGAAAGCTATGTGAATTTCAGAAAGAACATAAAAACGTGGCTTTTTAATCAATAATTGCTTTGTCTGTTCTCTCCCCAGTGATTTCTGAGTGTTCTGCGTTTCTGGCGCCGGGAAACCCTTTGTGGGTAGCTGCGCGCCTTATAAATGCTATAAAATAAATAAATATAAATAAAGTCCGTATGAGGTCGTTTTTGGGCGCCCAGCCAATGTCTGGGGAGTACCTCGACCTAAAAAGTATTCTGACATCCCATACCCAATGCTGATTGACTACTTGCATGACCTCACCACTAAATTACGTGTTTTTCATCAACAGGTTCAAAACACTCTGCCGGAGGCCTCTGCGGAGCCAGGTCACTACATCCAACCCGGAGACTGGGTCTGCTTAAAGAATTTTCAGCGGAGAAAGAGTTTGGAACCTAGTTGGGGCCTGCCGCGGCAAGTTTTATTGACAACACATACAGCAGTAAAGGTTGTTGGGAAAAAGAACTGGGTCCACGGCATGCACTGTAAGAGGGTACCTTTGCCACTACCTTTTGATCAATGGGTTCGTAAGGGCATGAGTGATAGTGAAGGCGAAAGAGGCCCTCGATTTGTACCTTTTAGTAGTGCACACCTGGATGAAACAAACTCTGAGAAAGAAGATGATGACGTGTTGCAAGAAGCTGTACCATCACATCTGCGATTGAACACCGCCAACCCAGAAACTTTGTTTAAGGAGCAAACGATCCCTAATGAGACTCGGTATAATTTACGACCAAGAATAATGAAAGACAATTGATTTTTTTCTTTTTCTTCTGATTACGCTTTTTGAGAGACATTCTTTTTCCACTATCCATCAAGTTCCAGGGTCACAGTAGGAGTCTTAAGCTGTGACCTGAGTAGTGACATAGGTTTGCAGGACTTGTAGTGTCATAGGACGGCTAACAATCACAGCTAAGTGATCTAGGAAGATTGCCGTGAGCAACGCTTTAGAGTATGGATACTAAAGTGGAAATTAATGACCAGAATTTGAAGATGAAAAGTAAAATTGAGAAATTATTGGTTAGTCCATGTGGCATAATATTATGTATTTTATTATCTTCATGTATTTTATTAGCGTGTGTAAGTTGGGTTGTTCATACTATGCAGCCATCACCTGTTTCAACTTCTGTCTCTTTATCTTTCTTTACTACCGCCTCTCCACATCGGTTTCATACACTTCCAGAACACGAACAGATTAAGAGAGCAGAATATTTCACTAATTCATTTATTCAGTTATTGCATCAGCACCAACTGGTAATGAATACCAATGATTGTTGGGTCTGTGGGCTTATGCCTCATAATACAGAGAGAGGTATGCCATACTTAGTCCTTCCATTCTCCTATGAAGGCTCCGCTTGGGCCTATTTGGCTATGTTCTCTAAATTCTATCAGAATCAACTACGGTATCCTCCTGGTAGTCCATATGGTGGTGGCGCAGATTTCAGTCATAGTTCTTTGATAAAGGGAAAAGTGGCTATGGCTAGAATTGCTGAGATTAGTAAGATTCTTGTGGATGAGAAAAGAGCATATGATGGCTGGAATTTAACCCGTTATGTTACTAGCCTCACGGATAAGGCTAGGCGAAGGAGATCCCCACCAATTTGGACTGTACCTCATCAAGGTAATTTCTGCCACAGATTAATGGCCAGAATATCAAAAATCAACAGGAAAAGAGTGTCTGTTCCCATACTTATGTCTATACACCTCAGATTCCCTCACCATTAGTGCCATCACAAGGCACATATTTTATCTGCCATGACAGAGCTTATACATGGCTTCCTACTTACTTTTCAGGAACTTTTTATGTGGCTTTTCTTCTTCCTCCAACATATAATGCTCCTTCAGGTCATCTTAGGAAGAGATATGGCAGGGGAGTTCTTGATTCAAAAGACACGGCAGGACAAGAAGGGGGTGACTTTATTAAAGGGTTGCTTCCATTCTGGGGCCCAATGGCCAATAGCAGAGACATCAGACAATTAGTTTGTGTTGTTGAGGCTACCATAAATGTAATTTCTGGAGCCTTGAGTAATCTGACAGCCGAACTTCAGGCGGATCGCCTTATGACTTTGCAGAACCGACTGGTTCTAGACATTTTCCTTGCAGATCGTGAAGGAGTCTGTAAATTGATCGGGTCTAGTTGCTGTGTTTATATTCCTGATAATGCCCCTTCGTATACCAAGCTATCTCCAAGTTACATATCATCTTCGAGTCTATACATCAGGACACAGGAGATTGGTCTGTGATGGGGTGGTTTTGGGGACTACTGTCCACATGGGGATGGATGATACTAACTTTCCTTTAAATGGTTAGCCATAATTTTCTCTTGTTGTCTCTGTGTACAGTGTGGACCTGCCATCTGTGGTCTTTGTGCCACTATTTCTGTCCCAAAGCCTGTGTCACAGAAAACAGAGAATATTAGAATGAAGCTACAGCAACAGCTTGATGACCTCATGGCCATTGACATCGACTCAGACTAACTTGAGTCCTTGGTATTTTTGCCTGAGTAATGACAAAAGCAGGGTCTAAGGTTCTTCGATTTCTGACTTCGTTCCGTATCTAGCCGCCATTTTGTGTCTCGTCGCCATTTTGTTTTGCCCTCACTCAGGCAGCACGGCGAACTGAGTTTTTTTTCCTTTTCTCAGCTGCTGCGTGTCCTTTCAGTTAAAGAGTAACTCCATTGCCCTTGTTTACGAAACCGATGCCAGGGTCTGGCTGAGTTCGTTATTCCATGTCTGGTTTGACTGATCCCCGTCTCGACTGACTATTTGCCTTCTCCTATTCTTTCCTTACACTATCTTATCCGACTGGCCTTCACTATTCTCTCCTTGTATTCTCTTGTTACACAGCTATCCTTTGAGGCACACAAATATGTCCTGCCACCTGCAAATTGGATTGTTGGTACCACCATTGATTAATTTGTTGGGAGGGGTAACACACGGGGTCTGAGAAAGGGGCGTATTTGAGATACCTGATGGCTTGTTTTCCAACTTTTCTCATTGGTTCGTTTTGTATGGGTAAGAAGTAAACGTTGTAAATATGTTCCTATAAAAGATTGTAAGCCATGGATTGAAGTGGCAGTCTCCTCAGAACCCACCTTGCGTGTAACTTCTGGGATAACTGTGCTTGGCTGCAGCTAATAAATCTGTCTTTCCACGCTCACCTGAGTGCCTTGTGTCTCTGTACGACAAGGCAGGTGAACTCGGGGATTTAAGGCGTGTCCTGCGCCGCCAGGCCCATAAAGTCCAGTTCTCCAACTGGCGCCCAACATGGGGCGGATTCAGTGGTAGCGGTTCAGCCCGAGGGTCATGAGAAGCTCCGCAAGAAAATTCCGGAGTATTCGCGAGCCACATCAAGCGACCCCTGCATGTCGTAGTGGACCAAAGGTCTTTTGCAGCGTGGCTACTCCTTTCCAACGCCTGCTGATGACTGCTGCCCTGACTGCCGCCCTGCCTTGGACCCTCTGGTGATGACTGGTATCGCGAGACTTAAGACAGACCTCTGTTTGCGTGAGAAGACCATTTAGTTAGGTATTCGTGGGTAGCGCCCACTTCTTTGTTTTGTTTTTGACTTTTGTTATTAGACTATTGCAATAGCCGAAGCAAAGGGGTGAGTACATTTGTACAGTGTTCTTTTGCTTTCACTCCTTGAAGTTAGTAAATGGATCGGTGTGCTAAAAAAGGCCTGGTCTGAGCGGATTTAGGAAGCTTTGTTGTTTTGGCTGTACTAGGGCTTCCCGGCTCAAGGACTCATGTCCGATTCCTCTGGTTGGAACTCCCACTTATGAGCTCTATTCTAAACATGGTGTTGGCCACATTGCCTTTAATGAGGCATGGATCCGATAAACGAAGAAAGATGGTGTTTTACGGTGGCCACAAAATGGAAGCTTTGAGCCTGATATATTAGATAATTTGGAAGCAATTTTGTTTAAAAGAAAAGTCCGGCCGGCAATGTTTGACTCTTTCCGCCTCTGGCGTAAGGAAGCCAAACAGAGAGAAATTAAGCAGGCAAAAAGAGATAGGAAAGCGAAAGATATGACGATCATACAGGCTGCCCAGCAATTCAAGGATAATGAGACTGAGCGAGCAATTGAAGTTTTAGACAGACAACATCATATGGCCTTAGATAGATGCTACCCTGTGTTGCCTACTTCTCCAAGGAGTAAGGACCTTGACGAAGATCCCTTAATGTCTCATTTATTAAGATTGCCTCCGCCTTATGTACCAGGAGCTAATGCACCCGTATTATTGCCACCTGTCCAGCAACTTGTTGTTCAGCCAGGTGCTCCGGCTCCCCCACAATTGCCTCTTCCTGCATTGCCACCTGCACCTCCTTTGCCTCCAACTTCTGTACCTCAGTCTCCTTCATCTTCAGGTTCTCTTTTGACGGCTAGTTCTTCTCTTCCTTTGCTAAATACTGCGTCTCCGGTTTTACTGTCTGCTTCTTCCCCGACTCGTAGTAGGTTGGTTAATACTGTTTCTGGTTTCTTCTCTCCTCTTTTTGGATCTTTTATTAGGACTCCTGCCTTTTCTCGAAGGCAATCCCGTAGTGAAATTCCAGATTCTGCCGAACGAGTTGCATTGGACTTTCTTGCTCAAAAATGGATCATGAGTGGTCCGCTGTAGAGTGTACCTGATATTCTGAGTACCTTTCTTCAGTGGAATGCGCCTATGCAGAGATACGTTCTTAATATCATGTGTGACACTCTCGTTAAAGGATGGGAGGATATGGAGTTGGATTTAACTCCTCAGGGTCTGTTAGATATACAGGACAGGTTTGATAAAGGACTCATTGTGGGTCCTGAAGTTGAGGATGCTATAAAGACACTTGTTACTTTTAGGTCTTTATATTCTTCTCGGACTATTCTTGAACCCGATCCTGCAGTTAGACAGAGAACGAAAAATTATCCTATGAGGGAAGTTCCTCATAGGATGATTCTGATTCTGACTCTGATTCAGTACGTCGATGATTTGTTGGTTGCTGCCGATTCGGTGGATGTCTGTAAGGATGTGACTGTTTCTTTGTTGCATCATTTGTCTGACCTGCATCACAAGGTCCCCCCCTCTAAGTTGCAATATTGCCGTCAAGAGGTAACCTATTTAGGTCATCTCTTGTCGAAGGAGGGAAAGCAGTTGACCCCAGAACGAATTCAAGCGATTGCACAAATGCTTGTGCGATCCACACAAAGGGAGGTACATGCCTTTCTGGGCATTACCTCCTATTGTAGACAATGGATTCCTAATGTTACACTGCATGCTAAACCTCTGTTAGAACTGACGTTGAAAGATACACCACAACCTCTTCCTTGGACTGACGAATGTCAAAAGAGTTTTTCTGACTTTACGTACTGCTTGGTGTTCTGCCCCTGTGTTAGATACTCCATATTACAGTAAGCCTTTCACACTTTACGTTCATGAAAGAGAAGGTTGCCCGTTATCAGTTTTAACAGAGCAATTTGGTGACAAACAACGGCCATGTGCCTATTTTTCGGCTACGTTGGATCCAGTAGCCAAGGCATTGCCTGGTTGTCTCAGAGCTACAGCAGCGGCAGCAATCTCTATTCGTCAATCTGCTGGATTGGTATGAGATAATACTCTTGTTGTCGTGGTACCACATGCAGTAGATACTCTTTTGAATAGAACGAAAACACAACACCTCACGAGTACTCGCTTGTCTGGATATGAGATGACGCTCTGGGCCAGCCATATAAACATCAAGCAGTGTAATACTTTGAATCCAGCAACATTGTTGCCCATTCCGGACGAGAAAGGCATTCAAGAACAGCATGATTGTTTTCTCCGAACAGAGGAGGAGACGAAAGGCAGAATAGATCTAAAAGACACACCACTTGTGGACCCAGATGGGATCCTCTGGGTGAATGGGTCTTGTTTCAAACTTCCAAATGGCGAGACAACTGCAGCTTATTCTGTGACCACCTTGTATACGGTAGTGGAGACAGCACATATTACACAGAATTCAGCCCAAGCAGCTGAATTAATTGCCCTGACGAGAGTGTGCGTGGTGGCTAAGGGAAAGAGAGTGAATGCTTATACTGATAGCCAATATGCCTTTGGTGCAGCTCATAGCTTCGGTTGCTTGTGGAAGGAAAGAGGATTCTTTACTTCCCATGGGACTAAAATACAGCATGGTCAGTTGGTGACTGACCTTCTCGAATCACTTGCTCTGCCTACACAAATAGCAATAATCAAGTGCAGTGCTCATAAGAAGATTACTGATGATGTGGGTCGCGGGAATGCTTTTGCAGATGAAGTAGCGTAGGAAACAGCGAGAGATGTTACAAGTCGCATGTGTGTTGCGGGCCCTGCAAGATGGGTCAGAGAAGGAGGAATGTGTGAGGACACAATAGAAAGTGTGAGAACGATTCAAGAAGAGGCTACTGGGAAAGAATTGAGTAAGTGGAGAGAAAGTACGGGAATGTTGGACTCGACTGGGTGTTGGACAGAATTGTCAGAACATCAGCGTTGGCTGTTACCAGACGCCTATGTACTACCTGTAGTTACTATGGCGCATGGTCCCGCCCACATCGGTGCAAAAGGCATAAGTAAGCTTTTGGCTCCAGTATGGCAGAATGAAGGAATTCCTAGATGTGCAGAAAATGTGGTGAGGCATTGCATTGTTTGTTTAATACATAATCCAGGAAAGGGAACCCCAACTCCAGCAAGTCATTTTGCTCCCCCTACATACCCTTTAGAGGTATTACAAATCGATTATATTCATATGGATCGTTGTAATAACCTTAAGTATATTCTGGTGGTGGTGTGTGCCTTTTCCAGATGGATAGAGGCCTACTCCCTAAAGGACAATACTGCTTTGTCTACTGCCAAAGTTCTTTTGAAGGAGTTTTTCCCGAGGTTTGGTTTGCCGCGCATTGTCTGGAGTGACAATGGGAGTGAATTTGTAGGCCAAATTATGCAGAAAGTGTGTACAGGTCTTGGTATTAGGCAGAAATTCCATGCAGCAAACCGCCCTCAGTCAGCAGGTTTGGTAGAGTGCTATAATGGCGCTCTCAAGCTCAAATTGGCAAAGATTCAGGCCATCACAGGTCTTGCTTGACCTGATGCCTTACCATTGGCACTTTTATCCACGAGAACTACTGTTCATTCTCGTTTAGGTCTTAGTCCGTATGAGGTCGTTTTTGGGTGCCCAGCCAATGTCTGGGGAGTCCCTCGACCTAAAAAGTATTCTGATATGCCATACCCAATGCTGATTGACTATTTGCATGACCTCACCACTAAATTACGTGTTCTTCATCAACAGGTTCAAAAGACTCTGCCGGAGGCCTCTGCGGACCCAGGTCACTACATCCAACCCGGAGACTGGGTCTGCTTGAAGAATTTTCAGCAGAGAAAGAGTTTGGAACCTCGTTGGGGCCTGCCGCGGCAAGTTTTATTGACAACACGTACAGCAGTAAAGGTCGTTGGGAAAAAGAACTGGGTCCACGGCATGCACTGTAAGAGGGTACCTTTGCCACTACCTTTTGATCAATGGGTTCGTAAGGGCATGAGTGATAGTGAAGGCGAAAGAGGCCCTCGATTTGTACCTTTTAGTAGTGCACACCTGGATGAAATGAACTCTGAGAAAGAAGACGATGACGTGTTGCAAGAAGCTGTACCATCACATCTGGGATTGAACACGGCCAACCCAGAAACTTTGTTTAAGGAGCAAACGATCCCTAATAAGACTCGGTATAATTTACGACCAAGAATAATGAAAGACAATTGATTTTTTTCTTTTTCTTCTGATTACGCTTTTTGAGAGACATTCTTTTTCCACTATCCATCAAGTTGCAGGGTCACGGTAGGAGTCTTAAGCTGTGACCTGAGTAGTGACATAGGTCTTCAGGACTTGCAGTGTCATAGGACGGCTAACAATCACAGCTAAGTGATCTAGGAAGATTGTCGTGAGCAACGCTTTAGAGTATGGATACTAAAGTGGAAATTAATTACCAGAATTTGAAGATGAAAAGTAAAATCAAGAAATTATTGGTTAGTCCATGTGGCATAATATTATGCATTTTAATATCGTGTGTAAGTTGGGTTGTTCATACTATGCAGCCATCACCTGTTTCAACTTCTGTCTCTTTATCTTTCCTTACTATCGTCCCTCCACATCGGTTTCATACACTCCCAGAGAACGAACAGATTAGGAGAACAGAATATTTCAATAATTCATTTATTCACTTATTGCATCAGCACCAACTGGTAATGAATACCACTGATTGTTGGGTCTGTGGGCTTATGCCTCATAATACAGAGAGAGGTATGCCATACATAGGGGCATATTATCAAGGGGCTTTAAAAGCCAAGAAAGCGGAGATAAAATTATCTCCCTATTACCTAGCTGTCGCTAACACCAGTTAGCAACAGCTAGTAGGAGATAGCGACCATCTTGGGCCCCACTTTGCATGTCAGTGATATTTATCACTAATGACATGCAAAGTGGGCGTGCCAAGATGTTAGCGACTGAAAACAGTCGCTAACATCGCTATCTCCTATTACCAACTTTTGGAGATATTCGCGCTAAGCGCGAATATCTCCAAAAGCTAACACCTGTCCTGAGCAGTTCTTAGCCATGTTATCCAATGGGAGGTGGATAACATGGCTAAGAGCATTAGCTCTGTAATGCATGAATATCGCTGACTTTTCAGCGATATTCATGCTTTGCGGCGTTTTTTTTCGCATTTGCGTTAAACCTTGGTAATACCAAGGTTTATTTGCGGTAGAAATCGCCGCAGCTCAGTGGTAAAGTTTTGTCTCTAACCAAGCAATAGCGATAATTATCGCTATTGCTTGGTAATATGCCCCTTAGTCCTTCCATTCTCCTATGAAGGCTCCGCTTGGGCCTATTTGGCTATGTTCTCTAAAGTCTATCAGAATCAACTACGGTATCCTCCTGGTAGTCCATATGGTGGTGGAGCAGATTTCAGTCATAGTTCTTTGATAAAATGAAAAGTGGCTATGGCTAGAATTGCTGAGATTAGTAAGATTCCTGTGGATGAGAAAAGAGCATATGATGGCTGGAATTTAACCCGTCATGTTACTAGCCTCACGGATAAGGCTAGGTGAAGGAGATCCCCACCAATTTGGACTGTACCTCATCAAGGTAATTTCTGTCTACAGATTAATGGCCAGAATGTCAAAAATCAACAGGAAAAGAGTGCATGTTCCTATACTTATGTCTATACACCTCAGATTCTCTCACCATTAGTACCATCACAAGGCACATATTTTATCTGCCATGACAGAGCTTATACATGGCTTCCTACTTACTTTTCAGGAACTTGTTATGTGGCTTTTCGTCTTCCTCCAACATATACTGCTCCTTCAGGTCATCATAGGAAGAGATATGGCAGGGGAGTTATTGATTCGAAAGACACGGCAGGACAAGAAGGAGTTGACTTTATTAAAGGGTTGCTTCCTTTCTGGGGCCCAATGGCCAATAGCAGAGACATCAGACAATTAGTTTGTTTTTTGAGGCTACCATAAATGTAACTTCTGGAGCCTTGAGTAATCTGACAGCTGAACTTCAGGCGGATCGCCTTATGACTTTGTAGAACCGAATCGTTCTAGACATTTTCCTTGCAGGTCAGGGAGGAGTCTGTAAATTGATCGGGTCTAGTTGCTGTGTTTATATTCCTGATAATGCCCCTACGTATACCAAGCTATCTCCAAGTTATATATCATCTCCGAGTCTATACATCAGGACACAGGAGATTGGTCTGTGGTGGGGTGGTTTTGGGGACTACTGTCCACATGGGGATGGAAGATACTAACTTTCCTTGGAATGGTTTTGGCCATCATTTTCTCTTGTTGTCTCTGTGTACAGTGTGGACCTGCCATCTGTGGTCTTTGTGCCACTATGTGTGTCCCAAAGCCTGTGTCACAGAAAACAGAGAATATTAAAATGATGCAACAGCAACAGCTCGATGACCTCATGGCCATTGACATCGACTCAGACTAACTTGAGTCCTTGGTATTTTTGCCTGAGTAATGGCAAAAGGAGGGTCTCAGGTTCTTCGATTTCTGACTTCGTTCCGTATCTAGCCGCCATTTTGTGTCTCGTCGCCATTTTGTGTTGCCCTCACTCAGGCAGCACAGCGAACTGAGTTTTTTTGCTTTTCTCAGCTGCTGCGTGTCCTTTCAGTTAAAGAGTAACTTAATTGCCCTTGTTTACAAAACCGATGTCAGGGTCTGGCTGAGTTCGTTAATCCATGTCTGGTTTGACTGATCCCCGTCTCGACTGACTATTTGCCTTCTCCTATTCTTTCCTTACACTATCTTATCCGACTGGCCTTCACTATTCTCTCCTTGTATTCACTTGTTACACAGCTATCCTTTGAGGCACACAAATACGTCCTGCCACCTGCAAATTGGATTGTTGGTACCACCATTGATTAATTTGTTGGAAGGGGTAACACACGGGGTCTGAGAAAGGGGCGTATGTGAGTTACCTGATGGCTTGTTTTCCAACTTTTCTCATTGGTTCGTTTTGTATGGGTAAGGAGTAAACATTGTAAATATGTTCCTATAAAAGATTGTACGCCACGGAATGAAGTGGCAGTCTCCTCAGAACCCACCTTGCGTGTAACTTCTGGGATAACTCTGCTTGGCTGCAGCGAATAAATCTGGCTTTCCATGCTCAACAGAGTGTCTCGTGTCTCTGTTCGACAAGGCAGGTGAACTCGGAGATTTAAGGCATGCCCTGCACCGCCAGGCCCATAAGGCCCGGTTCTCCACTGGACCGACTACTCCATCGTCCACTTGACTATCACAGGAGCATATTGCACCACCCACAACGGTCCCAGCCCCTCCTTCCGCAGCTAAAGCAAAGTCACACAGAACCAATCAAAGGATGCCCACACCACCCAGCCCGACGCCGCAACCAACCTGAAACAGGCAGTCGAGAACTTGAAAACTTGGATCGCCAATGCTACCGACAAGTTGCCATGATCATACCCAGCCAAAACTCACAAATCCACCAAACAAGCCAGCTTCATCGCACCAGAATTCTGCATCATAAAAAGCAGCTGGAAACACCTATTGAGAAGATGGCACACCAGCAAAGATCTTACAACCAAAACCATCTTCAAGTTAGCCCTTAGCAAATACCACCAAGAACTCCAAAATGTGAAAAAGGACACCCTTGCATACCAAATCAAGGCTAGCGCCAACCACACCAAGGAACACTTCACCATCGTCAAAGAGTTCTTCTGCCCAACAGCCATGGAGAACTCTCTGATGCTCTAACAAATCACTTCCACAACAAGATATCCAACATCTACAGGAACGCCAAATCCCAAACCACTGACCTCCTCAGCCTCCCCACACACAACTCACCACACTGGACACCACAGCCATAATGAGCTCCATCCACTCTGGAGCTCCCACCGATCCATGCTCCCACCGCCTCTTCAAACTAGGAAGCAATGAGATAATCCACCAACTCACCACCTTCATCAATGCATCCATCGACACAGCCACCTTTCCTGATGCATGGAAACATGCAGAGGTCAGACCTCTCCTCAAGAAACCCTCCACAGACCCCAGTGATCTCTCGAGCTACCACCCCATCTTGCTACTCCTGTTTTTTGCCAAAGTCCTGGGGAAGGCCATCCACTGTCAGCTCACTGAACATCTGGAGAGAAACACCCTGCTAGACCCCTCCCAATCAGGATTCCGAGTCAGCCACAGCACCAAGACCACCCTGATCGCCATCACAGATGACATCCACAACCTAATTGACAGAGGAGAATCAGCTGTTCTGATCTATCTCAAACTATCCTCAGTCTTCAACATCATTTCCCATCACATTCTCATCAAGAGACTGCACCAGATTGGAATCAAAGGAGATGGACTAAGATGGACTGCATCATTCCTCCTGGGACGCATGCAGAGAATCCGTCTCCCCCTTCACCTCGCAACCCAAGAGCACCATCTGCTGTGTCCCCCAAGATGTATCCCTCAGTGTCATGCTCTTCAACATCTAGATTATCCCTCTAACCGACATCGTCAGAACCCACGATATCAATATCATACCTACACCGACGACAACCAGCTCATACTCTTGCTCTAAGCAGACCCCACTACAACGTAGAACAAATTGCACAAATGCATGAAGAACTGTGCAGCCTGGATGAAGGACAACCGTCTGGAGCTCAACACAGACAAGATCGAAGTGTTGATCTTTGGCAACCATACCTCCCTCTAGAAGAATGCCTGGTGGCCCACTGAACTCGAACCTACCCCCATATGAAAAGACCTCATGTGCAACCTTAGCATCATCATGGACAATAAAGTCAACTTAAAGCAACAGATCAACAAAGTTTCCTCGACCAGCTTCCACACTCTCTTCATGATAAGAAGAATCTTCAAATTGCTCCACGCAAGCACCAGAAAAACAGTCATGCAAGCCCTAATAACCAGCTGTCTGGGCTACGGCAAGGCACCGTATGCAGGAACCACTATTGAACTCATGAAAGGGCTAAAAATGATACAAAATGCAGTGGCTAGACTTATTCTCACTGGCTCCCCATCAAGAAAAGATGCCAATTCAAACTACTGGAACATGCCTACAAATCCCTCCATGGCCAAGTACCAGCATGCATAAACCACCACCTGAACTTCCACCAGGCATCCATAAAAATTCACTTCTTCTCCCTTGCCCTGGCACAGCCATCGCGTATCCGCTTTAGCCACAGCGGAGGACTCTCCTTCTCCCACCTCACTGCCAAGTCCTGGAACGCCCTCCCCCTCCATCTCCAAACATCACCCTCGCTGACCAACTCCAGAAAGAAAATCAAGACCTGGTTGTTTGACTAAGCCCAGCAACCCACTACCTAGATAGCTTCACAGGTGATAAGCTAAGTTTTACAAGTACTGATTGATTGATTGATTGATTGATTGATTGACTGATTGATTGATTTTCCAGTGGAGGAATTTACAGGGAGGGAATTAAGAACATCTTCAGCTCCCTTAGGCACTCCATTGCTGCAGAAAGAGAAAGAGGTGTTGTCTTTGTTCGGTTAAAACATCTATACAATTGCCTAAGGGCATAAATGATGGATGTCTATTTCATTTTTATATTAAAAATATATTTAACATTTTAATTCATTTTTACTTATGGAATTAAAAGGCACTAAGAGCCAAACATAGAAACATTATGAATAGTGATTTCCTAAGTGTGATTCTCTCTGAATCGCAATCGAGAAATCTGTATTCTTAATACATGAAACTCCTTAGATACATATTAATGAGGTAGGTCGCAATTTGCAACCCATTAGGAATCGCAGCCATCACATGGATGGTGGCCTCCTGGGGTCAACAGACCATCATGTCTGTGATTGCTTTTAAATAAAGCAATCTTTTTTTTAAAATGCATCCTGTTTTCCTTTTAAAGAGTGACAAAAGAAAAAATAAAACTTTGCAATTTCCTTTTTTAAGAGTAGGCAGTGGTCCATGGGGCCCCTGCCTTCTCTAAAAATATATTTGTTTTCCATTCTCAAAGGGGAAGGGGTCCCCTGGGGACCCTTTCCAATTTGTGAATTGGTTACCACCTCCTTCAAGGAGTCAATAAAATGTGAATGTTTTGCAACTGTAATTTGATCGCGAAACATTCATACATCCAATTCACAGGCAGCATTTGGAAGGGACGCCCTAAACACCCCTCCCAGATACCGAATCCCAAACACAAATTGTGATTCGGTAACGTGTTCCTTAATCACAGTTTGTGTTTTGTACATATAAAAAAGCATTCTTGTGGTCGGAAACGGCCTGATCAGCCACTTCTGACTGCAAAAATGCTTCATACATGGGGCCCTTAGTTGCTATAGGAAATCACGCAACGCAGCTCAGCAATCTCATGCAATGCAGCTCAGCAACCAAAGTTGCTACACTGCATTGTAAGAGGGGGAGAGCAGGAAAACACCATATCTACTGTCCTGCTCTCGCCATATCAGTGGCAAACAATTAGGCTGCCTAGAGCCACACATACACATCTTTGGACCATAGGGCAAGGGTGTGTGTAATGTCTATCATACATTTTGTACTGAAGGAGTATCCTTGAAGTATTAAATACTATGCCTAGACAAACTTTAAAACTGTTTCAACTGATTTAGAGTGCAGCACAAACATAATGTGACAAAATAAAAAAGCATATCTTCAGGTTAATGCCTCTCTTAAAAATGCGCTATTGTTAGTTAGCTAGAAGATAAAGAAATGCATTAAAATCCATGGAGTCGTTTCATGGGAACATCCATTTATCACCCATGGACCGCACCCCTGACACAAAGAAGTGCAAGTTTTGTGCTGGAAATTAAATTCAAAATAAACATTTTAAACTGGTTTGCAACATTTTTTTGATGCAAAGCCAGTGCAAAATGTTAGTAAATCTGTACCTAAGAATGATAATTTACTGTCTTTTGCATGGGGTAACCCCTGATTTTTACCCTGACTGTTTTTGCTGGTTGTAGAACTCTGTGCATTTTATCCCTGCCAACCAATAGTAAAGTGCATGTGATTCCCCTTTCAACATGATGAAAATGGTGTATTCCTAATTTAACTTACGTATAAGTCTCTAGAATATAGTATCAAAGTGTACCCAGGGCTGGTAAGCAAAGTGTCACCAGTGGCTGCAACACCCGTTGTGCCACCCACTGCAGTGACAGTGCAAACAAGACTATAGGTCTACCATTGTAGCCTGGCTTGCAGCTTTAAAACTGCAAATTAGACTTGTCAAAATAACCACTTTTGACAGGCCTAAATGCTCCTTTTAAATAATAATAAGTAACCTGTGAGCAGCCCTTAATGCCCACAAGAGTGTGTGGTATTTAAAAATAGGATATGTAAAAGTTTAATGTTAAACATGTTGTATGGTGGAAAGGCTGCAAAAGTTATTTCACTGTAGCAGGGTGGTTAAGGGGGGAATTAAGGTGATACCAACTGTTTTATAAGCAGAGCAAGGTTACAGTCTGAACCACTTTGGAGCATTTATCATGGGAGCAATTCTGTCAAATTGTCTCATGTGAGTTATTGGACTGGCTGCAGTGTGAATAATGAATTTGTGAAGGTTAATTAATAGGGAGTTCCTGTATTTCATGCAAAATATATTCAGAGGCTACACAGCAGTTTGGAAGGCATTTTTGAAGATGAAGAAGCTGATGTTAAGGGGGAGCGTTCTTAGAAGTCTAACATGTTTATCGATTTATTTTAAATGGAGGTCATGAATGAGGGAGCACTGTAGCATGATGCTTTGGGATAAGGTTCATTTCACGGCCTAGAAAGATGTTTATGGCTTTTAGTATAACAATTTAGTCCGAAGGGAGGAGTCTGGCTTGGTAGCAGGCTGTTCCTAGGAAAGCATTGGCATACAATATTACGGTGAACAACCTTTACAACGAAACTTTTACAACGTACTACCATTACAACGCGACCATTACAACGCAAACCATTACAACGCATTGCTCTGGGGAGCGCTCTAGGATAGGGAATAAGTTTAATTTACTATCTAACACCCTCCCTAGTGTCCAAGGGGACTGGAGTTGGAATAGTAAATTAAACTTTTCACTATCCAGCGCCCCAAAGCGCTATGCGTTGTAAAGGTTTGCGATGTAAAAACCACGTTGTAAAGGCATGCGTGGTAAAAGTATGCGTTGTAGCGTCATACATCCAATATTACATTTAATTATGTTAACTTCGACTAAAAAATATCTACTATTTGAAATTTTTATTACAAGCCCAATTCACAGAGGAAGTTGGATTTGAACTAAACATTTTGGGAAATGTACTTTTAGAAGGATACCTTTCCCTGCCTATAGCCCCTGGAGGCCCAGTTGAATGAGCTCCACTGTCACCTGCCATCTCAATTGCCCTGTTGATGAGGTATGAGCACTGCTCCTAGAGCAGGACAAATGCCTTGGGTGTGGGGAGGTGTGTTTGTGTCTCTGGCAGTATGACCAACTGGGCTGTGCCCATGAACCTGATTAACTTCAAAGAGACCTACCATATCATAAGCAAAATAAAGTTGATGCCTTGGCAGGGACCTTTTTTGTTCTAGAAGAGTAACTGCCCCTGGACCCTAAAACTGGTCCAAAGTGACCACAGAGGAGGGGTTGCTGATTTACCTGGACACACTTCTGGGCTGGGCACACAAGCTCTGCACAAGGGTGGAAGAGTTTCACCATGTTCGATAGAGGCAGGGATGGGCCCTGTGGAATTGTTTACAATAGGGCATACAAGAAGTGCTGCAAAAGTGCGTAGGGTTGCTGGCTGGTGACAGGCATTAATGTGGCAAACACAGAACCATTCTCAGAATACTTTCTGGAACATGATATGTTATCTACAACTGCATTCATTTAATCTGTTTCTGTTTGATAATTGGTCTCTAAACACCATCTTTCTTTTGATTGTAAACTTTTGGTAATTGTTTAATGTGCATGACCTTTCTACATTATAGAAATAACATCATCTCATTTGGTTACACACTTCTTTGGGCTCCATTATGAGATCCTGGGAAATTGTTGTTTGGTGAGATCATGTCAGGTGTTATTGATAGGATACAAATTACCTAGTGGCTCATATTTATCAATGTTCTGCTTCACCCTTGCGCCACACATGAGGGAGCACGTTTGATGCAAAACCTAAGTGAGATTAATCAGCCTTGCATGGCTTAATAAATCTTGAGTAATGCAAGGCAGTGCAAATCGCTGCTTTGTGCTACTCTTTCCCAGGGAGTGTTTTAAGGGTGATGATGATGATGAATTTATAAAGCGCGACAAATACCCTAAGGTGTCTAGGCACTGCCCTTAGCATTTACAAATCTAGCTGGAGTAAAGTTAAGAATTAAGCCTTGAAAAGCCATGTTTTTAAGCCCTTTCTAAATTTTATCAGGTTAGTTTCTCTTTTAAGCGATGTTGGCAGAGAGTTCCACAATTTAGCTGTTGTGGTAGTGAAGCTCCCGCCACCCCACCTAGCCCTATGTACTGTAGGAACAGCAAGAATTCCAAGCCCGGCTGACCTAAGGGACCTTGCTGAAATATATGGCTTAAGAAAATTTACCAACTGCGTTGGCCCCAAATTCTTCAGTGATTTAAAGGCAATGCATAGTGAATTAATCTGGATCCGTTTAGCTATCGACAACCAGTGCCGACGAGATAGAGCTGTGGAAACAGAATCAAAATTAGGGAATCCTAGGAGTACTCTAGCTGCTGCGTTTTGAGCTGTCTGCAGCTTTTGGATGCTGCATTTGGTGGCACTGGTAAAAGAGCATTGCAGTAATCCAATCTAAATAATATCAGTACAGATACCACAGTTTTCCTTAAAACCATAGGTACTGAGGGAAGTATGTTTCTCAACATTTTAAGGATAAAAAAGCAAGCAGAGGTGATAAAGTTTTTTTGTGCTCCGAAAGATAGCTTAGTGTCAAAGATGACTTCTAAGTTTTTAGCTTTAGGCACTGGTGTATGTAAAGGAACAAGTGGGACCAGTCAACAGCTATCTGTCCAGGATGAGGGGTTGTTGCCGAATACCGGAACCTCAGTCTTGGATGATTTTAACATCAGACAGTTGTCTGGCTCATACAGTCATGAAAACTGATGGCTGTGGGGCTGGATGAGTTACTCACCGAACAAATAATCTGAGTATCATCTGCATACGATACGAGGGCAAATCCATAACTTTTTATTAATTTGCGCAGGGGAGTAACATAAAGATTAAAAAGCGTTGGGCTCAGGGAAGATCCCTGAGGGACTCCACATGGAAATGAAAAGGAGGGTTAAACATAATTTCCCAGCGCAACCAACTGAGACCACTCGGACAGAAAGAAGCCTAGCAAGGAGAGAGCATTACCCCTGATCCCAATGGAAGCTAGACAGACCACAAGCAGCTCATGATTAACCGTAACAAAAACTTCTAATAAGTCTAAAAGGATCAGGGCAACGCTCCCCCCACCATCTAAAGTCCATATAAGCTCCTCAGTTGCTGTGATAAGGGTCAGCTCTGAGCTATTGCAAGCACAAAATCCAAATTGGGAGGGATCCAGAATAGCATTATCCTGAACAAAGGAAGATAATTTGGTGTTAATGGATTTCTCGATCACTATTGCCGGAGAGAGGAGTCTCGATATAGGTCTGTTGTTAAGAGTCTCCTTAGCATCCAAATTAGGGTTTTTTAGTAAGAGAAGTATGGAGGCTTTCTTCCACTCTGTTGGAAAATGCCCTGAGGTAAACATGGTATTAAAAATAGCCGTAGGGTGAACAGCTATTATTTCCGGAGGCAAGTGCAGAATTTTTGGGGGGCAAGGATCTGAGGGGAACCTGATTTGGAAGGAAAAAGGAAAGCCTTTTCTTCTAAGGATAGGTTTCTTATACATTTGAAGGGATAATATGTATTCCATTTTAGTGAGTGAGTTGTCCTCAAGTCTCCATTTCCTCTCCAGTTTATGGCATAGTTGTTTTTGAGCTCTAGGAATATCATTAAACCAGGTTTCAGAGGGTGAGCACCTGGAACGACGACAATTCGTATGAGGAAGTGGTCGCACGGGTCACTGCCTAATCTCAGAAAATGAAACTGCAAAGTTTCATTTTTGTTTTTTAAATGCATCCTGTTTTTCTTTAAGGTAAATGTGCTGCACTTTAAAAAAAGGATTGCTTTATTTAAAAGCAATCATACATATGGTGGTCTGCTGACCCCAGCGGGACACCATCCCTGTAATGGCTACGATTCCTAATGGGTTGCAAAATGCTTAAGAGTTTCATACATTAGGAATATAGATATCCTATGTGTGATTCGAAGAGAATCGGAATAAGGACATCGTATTCCTAATGTTTCTACATGTGGCCCATAGTTGTTTAGCCTGAGTGTTAGTCAAGTTTGTTCCAATGTGGGATAAGACCTGAGAGAAAGTTGTACTTAAGTTGTTATAAAGTTTATATATTCTTCTAAAAATATGTTATACCTGGCTTGGGGGGTAGATAAATGATATGGATTCTAGATTTAGAGTCTGTGGTTGTACCAATGTACACAGCAAGAAATTGTAAAGTCTTAGCTTAGAGGGTATCTATCTATAAGTGTGGTGGATAACGTTTATTTACAAATAATAGCCACCCCATTCTTGTTTTGTCACCTCTGTATAGGTGGATTAACTTGTAAATGGGTAGCAGAAGGAGGTAAACGAGAGACATAAATAATGGTGTGAACCATGTTTAATAGATAGGGTATGTTATGATTGCTGTCCAAAATTAAAAGGGTGTGTGGCTGCCGGGTTGGAAAGTGTACCTGTACAGTTTATTGTTGTGAGAAGTTGGCCTTGTATATGATGTTCACTATTCTAGTGAGCACCTTGCACCAGTCCAAACAACCCTTATGGTGATGGTTGTAAAGTCAACCTTATAGACCAGCTATCCTAGGGGTAGCATGTGGAGAAGTGTGGCTCACTGGTTAGAGCAGGCAGACCCTGAAGCAGAGATCAGACCCGGGACCAGGGTTCAATTCCCGACGCGGCAGGGTCTTGAGCTCAAATGTCCATGGACTCGATAATTCTCGCTTCGGTGCCTGACCTAATCATGGGTTCAAACTCTGCAACTCTGGGCATCAAGCTTGCTTAATCTCCACAACGGCCCCCCGTGGTGGGATGCCTGGCTTTCACCTTGGGGATGCCCTGTAGGGGCTATCTCACAGGGAAAAGCCAGGACGGGTTCCCAAGGCAAGCGCGGAGATACCCCTTCGGGGGGTCGATTCTGGCGCTATATAAGAAACATAATAATAATAATGGACAAAGCAGTCTTACGCTAAACTCAAGAGGGAATGTGAAGCCAGCTGTTTTACCATATGAAATCCCTTTAATACCAAATGAAAGGACACCACACAAGATATATATTGAAAATATAAATGTATTTATTTCTAAACACTCTTTATGAGCACAGAAGCACAAGCGCAAAACAAGTAACTTAATAGAATAGACAATAGTTGCACAATTATGGATAGGGCAGGGTGGCCCGTCAAACCATATATTAAAAAAGTGGTATAAGTACCACGTCACGAACAATATTAAGGCCTAGGGCCTTGGGAATCTCTGGGGCTACACTGGACTAACAATGGTTAGGGAGCAGGAGGCCCACGGGATGCGTGTGCAGTGTCTAAAAGCACACGAGTGTACACATTGAAGTCAATGGGTGCGTAAAAGTTATAAAGTTAAAGATTTAGGAACCTTCCGACTGGAATAGAACTTAACCACTTGAAACTAGGACACTAGAAGTGTACACCTCTACAGGAGCATCATAGTACTCGCGCTACCTAACCCACAGGAAGCGGGTTCATAGGTCCAAAAGTGTGTCGGGTTTCGTCGTGGAGATCTATGGAGCCTTGGAGTAAAGATGCTGCAGGCGGCCAGAAGAGAAGAGTCCGGGTGGGTCCAAGGGTGGATCGAAGATGTAGAGGACCTGGAAGCAGTGGGGACAGAGTTTGGGTCACTAGCCAGTGACCAGGATGGAACCAGGACGGAACCAGGCGATGTCGGGATGCGATCAGGTGCTGATGGGAAGCTTGTCTCTGCAGCCACGTGGACTAGGAGTCATCGACGACAACCAGGATGGAGTCACGAGCTGTCCTACAAAGGCTCTCGCTGTCGGCGATGTCGGCTTTAAGATTGGAGGCAACAAGCCTTGGCAAAGGCAACCCACACAGGAATCGATGCAGGCTTCTTACTCAGACCAGCAAGGTCTGAGGGGCTGCTTCTTTTGAGGGAAGCAAAGGCCAGTCTGGAGCAACCAGACCAGCAGTGTAGTTTCACGGGATCGTTGCCAAGATGGCCACTAGCCAACAGGCAAGTGACAGGGAAGACGCGTCGAGCAGGAAAATGCAAAAGGGCCCAACACAGAACTCGTGGAGTGTGCAGGGCTGATCTTTGGTGCAGATGCTGCTCGGGGCTGGGGCTTCTCAATCTCTAATGCACAGCTTCGAGTAGGCCTCGGGGGCTGTACAGTAAGCAGGTTGCAGACTTTTCAAGATGGCCGGTCCCACGTCACCTCCACAGGTCTCAGCTTTGCAGGGACTGTGGATCGGGCTGTTGGATGTCTGGGAATCCAGTTCTTGTCAGGCTCTGGGCTCGGGCTCCGGCGGGAGGCGGTGGCAAAGCAAGTCGTTGATTGCTGGATGGGGCCTGCTTGTGCAGGGTGGTCACTCCTTGACCACAAGGGAGATTCTTCAGTCGTCTTCTTCCAAAGTAGAGTGATGAAGGTCCAGAGTTTTGTTTCAAAGTTTCAGTCAGGATAATCTAAAGTCCTAGTGACTCAGCTCCTTGCCTATATACTGATCTTAGGGGCTGGATTACCTGCTAGGTCCCTTCTATAGGTAGGACCAGGGAAGGGGGCGGTTACACCCCTTTCCCTTTGTCCAGTTTCGCGCCAGAGCTGGGGCAGGGAAGCCCCAGCACCGGTTTGAACTGGACTATGCATGGGACACTTCGTGTGCCCAGGCAGTGTCTCAATTCTTTCAGCCCTCCCTGTCCCAATACACAAAGTACTGTCTTGGGTGGTGCTAGCACCTCCCAAGGCAGGAAACCTATTGTCCAAGCCTCCCTTGCTGGATGGACTCCCAGCAGCAGGAGGTCAGACTTGTGTCTGTGGCAGCAGCATCCATTTTGTGATGCTGAGGCGCTGGTTAACTTTAACCGGGAATAGTTAGAACAACATTTCTTCTCCCTCTAGAAGGGTGGAATGCTACCCCCGTCGCCAGGACTGGCGAAGGGGTAGTATTCCAAATTGATGACACCTTACTCAATATGTTTCGATAAAGCCAAACCATAGTTAGCATCTAACCGCGAGGTACATAATGCACTTAAGAGGTATGGTATGGCAATATCCCAGAACAGCTAAAGGACATGTTTCCAAAAGCTGCAGACAGGCTCAGCTCATGCTAGAGCACCATCTCACATAAAACCAAGCACTCTGCCTCCAGGATTGTTAAGGCCTGCCATAGGAGTGACTTATAGGTGTATATGTGTTCAGATATAAGGTTCTATATAGGTATACTATATCTAAGCAAGGGGTGATTACATCACCTTGCCCCAGCTGAGTGATCAGCTAGTTGTGTCGATTTGAATGGCCAGCCAGGGGTGGCAAAAGATATGCTGCAGCCCTTGGTAGGCCTCGAATGCACCTATGCTCTGGGTACCTATGGTACACTGTACCGGGGCTCATAAGGTGACCTAGTATAAAATTGGTAATGTACCTAAAGTACATTGTAGTGAATTTAGAGAGAGAACAGCTGGGCTGTGGGTCTGATTAGCAGGCCCACAGCCACATTAAGTCGAAAACCAGTGAAGCAAAAAGCAAAAAAGTGGGGTGACCATAGGAAAGCAGACCCTACACTCCTACAATTGTCACCCCTGATAGATAGTGTGTTGTCATTGTGTTAGATACTAATAAAGTTATTTGTGCATGTTAATCTATGATTCACTCTGCAAATTGTGGTTTTGGTGATCAGCTGAATGGGGAGAGAGTTGTCAATTATTATGGATGTGAGGAACTAAAATATGTTTTCAGTGGGTTTAGCACACGTGGTCGCTGCAGGCAAGAACGGTGGGGCGGGGGGCCGGCTGGGAGGAGGGGTTTCGAGAGACGACCACAAGGGAAAATTAAATAAATAATTAATTTCCCTCGTGGTCCACTCTCTCGAAATCCCCCCCAGCCGGCCCCACCGCTCTTACCTGCAGCAGCCGCGACTGGGGTTTAGTTTGTTACTTCGACGTTTGAGTGAGGCAGAAAATAGAGATGAGGAACACAACCACTGGGACATGTGTATGATTATTTGTTCATTGTATTAAAAACTTTCAGGGTGAAGTCCTTCACAGAATGAGGTTCTCACAGTTGAGAGTGGAGGGTGGGCAGTGTTATTGCATGAGACATGTCTTCCAAGGCAGATAGAGTTCTCTGCAAGAATCAATGACAGAATAACGACTGACAAAATATCAACCTACAGAAAAATCAATGCTGGAATATCGAAGGCAAGAATATCTACATCCTATCTACAACATGGTAAGTACTAAAATATCGAAAAAAATATTGCTGTTAAAAATATCGCAATTAAAAATATAGTTTTTTTTGTTATTAAAAAAAGTGTAGAATAAAGTTAATAATACTTATATACCAAATAAACATAGTTAAAAATATTTAATAATGTTTCAAATTAATTAATAATACATATATAATATACCATTAATTAAAAATATACATAACATATATAATATATACTTACTTAACTCCTTCCATGCTCATGACGAGCTCAGCTCGTCATGAGGCACAGCGGAGCTGCACTCATGACGAGCTGAGCTCGTCATGAACAATGGGAATTATCAAAGATCAGCACAGGAGGGGAAAACCCTTAGCAGCCATGGAGTTAATAATACATTTTAATAATTATTTTAATAACTTGTAAATTATTAAAACATATTATAAATTACAAATACATCTAAACATAAAAAAATAAAATGAATAAAAAGTAAATAATTATACTTAATACATTACAAAAATTAAATATACTTTTGTTGTATGTTTCTCCTGCTGCCTGCGTCTCTCGTGCTGTGGAATGTCGACTGTCAGAATGCTAGGTTGATTCTGCAGTCACAGATCATTCCAGGGAGACGGTTGAGACGAGTGGCAGGCAGGGATTACCATCTGTTGGAAGAGCCAGCAATAAACTTCCCTGAACTTACCTTCCGGTTTCCAGTACTTCTTTACTACAACTTTCAATATTTTTTTTAAAGTCATCCATGATCAAAGGGATCATCCAGAAATGCTGGTAACTACTTCAGTCTGAACCTGGCTTTAGAGGCATTTTCTCTAATTCCCTGCTAATCAAATAGAAAAGATCGAATAATCTGAATGAAATACTGACAAAGCCAGTCAAATCGAATGTGTGGAGCACAAAGACATGTTGAAATTTCACAACTGTTCACATTTTAACAATGTGCTGATTGGTAAGATCATTTTTCAACCATGGTCCGGGAAACAAATCCATCTGAATTTTACAGCAAATTGCAATGGACAGCATGTCATCGATGCCATTAAGTGCCTGTACGGACTATTCTATGTGGGAAAGACTGAAAGGATACTCTGCACGTGGATTACTGATCATAAAAGTCACATCAGAACAAAGACCATTAGTTCACTGTTAGCCACCCACTGGAATGAGCACAAACATAGATTGCTCAGATTCGATTCACGATTTTAGAGATGGTGAAGCTGCAACCAGACAGAGACAAGTCAAAGTTGTTGACCCTACGTGAAACACACTGGATATGATTCTTAGATACTCTCATCCCAAAAGGTCTCAATGACAAATTAGAATTCTCATGTTCCTTGTAATTTTCCCTCCATTACACTTTTCCATCAAATCATCACTCTTACAACTCTGAGAGATGGGTCCTTGAGTACACTTTTTTGCCATTCAGAGTAGCAGGCTAACAATCTTGCTGTGTACTATCACACTGTGCATTAAGTGTTGCAGTACTCAGTATCATGTTGCTTGTTCCATCTTTTATGTTTAAAACACATCGTTTTCAATGAGTGATCTTTATCGTAAACAAGGTTTTCATGACATAGATTGTGAATCAATCACACTATGCATTAAATGTTGAAGCAATCCAAAAAAAAATACTATATATATATACTTTTAATGTTTTTTTAAAACTTATTATTATACTACATTATCAAAAATAATAATACAAATATTAAATAGCTAAATAAATAAAAGTACTATTCAAAGTTCAAAAAAAAACTACAGTAATGATAACATTGGGTGCTACAGTAGGGAAAGCGTTGGATAGCGTAGGGGTAAACATTACTATTCCAACTCCAAGGGGGCAACAGTATAGAAAGCGTTGGATAGCGTAGAGATAGAAATTACTATTCCAACTCCATAGGGTGCAACAGTAGGGAAAGCGTTGGATAGCATTGGATAGCGTGGGGGTAAAAATTACTATTGCAACTCCAAAGGGTGCTACAGTAGGGAAAGTGTTGGATAGCGTACAGGGAAATATTACTATTCCAACTCCAGAGGGGGCAACAGTAGGGAAAGCGTTGGATAGCGTAGGGGTAAAAATTACTATTCCAACTCCAGAGGGTGCTCCAGTAGGGAAAGCGTTAGATAGCGTATGGGTAAAAATTACTATTCCAACTCCAGGGAGTGAAACAGTTAGGAAAGCATTGGATAACGTAGAATTTAAATATAACATACTTATAAATAATGTCTACATTTAAAACAATGAATAGTTAATTTTTTTAATAAATGTACATCATTTACAAACAATTAATAATTATCAAAAGCAATTACAATTGAATAATTAATTAACAATAAATTAACAATAAATACCAATAAATATTAATTAATAAATATTAGGCACCAAATAATAAATATTAAACAATACAATATTTTTCCTTACAAAAATATATTAATTATTTAAAATTAATTCACAATTAAAAATTATTAAACAATAAAATTATTTTCCATACCAAATAATACTTTTTATGAAACATTGATTACCAAATAATTAAAAAATTATTTCCAATTAATAAAAATTAATTACGAATTAAAAATATTAATTCCCAATTAACAAAATTATTTACCAATTAAAAAATGAATTACCAATAAAAAAGTAATTACCAATTAAAAACATTAATTACCAATTAAAACATTATTTAACAATTAAAAACATTCATTACCAATTAAAAAAGTAATTATCAATTAAAAAATTAATTGCCAATTAATAATTAATTATAAATAAAATAATTATCCATGCCAATATATAAATATAAATCAGTAATAATTACAAATAAATTACTTCCCACCCAATTCCCCTATAAACCCACAACCCGCTACAAAAATACAAACAAAAATTAATTAAAATTGATTTATAATTCCTAAAAATTAATAATTCATTTAGTATATTTAAATTACTTCCCACCCTATTCCCTATAAACCCACAACCCCCTCCTGTACTAAAACATAAAATGTACTTAAAAATAATATTATTAAAATATAAAAATAGTGCACATACAATTTAAAACAATTAAAATACTTAAAAAAAACATATTACACATACATAATAAAATACATAACATTAATACAAATATTGATATTAGTAACATCGAAATTAGTTACATCGATATATATGCTACCGATATTACTTACTTTGATATTACTTACATCGATATAAAAAAAACGATATTACCTTAGGGTCGATATTCTGTCCAACGGTATTCTTGACCTCAATATTCTATAACTTCGATATTTCCAACTCAATATTTTTGTAGGTCGATATATAAAACTCGATATTTAGACTGTGCGTCCTCTGCAAGTTATATATAGCATCATAGATTACATTTAGCTATTGAAGCAATACTATGAACTAATGTTTTAGGCATCCATGGGTGGGGATATGCAGGTTGGTGTATTAAAGGGGTGAGGACAGAGGGAGACAGTGGTGACTTGTGTAGAAAGAGGATGACAAGTTCATCAGCAAGTACAGTGTTCTGAGAGTGATTCCATGAGTACAGAGTAGCTCATGTGAGATGTGAACACATTAGGAGAGTGATGGTCTTGTGGTTTGGTTGTGAGTATTAGAGAGGCTTATTCAGTTATGACATGGTTTGAAGACATACAGATATGAGGATAATTATCATTATAGTTAGAGCTGGACACTGACTGTATGCCAATGGGCTCACTGACTGATGATTTTGGTCACTGGCTGGGTGCCAGTGTGGGAATCTGTTAAGTTGGAAGCAGAAGTGGAGGATGTAGGAGAAAGAAAGATGTGAGAGTTGTTGGTGTTAGATTTAAGTTCTTTCACATGGTTCAAGGTGGTGGTAAAAATGGCAAAGTAGACTACATCATAATCATGGTGTTGTTAAAATCATGGTGGCTCCGGTCACAGTACGAAAGGTTTGGTGGCTGGCCATCATCGGTTTTGATGCTCATGAAACTTCACCAAATTTTTGTTGTTCAAAAACAAGCTCCGAAAGTGAGAGTTTATTAATGAAAAGCAAATAGCTCATGACTCCTCACCCAGGGAGGTTTTAACTGGTGGCACACCAGCCACCCTACAAAGGTGAGCAGTGCTATACCCTTCCTCTGACAGCCTCCACTCTATCGGGCCAACAAAGGAAGGTCTCCGTTGACGGACTCAACTGGGGCTCTATTGATGGAAACCCCAAATAGGACAGGGGGCAGTGGGTTTGGTGGACAGTGTACTCCATCATGTGTTTTTTCCCGATTAACCTGTCTGCCAAATTCTAAATTGCCCCCATGATACTTCCCAGCTTCATGAATGGATAACCCAGCACTGGCTGTCTCAATGAGCATCTTACTGCCACAATGAGCAATCCTGGCTGGATATCAAGTACCACTTGCTCGGCTTGTGTAAGTAGCACCCCAATCACAACCAACAACCCAGGCACAGTTGAGTATCAATCTTAGTATAATCACTTTAGGTATAAGACAATATTAAGAGTTTATTTTAAACTCTTTAAAAACCTCTTAATATTGCCTTAAACTGTCTATCTACCTAAAGTGATTACTCTAGAATTACTTCTGTGGCAGAAAAGGGTCCTGGCCACTGATAGGTCTAGACAGTTCATCAGATAGAGCTGTTAAAGCGAGGCCTGTCCCTGGTCCTTGACCTTTACCCCTTTTTGTGAATTACACATTTGAGTAGCACCTCTGACAGAATAGTACCTTGAAGCAATCTCTGGCAATCTGGAACAGTACACTGGTATTTTTTTCTCCTGGATAGATAACTTTGAAAACTGTTTTACTAGTAGCATGCTGAATTATTGACAGGACGTTGGAATACTTGAACAACATTCAGCAATATCAAATGGGAAAGAATGTAAGATGTCTACTGTTTAAAATATGAAATTTGCAGAAGGGCTTGTGGTCGATTTTTTTTGGTCTGTGGATTCTGATGGATTATTTACTGTTAGAGTAACAAAGATCAGCAAAATAACAACAGCCACGGTATACATCAATGCTGTTATTTAACACTCAGAATTGACCATGCGACTATGGACAGTACTCCACAGTTCTAACAAAAATAAATAAGAAATACAATATTCCTTTCATTAGATTTATGAGTATCTGGTGTGTGGAAAAGCAGGGTGCATTAGAGAGGCATTGCTTCTTCAGAGGGACACAAATAAGCAGCAGTCAATATGTATGGGTATTTGAGGAGTAGCATTTTTTCTAATTAAAAGTAAAATCTCTTGAAGTAAGCTTTAAAAGAATCTTTCCTCCTATCTGGCAAAATCAATTGCCCCAACGTTCCTTTGCTCACTGTGAAACCAGAATCCTTGCACCACGATCATGTGTACTTGAGCATGTGCGTGGATGTTAATGGAATGGTGTACAGTACCAATTGCTCACATCTCTTTGTTGCTCTGCTGTGCGGGCTTCAGCTTGGAGAAAACCCTGCTATAAGGCGCATTATTTAAGACAAAAGCTGAGACTAGAGGACAGCCTTTGAAAGACACACGAAGAGTAAACTGACCCAAACTGGTTCTGAAATGGCAGACCGTCAATCCAGACTCACTGCTGACCAACTCTGTAGAAACGTGGAAGCAGATGACCAGCTTGTTGTTCCAGTTCCTTTCAACTGAGGAGGGCCTGCATGCCGTAATGCTGAAGACCTCATGGACTGATTGGGGCACTACAACCATGACCGAGGACATCACCTGAGAGTGTGCCATCATCCCTGAGCTCCCCTACACAGATAAAAAGGACATCCATCCACCCCAATCATGGAAAAGCCCTAGCAAAACTGATCAAAGACCTACTGGAGTAATAGAAACAGAGCTGCCTAATGCTCGGGTGATCGTCAGAGTCCAGAATAGGGTCTGCACAAGAAGTACCTGCTCCTGCCATGACCTCTCCAAGACTTAGAGGGTCATTAGGATCGCGGACGGACTTGCGTCCGTCCGCAACCCCAGAGCAGGAGGGAACCTCCGCATGGCATGCGGAGTTCCCTCCTGTGCAATTAGGATGTGACCGCAAGGGTTGCGGTCACATCCTCTATTTTTAGCATTGCTGCGGGTGGAGCTTCAAGCTGCACCCGCAGCAATGTTAAAAACGCACGCATTGCATTTGTATGTAGAAAGTGACAGGCACCGTGCGGTGCCTGCCGCTTACTGCATACAAATGCAGGGGGGTACCATAGGAACCCCCCATATGCACCCCCCAGCCCCCTTCACCTAGGGGGCCTGCATCGGGCCCCCGCAGTGAAGTTACACATGCTTTTCCACGGCGGAAAAGCCGCCGCGGAAAAGCATGTTTCCATGCACATCCTAATCTGGCTGACGGTGTCTGAGAGACACCGTCACCATATTAGTGCTTTTACGCCGCGGTTGTAAGCCAACCGCGGAGGAAAAGCTGCGGACGGAAACCAGGACCCACCAGCCATCCTAATGTGGCGGTGGGTCTTGGTGGGTCCACAGAGGATTTTCCGCATTCTCCAGGCCGGCGGTGGCTTCCGCCGTCCCGGAGGATGCGGAAAATCCTCCATCCTAATGAGGCCCTAAGTGTGTGGCCAGAAGCTGCTTACCTCCAGCAGGGCGATTGTGTGCCCTGCCAAAAGGGCCTGCTCAATACTGAGAACCCATTGCTGTGGGAAGATACAACATGGCTCTTGAACTGCATAACAACAGACAGGTGAGAGACTGAAACAGGTCTAGATCCCTTGAGACTGTATGCTGAGAGAAATGGGGGGAGAGTGCTGCTCCAATGCTAGTACTGCTTCTCCCACATTGTTTGCATAAATATGATGCCAATGGCACATACAAATGGATATATTGAGTCTCTTGTTTCTGTCATTGATAATGTTTTTTCATATCATATTTAATTGTCTGATTGAACTATACCTGTTGGGATTCTGTTTGTTTAATACATGCTCCAATGCTAGAGGCTTCTCCTCAGTAACCGCAAGAACCTAGGGCCTCATTTTCAATATTTTGACTTGCGGTAGTGCAGCAAGCCTTCCTGCTGTGCTGCCGTGCATCAAAGTAAAAGGGCAGGAATGCGCTTTATCTACAAGATACAGTGCATTCCTGTCCTTCGTCCCTGCGCCGGCGCACAAACAACAGCCATGACTCAGCACAGACACCCTTGTGTCATTTTCCAAGGATGCCTGTGCTGAGGGGATGATTGGTTTTGTGCAGGAAGTGACACCTTTCTGCACAAAACCAATAATTGAAGGCATTTTCCTCTTTGTATGTGTGCTGCAGAGAAAGAGGAAAAAACAAGGAGAAATGAAGTTATTTCTCCTCGTTACTCCTCCTTACGCCTCTCCTGGGGAGCATAGGATTCTGATGCATTCCCAGGAGTACAAAATGTTGTAAATCTGGGAATGCGTCAAGTTCCATGGAAGTTGCGTGGAAACACCCACAGTAACACCCATGGAGCGCCCCTTTCACACAGAGTTATGCTGGTGCATCAATAAAAGTGGAGTACCAGTGGCGCAATGGGCTTGGAAATAAGTCTCTCTTGTGCCTGTGGCGGAGTGAGTCCAGCTTTGAAGCATAAATAAGAGACTCATTCTCTGCCAGTCAGGTATTCCAGTATTATGATAGTGTGTGGTATTTTGATTTCTGTATCATAAACTACATGTCTTTTATGAAAAGAAGCACTGGCTGCTCAATTATGACATTTATTTATTTCTGGCGATTTTTAGAGCGCGCAAATACCCTGGGGTGTCTCGGCGCTGTAGTTGCAGAACTCTCCGGAGGAGGGGGGGGGATTAGGCAGGGAACAACCATGTCTTTAGTTGCTTTCTGAAGTTAAGAAGGGTCGGAGCGATCTTAATGTTTAGAGGAAGTGCGTTCCACATTTTGGCCGTGGCAACAGCAAAGCGTTTGTCGCCCCAGTTGGCCCTTCTTGTACGGGGGACCATGAGTAGGTGCGCTGAGGATGACCGCAGAGTTCTAGTATGTTCAAGCGGTCGGAAGGCTTTTCTTAAGAATAAGGGTCCTTCATCGTGAATGGCCTTATATGCAATGCATAAAGCCTTAAACTTGATGCGGCTCCTCACCGGTAGCCAATGTAATTGTCGGATGTAGGGGGAAACTGATGCAAATCTCGGGATAAATAGCAGTGTTCTAGCGGCAGCGTTCTGGACAGTTTGCAGTTTATTAAGAACCTTTTGTTGTGTATTGAGTAACAATGCATTGCAGTAATCAGTTTTGGAGGATACTAGTGTACTGACCAAGGTTTTACCTGCATGTGACGGAAGGTATGGGATTAGTTTTTTTATCCTTTTTAGTACGTGGAAGGAAGAAGAAACCACAGCATTGACATGTTGCTGGAATGTCAATTTGTTATCGAAGATAATGCCCAAGTTGCGTACCTTCGTCACAGGTTCTGGTGGTTGTCCCATCTGGTGAGGCCACCATTGAGGGGACCAGGTGGGTTGAAGCCTCCCGAATGTCATCACTTCTGTCTTATCAGAGTTGAGTTTAAGACAGTTGGATGACATCCAGGAGCTTATTGCCTTCATTCCCATTTGGAAATTGGCTGCTACTGAGATTCCGTCATTATGTATCGATAACACCAATTGGGTGTCGTCAGCATAGGTAGTGAGGGAGATTCCACAGGATTTTATGACCCTCGCCAGGTCCGACACATAGATATTAAATAGTGTCGGACTTAGCGAGGATCCCTGTGGTACTCCACATGGCAAGGAGAAGGTCTGGGATGTGAAATTGCCTAGTTTCACTGTTTGTGGACGGTTCGACAGGAATGAGGCCAGGAGGTTTTTTGCTTTGCATGTGATTCCTATGGCTTCCTATGGCATTATGCTGCAGGGGGTGGTGTTGAGTGCTGGGCCTAATTAACCCCACACAAACCTCCTTAAGAAGCCTGTGACTGCTCGCCATTGCTACCAATGAGAGTCAAGTGCCGGAAGGGATTTACTATACCTCAGTTTGAAGAGCCACAGTAAGACAGGAGGACTAAGGACAGCAGAGGCAAATGACCCCAGCCCCCACAGCCGTGGCAAGCAGCCTCAGCCTGGCCTGTGGCCTCTCATACGTGGTCTGATATCATCTTTGACACTAAGGGCCTGATTTAGATCTTGGAAGATGGCTTACTCCATCCCAACGGTGACCGATATCCCGTCAGCCAAAATATAGATCTCATATTATCCTATGGGATTTATATTTCGGCAGACGGGACATCCGTCACCGTTGTGATGGAGTAAACCATCTGCCAAGATCTATATCAGGCCCTATATTATCTGTCTCCACACAGGTTAAGTAAGTTGCCAAACATATGTCTTTCCGCTGTTGTTGCCTTTCATGGGATACCACCCCTACTGCAGGCTCAATACTGAACAGCTCTTCGCGTAGCGGCATCCCTAGCTCATATTGAATACTGTAATGGAGTTTATAAGGAATTTCAACATGCACCTCAAGAAAATTACATAGAACACCAAACTCTTTCACACTACTCAGTAGAAAGTTGAAAGGGTGAGGTCACATCAGAACACTATTAAAATGACTCCAATAGAGCCTGTCAATGTAAAAGTCAATTTTAAAATGCTGTGCTTGGTTTGCAAAGCACATCCCAAGGCTAGCTTGCCTAATTATTTTTTCCATATCACTGGTCCAGAGGTCTCAGCTCAGTATGCCATCATGGTCTGTGATTGCTCTCATCAAGGCTGAATGGGTTGGGCAGGTCTTTGCACTAGCAAAGCACTTGCCTCTGAAAATACTCATCACCAAGTACAAAAGCCCTGCAGTCCCACTCTGCACCATGGTATACCTTCAAATGTGTGCACTGGAAACAGGCTGGAAAGTGCACTGTACCACAGCAGATGTGCTGCTCCCAGTGCAGGCATGGACACACACCTATTGGGAATAGCACATTAGTATATGGTGGACCAGCTAGGTGTTTGAAGCTGCCAGTCCACCTTTCACTGGAGGCAGTGACCCACCGTCTATGTCAAAGAGAGGGGAATGACTGCACCCGTCTGCTGGGGGTTACCAGTGGGTCCCTAGGACCTATGTGACACCTTTATAAGGGTACATTTGGGGAGAGTGCTGACTATGCACTGCCTCTCTGCTTAGTGCACAGCCAGTACTCCTCTTGGTGGCCTCTTTGCCTCTACATCCATGTCTGTAATATGGCACAATCACAAAGGTATGGGATTCCATCAGTTACTATGGGGAATATAACTGTGCCCGCCCCCTTGGGATCGCATCAGTTTAGGATTAGTGCTGGCACGATCTATATCACAGAAAGAGCCGTGCAAGCATCTGCACTCCCTTATGTAAAACTGCTGGGGCTCAGGAGGTCCAAAAATTGGGCACAAATGCACGTTGAGCCCAATGCTGTATGTAAAATACTGCCCCAGAGCTTTTTCCAATCAACTGAAACTCCTAGAGTTGGCACCGGAATTACTTGAACCTTGCCACAACCTTTGCTCATTTTCCTCCTGTAATACTTTTGGTGCTCTTTGGTGAGATGTCCACATTATAAAAATATTTAACGAAATGGTAAATAAAATATGGTGTGTGGCTGCTCCATTTGTGATGGTTGATCCTAAAAATATAAGATAGTGACCAAGTGCTATATTCTCCATCGTTTTGCCTTTTTGAGGAAGGAACATGACCTTACCAAAGGAGACTTAAAAAAAAAAAAAAAAAAAAAAAAAGAGTTCCACTGAAAATGCGGTCTTCGACGAATTTGCAGAAACCCACACGTTTTTGTAGCATTGCAAATAGAGAATGAATGTGTGTAATTGATGAAACGCAGAGGTACGTAGTCGAGGTAAGTAGTTTCTATTGGATTATTAAATACATCAGCGAAGCGCCGAATCCCTACTTCCACCGCTTGAGCTGCTGAGTGAGTGATATGGGTTATGGCGCATGACATCATCAGGCCGCCGCCGATGATTACTGTAATCAACCAAAGCTGCGCGTGACCGCAGCGTGTTTGTGATTGCATTTTTGTGACACTTGTAATGGAACACAAGGGAAATGAAACGTTTGAAGTGGATTTCAGGTGGAGGGCAGTGTGACATAAACCACACCTGTATTTGCCCTGTCAGCAACCCTGGCATTGTAATCGAAATGAAGCATCCCGGAAGGGCAGAGTGACCGGCGAAACGTAAGCGGTGTAAGCTCCTGAGGCGTTCCACTCCTTAAACGCATGTCACGCTGTAACAAAAGACGTCACAGACAGGGCAGTTTTACACTAGCTTGCAACCCCCGATTTGACATTAACAAAGTAAACGATTTAAGACTATACTGCACTAAATAAGTTCGATGTTTAGATGGGAAAACACATAACTAAGGGCTAGATGTTCTAAGCCTGCGAATCTGGCAATTTGGGAACGCAAAAAGGCATTTTTCATATTTATTATGTTCAACCCCTATGTCTACCTCCCTCCTGCTTGACCCGTGCTGCCACTGATTGTCATGTGCTGAAAGGGTACTTGGCCCACTTGCTAAGGATTTATAGTAGACCAGACCCTGAACATCAGTAGTCAAAGGTCTCAACCTTCCCAGCTGGGTCCAGTAGCTCCTTCTTGCCCAGTGGGGCTCCAAATGGGGTCTGACAATTACCGGACACTCTCTACCTTTGTCATTCAATTGAGCTTACACTGCTCCATCTCTTTTGTCACAGGCATCTGTCTGTACAATGAAAGGCTGTCTATAGTCATATGCTTTCAGTACAGGTGCAGGAGATCAAATGCTTTCTGGCACTCCACAGTCTATATCACTTTTCTGGTATTCTTCTTGGAAGGAAAATCAGTGAAGGGGCAACTATAGTTCCATTGTTTACCACAAAGTTGTTTTAATACCTGGGGTGAGCCCTAAAAAGACCTTCACCTCAGTCTGGGTAGGGACTTCCCACTCCATCTCAGACTGGATCTTGGCATCCAACAGGCAACTCTTCTAATTTCCCACTCATTGCCCAAGATAGACAGAGAATTGCCTCACCTGATATTTGATCGCCTTGATGGTCATTTTTCCCTCCTGTATCCTAGTCAGCACCTTTCCAAGATATCTCAGGTGGTCCTGCCATGAATTTATGAACACTGAAATGTCATACAAGTAGGCAGCACATTACTCTTCCAGCCCTGAAAGAACATGGTTCACCAGGTGCTGAAAACTGGCAGGAGCATTCCTCAACCCAAGAGCATCCCGTTGAATTGGCATAGTACCTCTGGTGTAGAGAATGTAGTTTTCTCATTGGCATCTGGTGTCAGAGCAATCTGCAATTCCCACTGGTCAGATCCAAGGAGCTTAAATACTTTGCAGCACCTAATCGATTCACAAACTTATCCGCTGTTGCGATTGGATGGGCATCGGTCTTAGTTACCTTATTGAGAGCTCAGTAGTCCACACAAAATCGCATGTCAGTAGTCCCTTGCTTGTATAGTAATTTTTACCCCTACGCTATCCAACGCTTTCCCTACTGTTGCACTCACTGGAGTGGGAATAGTCATTTTTACCCGTACGCTATCCAACGCTTTCCCTACTATTGCACTCACTGGAGTGGGAATAGTAATTTTTACCCCTATGCTATCCAACGCTTTCCCTACTGTTGCACTCTCTGGAGTGGGAATAGTATTTTTTACCCTCCCGCTATCCAACGCTTTCCCTACTGTTGCACTCACTGGAGTGGGAATAGTAATTTTTACCCTCCCACTATCCATCGCTTTGATGTGTCGACACACAACTTATCAATTAGACAAAATATACTGTTTCCAGTTAGGAGATACTTTTTCCTAGACACCTATACACAGCCCATACCCATCCAAAACAGGCATCACCGGTCAGGTGACCCTGTTAATAAAAGTGCTTAAGTGCACGTGCTCGTGGCCAGTTCCGGTTACCATATACACTGTGTCTGTGTCCTTATTTCCAAAGTATGTGGACATAGGGCCAACGACTTTACATAGGAGATGCACTGGTCTGAATCTGCATGTCAGCTGGCGGCCATTTTGCTGTTTGTCATGGGGGACCTGAGAAAAGGAGGCCCCCCTCATCGGTTGCCAACAAGATTGCGCCCAAGATAAAGAAGAAAGGAGCACTGACATTGGATGCTCCCAGACCTACTGAGGTATGATGGTACCCCCACAGTGCCATGACCTCTACCTAATGTGGTGCACATTGATTGCCCCAGTCGGAAAAAAGAAGGGAGGACTGCACCCAGCGTATCGCGGCAGCTCCTACATATCAGACCTCTCTGCTGTATGTGGAAGCACCCTTAAAGTGAAAATACTGGACATGCAACCACAATGCACCATGAGGGCCGCAGAGTCATGAAAATTGCCACAGCCCCTTAAAATGACTGCAGTGCCCCTAGCGGCTGGTCGTCACACCGGGTCCTGAGGTCCCGAAGACAGTGCAAGTGGCATCGGCCATGGTTAATCTTGCAGCAAGATGAGCTGCCCTGCTGTGCACTGATTGTGTGGTCCCTATACCTGCATCTAGAGCACTGCATCGCCCGAAGAGAGAAAATGGCGCGGGGAAGAGAGGAGGCTTCCATCAGCACCTCAGCAGGCTGAAAGCCTGAATAAATGAGGCTGCTTCCAGCCCAGAATGGCGACGCCCACATCTGCAGCCTCCAGAGCGGTTAGGCTGTAATTATCTTGAGGATAGGCCAAAGCGATGGGTGAGACCACACCAGGGTACAAGACCGACATGGCCCGCGGTGCAAGGGAGACAAGAAAGAAGAACAGGCACGCAAGGTGCCAACAGGGGGCACCCACAAAGAGAAGGTCCACAAGACTCACTCGCTGCCATAGCAGGGACAATGCAAGAGGGCATAAAGACAATGTATGGCTGCATGCAAGAAGCTATGCCAAACAGCCTCCCCAGCACCGAAGGGGCACCATTGGCCCAGCACAGCACATGTCACATGAAGTGACCGACTGTGCCAAGCATGCCTACATTTAGGCAAGACCCAGTGCCGCAATGGTGTAGTCTCGAGGCGCAGCACTATGCCCTCGAGTGAAGGAAAGAAGATGCAGGTGTACTGGGAGCCAGCTGAGGGCACCCTCAGAGACTAAGTTAATTATAGAAAGGTCCTCGTTGCCTGACAAGTTCTGGCAAGAGATGCTGCTGCTGATGCCATGAGGAGGAAGACTGTCACTGCTCCCACAACATGGCAAATAAGGAGCTGCCAGCCATCTCACCACCACGCATGCCCAACAACACTAGCACTCCACAGAGACTAGAAGGGAGCAAAACCCTAGTGCGGCCTGAATGTAGGAAGGACAGCATCTACACCCTAACTGCGCTAGCACTGCCCCGCAGCAGGCCAGACACTGTTCAGGGGGAGTCACCTTCACACTGCCTCAAGGTAGAGTCACCAGGCAAGAGGAGAGTTGCACACCAAATGGCAAGCTGCCACCACCACAGCTCCTTATTGCCCTGAGAAGCATTCCCTGAAGAGGAAGCACCCAGAGTAGGAGCTTCAAGAATGTACCTAAAGAGGGACCCTGAGATAAGTGGGTGGACGCCACACATCATAAAAGAGGAAAGGGAAACAGATCAGTGACTGCCGCTGATCATCGCTAAGCCGGAGCCCAACATCATAGGCCGGTGGCCAGATTACACAAACAGTTGACCACCTCGCGGCTCTGTTGGCCAACCTCCGAGAAGGTGCATGCCGCCACACCCTTAAGAATAGAGAAGAGCACCTGAAAGCCTGGCCTGCATGGTCCAGGGGCCATTGAATACTGAGAGACCGACCCTGTTGGCCTTTTTGTAACATGGTGCATGTCACTGCACCTAGAAGAAGAGAGGTAAGTGTGGCTGGTCTACCCTAGGAAGCTGACTACTGACCAAGTTCGGAAGGAAAGGTCTTGAGAGTTAGGGCCTGAAAGGCATGCGCAAGAAGACTCGAGTTGCTGATGGAGCGCATCCAGACACACAAGCAGCAAGCTAATAAGGTGATACAACAGAAGAACGACCTAGTGACTTCACGGCTGGAGACCCGAGAGTAAGCCACAAACATGCATGAACAGAGTATCTGCCTTGCGCTTCTCAGCATGTCCACCCAAACATAGTTACCAACGGCTCAACAACCTTCCCAAAGGAAATTGAAACTCCTGGCCACCGTCACTCCCTGCAGTCAATGACTCAAGAAAGAACACCTCTAGCCATCCAAGAAAGTCATCACCACCTGTAGTTCAGGCTCACCACGTAGCTGACAACCCCATCATGCCTGCCCATGTCAAGTGAGTCAACACTACCACCTTTGGAGTATTGGAAAGCTTGCCTGGTGTCCTACACCATTGCCGTACCAACTTTTAATAAGCACAAGTGATGATCTTAAGAACCATTGACTACTTGCTCACCTGGTTTGCATCCGGTTCCTGCTTGCAAGAGAACATTTTGGCCAGGACTCCTACAGCACTGAGGTTGTGCGAGCAACTAGGCAGCGGCACCTAGGCAGTCTTGCAGCTGCCTCGACATAGACATACCCCCAGTCCCTAGCTGGACTGTGGCAACCCAACTAAGGAGCCTCCCCAAGCGCTGGAGATGGACTTGATAACGCCTCACCAATGGATTCTAGGAGGTAGCAGAATCATGCGACGGAGCCTCGAACAGGTCACAGCATGCCACAACTGTGATCAGTGTATTTGTAATGAGCTCTGACAGTGCACCTGATGCACCCTATAAACACATGTTATTCAGCGCCTTGATAGTCTTGGGTGATAAATGCGCTTTACAAATACATGTGTTCTGTTATGTTTTTCTGAACTCTTGAGACCTACCACAAGTCGTCCTCAGTATCAGTGATATGAGCTGCTTCAGACCAAAGATGGTATGCTGCCAGGGTGCTGCTGGCATATCCAAGCCAGCATTTGTGTCCTGAACCACTCAGGTTAAATTATGAATGCAAGTTGAGATGTCCCAATGTAGTTGTGTCATCAGCCCACATGTCCACTGCTGTCCCGCTGATCATTTCTACATGCTGATGGACCCCATGGTGTTTATTTTATTGTTGTACACTCCCACAGTTTGGGCTAACGTACCAGCATGGAATATTTTTCCATCCTCTCCTTCAAGGGTTTATCCTTTATACACACCCTACTCCCATCCAATACAGGTGTTAGCGGTCAGGTGACCCTGCCAATAAAAGGGTCCGAGTGCACGTGCTTGTGGTTAGTTCCAGTTATCATATACACTGTATCTGTGTCCTTATTTTCAAAGTATGTGGGCATAGGGCCCACGAAATTACAGACCTATTGGTTTTCCCTGGTACACTGTTTATATTCGTTAAATATTAACATTTAGCATATACTGATAGTAAAGTATATCAGGGTGCTTCCTTAACCAACACAGAGCACATGCTGGGAAAGAGTTAAATTATGGGAACTCTGACATTGTTTTGCATAGATTGCATCGCAGGTTGTTCATCTCATTGCACCTTGATTAATTCGCTCATCTGAATAGTTCATGCTGAGCTCTAGGTGTTGGAAGTTCTATTTCCAGGCTTGGTTGTGTTGAGTTCTTATTACCACTGAATGTTCAATCGGAGGAAATGTTGTTTTCCGGGGGCAGACTTAGAAACCTGTCACTGCATCACCATATCGCCGGAAAAAATCTCAATGCCAAGTGTTTCCTGCACGGTTATCACAAAGACAAATGTGCGGTGGTTGATAACTGGTTCCAGGGAAGCCGCAAAGGCTCCTTTGCTAGGTCCATTGCACTGTGCTGATGATGTCACCTGTCTGAAGAGGTCATCGGAAGGTGAATGGCTGAATAAGCACAGCTCCTGTAAACTTTTAAACTTAGTTCCAGTGATACATTTTCAAAATGTATATGCCACTCAGTGTGAGGGTTTCTTGTTTTTTTAAAAAAATATTTAAATCTTTATTTCCTCATTCTGCAATATAGTGTATCTGAAGTTGTCAGCGACCCGCTTCTCCGCTGTCCGGACCTTCACCACCCCTGGTGCAGGGGAGTCTCACTATGTGTACTTACAAAGCCGGGTCCCCTTACATTCATGACTCTTTCAATAATTTTATTTCGAAGTGGGGGAGCTGACCACCTTGGCCACTCTCACAAGCATCATGCTTGTGTACATATTGCCATTGCATAGTCATTGGAAATGAGTAGGGCTTAGCATGACGGTATGTTCAATCTCTCAATTAGTTTGCAAACTGTGAGTCCTCCCAGATCTCCCAATAGTTGTATTTCCTACTGGGTTTCCCTTTCCTATCCCACTTATTTACTCTATTTATGGAAGCCACCCATTCTAAGTGCATAGGGGAAACCGGTCTTATCCACTTAATGCAGAGTTCCCTTCGCACAAGCAGAATCAACATAAACAACAAGTTCTCTTCTTTCCTTGTTAAGGGTGTTACTCCCTCTTGCCGGCAGACCCCAAAAATAACAAGATCCATACTTACTATGAGTGGTCTTCTCAGTACAGCTTCTAGGATTTGACTCACTTCCTGCCAGAAACCACCGAGCTGGGGGCACTGCCAGAACATGTGCACATGGTCCGCCCTTGATAGGCCACATTTGGGACAGGATTTCGTGTTACTGCCACTGAATTTGGATAGACGCTTTGGCGTCCAGTAGGCTCTGTGGGAAGTAAATAGGTGATTTCTCCTTAGAGTAGCAGATTTCACAATGGACCAACATTTGCTCATAGATACTGGCCACAAATGTTGAAGGTCCAACGATGGTAGATCTTTTCCCCAGGTATTCTCCGGAATCGACAGGTCCTCCTCTTTGGCTCCAATCTGTGTCCAATACCATAATGCAATTTCTTTTCTCTTTGAGGAATTCTGCAACATTGAAGCTTCTAGGATTTTATTTCCACTGCACTTCTCCTTCAGAGTTTTTGCCCAACAAGAAAGTTGATAAAACTTGAATTTTAAAAGGGATGCATTTGTGCTTGTACATAGAGACTCCCAATCTATTAGAGTGTTATTAACCAGTACTTGGCCCCATACTTCATAACCTGATGATTTTAGTGGTTTTGCCAAAGTATCTTTAAGACACTCCGGAGTTCCTGGAGAGTCCCATATAGGTGCAAACTCACTATAATAAGGAATATCTAGAGTACTCCTGATCCGATACCACAGTTTCGCAGCTGATTCCAAAGTCTTCAATTTTATTTTTTGGAAGTACTTCGGGTGACCGAATTTGTACAAATAGTGGCCAATGTTATTGGTCATTGCTTTAAGATGACCCGGTTACAGATCTTGTTTACCTAAGAGGACCCTAATATGTCTAAATTGAAAGGCTCTATAGTATTCAACTAGATCGGGACTAGCAATTCCTCCTTCCATTTTTTTCTCCGTAATTTACCCCATGCAATGCGAGGGCTTTTAAATGCCCAAATGAAACTTGACAGTTCACCCTGTATTTTCTTTAGAGTTTCTCTATTAAATTCTAGAGGGATAGCACTAAATATAAATGTGATTTTCGGGAGGATGGCCATTTTAATTAGGTTAGATCTACCTAAAAATGTTAGAGGAAGACCTCCCCATGCCTTCAGTAGTTTTCTCACTTCCGCTGTTATCCTGTCTAGGTTTATCTTTGCTATTTTATCTAAGTTTTTGGTCAACTCTATCCCCAAATATCTGATTTTCTCCCTGGTGTAGTTGCTATTCACTTGGGAATTCCAGCTCATAATCTCTGTTTTTGATTGATTAGTTTGATAGCCGGATATCCTACCAAAGTCGTTAAGAGTGTCCTCAATCGCTTTAATGGATCCTACGTATTTTCTTTTCCCATCCATTATATTTGAACAAGGTTATTTCCGAATTAGATCTCAGCTTGTGTGCCAGCGGCTCGATGTATAAATTAAACAATAGGGGCGAGAGGGGACACCCTTGTCTAGTCCCCCTCTTTATATCTATATTCTTTGTTAAGCTCCCATTTATTAGAACCCTGGCTTTTGGTGATCGGTACAATTCATTAATAGCTTCCTGGAAGTTTTCACCCAACTTATATTTCTCTAGTGTTGCATTTAGAATCCCCCAGTACACTCTGTCAAACGCTTTAGCCGCGTCCAGCGCTATTATTGTTAAGGGGATTTTCTTGCTTATCGCTATATCTATAGTCCCAATAAGCTCATGAGTCAGATCCTGCAAGTGCCTGCCTCCTACAAACCCTTTCTGATCTTCTTTTATTAGCTTACCTGCTATTTTACCGAGCGTTTTTGATAAAATTTGTGTAAAGATCTTATAATCACTATTTAAAAGGCTTATGGGGCGATAGGATTCACATCTTGCTGGATTTTTACCCGGCTTTAGCAAGATACTTATTGTGGCGTCATTCCACGAATCCGGAAGTTTCCCTTTCTCTAGATAGATTTTGTTTAGCAAGTTTGTGATAGGGGGGAATAGGACCTCACTAAGTTTAATGTAGAGTTCATTTGGTAGGGCATCCAGGCCTGCAGCTTTACCCCTCTTCAAGCCTCTCAACCCCTCTTCTACCTCCTCCTTTGCGATTGGGGCATTTAATTCATCTTGTTCCTGGTTCGATAACACTGGTAAATCCATGGTTTCTAAGTACTTATCTAAATCTTCACTTAATGGGGATGTGTCCTCGGTATATAATAGGGATAAGAAGTCTCCGAATTCTTTTCTTATTACTTCTTCTTCAGAACAAATATCTAAACCGTCTTGCGGTAAGATATTGAGTATCTTGTTTCTACTGGAATCTGTTTTTATTTTCCACGCCAGCAGCTAGCTGCACCCCTCCCCATATTCATAATACGCCAACTTGCTTGCCTCCCATTTCTCTCTTACCCTACTCTCTAACTCCCCTGTTAGCAGTTCTTCTTGCCTCCCCCTGTCGTCTTCCAACTTCTTTATTGTTTCAGGATCAGCCTCAGCCACTATTAGTAAGTCTAGGTTTTTGATGTTAATTTCCAGCATTCCTATCTCTTGTTTTGATCTTTTGTTTTGTATGCAGACAAACTGAGTATCCTCCCTCTTATAACCACCTTATATGCATCCCACATGACCTGTGGGGATACGCCCTCCTTATTATTCTCAAAGTACTTTAACGACTCTATTTTGAGACTCTCAATGTTCAGTGGGTCATTAAAAATGGTACGATCCACTGTCCATCTAACTGCCGGCTGTTGGATGTTCAACTGAGATTTTAATAGCATGGCAGAATGGTCCGATAATGTGGCTGGCACATGTTCAATTTTATAAATTTGATCCACTAATATTTAGTCTGTCAACAGGAAGTCAATTCTGGATTTTATTCCCAGTCTTTTATTTTTGAAGGTAAAAGGATGTTTTTTATCCCCTTTCTCCCTCCAAATGTCCACCAAACCTAGATCTCTTTTATAGATTCCCAACCACTCCCGCATTTTGGGGAGATTAACCTGTTTTATGGGCGGGAAACGGTCTACCTTAGGGTCTGGAATCATATTAAAATCCCCCCCTACGATCACCGGGGATGTACATGATAAAAGATGGGTATACAAGTTCTGTAGGGGGGAGGGATCATCAGAATTGGGACCATAATAACCCACTATTGTATACGGGGTATCATAGATTCTTACCCTGGTGATTGCCCACCTACCCTTTTTGTCAAGTTCAGTCTTTTCAATTTTCACTTTTAGAGTTTTTTTGAAGAGTATCGCTATCCCCTTAACCACACATTCCTGATCTGTACATACATAGCAATCCACCCAATTTAGTTTTTTATGATATCCTCCCACTCCATCTTCAACAAGTGTGTTTCCTGTAAGATAATGATCTCGCAATCTGCCACCCTTAGGTATTTAAAAATTCTATGCCTTCTACTTGGGAGTCTTAGCCCGTTTACATTCCAAGATAGTATGTTAACATTTTTCCCCATCATTTCCTCTTTCTTTCACATACAAATTTTCCATGTCCTCCCCTAGCCTAGGCTTTTCAGGCCCTGATAACTCATTTTCTGCTTTTTGAGGATTTTTTCCATTTTGTTCCCTAGTTTGCTCCCCACCCAAGTGCTTTTTATCTTTTTATTTTTTTTGTGACATAAAAACAACCTCCCTGGGGAAACCTCCCTTCTTTTTCTTTTGGGCTGCATTATTAGCCCATTTTGAGCCCCATGTTATGTTATGTTATGTTATGTTATGTTAATATTATTTTTGTAGCGCACAGCTGCCCCAGCAAAGGGGCGTCCTGGCGCTTAGACAGGTACTATAACATAACACACATAAAGAGAAAAAAGGGAGGGAGCGGCTACTCAGAGACAGGAAACAAAAAAGTTTTAATAGCGCGCCTGAAGGCGGACAGGTCATTCAGAGCTCGGATGTGCACCGGGAGCGAGCTCCACAGCCCCGCGGCAAGCACCCGGTAAGAGCGGCCACCCATTCTACTGAGTTTGAAACGGGGGCAGACCGCCAGATGAAGAGCCTCTGATCTTAAAGATCTCGAAGGGATGTAGGGGATGAGCAAGTTGACAAGAGCCGGCGGCGAGGAAAGTTTCATGATTTTAAAGGCCAGATAGAGCACTTTAGACTTAATCCTCTGTCTGACCGGTAACCAATGAAGGGCAGAGATGGTGCCCGAAACAGAACAATGTCTGGCAAGACCAACAATGGCCCGCGCCGCAGCGTTTTGGACCCTTTGAAGCCTGGATGCCTCAGCCTGGTTTACCCCTAACATCAGCGCACCTCCGTAGTCCAACCGGGATAAAACCGAGGCTTGGACCACGAGCTGCCGGGTGGGAGGGTCGAAGTATTTAAGAACCGGTCTTATGCCTCGCAGGATACCGTAACAGGTGGCTGCAACCTTCTTCGTGTGACCTGTGAAGGTGAGCGCAGGATCCAACCATATCCCTAAGTTTTTCACTTCGGAAGCTGGGATGGGAGTAATGCCCAGCTCTGGAGGCCACCACTGGTCTCCCCATAGCTCAACATGTTTCCCCAAGACCAACACTTCAGTTTTAGTGGCATTCAATTGTAAGCAATTGGTACGTAGCCAACTAGCTACTGCCACAAGTCCGGCTCGGAATCTGGGGGCCTCCACTTCAGGGTCTCCACTCAGTATCACCGCCAGCTGCGTATCGTCAGCATATGAGGTCATCGTCAAACCCCACTGTTTGACGACTGCAGCTAGCGGTTTCACATAGAGGTTGAACAGGGTGGGGCTCAGCAAGGAGCCCTGTGGGACCCCCAGGTCCAAGGGATGAATAGTGGATTGGCAGGGTGGTATAGCCACTTTAAAGGTTCGATCTGAAAGGAAAGATCGAAACCACTGAAGAGCGGTTCCTGCTACTCCAGCTTCCTCGAGGCGCTGAATCAGAATACGGTGGGACATAGTATCGAAAGCAGCGCTCAGATCTAATAGCAGGAGCGCTGCCGTACGTCCGGAGTCAAGCACCAGGCGTAGATGCTCGATAATATGGAGCAAAGCGGTCTCGGTACTGTGTCCTGGCCGGAAGCCATTTTGGCTGGAGTCCAATATCTGATTACGGGCAAGGTGATCAGACAAGATCGAATTAACATGGGCTTCGGTAACTTTAGCCGTCCAAGGCAGAAGAGATATGGGGCGGTAGTTCTCAGACAAGAGGGGGTCTGAATTTGCCTTCTTTAAGATTGGGGCAACTACCGCCTGCTTCCATGAGGAAGGGACCGTCCCAGTTGACAGCGACAGGTTGATTAGAGTGAGTATTGGAACTCGACACAGCGGGGAAAGCGTACTGATAAGAGCTGGCTACAGCGGGTCCAGAGGAGAGCCTGATTTAACGCTGAGGCTAAGTTTGTCAAAAGCCTCAGTAGACAGATCAGGTAGGAAGGTCAAAATTTCGTAACCCAAGGAATTAGGGTCAACTAACTCTGGATCCGGCCGACACAGGTCAAATCCTCGGTATATATTCTGCACTTTCTCCAGAAAAAAGGCTGCCAGGTTCTCGCCGTGGGAGTCGGTGCAGATCTCTGCCGAAGTAGCTCTTTTATTCATAAGGTCTTTCAAGACCTTGAATATTAATTTGGAGGGGTTGGTGCTGGCTTGAAATTCCTGAGCATAGAATGCGGCCCAAGTTCTGCAAATTGCCCTGTGATAGGACTTGAGTTTGGCAAAGTACAAGGTTTTCAAGACGGGATCGTAAGATCTTCTCCAGTCTCTCTCCGCTTTCCGGCAAGTTTTTTTAAGCTCGACTGCCCACTTTTTACTAGTAGTACTCCCTCTTTGTTTCTGTTAAAATATTTTCTTGCCCTCCTTGTTTTCATACAGTATTATTAGGTCCCCTCTCCTCTATCAAGATTAAGTTTGAAATTTGGGGAGATTAGGGACCAGAGGGTTTCTTTGTTTAAAACAATGTTGTACTCAGGACACACCATTTTCATTGAAAGTATATCAAATGAATACATTTGGATGACAATTTGACAATAGCGTTGAGTGATTAGTAATCTGTCAAAAGGAAAGGTTTTGCCTATAAGAAGATACAGCCTAAATGTTTATTTATTGGCTTTTCCCAAAGTTCAACAAATATATTTTGCCACCTATTTGTAACCTGGATGAAAGCTCTACTTTGGACCTTGTTAAAAGATCCCTGTTATACCCGCACAAAGATCTTCAGTTCAAGTTTCCCCCTCCATTGGGGAATAACATGCAGACCCAGTATTGCTGGGTCCAGTTTCCCATGCTTTGAGCGGAAATAAATACCCAAAGCGACAAAGATTTACCACTCACAGTTTAAAGCAGGTGTCAAATGTAACATGAGCTTTTTGAGGGAAGCTTTTTCTGCTTTCCCCATTCTGAAGTGTGAGGGAAGGCAGGCTTGGTACAGTGGCTGCCTGCAGCCCCAGTAGCTCCTCCGAAGTCTCCAGGTCCGGGTATCCGGGCAAGCAACCAATACTGGACAGGTGTTTAAGGAACTTGTAATTCCATGCCTTGAGGAAACTAAAACCTTGTAGTTGCCCAGAACTGTATCATACACGGGGATACCAGCCCACTTAACTCATAATGAAAGTGCACTTGGATGTGAACTTAAAAGAAAGAAATATACTCAGGCATCAAATTCAGGAGATTGCCTTACAATGTCTTGTTTATGTTGGGAAGTTTTGAGAAGATATTTGGGGAATAATCTTTTTTTTGATGAATAGGTTCTGAGCCAGGCTATTTGGATATCAGGGGCCGTATTACAGTAAGTGCCCTGGGGGCGTAACAGGTGTTTGCCCTGCTTTGCGCCCCCAGCCCCCCCCCCCCCACCCCCTGGGCATTTTGGTATTACAGAAGGGCACATAGACAGTTGTATGTCCCGTTCATTAATATCGTGAGCGCTCTTGAAGTGCCAGAGCTACCTTCAGGGGTTGTACCCTCGTTTGCATGGGGCATGCCCTATGTAAATGAGGGAATACTTTGCCTCTGTACCCATGCCGTATTACCGATGCAGGTACAGAGTCAAAGAAGCTCTCAGTGGGAGCACTCACAGTGCGCCATCTAAAAGGTGGCGCACTATGAGTGCGCCCTCTGAGAGCAGCCCTCTGGAGAAGGGAAAGGGGTTCCTTCGGACCCCCAAGACTTCCCCTTGCAGGCAGCTGCAAGCACTGCCTGCACCTGCCTGCAAGGGGATCTTTAACCCCCTATAAAAGGACCGGCAGGTGCCGCTCTGTGTTTTCACATGAATGCGCTGCCCCCAAAGCAGCACCGGTTCGCCAAAGCCCTGAGGGCAGCGCTAGTTTGCGGCACATTCACCGTAATAGAGCACACTTTCATTGTGTGCACTGGGCGCACCTCTTAATAGTTGCACCGGGCGCAAATAATGAAAATGCATAATACGGCCCCCGGTTTAAAAATGCTACGCTGTGGGAGGGAAATTTACTAATAAAAAGCGCAGACAATTACTTCTCAATGACAGCTCAAGGGATACTTTTAATAACATTTTACACCTGTTTGCATCACAAAAGTGACAGAAATTGGCACAAAATGTTTTTTTGAAATTCACTTTCTAGTACTAAACTTTCTCTGTGCTGAAAAGCTATCCAAAAGTAAAGCTAAGCACCGCCTAGACCTTCTTTGCATTATTTTTGTTTGTCATTGTGATTTTTCCCTGGTTCTTAAGGTTATTGGACATCCCCATTGTTTGTTACTTAGCGCCATGGGTGCGTTCCATGGGTTGTACATGGGCATTCCCATGCAACCACTCATTCAGTTTGTCGCAAAACACTATCTACTAACAAGCATAAGCATAGCCAATAGGTCTCGCCTTTGGGACCTTATAAGTGTTTAGTTATCCAGCACAATATCCTTGGTGCAACAACTTCAACTGTTGCATGGCTAAAAACTTATAAGGTCCCAATGGCGAGACCTATTGGCTATGACGATGCTTGTTTAACCTCTTAGCATTCCCACATAGAAAAGCAAACACGTCTCCTGTTCAAGTGTGCAGCTATACAGCAGACACACCCCTTCAGGACAGACTTAAAGCACTCTCCATGCACTAATTCCAGATTCCGATGCACCCATGTTAAGCGCATCAGTGCCATTAGCTGATGTCACTAAGGGCATTTTATTTACACGTGCATTGTATTTGATCAGTTTTCGTATTTATTTTAAGACTTGAATTAGTGCAGTTCGGAGAGTATATAACAGTTCCATCTGGTGTCAAAGAAAAACATAAGTTTCAAATCCGGTAAATAACGAGCAGTTATCAAACAAGGCTACTTTTCTTTTACATTTCTGTGCAGTGTTTTGGTTCCATGCAAACCAAGATGTTGCAGGGATCAGCTTATACACAGAACTGTGCGCAGAGACCCAGGACATCAGTGAATTGTGGTGGACCAAAAAACTCACCTCAGTGTCTTGAACCCCTAACCGACTAGCATCAGTGTCACATTAGCTCTGCGTCCTATAGCAAAGGTACCAATGATTAGACAACCCAGAACATGCAACTCAGGTTACTCTCAGGAATGGTGGGATTCAAGAACACTCTTTCGTTATATTCTCATACCAGTCCACAAAATGGGTAAAAAGTGACTCAATAGAGTTTAAAATGTTTATTTTAATGACGTGCTCTAAGATGCAGTATTTTTGCGAACCTAAGCAGGCATATAATTAAAAATAATGCTTTGCTACAATTCCATGAAACACAAAGGGGGAAATAATATTATAATGATGGTGGGAACAGGTTCTATTGCACCTTTTTTTTCCACCTTTCCTAGCTAGGAACTATGTTTTATAAAATATAGAGGGTCTCTTAGGCTTGAATGGGGAACACCATACCTCTAAGATCAGTAGAGATGAATCACATCAGGATCTGCAAAAGCTCTCTGTCTCCCTTGAAACGGATTTTCTCCAAGTGTCTAAAATCATGCATGCAGTGTGATATTAAAGAGGCCAGAGTTTCAGCTAGCTGCAGCTGCGTGCATGTTATGTCTAGAGCATGAGCCGATCAGCCCGAACAACACCTAACATTGTTATGATAACCTTGGAGGCTTCAGAACTCACTGTGCAGACGAAGGTCGAGATCTAAGTCTAGGAACATTGAAAACAAGCCATTCTCATGTGCAGCAATTCAAGCAGCCTAACTTACAACAACAGTTACATATAGTGTTGTGTGCAAAAGCAGCAAAAAGGCAAAATGACGTTTAAACTTCCACCAAGCTTATGCTAACATAGCAATGAGCGCATGCAATGCCCAGCCTTCACTCCACCCTTTCCTTGATCGGAACACGCACGGAATGGGGGCAATTTGAAACGCAGAGTTCAAGTTCGAGTTAGACAGAACTAAGTTCAAATTTTGCCAAACTGGACAATTGGGAATAGAATTCCAACTTAGTATTCAAGTCAAGAAAAACTTTATTGCGGTTGTTTTATAACCATAAAAGTACAATCATTTAAAACAGTTGCAAATTCATCACAGCTTCAGGTGGGTTTTCACTACGTGCATCGGAACTACGGCCATAATATGATAATAGTAGTTAAAAGAGAGATTTGATATAAAATATCATCAATGCATAAAAACACAATAAAAATGTAAGTTATATATACAATTCTAAAAAAGTTTTGGGAAACAACTCGATAGTTTCCCGATCCGAGATAGTTACGAGGACAAAACCCAACATATAAAACTCCCATCCCCTGCCAGGTAAAATCAAAACTCCTTCAAGCTAAGATCAAAATTTCATACCTTATGATAACCATTACAACCTAGGAGATACAGTCCTACAATCAGGGACAATGAGGGGTCTAGGCCGCTTTTAACAGGTTTCTGCGCATTGTCCACATTGAAAATAGAAACTTTGCTCCTGACACCACAAAGACAGGGCTAGTGTCCAAGCTTAGGATTCTAAAAAAGGATACATACTTCCTTATACCCAGATTCCTACATAATTGTATTATCCATTTTTCCCTGGGTTTTTTATATGCCGCACAGAAGAGTACTATGTGAACTAATGTTTCCTCTTCTGAAAGGCATCCAGGGCAGAGGGAGTTTGGGGCTCCCACCCATTTGTTTGTGACAGCAAATAGCGGTAAGGTGCCGTATCTGAACTGTAGGAAGAGCTTTTTGGATAAGGTTGGCTGTAGGGTGTAAGTACATGCTCACAGTGATAATGGGACTTGAAATCCAGAAATCTGTATGTCAGACTTGATGGTTTCGCTTGCTGCAAGATTTCCACCAGTTTCGACTCCTTGAGTGCGTTTTTCAGTGCTTTTTTAGATAGTTCGGCACAGGAGGCCTCCGGTGTTACCCAGAGGCTTTCCAAGCCGATTGCAGGAAAGGAGTGCTTTATGAAGGCTAACCACGGTATACTTCCAGCCCCTAGTGTTGTCATTACCGCTCTCAATTCTTCCCTATATCTAGCTAACTCCGGAGTGCACCACAGCCGCCACCAATAAAGCAAGGGGCGCGATGCAATAAAATCCGTAATAGGAAGAATGTTTAAGTCCATCCTGAGCGGTACCAATTGAGTGTTTTTGGGTAGCATCAGGATTTGCCTGGTAAAATTATTATCAGTTAGTGAGAGGGATTTAGAAGGTATATGCCCCCACAATTCTGCCCCATATAGGGAAGCTGCCCTGGCTTGCACTTTATAGATTTCCAGAGGTGGGCCTATGGTTTTTAAAACGCAATTCCTCTGTACTTTTAGGATTCCCCCTAGTTAATCTAAGGTTAGCCTTGTCCATCTGTGGGCCCAACCCCATTTTATCATTTAATGTGAGGCCTAAATAATCAAAGACGGAAACCCTTTCCAGGGGTCCGTCCTCCAACATTGGGTGTGGGCAGTTGGTGAACGAGGCGTTAAATACCATATAATTAGTTTTATGGGTGTTAACCACAAGGTTTCTTTTTTGGCAAAATTGGGAGAACGCATTTAATACACGCTGCATGCCCATAGGTGACTTTGATAGCAGCAGCGTGTCATCCGCAAACATAAGGGCGGGAAAACTGTATGATGCGAGTTTTGGGGAGTCTATGTCCTTGGTGGCGTTGAGATCTTCTATAAGCCCATTTAGGAAAAGGGAGAAAAGGGTCGGGCGAGTACACAGCCCTGCCTAATCCCCTTTTCCACGGGGAATGGGGCCGTCAGACACCCATCCCTACCAAATCTCACCTTCGCATATGCACCTTCGTGGAGTAGTTTGAACTGATAGCATAGATATGGTGGAACCCCCATAGTCAGCAGGATGCTCCAAAGCTTGTTACGGTCCACCATATCAAAGGCTGACTTCAAGTCTACGAAGTATAGACTACCCCCTCCCAACACAACATGCTTCCAGTAAATTAACTGGAGCCTGAATAGCTGATCTAATGTAGATGTTTTCCCCTGAAACCCGCTTGTAAAGGTGTCAGGATGTCCTGATCACTTATCCAATCCTGAAGACGTTGGAGCAACACCCTCCCATAGATTTTTTGTGATACATCAATCAGGCTAATTGGCCTATAGTTGACCGGTTACATAGGGGAACACTTTTTGTAGATAGGGATGATCTCCACCCCCAACCAAGTGGGGGGAAGAGAGAGACCACCTAGAATTGCATTAAATATTAGTTGTAGATTCGGGGCCCACACTATCTGTTCCTCCCTGTATAGATCTCCGGGGACCCTCTCCAGGCCTGGGGCTTTTTCCCTTTGGAGCTTAGCTAAGGCCACTTGCACCTCAGAGAGTGTGCCAGGTGGAATGTTCCATTTCGGATCGGGATTTAGAAGACTTGCAGGCAGCTCGCTTGCTACCACTAGATGATTTGAGTATAGATCTCTGAAATGCGAGCGCCATGCTTCTTCACATATGTTTGGGTCAATGGTGGACTTGCCCTCTGGCTTCCCGGTATGTACCAGGTTCCAGATGGTCTTCGCATCTTTTAATTCTAAGGCTGCCTTTATGTTCAGCCATCTTTCCACCTCCCATTCTGTTTTCGCATTGAAACAATTTTTTTAAAAGATTCCCTAGCTTCGGTGATACGTAGATTATTTCCCTCCTTAAGAGAGGATAAGAGGGTTTGCTTGGCTGCCCTGCATCCCTTGTTAAACCATGAATTCTTGTTGGATTGTTGTTTACTCTTGTTGCTCCTAGTGTTCACAAAGAATGTCGACAGAGTTAGGACCATTTCCTGGTGGATCACTACCAGATCCTCGCAACAAGTAGTGCTACAGGGACTTAATGTCGCAGGGAATGCCTTTTCTAACAATGGAATTATGCTTTTATACATTCTACCCATTGTTTCTGTAGATTGGATAATTTTTGCCCAACGTATACGTCTCCCTCCAGCTGTGACTCTAAGATCGCTTCTGGGTGAAATAGTAACATCTTCGGCTAAGTTATTGGAATGAATATCTAGAAGAGTGACCAAAGGATTATGGTCAATTTCAGTGCGCTTTACTATGCTAAAATCTATGACTTTTTGCCCTATATCTGTGCTGAATAAAAAGTAATCAATTACAGATGTTTGACCTGCTCTTTCAAACGTGGGTTGGCCTGGATTTTCTTTCGGGAAACGCCCGTTGCAAGCTCTTAAAGAGAAGGTTAGAGTAAGAGATTGCTTTTGCAGGACGACCGTAGTCCACCCCTTAGCCGGATATACATTGTGTGGTGGTACTGCCCAAAATTGCATCTTCGTCTGCCGTTATCGGTAGCGGAATTCCCTTGAGGGGTTCAAAGTGGCAGTTAAAATCCCCTCCAATTGCAAACTGTGTGTTGCCTGGAAGAGATTTCAAAAGGCTGTTTAGGGAATCCAAGGTAGCGGACGTACCTCCATACTGGACTGGATGCGAGTAGATGTTAATAAGTGCCAGTTTTTCCAGTTTCATCCACGTCAAGGAGATGCAGATTATGTCTCGGGAGTGGGTGTCAACTCTCCTTACAACTAACCCAAGATGGATTGCCACCCATATACACAATCCCCCGATGGTCTACCCTTTTGTCCTTTAACAGCTGGTTCATGGTATGTAACAAACCCCACTCTATGGACTGGTGTTACGGTCCATGTTTCCTGTAATAGACAAATCTCGTGAAGTTCGATAAAGTCCCCCCAGTCTGAAAAAGCGAGTTTAGACGCAAGACCCGCAATATTCCATGAAAGGACTTTTATGCCCCTTTTCCCTCCCGCCCGGACACTCCTTATATTAACATCGGACCCTAGGTTTTCTTGGTTTTCTTGTGCACCTAGGTCACTAGATCGAAAGAGGCCGTGATGAGAAGTTCCTGGATGCGGAACAACTACTCTAGCGTTGCTAGTTAATCCCATATTTGGTCTCTCATTGCCACCCTCAAGACTTTTAACCACCAACTCATGACGTGTGGCAAGATTAGTCCCTGTTTGGCTGGGCTTTTGGGTTTTGTTTAGTAGCCCGCCCTGTGGACCATCATTAATCAAAAGGTTCCCCTCAGGGGAACTCACAGCCTGATCCATACCTGCGATGGTCAGTCAATCCACCGAATCCAACCGGTCGGACCTGTTGGGCAAAGGGATTGAAAATTGTTGACCCCCAATTGGGTTGGTTATCAGCCTGGCGCGATTACCCCTCCCGCCTCTCCCTGATTCTAAGTTCACTGGGGTTAGCGTGTGGGAGGAAATATATAACTCAGGTCCCTAGGCTGTATGTCGGTATTTAGGTTCTCTAGTGCTCCCCTGCAAACGTATTCAACGACCCTGGGATCATCAAAATGAATCACAATACAGTCACCAGAAGTCTTTTTCTTCATCGGTCCCACGCAATCCACCCTTCTTACAAATAAAATTTTTGACTGCATGTCCCGGGGGAGTGGTCTGTTAGCATTTAACCAATGAGTTGACTTGTTCTTCAACTGCTCATAGGATTCTAGTTGCTCTGCTTTAAGTCTAGGAACTCCTATAAGAACGGCAGCATAGGGCAAACAATCAAGGGGTAGGTTTAAATGTTTGTAGCAATTTCCTGGCTCAGGTCATTTCCGATGGTCCTTGGGTACAATGTCCATTAGATGTGGTTCTCGCAGGCCCTGAGTTGATCTATTGCTTTTGCGGGAGGCACCCTGGCCTCTGTGGTTATTCCTGGCATAAGTGATTTTTGGGCGGGCGGGCAAAGTCCTGCTCCCTCATTTGGAGTCGCAGTTGTATCTACCAAACCTGCTGGTGCTGTAGAGCCTCCTCCAGACATAGCTCTCATGCGGTTTCCCTCATGGCTATCGATTACTGTAGTAGTTTTCGTAGCTTTTACAGCATTAGTTATTGATGTTTCGAGACCGGCAATCCTTTTTTCGATTTGCATTAGTCTCGATAAAATGGGTTCTGAATGCAATTTCATTATAACGCCCAATTGGAGCAAATATTCGTCTGCACTCACTGGCGGTCTAGAGCCATTTCCTTCTGTGGTCTCAATGTTTGCGGGCTCAGTCCTTTGTGGCGGATCCTCAGGAATTTACTTGGGTGCCGATTTTGTTATTATTCCTTTTGCTTAATTTTGGTATTTTGGGTTGTCTTCCCTTGTGCTGAGCTCCCTCTTGCTTCCTTTTGGGGATTGCCCCTAGTGCACAGTCATTCAAAACATTTGGCTGTGTATAGACCAGTGCATTGTGGGTTACTATACTGTTCGGCATGTGTTGTAATGGTCCCCACACTGTCTCCACCTTGACTGTTACTATAGAATCATCTTGTTGAGTGTCTCTACTCAATCTTAGCCCGGTAGGGGATTTGCGGGGCTGGGAGGCTCTTTGTGGTGTACTGGCATTCATAATCTCCCCCAGGGACGACCTTTTGGCGAACGCTGGGTCCAAGGAAATTCTGCGCTCTGTTAGTGCTATCTCTTTGGCCAAGACTGATGTCGCTCTAGTGATAAATTGGTCTAAGGTCCCCGTGACATAACCTGCTCCTGCCGCTTTCCTACCACAGCCCTCCCGAGTTGTCATGACTTATTTTTATTTTTGTGAGGTTACCCTTTTTGCCAGAAAAATAGCTGTGGGTCGACTTACTGTTGAAACTGTGGTTTTCAGGTCCTGGCCAAAAGGGACGGGGCCCAGCCAGGCCTCTCACGGCTTCGAACAGGCTCAAACGGGCCCGCCCTTGGCCCAGGCTGGGCCAGCACGTGCCCGCACGTGTCCTGCGAAGCGGGGGCCGTGAGCCGCTACGTGGTGGCAGAAGGCGGGGCGCAAGGGTACGCAGGTGCGCGTGGTCCCGAGAGCGGCTGGTCCGTGTAGTGCTTCCCCTCCGTTTCTCAAGAGTCTGCAATTACCCCAAGCACTGTTCGCGGCTTTGGGCGGCTCCCGCAAAGCGTGGGCCGCGAGCCGCTATGTGGTGGCAGAAGGGTGGGCTGGAGGGTGCGCAGGTGAGTGTGGTCCCGAGGGCGGCTGGTCCGTGTAGTGCTTCTATGTGGTGGCAGAAGGCGGGGCTGGAGGGTGCGCAGGTGTGCGTGGTCCCGAGGGCGGCTGGTCCGTGTAGTGCTTCCCCTCCGTTTCTCAAGAGTCTGCAATTGCCCCAAGCACTGTTTGCAGCTTTGAGCGGCTCCCGCGAAGCAGGGGCCGCGAGCCACTATGTGGTGGCAGAAGGTGGGGCTGGAGGGTGCGCAGGTGCTCATGGTCTCGAGGGCGGCTGGTCCGTGTAGTGCTTCTATGTGGTGGCAGAAGGCGGAGCTGGAGGGTGCGCAGGTGCGCGTAGTCCAGAGGGCGGCTGGTCCGTGTAGTGCTTCCCCTCCATTTCTCAAGAGTCTGTAATTACCCCAAGCACTGTTCGCGGCTTCGGGCGGCTCCCGCGGGCCGCTATGTGGTGGCAGAAGGCGGGGCTGGAGGGTGCGCAGGTGCGTGTGGTATTCACAAAAAATACTTGTTCTACTCAACATCAAGCAGGGGCTGTATAGCGTCCAAAGCACAGAATGTGAATAGAGTAAAAAATAGATTAAAAAATCATGAGTCACAAATGCGTTTGAAGTAGAAACCACTTCAATTCAAAAGTGTCACAGTACGTTGCAACTGCTTCCAAGAGGAAGTCATTGTTCTCATCGGAAAACATTTTAGCTATCCAATTCAATAATGGGAAAGAACACACATGTTCTTCGGCAGCCGGAGCCTCTAGCACCATCAGAGGACTCGGTGTTCTTTGAGATAACTGCATGCCAGAAAGTCATGGCCTGCAGTCCATTTGTTCCAATTACCTGGTACTCCATGTGCCGCTGCGCAGGTCATTATTCCAATACCAGAATAGTCTAACATGAGCAACTAAGGGGCTCATTAGTAGATCATAATCTGGGTTAGGAGACACCGTGTTGCAGAGACACAAATCCAGAGCCTATTCAAAATCTCAATCCAGGCAATGGAAGACAGGCTGCACGCATGTAAAATAAGAGAACCGGAAAGATAATCCATGTGCTACACTTAAGGTAGCCAGCGGTAGCACTCCATAATAATCAAGCATCTGGTCATGAATCTGGAGCAGCCGGGGCAGGTTTTCGTGTGGCACAGATTGCAGGGCATGCGCCTCAGTGCGAGTGTTTGCCACGTGAAGGCAGAAACTTTCACACGAAGAAGTAAGGGATACTTCTTTTTGAGACAAAAGAGCCCTTATTCGACTCATCTTGTTGAACTCTGCTTTCAAGGTCGGGATGGAAGGCCAGATGGATACATCGAGCTTCCCATGTGGAGGAGGGAACAGCACATTTTTACAACAGACTACACGTTGGGAAACAGTCACTATGTACGGTTTTCCCACCAGCATACCACAGCAGTCTTCATTATTTAAAAGCAAATAACTACCGTTTGCTAGCAACGTGAAAGTCGGAGTTATGGCAGAGACAGGATTTCCTTTTAAAATACATACCAAATTCGGGGCGTCAGAATTGCAAGAGCCATGCAAATGGATGTTCTGGCAGACTAATGAGTGATCAGGTATGGAGGGGCAATCTTCACCTTTCAGATAAACTTCTTTACCCTCCCTCAGGCACCTATAGGTAAATGGTAGAGACCACACTTCATGGAGATAAGCTCTACCCAGAGTTTCACATCTGCCTTTGGCAAAGTATTTCATATATGAATCGAATTTAAATAGTGGAAAAGGCAATGTTATTAACCCATGAATGAGCCATACAGTTGAATTATATTCGGCAACAGAAAAAGGCAATGGCTCTAACTTTTCAATATGCAAAAGAGAATACGCAGCATCCTTCATCGACATGAATTGTTGTTTCACAGTCAAATTAAATGGTAAAAAATAAAGAAGTGGTATTCATGTAGTCCCAAGGCACTTTACCAGCCTTCAACATCTGCAATGTCCAAGCAAATTGCATAATGGAACATAATTGATTTTGACCATGGTACAAAACAGACACTTCGTCCTGTGCTATATCAACAACAGATGAAACAATATTGTCCAATGTATACATTCGGGAAGAAAGGGCGTTAATGCTGTAATCAACAACTACGAGCACTTTTTCTAAATTTGCTTGATCTATTTCACGTAATCTAGAAGCCGCTTCAATTTGAGACAGTTTCCAAACTTCATTGTAAACAGCATATACCCATCTTTTCGATTTGCCTCCCACAGGGCCTTTATCAAAGTTATTCAGATCAACATCTTCAGTTAATTTGGACAGATGGAGTTTAACTGACGCTAGGTGGAATGTTTGAGTCAGTTCTGACACAACTTGCCTACTGAATAGGTAGTAACAGAATGATCACTTTGAAACTGGGGATCCCCCTTCACCTGTGTATAACCAGGGGTCAGACCCAGAAAACGATGTTGGCATAAATCAGAACTTTTCTGCCATAACAACCAACCTTGGGAATCTAAACTGGAAATATTAAAAGACAAATTCAGCAACAGAGACTGAAGTTCCCTAAGGGACAAATTGTACCTTGATTGTACCATGTAGGGTATTCTCATAAATCAGGAAGAGCGGGAGCATTTAATTTTTTAGACGTAGCCAATCCATAGCAGATTGTCGAATTTAAAAACAACATATGGTTCGGAATGAGACATTCATGATACAAAGTCTTAGTGCCTTGTACCTGCCAGCCTTTAGAACCCCAAACAGATTTAAGATCAATAGTATCTTTCGACCGTTCATAGCCCCCAACTGCTAATTGGTCAAGAAAGGACTTATAATATAGTAATTTAGTGTGGGTAAGCCTAACTATGGAAGAGGACTTGCCAGCCATCTTAAAATAAAATGCGTCAGGATTAGATTGATTAAAATCAGTAAAATGTGTAAACTTTTTCAAAAGAGTTTTTGAGCTGCACTCAACAGGAGCTAGAAAATGTTCCCATTGTGTATAATTAACCACGTTTCTAAATGTGTTTGCTTTGTGCAGAAAATAATTGCCATAATGTTGGTAGCAAAATAAATCGGCATAGTTGGCTGAATATAAATACAAATCTTCAGCATCAAAAGCAGCATAATATTTCAAATCAGAAAACAGAGCTTCTACAGCTTGGACATCTCAATCATCAGAGCGTATAGTACACGTAGTACATTGGGAACATTAATAACCTCTGTGGGGCCGTGGATTTGAAATCTGACAGCATCCCATCTGAAAAACGGGCCAAGCTGTAATGTTAATAAAGGTCTGGTCCCTCTTCATGATGTGAGATGAGGAGTGGGGTACCAAAGTTCAATTAGTGTAATCGCTGTTCTTTTTTTAACATAGTGTCCATTTACAAAATTGGAAAAAATACACCACAAATCCACTCGACATGAATAAAAAAATAGAAAAAAGCACCAGCCAAATGTAAGTCCATGGAGGTATCAAAAAATGTTTCTTAAACCAAACAGCAAAAATCGAAATTTTCGATGGGGACTTTGATGGAACAGAGTCAGAGTCAAATAAAAAGCGTGACTGGTTGACTACAGCCGGTGTATTCAATTAAAGGATCAGTAACTACAGGCATCTCGATGACAACGTCAGGCCTGGTGGAACACGCCGTAGCCAAAACTGAATTTCTCAGCATTGCTGGACACGAGACCCCTGGAGTCATACTAAGAAGAAACGGCCACGCAATGTAATTTGACATTGTCTTCGGAGATTTACCTGTTTTCCTTGCGACCTGGAAGTGGTGGTAAAATGACTGTTCTTGTACCATTCACTCCAAGCACAGGGACCGGTGCACGATATGAGGGGCAGAACTCCTTCTTGTTCTCCACCTTCTCTCGGACCAGATCGCCAACTCGAGGTAGCCAGCCAACTACCGGAATCTCAAGAGCAGCATCAGATGTGAAGGACAAATATTCCTTTGCAAAACTGTCTCTGGTCTTTTGTAGATTCTGTAAAACAGCAGAATGTTCATCTATGTCAAAGGATGCGGCAGACGTCACCATGTCTAGACCCTCAAGGTCCGTAACAAACATTTTGATGCCAAAGAGCATTTCGTATGGGGTCCGCCCACCCAGAGACCTTCTAGGGAGATTATTAAGTGCACGCTATATGCTATAGTGATGGGCTAGCCAGTTACGGCTTGTACCTAAAACCTTAGCTGTCAAGGAATGCTTTAAGTTACTGTATATTCGCTACACAACACTATTTCCCCCAGGCCTGTATGGAGACGAAAATTTGACTTGGACCCCCAATGAACCCATGGCATCCTTGTACGCCTTAGAGGCAAATGCTGGACCCTGGTCCGAATGAAAAGTACCACATGCAAAAATTCCCACAAAGACACACACATCCCTGATGACAGTGCGGGCATCAGTACTCCTTTGTGGCCACACCGAAACAAAGTGTGTGCACGACTCAACTGAAACTAAGATGTACTTATACGCAGTATCAGAGGAGAAAGGACCAAAGTGATCCAAATAAACACACCCAAGCAGTTTATTAGATATGTACAACTGTGTCTGAGATGGGCACACAGCAGTTGAAGGTTTGATCTGCTGGCATATGTCACAATGAAGGACATCATCTCGCATCTGTTTGTACAATCCACGCCACAAGTAACGCTGTTGTAAAAGAGATACCATAGCTGACACACCGGCGTGAGCCGAGGCCATGCCCTCGTGAGCCACTGTTATCAAAGACTGCCTTCGGTCCGCGTTGAGAATCAACCTGTCACCAACTTCATTTATTCTCACATAAGGAACTTTATCAGGCCTTAAAAGATAAAAGTATTTAAAAGGGAAACCTCTAGGGTTATTACCGCCCATCTCCGTTGCGACAATAGCTGCCAAGATGTCATCATCAGTCTTGCTTTTGGAACGTGTAACTGCTGATACTAAATATGTCGCAACTGCGGTCTTCGCTGCTTCATCAGCAAGACAGTTACCAACTGCGTGCACCCCTACACGTTGGTGACCAAGAATATGAATTACAAACACGAGTGGCAGCCATTCTTTAAGCTCAGCCACTCAAACCCATAGCATTTTGTGCTTAATCGTGCTACCTTTGGAATCACAATAGTCTTTCTGAGTCCAAAATCATAAATTGTCATTGTAAGAATGAACACAGTGGTAAGAGTCACTCACAATAAGAGTAGTCACACAAGGGTCAGCGTACCCCAGTGAAGGCACCAGAGCACGTAGCTCTGCCAATTGGGTGGTACAGTCCACTAATGTCTGTGTATGAACGACAACGGACTTGAACTCTCCATTCACCACAGTACCATCCACTATTGTAAAGGCGGCTGAATAAGCATGGTTTGGATCCGTAGCGGGCTGCGCTGATCCATCTGTGTAAATGATACAATTGAAATCCTCCAGCGGGCGGATGGTTAGAGGAGCCGGATGAACTATGTCATACTGCAAGAACTCTTGAGTTTGCAAAGAGGAATCAAAGATGATGGTGGCCTTGGATGAAAAACCAGACATTACCAAATCTAAACTGCATAACTGTCTTTCTGAAATGGCCCAGTGGATGCACACACATTGCTTGAAGCTGAACGCCGGCAAATCTGAAATCCTACTGTTTGGCGGCGCCAAACAAGTGTGGGATGCTACTTGGTGGCCACCCACTCTAGGTATGGCCCCCATCCCAAAAAAACATGCCAAAAACCTGGGCATCATTATGGACGATGTCCTGACTATGAAGGACCATGTGCGATCCCTCTGTGGTAAAGGCTTCGCCATTCTGAAGCTTCTAGCTAGACTGTTCCCATAGATACCACTGGACTGCAGACGCTCGGTAACACAAGCCTTGCTGGTTAGCCTCATGGACTATGGCAGCGCCTTATTTGTAGGCATGAATGAACACTTATTTACACGCTGACAAATACTGCAGAACGCAGCGGCAAAACTTGTCTGCAATAAAGGAAAGTATGAGTCCGCCTCAGGTTATCTGAAGAAATTGCACTGGCTGCCGATCTGCCAGAGAGTAGTTTTCAAACTGCTTAGTCATACTCATAGAGCTCTTCATAAAACAGGCACTACATTACTCCAGGAGAAGATCGAATTCTATGTTACCACAAGAAACCTGCAATCACTCCAATCAGCTCTTGCCAGAACAAGACGCATAAATAAAATAAGGACAGGAGGCCGCTCATTTTCCTATCTAACAGCCTAGAAATGGAACGAGCTTCCTCAGGAGCTAAGACACACTGCCAACTATCTTCAATTCCAGAAAAAAATTAAAACATACTTATTCCCTAAACCTTAATGCATCAGCTTCTAGTGTCAGTTCTGTAGAATCATCAGCACTGGTGTCAGTGCCTTGATATCCCTTGGGATGAGTGTTGCGCTCTACAAATAACATAAATAAACGTGACATCGAAGATGTCAAGGACGTGGCCCATTGTGTCCATTCGGGTGCAAAGCTTTGGAATTTGGTACACTGGCTTTCGTCAATGCCTCCAAGGCAGGATACGGTGTAACAACCAACATGCAGGATACGGTGTAACAATCAACATGCTTTTCCCCTGCGACAATGCCCATTCTTTCTGAATCTCCATCTGCACAGCAGTCAAAACTTTTTCCACATTTGAAAACCTCATTTCAGCCGAAGTGTACAAGTGTGACTTGTAAGCTATGGGGACTGTGTCACCCTCATTAAAAGTTAGGTACGTGAAATGAACTGCCCCTGGCACAATTCTTATCACCAGGTTTGCATGGTTAACACGAGTCAGTAAGCATTTAGATTCAAGAAGATCAGACTACAAAGAATGCAGAATGTTCAGGCAGCCAGCAAGATTTGGTGAAAGTATGTTGTACCAAGGCATAAAGCGGCTTGATATGCTGGGCATAATCGGGAATATAAGTACGCCCGAAATTTTAAAAAAACAGTAAAGATTGTACTTTCTTCAGAGTTGTGGGAGCGCGCAGTTGTGGCGTTTCTCCAGGAAGTACGGTGCTAAACCTCAACTTTTATTGTTGAGCTCATAGCCCAAGAACAACACTGTGGGCCCGATTCACAGAGTGAACTTACTACTTTTGGCATTCACAGAATGCACTTACTACTTTTGGTATTCACAGAATGAACTTACTCATTTCGGTATTCACAGAAGTTAGGACTACTAACTTTAGGACTCCTAAATGCCTTCTGTGAATACCGAAAGTCTTAAAATTAGGATTTTTCTCAATTTAGTAGTAGTAAAGTTAGGACTCCTAACTTTACTACTACTACATTGAGAAAAATCGTAATTTTAAGACTTTCGGTATTCAGAGAAGGCATTTAGGCATCCTAAAGTTAGTAGTCCTAACTTTACTACTACTAAATTGAGAAAAATCGTAATTTTAAGACTTTCGGTATTCACAGAAGGCATTTAGGCGTCCTAAAGTTAGTAGTCCTAACTTTACTACTACTAAATTGAGAAAAATCGTAAATTTAGGGCTTTCAGTATTCACAGAAGGCATTTAGGAGTCCTAAAGATAGGAGTCCTAACTTTACTACTACTAAATTGAGAAAAATCCTAATTTTAAGACTTTCGGTATTCACAGAAGGCATTTAGGAGTCCTAAAGTTAGTAGTCCTAACTTCTGTGAATACCAAAATGAGTAAGTTCATTCTGTGAATACCAAAAGTAGTAAGTGCATTCTGTGAATGCCAAAAGTAGTAAGTTCATTCTGTGAATCGGGCCCATTGTACTCTGCAATTTGTGACTATGCAAAGTTACATTTGTAACAGAAATCCGCAAACATACAAATAATGCGGTCAACGCGACACAGATGAGGTCATAATTTGCGAGATAATGTCATCCACGTACGAACAAGCATCAGTGTCGAGTCTCTCCAAAAGAGAGACAATGCGGGCGGCAAAGGCGCATTGGACTGTTCTTGTAGCCCATAGCTAATCTTCAGAACTGTTTTTGTTTACTGCCACAGTTAAAAGCTGTCCATTGACTACTAAGAGAGGACGGATTATGGCTAAAAAAGCCATTGGATGTGTCAAGTGTGGTTTTAAAATGCTTACGCACGAGACTATCCACAAGGGCAGAACTGTAAGTATTCTGTACCGCGCAGGTCCGACAATGAGAGTTCAAGTGCCGGTAATCCTATACCAAACGGTACGAGCCATCAGGCTTAGTCACAGCAAAAAGGGGATTATTCATCGGAGACACACACATATCAATTACATCTTGATACTCCAATTGTTCAAGGATTTCCACCATGTGAGCTTTTGCTTCACGTCGCATGGGATCTTGGGGTTAAGGCTGTGGCATAGATCACAAAAGTATCTAATGTCTGGGGGGAAATTTGTCCCATTCACATTGAGTACGGTACAATGCCGGTGCAAGCACCTTAGCCCACTCTTCTGCAAAATTCAGGGCCTGCTCCTTTGGCACAGTATGTGGAAAAGCAGGGAGGATTACCTCCTCCCCTTGCGGAGCAGACAGAACAAATGGTGGGGGCCAATCAGCCTCCGCTAACAAAATGTCATAGGTAGTAGTCAGATTTTCCCAAAATACCCCTTTTATAGTACGTTGTATGTCACCTTCAATAAAAAGGACTATTTTATAAAGTCTTTCTGGGGGACCCCCTCTAGTGTAAGCTTCTTAACAGGAGTCTTATTAGGCAATACTGCTTCCTGCTGGTCAAATTTTTCAGCAAGCCAAAAAGGTAAATCATCCTTATCTTGGGGCATCTTGCCCATCACCGCATTAACTACGAAGGGATTATTTTCATCCCCACTGGTCCAGCTGGTTGCGCTGCTGTGCCGGATGGCCCTGCCTGGACGTGGTGGGAAACGTATTGCACTAGAGCCCACTACGACCAAAGAGGTATAGAGCACATGCAACTCATCTATAGTGACTTGCATGTGATGCCGGTGGCTGTGTGTAACCGGCCAGAACCGGCCACGTGGCCCCGGGAATAGACAAAGGGCCCAACCGAACCGCCGTCACCGATTTGGGAAGGGAGCCATTAAACCAAACTCGATGCTGCCAGGCATTAACAGGAATCTCTAGTGTCCTGTATGGGGTGTAAATTAGAGGCACGGCCATGAGAGTGTAAACGTGAAATGTACCAGACATGGCATTTACTGCAGGAAAGGTAACCCATGAGTAGAAAAGCTCAAAAGCGTAAGCTGCTTCAGCACTCAACACAAAAACTACCGCCATGCCATCCACTGTGACGCCAAACGTCAGCAAATGATTGCGGACGTCCACCCTACTATGCTGTGGTATCTCGACTCAGCCATAAAGACACAGTAGAGAAAAGGCAATGCAAAAGATATGTAGCACTAATGGGTAGTAATTCAAAGTATGAACCCTTCTAAATTATCAAGCTTGAACAAACCTATGTAACTATAGGTAGGTTAATACGTCACTACCGTCAACCGAAAAAAATAGTGAGAGGGTCGTGGACTGATATAAGCACTACTCGAGAGACTCAAAATAGGACCACTACTTTAGGGGCGCCATGTTGCAGGGATTCTGCTCATACACAGAATTGTGCACAGAGACCCAGTACATCAGTGAATTGGTGGACCAAAAAACTCACCTCAGTACCGAGAACCCCTAACCGACTAGCATCAGTGTCACATTAGCTCTTCGTCCTAGAGCAAATGTATCAATAACTAGACAACCCAGAACATGCAACTTTGGTTGCTCTCAGGAATGGTGGGAATCAAGACACTCTTTCGTTATATTCTCATACCAGTCCATAGAGTTTAAAATGTTTATTTTAATGAGGTGTTCTAAGATGCAGTATTTTTGCGAACATAAGCAGGCCTATGATTAAAAATAATATGATCAGCATTGTTACAAAAGGAGAAATCATATTATAATGATGGTGGGAACAGGTTCTATAGCGCCTTGGATGCCACCCTCCCTAGCTAGGAACAATGTTTTATAAAATATAGACGGTCTCTTTGGCTTGACTGGGGAACCCCATACCTCCAAGATCAGTAGTGATGAATCACACTAGGATCTGCAAAAGCTCTCTGTCTCTCTGGAAACAGATTTTCCCCAAGTGTCTACAATCATGCATGCAGTGTGATATTAAAGAGGCCAGAATTTCAGCTAGCTGCAGCTGCATGCATGTTATGTCTAGAGCATGAGCCGATCAGCCCGAACAACACCTAACATTGTTATGATAACCGTGGAGGCTTCAGCACTCACTGTGCAGACTAAGGTTGAGATGTAAGTCTAGGATCGTTGAAAACAATCCATTCTTACGTAAAGCAATTCAAGCAACCTAACTGACAACAACAGTTACATATAGGGGCCAATTCCGAATTGGTAAAATCCCCTACGATTCGCTGCACGCAGCGTTTTTCCCATACGATTCGTACACCTACAACGTCCCCGTATGTACGATCAGGTACGATCCTAAGCCAAAGCATATCTACATACGAATCGTACCAAACACCATACGATCAAAAAATACATACGAATTGTGAGAAGTTGGCCTGGTATATAATGCTCACTAATTCTAGTGATCACTTTGTACCATGCCAAGCAACCCTTATGATGATTGGTTGTAAGTCAACCTTATAGACCAGTTATCCTAGTGGTAACGTGGACAAAGCAGTCTTAGGCTAAACTCTGAAAGGCATGTGAAGCCAGCTGTATTACCATACACAACCCCCTTGAATACCAAATGAAAGGACACCACACAGATATATATTGAAAATATATATAGATTTATTAACTAAAAGTATCCCCTGGACTCTTTATGAGCACAGAAGCAAAAGCGTTAAACACAAGACAGTTTAAAATACACAAAAGTTGCACAATATGGATGAGCCCTAGGGGCCACCTAAACCATATACTAAGAAAGTGGTATAAGAGATACCAATCTGAAAGGAAACAGGCCTAGGGCCTTGGGAATCGCTGGAGCTGATCGGGACTAGCAGTGCCTAAGTCGGGAAAGGCCCGCGGGACTCGGGTGCAGTGTTTAAAGTGCACGCACTCACCAATGCAAAGTCTATGGTGTGTAAAAAGTACAAAGTTAGTTAGTTCGGAACCTTCCGAGTGACCTAGAAAGCTGAAACTTGATACACAGGCCCTAGAGATGTGTACCAGTGTAGGAACACCGGCGGAGCTGAGTTACCTCACCTACAGGAAGTGGGTGCATAGGGTCGAAGTGGTGTCGGCTTTCGTCACGCTGGTCGATGGTGCTTGGAGCTGAAGATGCTGCAGGCGGCTCGATGTGAAGGGTTCCGGTGCGTCCAAGGGTGGATCTGAAGTTGTGAAGACCTGAAAGCAGAGGGGACAATGTTCAAAGTCACTAGCCAGTGACTACTGTGGAACCAGATTGGAACCAGGCGATGTCGGGTGCAAACAGGCGTTGAGGTGTAGCTTCTCTCTGCAGTCACGTGGGCACCGGGAGTCGAGGATGTACAGGAGCTGGTCACGAGCTGTCCCACGTAGGCTTCTCACTGTTGGCGGTGTCGACAACTGGATCGGAGCAAACAGGCCTTGGCTAATGCAAGCCACGCAGGAGTAAAAAAAGGCTTATCACTCAGACCAGCAAGGTCAGAGCGGATGCTCTGACCTTGCTGTGGGTCTGATTAGCAGGCCCACAGCCACATTAAGTCATAAACCAGTGAAGCAAAAAGCAAAAATTTGGGGTGACCATAGGATAGCAGACCCTACTCTGTTTGGACAATGAACTCTCTTGAGTAGTCAGTACTCTTCAGGATAGGTGCAGAGCACATGGCCTTCTTCAGGTCATCAAATGCCTTTTGACAGATTTCTATCCACTGAACCTTTTTGGGCATTTTCTTAGATGTCAGATCATTAAGAGGAGTCACAATGGACCCATAGTTCTTAACAAACTTCCTGTAGTACCCAGTCAGGCCCAAGAAAGCTCTGACCTGAGTCTAGGTGGTTGGAGGGGACCAGTCCTTTATGGTCTGGATCTTACTCTCCAGTGGTTTAACTTGGCCTCCACCTACAAGGTGGCCCAGGTATACAACCTTGCTCTGCCCTATCTGGCACTTTGTTGCCTTGATAGTGAGGCCTGCCTTCTGCAGAGCCTCAAGCACTTCCTTCAGGTGGACCAGGTGATCCTCCCAGGTGGAGCTAAAGACAGCAATATCATCCAGATATGCTGCGCAAAAGTCATCCAACCCAGTAAGGACTTGATTCACCAACCTTTGGAAGGTGGCAGGTGCATTTTTCAAACCAAAGGGCATCACCACAAATTGATAATGCCCACTAGGGGTAGAAAATGCTGTCTTGGCTTTAGACTCCTCAGCTAACCTGATTTGCCAGTAGCCAGCTGTCAAGTCAAATGTGCTCAAATATTTGGCAGAAGCCAACTTGTCAATGAGCTCATCTGCCCTTGGAATAGGGTGTGCATCTGTCCTGGTGACAGCATTGAATCCTCTGTAATCCACACAGAACCTCATCTCTCTCTTGCCATCTTTGGTGTGAGGTTTGTGGACCAGAACCACTGGGCTAGCCCAGGGGCTCTCTGAAGGCTCAATGACACCTAATTCCAGCATCTTTTGCACCTCAATCGTTATACAGTCCCTGGCATGATCAGGTTGCCTGTAAATCTTGCTCTTTACAGGAAGACTGTCACCAGTGTCCACCACATGGGTACACCAGTTAGTCTGACTGGGTGTCAAGGAGAACATATGCCTGTATGCCTGCAGAACTTGTCTAAAGTCATTTTGCTGATGTTCAGTGAGGCTGCCTTTTAAGGCCACACCATCAACTGAGCCATCCTCAGGGTTCTGAGTGAGCAGGTCTGGGAGAGGGTCACTCTCTTCCTCCTGTCCCTCATCTGTAGCCATGAGCAAGCCCATGTCTTCCCTGTTGATATATGCCTTTAGTCTGTTGACATGGAGCTCCCTGTGGGGGCTCCTGGGAGTTCCTAGGTCCACCAAGTAGGTAACCTCTCCCTTCTTCTCCAGAATTGTATGGGGTCCAGACCACTTGTCTTGGAGTGCTGCTGGGGCCACTGGCTCCAGCACCCATACCTTCTGTCCAGGCTGAAACTCAACCAAGACAGCCTTTTGGTCATGCCAAGTTTTTTGTAATTCTTGGCTAGCCTCAAGGTTTTTGGATGCCTTTTCCATGTACTCAGCCATCCTGGAGCGGAGACCAAGTCCCTAGTCCACTATGTCTTGCTTAGGCTTTTTGAGAGGTAACTCCCATCCTTCCTTTACCAGACACAGGGGTCCTATTACAGGGTGCCCAACCAACAATTCAAAAGGGCTGAAGCCAACCCCCTTTTGAGGGACCTCTCTGTAAGCAAACAAAAGGCAGGATAGACGGATGTCCCATCTACGCCTGAGCTTTTCTGGTAATCCTTTGATCATACCCTTTAGGGTCTTGTTAAACCTTTCAACAAGCCCATTACATTGTGGATGATAAGGAGTGGTGAACTTGTAGTTGACACCACATTCCTTCCACATAGCTGTCAAATATCCTGACATGAAGTTGGCACCTCTGTCAGATATTACCTCCTTAGGAAACCCCACTCTGGAGAAAACTCCAAGTAAGGCCCTGGCCACAACAGGAGCTGTTGTGGTCCTAAGTGGAATTGCCTCTGGGTACCTGGTGGCATGGTTCACCACCACCAGTATGAATCTGTGCCCAGATGCTGTAGGGGGATCCATTGGACCAACAATATCAATCCCCACTCTTTCAAAGGGAACCCCTACCACAGGTAGTGGTATCAGGGGGGCCTTTGTGGTGCTACCTGCTTTACCACTGGCTTGGCAGGTTACACAGGAGCGACAAAACTCCTTGGTGTCTTCAGACATGTGGGGCCAGTGAAAGTGAGGGACAAGCCTGTCCCAAGTCTTATTCTGGCCTAGGTGTCCTGCTAAAGGAATATCATGGGCCAAGGTGAGTAGGAAGCCCCTAAATTGCAGAGGTATAACCAACCTCCTGGTAGCACCAGGCTTGGCGTCTCTAGCCTCTGAATAAAGGAGTCCATCATCCCAATATACTTTATGGGCACCTTGAGCATTCCCAGCAGCCTCAGCAGCAGCCTGCTGTCTGAGGGATTCAAGAGAAGGACAGGTTAACTGAGTCTGCCCCAAGTCTGCCCTAGAAGGTCACCCTGTCTCCAGAAACTCAACCTGACCAGGTTCAAGTTCTTCAGAGACAGTTCCTTCAGGGGTCTCAAAACCAGCTTCCTGTGAAGGCTGATCCTCACTTGTAGGCAGTTGGGAAGGCACAGCCTTTACTCTCCTGTTCTTCTTCTTGGAAGGTGCTTGGCCCATTGTTCCAGGATCCAAGACCTGAGGTTCAGAGAGGCACTTTTTGGCCTGTGACCTAGTCACAGCAAGGACATGTGATGATATCCCTAACATCTCTGCATGAGTCCTGTACCCAACTTCTGACCATAGAGAGTTCTCCAGGTCATTGCCCAACAAACATTCAACTGGGAGATCAGCACTAACCACAACTCTTTTTAGGCCAGTTACCCCTCCCCAGGAACAGTTAACAGGTGCCACACTATGTGTAGTAGTGACATTGCTGGCATTGGTCACCAGGTAATTATCACCTGGCATGTACTGTCCAGGGTCCACAAAGTTAGGTGTCACCATTGTGACACTGGCACATGTGTCCCTATAAGCTTGAGCCACTTTGTTATTAATCAAAGGTGTCTGTCTGTATTTGCCCAGGTTACTGGCACTTATGGCAGGGGTCAAATCCATGTCCCCCTCACAAATCAGAACAGCCTGTGTAAGGGTTCTGACTAGGTCAGAATCTCCTTCAGTTCCCAAAGTGATACCCACTACCCCCTTGGTTTGTGGGCCAGCACTGCTAGCTGCACTAGTGGGTGCAGTTGCCTTAGGGGCTGCAGTGCTGGGGGCTCCACCCTTTTTACACTCACTTGTCCAGTGAGAGGTGTTTTTACAAGTTTTACACCAGGGTTTCTTCTGACCTTCTTTCTTATTTTTCTTGGAAGTTTGGGACCCACCCTCTGTATCAGTTTGGGGCCCTGTTGAAGACATCTGGTCTTTAGCTTTCTTCTCCCCACCCTTCTGGTCTGTTTTCTTCTGGTCACCACCCTGGTTCTGGTTATTTTGCTTAACTCTGGTTCTAACCCATTTATCTGCACTCTTTCCCAATTCTTGGGGAGAGGTCAAATCTGAGTCAACCAAATGTTGATGCAACTGCTGGTTCTGACAATTATTTAAAATTTGTTCTCTCATCAGCAAATTATGCAATCCTTCATAGTCTGTAACCTTGCTTCCCAGCAACCATCCCTCCAAAGCCTTAGTGGCACACTCAACAAATTCAGACCAGTCCTGAGTCGGTGTCTTCTGGGTATCTCTGAACATTATCCTGTACTGTTCAGTGGTTAAGCCTAACCCATCAATCAGAGCACTCTTCAGGACCAGGTAGTTTCTAGAATCCCCATCACTAACTGTGAGGAGTCTGTCTCGGCCTCTACCTTCAAAGGAGAGCCACAAGATTGCTGCCCACTGCTCCTGAGGGATCTGCTGTACTCTGCAGGCTCTCTCCAGTGCAGTCATCAATTTGTGGATATCATCCCCAGCTTTGTAGGGGGGCACAATCTTACTCAGGTTTCTGTTATCAAAAGACCTGTCTTTATCCTTGTGGATATTGCTGCCACCAGTGGGTTCTATTACCCCACTCTCTCTAGGCTGTCTTGCTCTAGCAAGTTTCTCTTGGGCCCGGGCAACCTCTAACTCTTGTCTCTGGATCCTCAATTCAGCCTCTCTCATTTTGGCCTCATGTTCCCTTCTCTGAGGGCCAGTCATCTCCCTTCTGGAGTGACCATGAGAACCTCTAGGAACATGGGAGTTGTTATAGTCACCCGAGTGAGTCCTTCTCCTCCTAGGCTTCTGGTTAAGTCCAGCTGGGGGTCTGAATGGGTTGTGTCCAGATTCAGTCCCAAATAGGCTTCTGTTAGCCTGGTTCAGTCTACTGAACAGCACCTGACTATTTCTGTCATCATCAGACTCACTGCTCCCCCCTTCTGTCTCTTCTTCCTCTTCCTCCTCCTCATCTACATGAGGAGCTCCAGTGATGGGGGCTTCCTCATCTATCAGGACTATAGGGACAGGGGCTTCTGCGGTGTCATCCTCTGAAGGAGAGCCTCCTTCAGCATTCCCTGTGGGGTCTGCCTTAGAGGTCTTTAGAATCTCAGACTGGTCTAAGATCTCTCTAAGGTGGTCTGTAGTAGGTTAAGGCCCTGTCTTCAGACCCCTTAAGACACAAAGCTGTCTTAATCCTTAAAGGAAAAAATAGCAAATTTGGATGGTGCCCTTGGAGGGTCACTCTCAACAGAGACATTCCCAGTGGAACCTTCTGCTCCAGACATTGCTCTAGTGTGGGTGGATATGTTGCAATCTACCTATACTGGTGTTTACCTACTAAACCTATCTAGTAGTTGTAGTCAGGGTGTGCTACTCCCTATCCCCTACAACAACTAAGTTCAGTAGAACTTAAGTATACTAGTCTTGTTTTATATGTACCTAGAAGGTACCTGTTTCATCTTTCAAATGATAATCTCACTGTGGAGCTGAAGATGCTGCAGGCGGCTCGATGTGAACGGTTACGGTGGATCCAAGGGTGGATCTGTAGTTGTGAAGACCTGAAAGCAGAGGGGACAATGTTCAAAGTCACTAGCCAGTGGCTACAGTGGAACCAGATTGGAACCAGGCGATGTCGGGTGCAAACAGGCGTTGAGGTGTAGATTCTCTCTGCAGTCACGTGGGCACCGGGGGTGGAGGATGTCCAGGAGTTGGTCACGAGCTGTCCCACGTAGGCTTCTCGCTGTTGGCAGTGTCGGCAACTTGATCGGAGCAAACAGTCCTTGGCTAATGCAAGCCACGCAGGAGTCAAAAAAGCTTATCACTCGGACCAGCAAGGTCAGAGCGGGTGCTCCTTTTCACAGGAGCTAGGGCAAGTCTGGAGCAACCAGACCCGCAGTGTAGTTCTTCGGTTTTGTCTCCAAGATGGCCGCTGACCACGTGGCTAGTGGGCAGGATGGCGCGTCGAGTGGCACAATGCAAAAGGGCCCCACGCAGATCGTGGAGATGCTGGGGGGCTGATCTTCAGTGCAAAGGCTGCTCGGTGGTGGGGGTTCTCAGTCCCCAAAGCACAACGTTGAGGATGCCTCTGATGCTGCGCAGTCAGCTCTTCTGGTGTCTTCCAAGATGTCTGGTCCCACGTCTCTCGGTGCCTCCACGGGTCCCTTTTTTGCAGGAACTGTGGATCGGGCTGTGAGAAGTCTGGGAGTCTGGGTCTTGTCAGGCTCTGGGCTCGGGCTCCGGCGGGAGGCGGCGGCAAAGCAGACGTCGATTCACTGGTTGGTACCTGTGTTCACAGGGTGGCTTCTCCTAGGCCACAAGGGAGATTCTCTTCAGTCTTCTGTGCAGCAGAATGTCGAAGTCCAGTCTTCTTCTTTGTTTAAAGTTGATTTCAGGATGATCTGCTGTGCAATGGCACTGCTCCCACTCTTATTCCCAATCTGAGGGGCGGATCACCTACTAGGTCCCTCCTCTGGGTGGAACCAGGAAGGGGGGCGGTTACACCCCCTTTCCTTTGTCCAGCTCCTCGCCAGGCCTGGGTCTGGAAAGTCCCAGGACCGGTTTGGACTGGCTTATGCACGGGGACACCTTGTGTGCCCCGAGCATGTCTCAATCTATTCATCCCTGTCCTACCCAATACACAAAACCCTGTCTGGGGTGGTGCTTGCACCTCCCAAGGCAGGAAACCCTTTGTTCAAGCCTCCCTCGCTGGAAGGACTCCCAGCAGCAGGAGGTCAGACTTGTGTCTGTGGTGGCAGCATCCATGTAGTGATGCTGAGGCTCTGGTTAACTTTAACCAGGGTTAAGGCTACACACATGTCGTTTCCCTCTAGAAGGGTGGAATGCTATCCCCGTCGACAGAACTGTCGAGGGTGTAGTATTCCAATTCGTATGACACCTTACTCGACATGTTTTGATAAAGCCAAACCAAAGATAGCATATAACCGCGAGGATTATAATGCACTTAAGAGTATATGGTATGGCAATATCCCGGAACAGCTTAGGGAGTGGTTCCCGACAGCTGCAGACAGGCTCAGCTCATGCTAGAGCACCATCTCACATATTTCCAAGCACTCTGCCTCCAGGATTGATGAGGCCTTCCATAGGAGTGGCTGATAGGAACATATGTGTCCAGTTTAAGGTCAGATATAGGGATACTATACCTAAGTAAGAGGTGATTACACCAACTTACCCCAGCTGAGTGATCAGCCAGTTGTGTCAAATATGGAGGCCAGGCCAGGGGTGGCACAATACATGCTGCAGTCCCTGGTAGGCCTTGGATGCACCTATGCCCTGGGTACCTATGGTACACTGTCACAGGGGCCTATAAGGTGAACCAGTATCCAATTCGTAATGCACCTAGAGTGCATTGGCAGTCATTTAGAGAGAGAACAGCAGGCTGTGGGTCTGATTAGCAGGCCCACAGCCACATTTAGTCATAAACCAGTGAAGCAAAAAGCAAAAATTTGGGGTGACCATAGGATAGCAGACCCTACTCTCCTACACGAATCATATCTGGATCACGCAGTATGCGCCGTCAGTAGGTAAACAGGCAGCAGTTTCCGGCCCAGCAAGTTCAATCCGTGTCGGTGACAATCCGTACGACCCTATTGCTACGGGAGCAGAAAACCCCCGTAAAAGCAGAGTCTTGCTCGAACCGCACCCCGGTACGCGACAGACACGCCATGAACCCCATCGGCCGAGTCATCCCAGTCCTGTACGCCTACGACCTGGTGTGCAGAAACCAACGATGGCGCATATGGTGAGAACAACGTACCGCACCAACGGAAGTGTACTTTTACGGTGCGTCACACGCTCGTGTATGGTACCATGGCAATAGTGCTATGAGCCACACACACGCCATTAATATTGGGGTACGGTGCGTCACACACTCGCGTATATCACCATTGCAATAGTGCTATGAGCCGCACACACGCCATTAATGTTGGGGTATGGTGCGTGACATCTGAGTAGTGGGTGGATATGACTTTCAGCAGTGACCAGACATAGGAGGGGTGGGTACCTAGGACTCCCAGCAGTGCCCAGACATAAGAGGGGTGGGTGCAGAGGACTCCCAGCAGTGCCCAGACATATGAGTGGTGGGTGCACAGGACTCCCAGCAGTGCCCAGACATAGGAGGGCTGGGTGGATATGACACCCAGCAATGCCCAGAAATAGGAGGGCTGGGTGGATATGACTCTCAGCAGTGTCCAGACATAGGAGGGGTGGGTGGATATGACTCCCAGCAGTGCCCAGACATAGGTGGGGTGAGTGCAGAGGGTTCCCAGCAGTGCCCAGACATAGGAGGGGGTTGTGGATATGACTCCCAGCAGTGCCCAGACATAGGAGGGGGTTGTCGATATGACTCCCAGCAGTGACCAGGCATAGGAGGGGGTTGTGGATATGACTCTCAGCAGTGCCCAGACACAGGAGGGGGTGTGGATATGACTCCCAGCAGTGTCCAGACATAGGAGGGGGTTGTCGATATGACTCCCAGCAGTGACCAGGCATAGGAGGGGGTTGTGGATATGACTCTCAGCAGTGCCCAGACACAGGAGGGGGTGTGGATATGACTCCCAGCAGTGTCCAGACATAGGAGGGTGAGTGCAGAGGACTCCCAGCAGTACCTAGACATAGGAGTGGGTTGTGGATATGACTCCCAGCAGTGCCCAGACATAGGAGGGGTGTGTGGACATGACTCCCAGTAGTGGTCAGTCATAGGGGTGGCATAATCATCACCATACAACAACTACATGGGTGTATGTTTACATTCCTAACCTGTGACAGTCCTGATAGTGCCAGAGCAACTCATCACCTACAGCAGTGTCCCAATCCATGGTGGATGGATTTCTGTCACACAGTGCGTGACACAACACATGTGGGTGTGATGTCAGATCTCACATGCATACCCACCTATGGAGTTTGCAGGCAACCTACACACCTTCCCATCTTTACTCTATAGTGTATAGTCATGTAACCACCCACCAAACAAATATAGCAAAGAGGAAAAACACACTGTCATGTATATTCTGTGCCTGATATGAATGTCAAGGTGGTGAAACATGTACTCTCTCATGGATGGAACAGGGTTGAAACACCTTTGATACAAAGCACTAAATTGTGAGTTTTGTGCACAAATACCCTGCAGAATAAATCCAAACATGAGGGTAAGGCTGTGATCATACTTCTGTATAGTGTGCAAAAGGTTGATGGTGTCCATCAAGGCATTACTACATACTACAAACACAAGTACAGAGAGTAGCATGGATGGCACAGAGCAATGAGCACAACTAATTTGTGAGCAGGCATGGCCATTGCTGAAGGGAATGTATATACAAATAGAAAATGTGCACAAAAGTCACCACAACAATTGTGCAACTGTCTGTACTGAAGATCTTATGTGTCACTGAGGAAGTTACACTCTTTTGGACAATGTCTGTAGGCAAACTGAACACACACAAATCAACATAATTAGCTCCTACATTGTGATGGCACATAGATACCATGGTCCACCTCATTACCATTAGAAAATACACATCTTTCACAATACCAAAACATTACCATGACACCAACTCCTAGGCACACAGCACCTAAAGCAAGTACCTGAAATGCAATAGTTCAGAATGAAAAATAAAATGCTTTATTCAGATCCAAAACGAAGTTTGGTTCATAAATGAGCCCAGGCTCAAATGAAGGCCAATGGCCAGTCAGAATAAAGTTTTTCCGGCGTCTTGAATCTTGTTAAGGTTGTCACCCCAAAATTTGCCTGCACATGATGGAACCTTAAAGGTCAGTGGACCCATGGGGGGCATCATCTGGGTCAGTGACCGACACCGCAGGGACAGAAGAGGGAAGGGTAGGTGTTGAGGGTGCAGGGGGGGAGGAATCCTCCTCAGTGGCATGTGCAGCGCCATAGCTGGAAATGTACTCTGCGCTGCACAATGCTGCCAGGTCCGCCAGACTACCACCTACACCCGGGGACACAATGGGAGTGGAGGTAGAGGGCTCTGAGTCTTGCGGTCTGCGTCTGTGGCTGCGTGCCTGCCGTCTGACCCCAGTTCCTGTGGGTGTGCCTGCATCCCCCTGATATTGGGTGTCTGGAGCTCTGCGCCTAGACTTCCGTGGTGGTGTGCTGGGTGGTTCTGTTGGTGTGCGTGATCTTGTGTGTCTGCGTGTTCCGTGGACAGGTATGGGAGAGGGGGATGTGGATGGCTCTGAAGGAGTAGGGGGGACTTGACGCTGCAGGAGGGCAAATGCTGCCGTCAGTGAGGAGTCTATGGACAATAGACTCCGACGTTGGTCAGACATGTTATCTGACATGCCCTCCATGAATGACAACAACTGTGTCAGTATCTGGTTTTGACCATGGAGGACAGTCAGCATTGATGTCTGACCAACATGAATCTGCCGGAGTAGGTCCACAGACTCAGCACTGAGGGCAGCAGGGGAGACAGGGCAGGGGTTGCGGTGCGCGGACGAAGGAGACATCGGGGGCAGCACGGACAGAAGGGACACCAGCAACTGGGAGGGTGGAGATGGGTCTGGAGGAGGTGGGGACAGACACAGTGGTGGAAGATGCTGTCGCCGCGTATTCCCCTTCCTCCTGGGAGTCAGAAACCGAGCCGTCTGCATGATAAGAAGTGTCCCCTTCCAAAGGTCCGGCCGCCTGACTCCCCTCACCCTCCGTGCCACTGGCTCCTTCCAACTTCTCAGCGCAGGTGGCACTTTGGCTGTGTCCCTCCTCCTGGTCCATGCTTATGTCTCCTCCTGTGTCGGTTGATGATGCTGTTGGCAAGGAGAATAAACAAAAATGCATCAGTCACCTGTACACATCTGACACATGAACACACATTTTTTTGGGGACATTGCAAATCATGGCATGCATCATGAGTAGCAGCCACATAACTCAGCACATATTTCAGACTAGTACTGCACAATGCTACTTGAACACAAGGATCCAAATAACAGACCAGGCCACAACTTGAGTGACAGTCACAATGAGGATGTCCTGTTTGTTTACATGAGAGCTGATCTATACAATTAAGTTATGCCACCTCAAGAACACAAAGAAATTAACAGTTGTGTTTACCCTCAGGGCAAAGTAACACACCTCACTCCACAAGGTTACACCACTCCCAGAGCCCATAAAGTAGTGTTTGTTGAAAAGTAATGGCATAACATCTTAGCAGCCATGGACTCTGCACACTTCACATATTCAACTTGTATTGCATGTTCAAATTGTCCAACACGTATGTGCCTGCATGAAAGATCTCTCACAAGGAAATGCACACAAACAACATAGACATATTTATTGAGACATCTTGCACACTTCAAGATGAAACACTGTTAGAAACAAATGGCGTGGACCATATACTGTATACATGGTCCAACGGAGGTCTTGATGGATTGACACACATTAGTCTGTACAATTGACAGGAAAGGAGTCTCAAGCACTCAAGACCACTGTGGGGACACGTCTATGTAGATAAAGGCACACCATTAACCACTAATACTGGCCTCATTCAAAACCTGCCAGCTCATTCAAAAACATTGCACATGTTGTGTGGTGTGCACCACATTGTGAGACAACTATAATGCAGACACATAAGTGTAACCTACACATGTTCTCATATGAACACGATCCAAACATTAACAACTTTCAACAAGTGTTGGGAGTGACTAGGGACATTCATCAATGTGACATTACTTCAAATGTGTCACTACTCACAGGGGCATCTATCACCAGATCATACAGTTGTTAGCACATGACACACACTGGCTGTCATGTGAAGTGGCCCACATATCCCAAATCACAACAATGCTTAAGCTAATGTGCCTGCAATTGCGAATATCAAAATCATTGCTGCATTGTACACACACCCTTAATCACATGGGAAATGTGAGCACTGTAGTGTGCGCACTAGTACAAAACTGCGCAGCACCGCAACTACATACATGTTGCAAAAATCTTTGATGAACAATCATCTCTATAAGCAAACAACATAGCCTGTAAAGACTCCAATGACAGCACTGTCCTGGATCACAGGGGAGGTGCATGGTGATAACTCTAACTCACAAATGACATCCACAGTTCCAACTGACAAGGCCAAACAGGCAGCCCCATCACACCTCCCCTGCACTAGACCCCCATCACTCCATTAATGTGTTTGTAACAGCTCAATAAGTTAAACATCAGAATCAGGGTATCAAAAACTGCATTAACTTTTGAAAATGTACAGCAACGTTACCTCCTGTGGCTGGCAATCCATATTCGTCACAAACAATCAGCAACAGATTCTTGAGAATAGGCACACAGGCACTGGCCAGTGTGAGTATGCACAAGCTAAATCTTGTATCCATGGACAGTGTGCAGATGTAGCTAACACATGATAAATACAAAGTATGGCAGGGACCAATGCCACTGAGGCACACCCATGCTGAACTCACATACAACGGGCATAGTGTTAGATGACACACATGATTAGGAGGCCAGGGTGTTTCAGGGTACTGTGGTGGGCACACAGATATGTGGGTCAAGAATTAGCTAACTGTCTCATGAATAACCGTTTTGTCACTGTGCATATCTTGCAAATGATGTACATCATTTATGAGTATGCAACATGGCTCATGCATGCTGGTAGGGTATGAGTCATATAAATTGCACTCTTATGTTGAAACTCATGGTCAATGCTAACGAATATGAATGCCAAACACAGTGCACAGGTCGATGGCACAGGCAAGGTTACAACACATGTCACAGACCGTCCTCCCACATGATGCGCAAATCAATGTGCTGTCTAACTACCTTGCACCCTAGAAGTACATGTGCAAAATTTTGAACACACAAACCAGGGGTCACATGTAGGAGGAGGGGAAGGGATGGAAACGAGCAGCAGATGAATATTGTGATCTTACACTACAATGCACAAATAGCCTGTCTGACACACAACACTACAAACAGACATGTACCTACCCCCTCCTTGCTGCTGTCCATCCTGCAACTGCCTATGGAGGTCTGGAAAGACCACTTCCAGGACCCGGAGCATGTGGGGGGGTGTGGTGATGCCTGCCGCCATGCCGGCGTGGAGCTTCCAGCTTCTGCTAGGCCCGGGCGATACGGCGGGTCCAGCACGGGACGTCCTGCCACCTCTTCCTGATGTTGATCAGCCGACGGCGAGGGCCCCCCACAGACCTGACAGCCCTGAAAATGTTCACCCAGATCTCCCCCTTCTCATAGGCAGTTACCTGTCAGAAAGACAAAGTTAAACAACATCACTACACCTGCTGCATGTCCCTGACACACACACTTGCACTACATTGATGATGTGAACAGGGCATAGGATGCTGACAGGACTTGCACTATTGTCCATCTGATTTTACCCAGTGGGCACACACAAATGCAATACATGCCTTTGAAAGGCAAAAGATGGCATGAGGGGTTCAACACACTCAATGATCATGGCACTCACTGTACAACACATGCAACTGCAGGGTGTTGTACAGCACGTGACATGCTGTCACATATCCCACTTCACCTACGAACCCTCAGCAGACCACACATACACACCCTGGCACAGATCACTTGCCTGTCAGTCTCAACATTGTATACAACACTCACTTTGCACATGCCACACTTGACAAAGAGGTGCCACAGGTGTTGGGCTAACTGTGCAAGTCATGTACAGAACACTGCATACCTGTCTCATCAGATGGCTACAGCTGCTGCATACGCCATGCAGCTGTGGTGCAAAACATCACATACACACTCAGCCAGGTGACGTCCCTGAGTTCAAACACAGCATATGAACAAAATCACCACGGCACAGGTCCAAAAAAACCAGAACATCAGTGAGTACATTCCGCTGTCACTCTGGGGTGAACACTATTACAGATCATTAAATTATGACAAATAAGCCTGCGCGGTGTGGCACAGCAGAATGTGTAAATCAGTATTGAATGTCACAGTTACCATAGTGCAAGTAAGGAGTAAACACACTTTTACTATAGCATGCTCTGCAAGGGAGACACTACAATGTACACACCCTGCACTCACTGCCAAACCACATTGTATGTCTGATCCACAAATACACAATGGCTGAATTGACACTCACACAACATGTGCACTGTCAAAGCTAGTGCAGTCATCACTCACCTGCTCCCCTGGTCTCTCATACAGCTTGCTGTAGTTTGGTAGGAAGGCATCCAGCAGGGCCTGGTTCTCCTCCTCACCAAATGCAGGTGCCCTCTTCATGGTCAGCAAAATCAGAGTCCAGGGAATGCAGAGACAGCAGCAGTGTGGTCCACTCCAATGTTGTACAGGCAAGTGCTCTCTCACAGACACATGCAGCCTTAAATCAGTGGTGCTGAGGGGCTTTCAGTATCAGGAGTACAGTGTGATAGGCCACATTACTTAGCATCCTACGTTTCATCCAATCACTTTTAACATAAGGCCCTGACACACATTTGCATGGTACAAAATTTAAGCTTCAGCTCCACAACAACATTGGAACATTGTATAATTTTGACAACTGACTTTTGCAGGACACCTGTAGCACACACTCAAATCTCAGTATCCATGACAACCAGCCTGCATTATGGCCCTACTACTCGTAGCCTAGGTGTCCCCTGTGTATTTTTTGGGATCCACATACAAGTCCGGCGCGTTTCACGTCGCGTATGGCAATTTTATAATAGTGAAAAGCTGCGCAAACACGCATGTAATGTCGGGGTACGGTTCGCTCGGGTATGGCACGATTACAATATTGAAATGCTGCGCACACACACACGCAATGTCGGGGTATGGTTCGCTCGCGTATGGCATGATTACAATAGTGAAACACTGCGCACACATGCACGCTATGTTGGGATACGGTTCGCTCAGGTATGGCACGATTACAATAGTGAAACGCTGCGCAAACTCGCACGCAATGTCGGGGTACGATGCGTTTTACACAGTGCGTTTTACACGCTGGAGTTCAAAGCAGAGGGATGGTACGATGCACACGCTCATGTATAGCAGCATTACAATGGTGATACGAGGCGCACACATGGCAGGAATGTGAAAGTACGGTTAACACAAGGATGTCTTTTAAGTTCTTGTCATTGCATACTTATATGAGCCGGCCCTAGGTGTGCCAGGCACTGATATAACACAGCATATCAGTTAATGTTGCACAATTGATGTGTGATGACCTGTTGACACATGTGATGTGTGATGGGGCACTATGTGGTACACATCACCTTTCCACTTGTCCCATTGGTATCATCATGCACATGTTGTCATGCAAATAAGCACTGGTATTGAACATTCATTGCTTCCGGAACCTGTCTCATGACGCCAGGGACGGTGGCAATTTCTCACGTGTCAATTTGACGCTAATCAGGTCCCTATGTAACAATGTTATGTGTGTGCAATTTTGAAGATTGAATTTACAGTTTGGGTTCCGTATAATGCATCTGCTGTTGGTGCATCTATAATGGGTCTGTGTTGTGACTGACATGGTTTTGTATGTGCGCACACCATGGCACATGTGCCTTTATAATGGCTTTTGGGTATGATGGCATCATACATCATTGATCCACATGCATACATGTCTATATCATGTAAATTGCTGTGGTGTTGCGTTGTCACATACACACCTCATTAGCAAGTTGTCTGATATGTCCAATAGATATTCCATGTAACCTGGGTCTGTGCCTTGCAGTCAGCTGTCTATATGGTATGACAACCTTATAATGCAGGTCTGGTGATATGTGTCACTCCAGTGATATATTGTTCTGCTCACTCAGAGCAGCCCAGCAGTTTTTTAGTGTGCATGTAATGTTTTTTATCCAAAACTTCAGATGCGTCTTGGTTCTTTTTGAAGTGCCAGGAAGATGGCATATGTGTGCAGGATGTATCTCTTACACCAGACCCCATAGTACCTTGATGTGTACTAGCAGTGTTGCATGTGCTATGTACATTGGAATATTTTTTGCCTGACAGTTGTTCTCCATTCTTCAAAAATATGTCCTGCAGGGCACCGCCTCTACCAAGGCCTTTTCCAGACTTGGAGACTGTTGGACTGGGCCCTTTCCCCCAGATTTTTCGCTTTTTGCCCCCCCAATTTGGGGGTGTCTCCCCCATGGTAATAAACATGTATAGGTCATGTGTGATAAGAGTTGCCCTGTTTTAAAATGTAATGTCACGAAATGGTGTGCAGGAAATATCCCCCCATTTTAGAAATGCACCTGACTGAAATGTTCTGTATTTAAAATGGATGCCATGGCCATGGGTTTTGCCACTGGACTGCCGTAGGTCAGCGCTCTAGATATTATTACCCAGCCACCCCTAGCTATTGGAGGGAAGCCTGGCACCCCGGGTGCTCAACCCCTCCCCTTGAGCCAGTTTAGACCAGCTTGCCCCTAACATTCTAGAAAGTTCTGGCACTGACTGGGAGGAGGGTATAAGTAAGGGGGATGGGCCACCAGAGACAGAGACAGAGAGCTGGGACAGGAATGTGAGGGGACCTGCTGCAAGGTATTACCGCCACTTGGGCCTGTGTGCTGGGCCCTGCACCCCTCCAGCCCCCCCTCTACTGTTCCCAGGGCCCCTGACGAAGAGGCCCCCCCCTAGGTCCCTGACGCTGTTGGGTCATTCAAACAAGTCAGCGCTGCGCGAAAGAAGCGCCCAGGAGATGAGGAGCGTGCCCCTGAGGAACTGTGTCTTGCTGAAGCACTGTGGCCTGTGACTAATGTGGCCCCCGAAGTGCTGTTGGCCCTTTAGGCTCCAGGGCCCTGAGAGCTGTGTGGGCAGAGGGAGGAGCTGTGCACCGTGAATAGCGCCCTTTTGCTGGGAGGAATAGCGCCACGGGAGCCTACCCCAAGCTTTGGCATTTAAAAATAATTAAATAAAAGAGAGCCTACCCCTTATAAAATCATCGTTGCGACCCGGGCGCTGTGGAGACTGTGGCGCTGCCTGAAGATTGCGTCTGGGCCGAAAATCCCCGCCGCGGCCCGGCGCTGTTGAGGAGACCCCCCGCTTTGGTGGGCATCGTTGCGGCGGCCCCCGGTATCAGGAGAGGGCCGCCAAAGTGAAGAGAGGGCCGCGATAGGCCCTGAAGCCAAAACGCAGGCCGGCGTCACGTGGCTGGGGCGCCGGTGACGTCACCAGCCGCGCCCCCAGCCCACTGCGCAGAGATTGGCTGCTGTCCGGGCAGCCCGAAGAAGGAAGAAGCCAGCCGGCGGTATGCGGTGTTGCGGGGTTCCCGTGGTGAAGAGGGAGCCCCGATTGGACAGGAGAAGCGTCGCCGCCGTGAGGAGAGAGCGGAGGGCGAGAGCCTACCCCGCCACCACCTGTGAAGGAGTGCCCCGAAGAGAGCCTGAGCAGGCCGACGGAAGCCCCGGGTCCCCGGAAGGAAGGAGGGGCCCGGGTGAAGAGGGAGCCCGGCTGTCGTGAGGAGGGGGCATCGAGGCTCTGCCTCAGAAACCCCGGGATAGCGAAGACGCCCGGGTGAAGCAGGAAGAGTGCCGGTGCTCGAGGAGACATCCCAAGAACCCTGGTGAGGGGGGGCTACGTTAGACTGTGTGGAGGGTGGAGTGGGCAACGGGGCACAGGGTCGGTGCCTGCCCCCCCATGACTTGGAATATTACAGACCTCGTGATAGAGCACAATGTGTTAGGTGCCCCCAGTTGGCCCTGCTTGGATGGTAGTCATTCCCTGAACTGGGCGACAACCTGAAGTGCGAACTGTTGTAGGCTGGATGTCAATGCTTTGCCCCTGGGTCCCCCAAGGAATTATTAAAATCCCATGAGCTAGGGCCAAGTCTTATGTTAATGCTGGGTTGATGTTTAGGCAGATGGTTTAGCGCTCCGTGTGCTTATGGCCTAGTGTTAATTCCCCTGTTAATGGTGGTCATCCCCATGCGTTATGCTGCTGAGGAGATGCCCATAGGTCAGGCCCACTGCCCCTACGCTAAGGGTTGTCCTAATGGTCACAGTGGTGACATGCACCAGGTTACTGCTCCCCCTGTCCATGATTGGGCGTGTCCTGTGCCTAATCTTTCTGATGCAAAGGTATCCTGATGTTTTACACGTGATGGTTGATCGTATGCTTTTGTGCCCACAGGGCAGGCGAATGTGTCTTTTCTAAGTGGTTAGCTCCTGAGGTGCCCCTTTGCTGGCCTGACGTGTTGTTCCAGGCCCCTGGTTATGCTCCATGCTAATGAGCAAGCTTTGCTGTTTTATTGCAGGTGTTCCTGCCTGATGGTAATGCTAGGGCATTCCTATTCTGTTAGCAGGAAACACCAAAGCCAGCTATTTTGGGTTCTTTCCCCTAATGTTTGATTTTATGCATAATGGGCTTCCAAGCCTAGTGTTTTCTTCCCTCATATTGATGTCACTGATGTTACATGCCAAGTGCTAACATTCTTACATTTCAGCTGGACAATTTGGTCTTTTTTACCGTTTCAGCCTTGTTCCCAATTACCTTGTAAATAATCCCCCCCTGGGTATACACTGCCCTGGCGCTCGCTAGCGCCCTGTTGTGATTACGGCCTATGTTATGTTTTCCTTTGCAGGTTGGAGACAATAGAGAACTGATTATTTTTCCAACTCAAGCTGGTGTCCTGCCTCTTTTGTGGTGTGCCTGATGAGTCGTATGTGGGTACTGCGTGGACGCTTCACATGTCCTCTGAAGTTTACCCTGCCCGCTCTGTTCCATGCTACCCCCCCTGTAGATTTGGCAACCCCATTTCTTACATTGGTGGTGAGCGTTGGGATAGGACTTGTGCTGCGCAGTACCACAGCGGCCACAGGTTAATGTAATCACAGCCTTTTTGTGGGGATTATTGTTTGGCTGAATATTGTGTTTTCTGTATTGCTTCCTCCTGAAAACTGTTTTCAATTGTGTCCCCTTGTTCCACTGTGGATGTGTCCCGGGTGTACCTCACCAGGATGGGGTTGGTTTATGAGGAGGTGAATCTGATGGAGTACACCGAGCAGGAAGTGATAGATTTCTGCAAGGAGAGAGGGATACCCCCAGTAGGTAACATTAGGAGAAAGTTGTTTCTCTATGAGGCCCTCAAGAGGGGGGAGCCCTTAGAGATCGGTGGGGACTTGTCTGGTTACCCCCCCCGAGTATTTGAAGGGTGGATTTGGTAGAGGCCAGAGGGAGGGCTCCTAATCTATAACCCTGGATGGTAATTACCCCGATGAAGAGGAGGAAGAGTTTGATAGGGCGGAGATGCCAGGAGTTGATGAGGACGCCATAGAGAGGGAGTCCCGCACTGGGTCCAGTCCCGGGGGCACTGCCCCATCCCTTTCCCTGTCCCCAGAAGAGTGGGTAGATAGGAGGGAAGAAAGGGAGCATCGGCTGGCGCTGGCAAAGCTCAGGCATGCCAAGGGGTTAGCGCAGCTGAGAGTGGAAGAGCAGAGGCTAGAGACAGAAATGGTCCTAGGACAGGAGAGGATGGCGGAGGTGGAGAGGGCCTATGCCAGAGAGAGGCTAGCTCAGGTGGGTAGGTTGTCCCCTGAGAGTGGTTTTAGGAGTCTGGATACATCGGTGAGGGTGGGATCCAGTGGTGGCAGCGAGTGTAGGTCCAGTGCAAGGAGTCCCACTCCCAGAGCTCAGGAGACGGTGCCTGATTCCCAAGAAGAGGGGGACGGGTTAGTGTTCAGGGGCAGGGGAAAGCTGTCCCACCAGTCCTGGGGAGAGTTTGAGGAGGAGTGTTGGACTGCATTGGAGGATTGGGTGGTGAGGAGAGCAGTGGAGGATTGGGAAGGGCTGTGCCATGCCGTTATCCGGGAGCACATGCTGAGGAGTTGTTTCCCAAGTCTGCGTCACCATCTGTTGCAGTGTGGGTTCTCAGACCCCAGGGAACTTGCACGGGAGGCAGACCTCTGGGTAAGTGCCAGAGCGTCTGGGAAGGCTGAGGGGAGTGATCCTGAAGGGAGTGGTGCAGGGATTTTCCGACCCAGGGAGGCGGAGAAGGTGAGCGATGGCCCAGCTAGGTCCCAGGATAGTGAGAGGGTTGTAGGGCTTCACATCCCATCTATAGGAGAGAGTGAGACGGGGAGGTGTCCCGAGGTGCCCCAACCGCAGTCACAGGGCCTGGAGAGTTCTTTTAGGGAACCCCAGGTTGGGAGCCTAGGCTGTCCTGATGTGCCATCCAGTGGAAGGGATCCCCTTATGTCAGGAGGACCCTCAGGAGCATCAGTAATCGGCGCTCCAGTGTTTCGGAGGTCTGAACAGTGGCAGGGTTTAGATCCTGGACTGGGGTTTCAGGTTCAGGGGTTGCCTGGCCTGGATGGTGGGGTACCCGTAATTAAGGTCCCCACCGGTTTGACTTCCAGGGGTACTTCTCCCGGTGGGAGGGTGCGGAACTCTGGGAGGGGGTGCAGGAGGACTCACCCCTGTCACCAGTTCAACCTAAGGGTTTCGGCCCTGGGTTGGGGAGAGAGAGGTTGTCTGAGGGTGTCCCCGGGAGAAGGAGATGGCGGAACTCTAGGAGGAGAGGTAGGGGGAGGAGAGCCTCGCCCCTGAGTGCTGGTCAGCCTGAGGGTGTAGACCCCAGGTGGGTTGACCACTGGGAATTTGGAAGGAGGAGAGTGGTCCAAGGGTACTACCAGCCTGAGACTAGAGCCTCCCACTCTGTGAAGGAACACGGGCCAGAGACGTATGGACGGCCCAGAGGCCTGTCCTGGCCACACCCCACTAGAGAACACCAGTGGGGTGGTTTGGTTGTTGAAGGGAGGGATGCGAGAGTGAACCATCGGGTTCCAGAGTGGAGAAGAAACTGCCAGTGCTCTTGTATTTGCGGGCCTGCGTCCACCTTTTTCTGCCCCAAGCAGGGAAGTCCATCAAGGCAATGATTGGCCTACCGTGGCTTTTGGCTAGGGGGAGTTGTGTTGGACTTGGCCCTTTCCTCAGAATTTTTTGCTTTTTGCCCCCCTAATTTGGGATGTCTCCCCCATAGTAATAAACCTGTATAGGCCATGTGTGGTAAGAGTTGCCCTGTTTTAAAATGTAATGTCACAAATTGGTGTGCAGGAGATATCCCCCCCATTTTAGAAAGGCACCTGACTGAAATGTTCTGTATTTAAAATGGATGCCATGGCCATGGGTTTTGCCACCGGACTGCCGTAGGTCAGCGGTCTAGATATTACCCAGCCACCCCTTACTTTCGGAGGGAAGCTTGGCACCCAGGGTGCTCAACCCCTCCCCTTGAGCCAGTTTAGACCAGTTTGCCCCTAACATTCTAGAAGGTTCTGGCACTGACTGGGAGGAGGGTATAAGTAAGGGGGATGTGCCACCAAATACAGAGACAGAGAGCTGGGACAGGAATGTGAGGGCACCTGCTGCAAGGTGTCACCGTCACTTGGGCCTGTGTGCTGGGCCCTGCACCCCTCAAACCCCCCCTCAACTATCCCCAGGGCCCCTGACAAAGGAGGCCGCCCCCTAGGTCCCCGATGCTGTTGGGACCTTCAACCACGCCAGCGCTGCGCGAAAGAAGCGCCCAGGAGGTGAGGAGTGTGCCCCTGAGGAACTGTGTCTTGCTGCAGCACTGTGGCCTGTGACTGTTGTGGCCCCTGAAGTGCTGTTGGCCCTTTAAGCTCCAGGGCCCTGAGAGCTATGTGGACAGAGGGAAGAGCTGTGTGCCGTGAATAGCGCCCTTTTGCTGAGTGGAATAGCGCCACGGGATCCTACCCCGCGCTTTGGCGTGCTTTTGGCGCACTTTTGGCAATTAAAAATAATTAAATAAAAGGGAGCCTACCCCTTATTGCCGCTGAAAATCATCGTCGCGGCCTGGCACTGTCGAGGAGACCCCTCCCGCTGTGGTGGGCATCTGTGCGACGGCCCCCGGTACCAGGAGAGGGCCGCCAAAGTGAAGAGAGGGCCGCGATAGGCCCTGAAGCCAACGCCGCCTGCATCACGTGGCTGGGGTGCGGGTGACGTCACCAGCTGCGCCCTCAGCCCGCCGTGCAGGGACTGGCTGCCGCTCGGGCAGCCCGAAGAAGGAAGAAGCCAGCCGGCGGTGTTGCGGGCTCCCGTGGTGAAGAGGGAGCCCAAATTGGACAGGAGAAGCGTCGCCGCCGTGAGGAGAGACCGGAGGGCGGTAGCCTAACCCGCCTCCGCCTGTGAAGGAGTGTCCCAAGGAGAGCCCGAGCAGGCCGACGGAAGCCCCGGGTCCCCGGGAGGAAGAAGGGGCCCGGGTGAATAGGGAGCCCGGCTGTTGTGAGGAGGGGGTATCGAGGCACTGGATCGGTGCCTGCCCCGCCTCTGCCTTAGAAGCCCCGGGATAGCGAAGACGCCTGGGTGAAGCAGGAAGAGTGCCGGTGCTCGAGGAGACATCCCAAGTACCCCGTGAGTGGGGGCTATGTTAGACTGTGTGGAGGGTGGAGTGGGCAAAGGGGCACAGGGTCGGTGCCCGCCCCCCCCATGACTTGGAATATTAGAGACCTCGTGATAGAGCACGATGTGTTAGGTGCCACCAGTTGGCCCTGCTTGGATGGTAGTCATACCCTGAACTGGGCGACAGCCTGAAGTGTGAACTGTTGCAGGCTGGATGTCAATGCTTTGCCCCTGGGTCCCCCAAGGAATTAATAAATCCCCATGAGCTAGGGCTAAGTCTTATGTTAAAGCTGGGTTGATGTTTAGGCAGATGGTTTCGCGCCCAGTGTGCTTATGGCCTAGTGTTAATGCCCCTGTTAATGGTGGGCATCCCCATGTGTTATGCTGCTGAGAGATGCCCATAGGTCAGGCCCACTGCCCCTACGCTAAGAGTTGTCCTAATGGTCGCAGTTGGTATATGCACCAGGTTACTGCACCCCCTGTCCATGATTGGGCGTGTCCTGTGGGTAATGTTACTGATGCCAAGGTATCCTGATGTTTTACACTTGATGGTTGATCATATGCTTTTGTGCCCACAGGGCAGGTGAATGTGTCTTTTCTTACAAGTTGGCGCCCGGTGTGCCCCTATGCTGGCCTGACATATTGTTCCAGGCCCCTGGTTATGCTCCATGCTAATGAGCATGCTTTGCTGTTTTATTGCAGGTGTTCCTGCCTGATGTTAATGCTAGGGGATTCCTATTCTGTTTGCAGGAAACGCCAAAGCCAGCTATTTTGGGTTCTTTCCCCATATGTTTGATTTTATGCATAATGGGCTTCCAGGCCTAGTGTTTTCTTCTCTCATATTGATGTCGCTGATGTTACATGCCAAGTGCTAACATTCTTACATTTCAGCTGGACAATTTGGTCTTATTTACAGTTTCAGCTTTGTTCCCAATTACCTCGTAAATAATCCCCACCTGGGTATATACTGCCCTGGCGCTCGCTAGCGCCCTGTTGTGATTACGGCCTATGTTATGTTTTCCTTTGCAGGTTGGAGACAATAGAGAACTTATTATTTTTCCAACTCAAGCTGATGTCCTGCCTCTTTTGTGGTGTGCCTGATGAGTCGTATGTGGGTACAGCGTGGATGCTTCACATGTGCTCCGAAGTTTAGCCTGCCCGCTCTGTTCCATGCTACCCCCCCTGTAGATTTGGCAACCCCATTTCTTACAGAGACCATGAGGCAACATGATTGCATCCGTTGTTAGAGATTCACTCTAGATTTGATTCAGAACTTGACGGACAGACTGGAACCACATCTTTAACTGCGACACAGGTATCCAACTGTGCTGACACCAAAGCTAAAAGTGATGGCAGCCCTACATTTTTTTGCCACAGGTACGTTTCAATTTACCATTGCAGATGTGGGGGGGATGTCCCAAACCATGTTCAGCTGTGTCCTACGTGATGTCTTAGCTGCCATGTTAGGGCACATTCATGAGTTCATCAAATTTCCAAATCCAGAAGAGTTGAGAGATGTCAAGGGTGAATTCTATCCCCTAAGAGGGATGCCACATGTCATTGGGTCTATTGATGGTACACATGTGGCTTTGGTGCCACCACAGGCTCAGGAGCAGGCCTACTGCAATAGGAATCATTATCACTCAATAAATGCCCTTGTGGTGTGTCTTGCTAACATGCTGATTTCACATGTTTGTGCACGTTTTCCAGGATCATGCCATGATGCATTCATCATGAGGTGTAGCAGGGTGCCACAGATGATGCTGCAGCTGCGCAACGATCAGGCATGTCTTGTTGGTGGGTATACTCTGTTTGTCCTGTATGTTTAAATTTTTGTTTGCTCTGACGACATTGCTTTACACAAATTGAAACACGCTGTATATTTGTAGGATTGCAAAAAACACAGTTGATGGACAGAATGCAGAACAATGTCTTACATTCACCCCAGTACAAAGATCTGGACCTAAATCCATCGTTTTTTTGCACTCCACACCACCCTAGGTCGAACACTGGCTATATGCAAATCAGCCTTGACCCTGTGCCTCATGGGAACAGTCCAGCCTGAACTACCGAGCCATGTTTTTCCTAGACCGGAATCAAGCATTCAAGGACCTGTTTCTGGCTATCAGCCTTCTTCAGCCTGGATAGCTTGACTCCAGGGATGTGGAGAGCCTGACTCACGTCTGAGCATACCCAGCCCACTCGGGGTAAAAATTGCAAAAAACACAGTTGATGGACAGAATGCAGAACAATGTCTTACATTCACCCCAGTACAAAGATCTGGGCTTAAATCCATCGTTTTTTTGCACTCCACACCACCCTAGGTCAGACACTGGCTATATGCAAATCAGCCTTGACCCTGTGCCTCATGGGAACAGTCCAGCCCGAACTACCAAGCCATGTCTTTCCTAGACCGGAATCAAGCATCCAAGGTCCGGTTTCTGGCTATCAGCCTTCTTCAGCCTGGATAGCTTGACTCCAGTGATATGGAGAGCCTGGGACTCACGTCTGAGCATACCCAGCCCACTTGGGGTGAAAATTGCAAAAAACACAGTTGATGGGCAAAATGCAGAACAATGTCTTACATTCACTCCAGTACAAAGATCTGGGCCTAAATCCATCGTTTTTTTGCACTCCACACCACCCTAGGTCAGACACTGGATATATGCAAATCAGCCGCTTTTGGCCGCCATAAGTGTGGCAGGGTATGCTCAGACGTGAGTCCCTTGCTCACTTTGCCACTGGATTCAAGCAAGCCGGGCTGAAGAAGGCTGCAATGCCAGAAACCGGTCCTCAGAAGCTTGTTTCCGGTCCAGGGAAGGCATGTTTTGGCAGTTCAGGCTGGACTGTTCCCATGAGGCACAGGGTCAGACTGATTTGCATATAGCCATGTCTGAACTGGGGTGGCAGAGTGGGCTAAAGAACGGTGATGGATTAAACCCAGATCTTTTGACTGGGTGTGAGTGTTTGATTGGTTCAGATGCTCCGTCCATCACCACCCCCTTTTGAACCACTTTTGGCCGCCATAAGTGTGGCAGGGTATGCTCAGACGTGAGTCCCTTGCTCACTTTGCCACTTGATTCAAGCAAGCTGGGCTGAAGAAGGCTGCAATGCCAGAAACCGGTCCTCGGAAGCTTGTTTCCGGTCCAGGGAAGGCATGTTTTGGCAGTTCGGGCTGGACTGTTCCCATGAGGCACAGGGTCAGACTGCTTTGCATATAGCCATGTCTGAACTGGGGTGGCAGAGTGGGCTAAAGAACGGTGATGGATTAAACCCAGATCTTTTGACTGGGTGTGAGTGTTTGATTGGTTCAGATGCTCCGTCCATCACCACCCCCTTTTGTACTGCTTTTGGCCGCCATAAGTGTGGCAGGGTTTGCTCAGACGGGAGTCCCTTGCTCACTTTGCCACTGGATTCAAGCAAGCCGGGCTGAAGAAGGCTGCAATGCCAGAAACCGGTCCTCGGAAGCTTGTTTCCGATCCAGGGAAGGCATGGTTTGGCAGTTCGGACTGGACTGTTCCCATGAGGCACAGGGTCAGACTGATTTGCATATAGCCATGTCTGAACTTGGGGGGCAGAGTGGGCTAAAGAACGGTGATGGATTAAACCCAGATCTTTTGACTGGGTGTGAGTGTTTGATTGGTTCAGATGCTCCGTCCATCACCACCCCCTTTTGTACCGCTTTTGGCCACCATAAGTGTGGCAGGGTATGCTCAGACGTGAGTCCCTTGCTCACTTTGCCACTGGATTCAAGCAAGCTGGGCTGAAGAAGGCTGAAATGCCATAAACCGGCCCTCGGAAGCTTGTTTCCGGTCCAGGGAAGGCATGGTTTGGCAGTTCGGGCTGGACTGTTCCCAAGAGGCACAGGGTCAGACTGATTTGCATATAGCCATGTCTGAACTGGGGTGGCAGAGTGGGCTAAAGAACGGGGACGGATTAAACCCAGATCTTTTGACTGGGTGTGAGTGTTTGATTGGTTCAGATGCTCCGTCCATCACCACCCCCTTTTGTACCGCTTTTGGCCGCCATAGGTCTCACAGGGTATGCTCAGACGTGAGTCCCTTGCTCACTTTGCCACTGGATTCAAGCAAGCCGGGCTGAAGAAGGCTGCAATGCCAGAAACCGGTCCTCGGAAGCTTGTTTCCGGTCCAGGGAAGGCATGGTTTGGCATTTCGGGCTGGACTGTTCCCATGAGCCACAGGGTCAGACTGATTTGCATATAGCTATGTCTGAACTGGGGTGGCAGAGTGGGCTAAAGAACGGTGATGGATTAAACCCAGATCTTTTGACTGGGTGTGAGTGTTTGATTGGTTCAGTTGCTCCGTCCATCACCACCCCCTTTTGTACCGTATATTTGTAGGAGACGCAGGATATCCCAACATCCCGTGGCTCAAGACACTGATGGAGCAAGGATTCGCACGAGTAGCGACTTCCTCGTATTCATGAACCTCGATTAACGTTAATTATGTAACCATCATGTTAGTTTTACTAATTTTGCACCTTTTACATCAACATCGGGTGTCCGAGAGAAGCTTGCTTATGTGTTTAATAAACCTTAATACGCTTGCATCTAAAATGGCTGCTGCTAAGCAGGATTTTCTACTGCGCAAGCGTCTGTCATACTCACGTGACATGACGTACTCTCAGCTTTGGAGGGAAACTGTCGCTCCTGCGCACTAGTGTTAATATGGCTGCTCTATGTTCTCACATGCGAGAAGCTTGCACTGCTGCTTTTGCTAAGCTGTTCGTTCTGCCTAATACTAATGCTATAGTTAAAATTAAGATAATGGGTATAGAGTAGAAATACTTGGTATACAGTGTATTCATTTTATTCTGTGTTCTAAAACTGTATCCTTTTATTTTTCATGTATCGCAATCTTTGAGCCAAGGAGGTGCAATTACGCCATTTTGAAGGTCCTTCTACGCATGGCCCAGTCTGGCCAGAAACTGAACTCGTTGTCATTGAATATGAGCCAGAAGACAGTCACAGCCAAGATGCGCCTGGGAAGATGATTTCTGACCCTGCTAGAAGAAGCTAAATTGCATACAATGTATTTGTCAATAGAACAACCATTGTTAGGTGAAATGCAGTCGTCATGTGAAAGGAAATTGATGGGGCGGGAACGAAAAATTAATTTTCAACACTGAAGTAACAGACTTTGGGGTAGTGTGATGACCTCTCCTCCTCTTTTGTCCAATCGAAATTGGGGATCCTTACACTTGCAACATTGAGGGGTGGTACACTGACCTGAAAAACAGTGTAACTAGAGTAGGTTTAGCTAGTTAATTTGTACGACTTGTCTGAATAGCTGACGGGTCACTGACCGAACGCACTTAATAGGTGACTAAGAGCAGAGGGCTGCGGAGCACTCTGTCAGAAGATTCGCTGACCCATTCGGGGTCCTGGGAAGCTGAAGTGCTGGTGAAGCACTTCGTCAGTGAAATCGATAGCCCAATCGGGGTTCTGACTGTTAGCTGCAGAGAGGGAGTAGCCCAGGCGTTGCAACTGAACTGCGGGTGCTGGTCTTAACCTTTGGTGGTCCAGTCCTGATCCAAATCTGGGTTTTCCTGTCTTGATTCTGATCTGCACCTGCTGGCCTACTGGCACTGAAACCTTTGGGGTTCTTCTGTCCTTTCAACTGACCTGTGGCCAGGGTTGGTCTTCACTCCATTCTAGGTAAATATAAATCTGTGTGGGTAATTGTCAGTAGAATTTGCGTCCTTTTCTTTACCCTTCCTAATTTTGCTAAAGCTTTAATTGCACATGTTCCTTTTCTTACCCTTCCCTTGGTAAATTATAAATTTGTGTTTTTTGCTGAATTAATAGCATGTTCCACTTTCTTACCCTCCTTGTAGTTGAATGCTAAAACGCTTTTCATGATTGCTTAAATGTTTCCTTTTTCTTCACCCTCCTTTTAAAGTAATTAAAACATGGTTATTTGATTGATAGTGTGTTCCATTTTTACCTTCCTTTAGCTATAGGGTCAATTTGGTTTCGTTGTTGCATATTATGTTCCCTCTTTTAACCCAACCTTGGATAATTGTGTAAAGCTGTGTTATTTAGTATGTTGCTTTTTTCCCTACCCATAGAAAATTGTGCAAGTTTGTTTTGAATATAATAGCATGTTCCTTGTTCTTACCTTCCCTTTATTTCATTTTGCTAAATGATTGGCATAATATATATTTTGCATAGTTATACATTATTTCTAGTTTTGATTATTGATAGTCTTATTGCTTTCAATCTTTGGATCATGACCTTTGATGAAATTTAGATAAAGAGTTTTAAAACTTCCCGAGTCTCTGGTTATTATATGAGTGCAAATGCTATTTGTTTATTGAAACTGTCTTTAAAACTAACTCCCTGAGCCAATAGGCTATAGGTACCATTGACAAGTATTGGTAAGTCAATGGTATAGGACCTAGTAGAATAAAAATATCTGGTAGTTAGCGCATAGGCTAGGATAATGTGTTATTGATTATGGGACCAGGAGAGTATGAAAAATTTATAGTCGGGTGACCTGCGCGCTCTATCAGTATATTTCTTTGGTAGCAGAGGAAAGGTTATGGTTTAGTTAAATAAAGGCAGTTAGTTAGTTGGTTATGATATTACTGTTGATCGATCAAATGTGATATTATTTGAAATGTTTTGAAATTTTATTGATTCTGTTGAATTTTATGCATTAACCAAAATCGTTCGTACCTGTTATATGTTTGTTTGGAATCCCCGGGGGCAGAATAGCGGGTGATAAATGGAAGCCACATCGCAGTGAGGTCACTTACTCGCAGGAAGTTAGTGCATGTTTAAGTAGAACTAGAAGCACTATTTAGGGTTTTCTGTATGAATGTGTAAATAAATGATAGCAAAGATTTCGCTAGCAAAAAGTTTGTTGTGATATCACCGAGTAAGGGTCACACGGAAGGAGTAGCAGGTTCGTCTAAGCTTGATTGATAGCAAAGGGGTTCGCTGGTGAAACTTTAGCCTTGGTATATATCCCAGAGTGGATGAGTCTGAAGGAGTAGCAGGTTCTCTAATAATTATGTGAATGGTAGGAAGAAGGGATCTACTTGTAGTATATGAAAAGTAAACTGAAGGGATTTACTTGCAGTGAAATATATGTTTTCTTTCTAGACACTCAAGTACAGTGGCAAATGTTTTTACGTTGTTGAATAATAAATCTGCACTTTAAAATAAAAGAACTGAGTTTTTGCATTACCTTGTGAAAGAGGGAGTCAGTTGCGGAGCTGTGCTGATGTCACTCAGAGCCGCGCTGGTATTGGTCTAGACAGCGGGCGTGTAGCTGAGATAGTTTTTAAAGGAGGGGTGAGCACAGGAGCATGGGAACTCATCTCACAGGAAAAGCCGCAAAATTATTGGTTAAGACTATTTGAAACCGCATTGTTGATTGGTTAAAGAAAAATAAAAGACGCGCTAGTATTGGAAGCATTTAGTAAACAGAATTAAGTATTATTGCACGATTTCACAATTTTTCAAAGGCATAGGTGGCATTTAAACCCAGAAACTCGACATGATAGAAGATACTTAGGGTTTGCTAGAGAACAGATGATAAGAGGCAGACCTAACAAAATGTACGGAAGTGAGAGAAAAATGTCACTTGTAAACAGAGTTAAGAATTTCTTTAATAAAGATAAACCAATTAAAACTAGAGAAGGAGTTATTATTCCACCACCGAATACTCCCGCATCATTTATGATCTTTGACAGGGGTTACCACACTTGTGTATGGTTAGAGAACTGGGTGGAATACACTAAAGATGACGGAATTTTGGCATTTCCCTTAGAAGGTACATTTAATGGCAGAATTTTGTTCAATTTAAGGACTCGAATGAATGATTTACATCCTAGACCTATATTAACACAATATGAGGCACTGGAAGAATGGGAGATTGAGGCTTTTGAGCGAGACAGACCTAGAACTGACAAGGGATTGAGTAAGTTCTACCCTAAAGTTCCACGAGATTCCAGAGATAAACAAATGAAACAATGGAGACAGAACATGTTAAGGGAAGGACTATATCCTGTATTAACTTTAGAAGAGCCCACAGGAAGTAAAAGGACTGAGAAAACCAAACATTTAATGACTAGCGGTGATTCAGACGATGATTATATGGAGGAGTTATTAATGAAAAATCCACCTCCTTATAATGAGGAACCAAGTATTGTAAATCCAAACGCCCTGTTTTTAAAACCTCCCTTAATTCCGCAAGTGGTATATGAGACCTCGATCAAAAGGGGATTACAAGATAGAGAAAGAGACGCTTTAAATAAACAAAGAAGTGAATTAATGCAGAAAATTTCTCAATTAAATACAAGTCCCGAAGCTCTGACAATCCCAGTAACTATTGGCCCAGTTGTTCCTTTGTATGGAGATAAGCAAGCTGGTCCAAAAGCTCCAGTTATTACTACATCGGTAGTACAGCCAAGATTAGAACCATTGATAATAGATGATCAGGCAAGTGAATGTGAGTCAGTAATCTCCTTAATGGATTTACCAATAAGAGAACCAGATGGTAGTTCAATGAGGAAGACCACTCATTTAAATTCGAGAGAAGTACAGATGGAGACATCCTCCAGTACGAGCAGTGCCACTGTAGTAACTCCTGAAGAGATAGACGAATGGACACGAGAAATAGAGAAACCAAAGACACAGCCAAAGCCATTAGATACATATAAATTGAGAATTGAATTGAAGGAATTGATGGCTGGAAATGTGGGATTGAACAGGTTAAATACACTTAGTGAAGATGAATTATTATTCATTTGTAAAAGCATTACTAGAAATACAAGGGTGTTTCATGAGAAATTAATGGACACCGCAGCCAGCATGGGAATTGACATTGGTAAATCAAAAGTATTGCAGAAACCATATCGAGTAGAATTTTCTGACAAGGATTTAGAAAATATGAATGTGTTAGGAAGAAAGGTGCAGATCAGAGAGCTGATGACATTATTGCAAAAATGGGGAGAACTAGAGAAATGGAAAGCCAGATTGGCAAAGAAAAAGGAAGAGGTTCGATCGAAACAAATTACTTCAGAGTATGTTTTAAGAGAAGCAGAAAAAGTGGAAAAATTATGTCCCATGCGAGAGGTACCAGGCGGAGGCTATGTGCATGTGCCATAGTCCCGACAGGATATTTTGTCATTTACGAATGATTTCCCAAAACTTCGTGAAAAACCTGTAGAATGGTACAGACAAGGCAAATGATTTGTAAAAGTTTCAAAGTGTCTTTTAAAAGATTTAGATTGAATTTTTGACATTATAGTTCCAGTACATTTGTGGACGGAATGCAAAATTGCTGTTGATTGGCCTAGTGATGAGTACCCTAGAGACCCAAATACAGGGGCACCTTCCGAGGATGTCATGCAGAAGTACAATCAGGTAATACTTTACCTTAAAGGAAAGGTGCCTGCAAAAGAAACAGACTGGTTGAAAATAGATAGAACCACACAGAATAAAGACAAGTCAGTGCATGCATATTATGAACGCTTATTACAGATATTCAAGATATGACGCATTTCATTTATCGATTTGTGTTAGGATTAAGACCAGAAATTTCACAATGGAGAAAAGATTATAAAATTTGTTGGCAGGGTAAGCCCATGGACGAAGTCCTTATATATGCTAAATATTGTGAAGATGAGCTAGAAAATAAACGAAAAGAGTTAAAGGAAAAAGTCATGTGGGCACAAGTAAAATTAGCAGAGCAACAAGAACAACAGTTAAACCAGATGAATAGTAACCAGAATCAGGGTGATGGAAATGGAGGAAAGCCGAGGGGAAAATTCAATAGAGATGAGGCAAAACGGAAATTTCCATGTCACAGGTGTGGCAAGTTGGGGCACTGGAAGAACGAGTGTAAGGCTGTGTAGAGTGGTAATGTACAAACTAATGATTTGAATCCACAGACGCAGAATGAGGTGCCACGGAAGACCCAGCAGCAGGTAATACAAAATCAGTTACCCCCAGCACCTATGCCAAATTACAGGAGCAAAGCACAACAGAGTGTAGATACCACAAATTGGGAAGGAAGGGAAAGAGGAGATACAGCAGCTTCACAATTTCTTCTGAGTAATACATTCTTTTGTGAAGAACTTTACTGACGGTGCCTGAGGGGGGAGGACGAGGAGTGCGTGCTTGGCGCCTCCTTGCCGGTAGACCAGTCAGGTCCATACATTGAAGGAAAGGTTGAAGGAAATGATGTCACCTTTTTGTTGGACACTGGTGCTACACGTTCTACTGTGAAAACAGCAGACGTTCCAAACCTACCCCTCTCGGGAGAAGCAATCAAAGTAGTGAGCATTTCTAATAAACAAATTAGTACCCCAGTTACGGAACCTATGGAGGTCAGAACAGGTAATTTTAAAGAAATGGATAGATTTGTTGTCTGCGATTCAAGTCCTGTAAACCTGTTAGGACGAGACTTGATGTGCAAAATGAATTGCACCTTCTTTTGCACTCCAAGTGGTGTGGAAATTCAAACCCCCGACGAAGATGGAATTTATAAATTAATGTTAGCCAAGCAAGAGACAGAAATTAAAAGACTGACCATAAAGGACTTACCAGAAGAACTTCAACCGCCGGTAAAACCATATGTATGGGATTTTACTGGAAAAGATGTAGGATTAATGGCAAATATTGACCCAATAAAAGTGACCATAAGAGAAGATGCAGTTTACCCAAATACTCGACAGTATAAAATGAGCTCAGAAATAAAAGCAGGTGTTGCAGTAGAAATAAAACGTTTGGTTGAAGCAGGCATTTTACAAGAAGTAATGAGCAGTCCATGTAACTCACCCATAATTGGTATAAAGAAACCAAGTATTAAGTACAGGGTCGTACAAGACCTCCGAAAGGTTAATAAAATTGTTGTTCCTTGCTGTCCAGTTGTGCCAAATCCTTCAGTGATTCTGTATCAGATTCCATGGGAGGCTGGATGGTTTACTGTCATAGACCTGTGGCACACATTTTTCTCGATTCCATTGAACCCAGATAGCAAATTTATTTTCTCATTTGAATTTGACAGTCATGTTTACGTTTGGAATCGTGTCCCTCAGGGGTACACAGAAAGTCCCTCGATTTTTAATCAGATTTTGAAAAAGTGCCTTGATTCATTGGTGCTGCCTGGACAATCAGTCTTGGTTCAGTATATTGATGACCTATTGGTGGTGTCCAAAACTCGCAATGACTGTGTTGTTGACACCATTGCCTTACTGAATCATTTAGGTGAAGGAGGACATAAAGTGTCACCAGAAAAGTTGCAATTCTGTACCACGTCAGTGAAATATCTGGGGCACCAGATAGAAAAGTGTGTTAGAAAAGTTACCTCAGAGAGAATCAGAATAATTTGAAATATGAATTTTCCTCAGGCCCAAAAAGGGATTATAATGTTTCTTGGAGTTGTAGGATACTACAGGCAATGGATTGTGGGATTTGCAGTCCTAGCAAAGCCATTAATACAAATGACAAAGAAAAGAGCAAAGGACCCAGTAGAATGGGATGACGAAAGCATGAATGCTTTTGTAAAATTACGAGAATGTCTGTGTACAGCTCCAGAATTGGGAATGCCTGACTCTTCAAAGCATTTTGCACTCTTCTGTGACACACAAGATAATTGTGCACTTTCAGTTTTGACTCAAATTCATGGTTTGGTAAGAAGTCCTGTGGCCTATTTTTCTTCCACATTAGACCCAGTGGCAGCTGCATTGCCTGGATGTCTGAAAGCGGTAGCTGCAACTTGCATGAGCCTTGAGCAGAGTGAATCCATTATTATGGGACATCCTGTAACTGTGTATGTTCCACATGCAGTTCTAATTATGCTAACCAGGACCAAGACCCAGTATCTCACACCTAGTCGTCTGACTAAGTATGAGAGAATCCTTGTAGGTGCAGGAAATTTAACCATTGCTAGATGTAATATTTTGAACCCAGCAACACTGTTACCTAATTCACATACAGCAGAAATGAAGGGAGAAGTAGAACATGACTGTATTGATCTAACCGAGTATAGTACAAAACCACAACCGGACATAAGAGAAGAGCCATTAATAGATTCAGACTATGAGCTATTTGTGGATGGGTCATGTATGAGACATGAGGAAGGAGGCCGGAGCGCTGCTTATGCAATGTGCACTTTGGGAGGTCCAATGGAAGCATCCCACTTGCCTGGAGTCAAGTCTGCACAAGTAGCCGAATTTGTTGCCCTAGCAAAAGCCTGCAAATTTAGGAAAAATTGGAAAGTAACCATATACACTGACAGCCAACATTGTGCAAAATATAAAATGGCTGTCAACAAGAAAGTTGAGGTGGGTGGAAACAGCTGCCAACTTATGTTGCTAGAAGGTGTGAATACATGGGAAGAAGTGAGAGATTTGCAGAATGAAGCAGAACCAAAAGAAAGGGAAGAATGGAGGAAGCTAGGCTGTCGGAGAAGGGATGAGGATGGTGTTATTGTTTATCGTGATGAAATGCCAGTGTTACCCGACTGTCTGCTTAGCTGATTCACGGAGATTCTCATTTGGGGAGAGATGCTATGATACGTCTGTTCAGACAGTCATGGTTTAATACGAAATTCAGGAACATAGCAGAGGCACTCTGCCAGAGCTGTTTGGTTTGTCAACAAATGAATCCAGGGAAGAAAACAGTAGTGTTACCATGAAAGATTGGGAAGGTAGAAGGTCTCTTGATACGTTTGCAGATTGACTTTATTCAGTAACCCCTTTGTCGAGGACTAAAATACGTACTTGTCATTGTCTGCATGTTTTCAAAATGGGTGGAGGCTAACCCCACACGCAGGAATGATAGCATCACTGTAGCCAAACTTCTACTTAGAGAGCTGATACCATGTTTCGGTTTTCCAGTAACAATTGAATCAGATAGAGGAAAACATTTTAATAGTGAAATAATGGGTCTAATTTGTGAAGCATTCAAAATTAAGCAAAAATTGCACTGTGCATATCGCCAGAGGCTTCGGGAGTGGTAGAACAATTGAATGGCACAATCAAATCAAGACTGGGAAAAATGTATGAGTCTACTCGATTGGAGTGGCCAGATACTTTGCCACTTGTTCCCTTGGGACTTAGAAGTATTCCAGACCGGAACACGGGCTTAAGTCCCCATGAAATACTGATGGGAAGATCAATGAAGCAAGCATGGGTGCCAGGACACAAGCTGCTAAGTATATCTGATGATTTAGTACTGGAGTACTGCAAAGAACTGGCTGACCAAGTGCGTTCTATCTCTCACCAGGTTGGGGAAAATGCTGTGGCCAAACCTGCAACTCCAGCACATGACCTGCACCCAGGTGATTGGGTAGTGCTTAAGAAACATACTCGGAAAACTTGCCATGCACCAAGGTGGGGAAAACCACAACAAGTGATTTTGGTCACCACCACAGCTGTAAAGTGTGCTGGAGTTCCACACTGGATCCATGCCAGTCATTCAAAAAAGGTGACTGAACCTGATGAAACTGAAACTGAAGGTTGTGCAGCTGAGGGGACCCAAGATATCGATCCTGAAGTAGCTGAAAAGGAACAACCAAGCACCAGTCAAGATGATTGGATTCCAGTAATCAACATACTTGCAGAATATCTGAGAACAAGAAGTCAAACTTATCAAGATAGACTGAGTGATTGTTAAGGGTATACATGCTCACGTATTGTGAACTCTTAGGTGCTTGATGGACATGATTCTAAACCCTAGTTCTAGTGGTTACAGTTAACAATGCTTGTTGTTGTATCCTGTTAGGTCCTTGCTGATTCCAATACTTGTTGATACCAATGCTTGTTGTTTATTGTATAAACTGAAGTCGGAGTTCTGGAAGGACTACATGTGCATTTCAGCAGGTTGGACTCCGCGTGTCTAATATGCTAATTTTAAACTGCCTCGTACGGAGCTCATAAAAGGAGCGCTTGTGCTTGTGACGATGCTTTGTCTCTTTGCACCGTCACGTCAAGCGCTCCAGTCAGCTGTTACCGGCATTGTCAAATAACTCAGCGGCCCGCCTAGGTATTTCCCCGGCGCTCTTCAGCCTTTCTCCCGCTTCCTCCCGGAACCCTGCTTGTTTGTTTTCCCCGCAAATAATCATCCCCTTCCGACTCAGCTCACCTCTTCGGGACGGTTCTCCTGTGATCCAGCAGCCATTTCCGCCGCCCGCCGGAAGTCTTCTCACTGCAACTCGGACACGGACACTGAAAAGAAGAAGGACAGTAAGCCTCAGGGTTGCTGAGCAACACTCGCAAAACATTGCGTTGTGTAGACAATAAGCATCACGTTTTCATTTAAAATTAACAATCTTGTATTGTAAATGCTCACATTACCAAACAAATGTAATGATTGAGGTTTTGCTGAATAAAGCACCGCATTTCCGTTTAGATTGGAAATCTTGTATTGCAAATGTTTATGTTACTAAAAACGAATGTTGTGATTGAGGTTTAAACAAGCCTAAGGTAATGCAAGGATAGATGAATAAGACTATTGTGAAATTCAATGTGAAAAACTCTATATGTTCAAAACTTATGATTCAAATAAGTTAAAGGGATACTGCAATTAGCTTATGACATAATAGGCTGAGGTATTTCTATTGAACCAACAAATGTTTAGTAGAGCAGTGCATTAAACACTAGAGATTTCTAGGTTAGGTCTTGGTGTTTTTCTTTCTCGTTTATTTCACAGATTCCCTTTTCTCCAGTAATCAAGCTGGGCTTTAAGGTATGTGCATGGAGTGCTAGTGTGATTCTTTCTCGTTTATTTCACAGATTCCCTTTTCTCCAGTAATCAAGCTGGGCTTTAAGGTATGTGCATGGAGTGCTAGTGTGATTCTAACAACTAACCCTCACTAATCTCTTTCACCTGGCATTCAAGGTACCTTTTACATTCAGCTTGTTGTTAATTTTTTTTAAGGAGGTATTCTAGAATCAGGATATTCTCTAGACCCAGCGAAGTATTAACAAGGCCCGGTCCTTTCAATGGTTAGTAAAATGTATTAACGGATCAGTCAATACTATTGATAGAGAGTCACGTTTTCTGGGATTCAGTACTTATTGTATTCTTTTGGGTGACACTCAGAAAATCACGCGCAAGTCAACAAGACAAGAAACCGGCCCAGAACACTTCAAGAGAAACTGCGACCGAACAAGATTTGTGTTGTTTGTTTGTTTGTTTCTCTATCCACTTGCCCTTTCCCTTGGGGACGAGTTAATTGAGCAAGAGTTTTTTCTGAAGCCTTGCTTGTTGACTGGTTCTGAAGGGAGTTGGGACTTAACGACATCAAGAAGGAAACAACTGGAGTGCTTCCGCGTGATTGCACAACAGTGATAGTGAGGACAAGACAGGTTTAGAAGAAGGTACTCAGATCATAGAAATATAAGTCAATAGTGATTCTGAGGAGGACCAGATAGGGAAAGATCAGGTAATCGACACTCCACCAAGAACTCCAGGGATATAAATTAGGTCAGCGGCTCAAACAGAAGCAAATCAAGGGTTCGAAGAGCTTGAGCAGGACCAGACACGAGTAGACAATAGTGTTCAGGAAGAAAAAAAAGAATTAAACAAAAGTCAAATTCAGCAGATTCCTGAACAAGGACAGATTAGTAACCAGGCAGAAGAAACAGAAATAAGACCTGGACTTAGTCAGATAGAGAGGGAAACGGAAGACAGCATTGAAATAGATGTGCCACAACTAAATGAAAATAAAAGAGCATTTGAAGAGAGCCAAAGCACAGGGCCAGCTAAAAGACTCAGAAAAGGAGACAAGTGGCCTAGATTTGTCAAAAGACTGAGACTACGTTTAAAGACAATTAATGAAGAACCTGAACAAGTAAATGAAGTAACAAGTCAAACTGATCAACCTGTGATACAACCAAGGAGGAGAAGTCCACGACTAAAGAGACTGAATAATAAATACAAAGGTCCTGGGTAGACCTACATTGTTTTGGAAGATTTTGAAAACCTGGAAATAAGTGACGAAAGTGATGAAGAATTGATTACTGATCATACTGATGAAGAAGTGAGACCAACCTGAAATTTGCACAGGGTAAAGGATGTGTAAAAGTTACAAAGAGGGGTTGAATCTCCTTTAGTCAGAAATGGCTGATCATACTGTTAATGGAAGACCGAAAAGAAATTGTTTAAAAACATGCTGCAGAATATGTTTATGTAGTATAGCACTAGTACTTATAGTTTGGATAGGACTAACAATAGCTATTCCTTACATGATGAGTAAAGAGACAAAGAATGACATTAATGGACAGCTGACAATAGATACAGAAGAACTACAGACATTAGATACCCCAAAAAGAGTAGATACACAAGAAAAAGCACTTAGCATCAGACAACGAAAGGTAGACTCAGAAGCACCGGATGAGGAAGGACTGCATTATAATAGAATCAAAAACAGAACTCATTTAAATGTATTTGTAAACCTATTAGTACACTATGTAGAAGTGATGGAAATAAAAGACTGCTATGTTTATATGGAGCTGCCTACTTCAGTAGCTGAAGGTGTAAAATATCACAATGTACCACTAACATATGGAATTTTCATGTAGTATTTTAGCTAGTTTATTCTATAAGAAAGGACCTTTACAGTATTATTATTCTAACTTAGATGTGATATTTTTAGAACTTCCTATACGTAGAGACCGGAATCCTGTACATACTACTAGTAATGCAGCAGGCTACATGAGTGAATATTTTCTAACTATAGGCACAATAGAAATAGCTGACGCACACAAGAATAATCTAACATGTTTATTACAAGAAAAAGAAAAGATATTTTTGAATATGGCTGAGAAAAGGAGAGAGAATTTCCAAAGAAAGGCGAATGATAAGAACCATAAAATTCCTAAATGGGCTGAAAGTATAGGGAAGACCTCAAATGGTAGAGCTAATGCTGATATGTTGCTGGATTTTGAGAAGAAGGAGAAACTCTGTCTGCACAGAGAAAGAACTAGTTATTATAACAAGGTATTCATTGGCTCCAGTGAATGTGAACACAATTATAAGGTAATTGGGGGTTGGGGTTTCAAAGATGGAACTTAACCTGTGTTTCCCGGAGTTTATTATATATGTGGGAACAAGGCTTATTACAAGTTACCAGATCACTGGTATGGGAGTTGTTATTTTGGAATAGTTTTCCCAAAGATATATCATGTGGATAAAATCACTAAAAACAATGAAGAAACTAATGGATTAGTACGTAGAAAAAGAGCTATTTTCGGTGAAATAGTAGTTGATATATTTAGTGCATTGATACCAACAGTGGGAGTGGCTCTGAATACACACAGAATCTGCAAATTGTCAACAGAAGTGGATCGGTTATCAACTGACACTGCGGGAGGATTCTTGATGGTCAATACCGAACTAGTTGCGATCAGATCTATGGTTTTACAAAAACGACTTGCTCTTGACACGTTATTGGCAAAAGAGGGCGGAGTCTGTAGAATGTTGAAAGCGCAACATTGTTGCACTTACATACCAGACAAAAGTGTTGAAATTAAGAGGTATGTGAGAAATATTACAAATTTGGAAAAAGAGATTAAACCACTGGTGGTTGATAGTGCATGGAAGAGACTTACTGATGGTCTCTCATCTATAGGTAGTTGGCTTTCTAATGTAGGTAAAAGTCTTGTGCGTAGAATACTGATGCCAATGGCCGGAATAGGTTTACTAGTTTTAGGAATAATAATGTGTTGCAAATGTCGAAAACATAAAAAGAAATATTCCATAAATAGGCGAGGAGTAAAAATAAATATTGATGAACTCGATTTAGAAGAAATGAATAGTAAGATATATAAGAAAATGAAAAATTCTCATAATAATATTCATGAGAAGAAGCAGAATAAAAAGTTTGAAAAAATTGAATTGAGTGAAATGTGAAAAGTTGGCATCTGTTTCATTAATTAGTTATGATATAAAATATAATCAAAGAGGGGATTGATGGAGCATGGGTTCCCTCGAGAAGCGACTCACTCATATTCATGAACCTCGATTGACGTTAATTATGTAACCAACATGTTTATTTAACAAATTTTGCACCTTTTACATCGACATCGGGTGTCCGAGAGACGCTTGCTTATGTGTTTTCTAAACCTTAATACGCTTGCATCTAAAATGGCTGCTGTTACGCGGGATTTCCTACTGCGCATGCGTCTGTCATACTCACGTGACATGACATACACTCAGCTTTGGAGGGAAACTGTCGCTTTCGCGCACTAGTGGTAATATGGCTGCTCTATGTTCTCACTTGCGAGAAGCTTGCACTGCTGCTTTTGCTAAGCTGTTCGTTCTGCCTAATCGTAATGCTATAGTTAAAATTAAGATAATGGGTATAGAGTAGGAATACATGGTATACAGTGTATTCATTTTATTCTGTGCTCTAAAACTGTTTCCTTTTACTTTTCATGTATTGCAATCTTTGGGCCTGGGAGGTGCTATTACTCCATTTTGAAAGTCCTTCTGCACGTGACCCAGCCTGGCCAGGAATTGTACTTGCTGTCATTGAATATGAGCCAGAAGACAGTCACAGTCAAGATGCGCCAGGGAAGATGACTTCTGACCCTGCTAGAAGAAGCTTAATTGCATACAATGTATTTGTCAATAGAACAACCATTGTTAAGTGAAATGCAGTCATCATGTGAAAGAAAATTGATGGGGCGGGAACGAAAAATTTATATTCAACACTGAAGTAACAGAATTTGGGGTGGTGTGATGACCTCTCCTCCTCTTTTGTCCAATCGAAATTGGGGCTCCTTACACTTGCAACATTGGGGGGTGGTACACTGACCTGGAAAACAGTATAACTGGAGTAGGTTTAGGTAGTTCATTTATCCGACTTGTCTGAATAGCTGACCTGTCACTGACCCAACGCGCTCAATACTTGACTTTGAGCAATCGTGGTCCTGAAAAGCTGAAGTGCTGGCGAAGCACTTTGTCAGTGAAATCGATAGCCCAATCGGGGTTCTGACTATTAGCTGCAGAGAGGGAGTAGCGCAGGCATTGTAACTGAACTGCGGATGCTGGTGTTAACCTTTGGTGGTCCGGTCCTGATCCAAATCTGGATTTTCCTGTCTTGATTCTGATCTGCACCTGCTGGCCTACTGGCACTGCAAACTTTGGGGTTCTTCTGTCCTTTCATCTGACCCATGGCCAGGGTTGGTCTTCACATCATTCTAGGTGAATATATATCTGTGTGGGTGATTGTCAGTATAATTTGCGTCCTTTTCTTTAACCTTCCTAATTTTGCTAAAGCTTTAATTGCACATGTTCCTTTTCTTACCCTTCCCTTGGTAAATGATACATTTGTGTTTTTCGCTGAATTAAAAACATGTTCCACTTTCTTACCCTCCTTGTAGTTGAATGCTAAAACTCTTTTCATGATTGCATAAATGTTTCCTTTTTCTTCACCCTCCCTTTGAAGTAATTAAAACGTGGTTATTTGATTAATAGTGTGTTCCATTTTTATCTTCCCTATAGCTATAGAGTCAATTTGGTTTCGTTGTTGCATATTATGTTCCCTCTTTTTACCCAACCTTTGATAAATCGCAATAGATCGTAAAGCTGTGTTATTTAGTATGTTCCTTTTTTCCTTACCATTAGAAAATTGTGCAAGTTTGTTTTAAATATAATAGCATGTTCCTTGTTCTTACCTTCCCTTTATCTCATTTTGCTAAATGATTGGCATAATATATCTTTTGCATAGTTATACACTATTTCTAATTTTGATTATTGATAAAAGGCAGGCCTGTCAGCGCATGCAACTTGCACAGTGCAAGGCCCTGTGGTCATTCAATGACACAGGTTACACTACAGACTCATGCTCCTGCCACCTTCCACACTGTGAACACCAGACAATCATGCACCTGGTATCAGGCAACCCCTAAGAGTACACATTACAGCTTCGCAGGCTGTGTGTGCAACTCATACTGCCACACATAACAGTGCATGTCCGTACAAGCAGGTCATGTGCATCGTTCTGCACACATGCTACTTACAACAGCACAACATTGGACTATGTTACCTCATCAACACAACAGCACAACACAAAACCATCATTACTGTGACCTGGTTGTATGTAAGCCCTGTACACAACTTCAACATTGCCATCACAGATTGATACTAGACCACCCGCAAGGATGACACCAACTTTACAGGAGTATGATTGTCAAAACTTTGTGAGGTACACTCCCAGAGTGTCATTCAACCCCAAGAACTAATTGTGGCGATGCTCAAAATTTCCAGCTCTGACAGGAATTTAGTTGATTAGAAACTGAAAATCCTCAGCATATGATACCATTTATAGTCCAGACATGGCAATTCATTCAGCCAGCGTGGTAAAGTAAATATTAACAAAGTCTGCGTGCTCTGAGCAGAGCCCTGCGGCATACCCCACTTCTGTGTTTTGACTAATGAGTCAATGTTGTCGTTGCGGACCGGATGTGGGCAGTCAGATAGTTAGAACAATATCCAGTTCAGCACTGAGGAGCACACACCTATGGTCTTCATGTGGTTCTGAAGAATGTGATGGTCTACGGTGTCAAAAGAAGTACACATGTCAAACAGCACCAAAGCAGCCTTGGAATCTACATCTACCTCCCAGCGTATCGAGTCTGCCATTTGTATGAGGGCCACCTGTGTTCAAGGGGTGGGATGGAAGCTGAACTGTGAGTCATGAAGGAGGCTATTACCTTTAAAAAAGTGCATCCGTTGCTTCCATGCAAATTTCACATAAATCTTTGCCAGGACTGATAGATAGATCTTGGTGTATGATTGGAAGCTTAAACAGGATCTGTGTTACCTTTACTAAAGATGTGCAGGAGGAAAGTGTGTCTTCACACATCCAGGTTAGAGACCAATCTGAGGTAAGGGTTCCATATGACATTTCAGTGTTGATAGTGAATCTTTGCAAGGATGTTTGAGTGGTTTGTGGGTACGGGGTCAGTAGGGGAAGTGGAGATTGACATATGCTAATTGAGCTGAGAGGCTTCCACATAAACTGTGTTGAAACCTTAAACCACTGGGCTGCTACACAACTTTCCTGATGCTCATGAGACATTGGACTAGTACTTCAGCACGCAGGCCCACAGGTAAACCAAAAAAAAATTGGGTCAGTGGGAGAGCAACTCCTGCCTGGAGGACAAACACACCACCATCCTGCATTGGTACATCAATGTTTGCATCAAGTACACCAAATCCACACCATCACTAACTCATGATGCAAGTCCATCCACATGCTGCAACAGACCTTCAGATAGATCCACTCCTAGTCAAAACAGACAGCCACCCAGGTCCACAACAGCAGCAGGCTCAACTGCGTCAACAACCTATACACAGGAAGAAGAGCCAGGTTCCAGGAGGACATGTGCACACCCAGGGCGCATGCGCACACCTCATCATCAACATCCCTTGCCACAGACGCATGACCGTCCACCTGAGATACCTACTGGAGTCAAAAGTGACCCTTGACCCTGCTTGCAGGCCAGGTCGCCCCCCTGCCACCAAACAGCTCCACCTGTTCCCTGCCAGCTACTGCATGGAGAGTGACTTTGCGCCTGCTGTGCCCACCTTTCCACTGTGCATTTGCGGTTGCCTACTGCACTTTCCCCTGTGATTAGTAACTTTTATTATCTTTCTCCTCTGTGTACTCTGTGCTTCATTTTTCCATTGTAGCCATGCAATTTTTTAATCCACCCGCACCCTTGCTTTTGCGCACCCCTTCCAGCCGCCGCCGCTGTGGCAACGCCCCCTCGCCACCACGCTCCAGACTCCCAGATGCAGCTCCCGCCCAACTTTAAAATGGCGGACACTGTGCAACTGTGCAGCGAACGTGCACAGCGGGTGCGCCACTGGCGCACTGAAGGTGTACCAAAGTCAAGCCCATCTGCGCCCATCCGTGTCTGGACCACGCCCTATGCCCCAACCCCTGGACCCCAAAGCCACCACAACACCACGACACTACGACTCCAGCACCCTCCACGCACGCAACCCCGGACGCGAAAACTCCTGCTACCGTGCTACCCCAAAGCACACCCAAGGGACCTTCACCTGCCGGAACTATAGCGTCTAAAGCATCCAACCCACCAAACCATCAAACAGAGAAGCCACCACCTCCAATGCATCCTACTCCTCACCCACTCCGCTCGCAAGGACGCCATTGTACTCTGAGCCCTCCTAGACTCAAAATCCCCTGACGTCGCCTTCCTGACAGAGACCTGGCTGAACGTCACCTCGGCACAAGACATCGCCATTGCCATACAAGAGGGCTACCAAACCTCCCGCAGGGACCGCACCAACAGAGTGGGAGGGGGAATCACCATCATCCACAAGGACTCCCTCAGAGTCACAAACAACACCAATAACACCCTCACCACCGCAAAGCATATGCACTTCAAGATCCACACCAACCCCAACACCACCCTCAGGGTGACTCTCGTCTACAGACCACCCAGACCCCCACCACAGTTCAGCAACACCATCACCAACATTATCAGCACCCACGCCCTCGCATCCCGGACTACATCCTCCTCGGGGACCTGAAATTCCACCTCAAAAACAACAACGACGCCAACTCCACCACCCTGATCGACAACCTTGGCCACCTCAGACTCAAACAGCTTGTGACAACACCCACACACGCCACTGAACACACACTGGACCCCATGTTGTCTGCAAGTCCCCACGTCTCTGTCAACCACACCACCAAACATTACTGGACTGACCACAGATGCGTCCACTTCACCTACAGGAAACACACCAAGCACGGCACTGCTGGGGCAAGGTCACCAAGGACCAAGTGACCACCACCCTCGCACTGGGACCAACCACCGACCCCAACACCACCACCATTAACATCATACAATGGATCAACAACTGCCCCAACACCCTTGCCACACTCAAGACCTCCGCAACCAATCACAACAACAAGAAACCCACTCAGTTCAACAAAGACCTCCGGCCCTCCAGACGCACCTGTTGGAAACTGGAGGAGAACTGGCTCTGCAAATTAACACCAGACAGCTACACAGCCCACTAGAACGCCACCCACAAACACAACCAACTCATCAGGACTACCAAGAGGACTGCCTTCAAGGACCGCCTACACAACAACACACACAACACCAAAGAGCTCATCAACATTGTGAAAGACCTTTACAACCCCACCTCCAACACCAACGACATTCCCCCATCACAAGACATGTGCAAATAACTGGCCCCCTTCTTGCACTGCAAGATCACCGACATCCACGGCAGCTTCAACATCAACACCCCCTCATCCACCACCAAGACCACCACCCCTGCCAGCCCCACATGCACCTGTCGCCTGACCGCCTGGTCCAATAGCAGCGACATAGACACCAGCAAGACCATGTACTACATCCACTCCGGATTCCCATCTGACCCATGCCCTCACCACGTTTTCAACAATGCGAGCACAGCCATCGCACACCATCTCTGAAAAACTATCAGCATCTCCTTAGAGACAGCAACCTTTGCAGAGAGCTGGCAGCATGCAGAGATCAACACCCTACTGAAGAAACACAAGGCAGACCTCAATGACCTAAAGAACTTCCGGACCATCTCCTAGCTCCTTTTCCCTGCAAAAGTCACAGAGAAGATTGTCAACAGACAGCAGACCCGCTACCTATTAGACAACAACATCCTGGACCCATCCCAGTCCGGCTTTCGCAGCAACCACAGCACCAAGACCGCCCTCATCACCACCACCAACGACATCTGCATCCTGATGGACAAAGGAGAACCAGCCGCACTCATCCTTCTGGACCTATCAGCAGCCTTCGGTCTGCCACTGCACCCTAACAGCACGCCTCCATGACGCAGGAATCCAAGTGATTGTCCTGGCCTGGACCACACCCTTCCTCTCCGGCAGTACCCCGAACGTTCGCCTCCCACCCTTCTGCTCCAAGACCACCAAGATCATCTGCGGCTTCACACAGGGATCAACCCTCAGCCCGGCACAGTTCAATATCTACATGGCACCACTCGTCCATGTCACTCAACAACACAGCCTCAACATCATCTCCTACGCCAACAACAGCCAAATGATCATATCCCTCACCAGAGACACCCACACCACCAAAGCCAACCTCCACAGGGGAATGAAGGCCATTGCAGAATGGATGATGGACAGCAGGCTGAAGCAGAATGAAGAGAAGACTGAGGTCCTCATCCTCAGCACCACCCCATCAGACTGTGACGACTCCTGATGGCCAACATCGCTAGGAACAGGCCCAGCACACACCGACCACGCACACAACCTGGGAGTCATCCTCCAATCTGCACTCTCCATGACCAAGCAAGTCAACGTCATATCCGCGTCATGCTTCAACACCCTGCAAAAGCTCTGCCAGATCTTCAAATGTATCCCCTCCAACACAAGAAAAACCATCACCCAGGCCCACGTCACCAGCAGACTGCACTGCGGGAACACCCTCTATGCAGGGACATCAACCAAGATCCTGAGACAGCTGCAACGCATCAACAATGCCTCGGCACCCCACCTGAGAGGCCTGCATTGGCTCCCCCTTAACAAGAGGATCACCTCCAAGCTTATCATCCATGCACACAAAGCCCTACACACCACCGTACCAGCATACCTCAATGACCAATTCAGCTCCTACACCCCCACCCGTAGCCTGCGGCCTGCTAGCCTCGCCCTCGCCGCTGTTCGCATCCAGAAATCCACCACCAGCGGGTATTGTGCCGTGTTTCTTACTTACAATTAAAGAAAAAAACAGAGGTTCCTGTGGACACTCAATGATTGATATTGCAATACAAAGTCAAAGTCAAAAGGTTTTATTTGCATAATTAGTTAAAATTGTAACAAAATTTGCATGATAAAATAACAGTGCAACATTTATTAAAAATACTTAAGTTAAGGGACGCTGTGAAAAAAGAATTGGACACCCCCCTGGTATTTTCCTCTCCTTGTCATCGTCGTGAGGGGAACGGCTGCGCCGGAGTGTCTCAGTAAACACCGTGAGGGGAACGGCTGCGCCGTGAGGGCTGGGACCACAGTTCCCAGGGGCCAAGGTGGCCAGGCGCACACCTGACGCCACTGCTGCGGCCGGAGGTGCTTGAAAAGAGAGGAGTGCCGAGTGCTCATTGGGACGCTGTGAAAAACGAATTGGACACCCACCTGGTATTTTCCTCTCCTTGTCATCACCGTGAGGGGAACGGCTGCGCCGGAGTGTCTCAAGAAATGCCGTGAGGGGAACGGCTGCGCTGCGAGGGCTGGGACCACAGTTCCCAAGTGCCCCGGCGGCCAGGCGCACACCTGACGCCACTGCTGCGCCCGGAGGCGCTTGAAAAGAGGGGAGCGCCGAGCGCTCATTGGGACGCTGTGAAAAACGAATTTGACACCCACCTGGTATTTTCCTCTCCTTGTCATCGCCTTGAGGGGAACGGCTGTGCCGGATTGTCTCAGAAAACGCTGTGAGGGGAATGGCTGCGCCGTGAGGGCTGGGACCACAGTTCCCAGGTGCACCGGCGGCCAGGCGCACACCTGACGCCACTGCTCCGCCCGGAGGCGCTTGAAAAGAGAGGAGCGCCGAGCGCTCATTGGGACGCTGTGAAAAAAGAATTGGACACCCACCTGGTATTTTCCTCTCCTTGTCATCGTCGTGAGGGGAACGGCTGCGCCGGAGTGTCTCAGAAAACGCCGTGAGGGGAACGGCTGCACCGCGAGGGCTGGGACCACAGTTCCTAGGTGCCCCGGCAGCCAGGCACACACCTGACGCCACTGCTGCGCCCGGAGGCGCTTGAAAAGAGAGGAGCGCCGAGCGCTCATTGGGACACTGTGAAAAACGAATTGGACACCCACCTGGTATTTTCCTCTCCTTGTCATCACCGTGAGGGGAACGGCTGCGCCGGAGTGTCTCAGAAAATGCCGTGAGGGGAACGGCTGCGCCGCTAGGGCAGGGACCACAGTTCCCAGGTGCGCCGGCGGCCAGGCGCACACCTGACGCCACTGCTGCGCCTGGAGGCGCTTGAAAAGAGAGGAACGCAACAGGATAAGACTGGGCTGGGGCACCCCCTTTGATCTCCTCATCAGATGGACTGACTGACTGTAAGCTACCCTCTGGTATCTTGTCTGTTTCGTTTTCTGTATCATAAATCCATTATTTTCTATTCGAATAGTTTCTCCTCGTGCATCACCTGGGGATAATTATAACTGGTGGTTTGGGTGCAGTCTGGCTTGAGGGTATAAGATAGACAATGCCTTAAAACCCCAGGCTGGAGGGGGGCTTAGAGGGACCTTAGATGCCTACCTAACTAAAGCGATCTCGACCTTAGACCGCGAAATCTCTGCCGCTGAGAACCGCTTGTCCCTCGAGTTTCAGAAAAAAAAAGATCTTCATTGGGCTCAATACAGCTATCAAGGTCCCCACCTACACTCAGCACGCAAAATAATCATACTGCTCCCACTGTAGACATTGGCATCCCCCTTTTATTTCAAGATCACCGGCCTTCACAGATATCATCTAGTGGGGGCTCGGTCGAAGTGGTTAATTTGGATCCCTCCCTAGACTTTTCCCTGGAAGAACCTTCTCTGTTACAGCTCCCTAAACCAACGCCTAAGAGCATAAAGAGTAAACCATCTCCAACTAAGAAGAGGAAGAGAGGGGGAATCGCCCAACGCGGGAGGAGACCCAAGGCACCTAGAACCTGTTCAAATTCCAACGGGGGGGACATACCTGTAAAAGAGACCCGACCAAGGAAAAAGCCAAACCAGCAGGACAGCACACACCCATTTAAACCTCATTCCTTAGCAGCTCAACAGGATGTCACTATGGACAAGATGGAGAACTTAGTTAGGGTCCTAATTCTTCCCCTATTAGAGAGGGTAAAGAGAGTGGGCAGTGATATAAGCAGCTTGGTGGAAACTACTGCCTCTAACACTAAAGCGCTAAAAGACTTATCAATATTCATAAAGGCTAATATGAACACCAGACACAGCCTGAGCCACACTGAGGGCACCCTAACCGGGGACACATCTACGCCCCCATGCCACATCTTACCTAGCAAGACAGCCGAGAAAGCTTCAGTTGAAGGAACGAGAGCCCCCACAGTCCCCAAGAGGGCAAACGTAGGTGCCACAAAAAGCCCCATTATAACAAAACAAGGTAGAATGAAAGAGCTAGGGGATAAGTTGACAAAGAGCAGAGGGCATGATGATACCACAGCCAATTTACATCCGGCCCCCAAGGAGACCGAGAAAGCCCTAAATATAGAAAAGGCCCATCCCTCAGAGAGAGTCTCAAAAAGTATAACCCGCCACGTAGATCTACCCCCGGAGGCGGCCCGTATGTCATTATCCTTACAGGGGTGCCCGAACTCCCGGACGGGAAGAGAGAAGGATATCATGACTTAAAGAACAAAGCCACTTATTGGCTTAGTAACAACAGGCCATTGCCCCCCAACCTGGACGGGCTGATACTACACGTGAGAAGACTGGCTTGGCTGGGACAGAGACCCATGGACTTATCAGGAGATGTTATAATCATCAATTTTAGAGATCCCAGAGTCCCTACTTATATAACTGATTGGTACCTAAAAGGGGGAGGAAGAGGCATATCGACTAGGGATCTGAGCTATTTCTATCCACAACCTCTAGTGTCATCCTGGGGTAGACGAGATACTTATAATAGATCTAAAGCCGCACTTGCCCCTCTCCTTAGGTACTCTCATTTGAATCAATGGGAAACGATCCACAATGACCGTAGGAGTTTAGGAAGAGCGGATAGTTGTTGGGGTGAGGATTACAGAGCGCGCTACATACTGCACACAACTTACACTGGTCTATCCCCTTAAGAAATAGTTTTAATGTATTCTCGGGATTGGATGACCTAGATTGACAGGCAAGGAAACCCCTGGGGGAGTACGTAATGAGTCCAGCAACGTCCACAATCACATCGCCACCTCAGCCTAATAATTATGACAAACACGGTAGTACTGAAGACTTACACGAACCAAATGAATCTGCCACTAGCAGCAAAATAGTGGTGGAACCAGCAGTAGAAGCAGAGGACATTTACCACCCGAGTACAAGAATAGGGAGAACGATAACCTCTCACTCCTTGCCCAGACACTAATGGACCACTCTCTATCTAAGGAAAGCGGCACAAGAGTAGGCTTTTCAGAGAAAATCACTGGGTCCAAGTCGGGTAACTACTTTTACAGTCTGCTCACTTGGAACGTAGCGTGCCTGTCATCTAAGGTCGCCCAGCCTTTATGGCTTGAGGTTATTATGAAACACACCATAGTTTGTTTACAGGAAACCTGGTTGACCGAAGAAATTCACATTATAGGCTTCCAAACCTTTCATGCACCAGCACTTGCCAGCAAACACGGTCGGAACAAAGGAGGTCTCTGTACCTATGTCGCAATTACAGCTGACATAAAAGTTAGTAAGCTCCTAAACACTGTGTTTTACCAGATACTGGTCCTTAGAGGGAGTCATTTACCTAATGTTATTTTAATAAATTTTTACAACAATGTACTCCTTAATATGATTGAGCCTACTTTCCATAGCCTCCTGAACAGTCTAATGCATATTGTGCGTACACAGTAGTGGTGATAGGGTTGTCCAAAGTTTAACCTTCTTCATCATCACCCCTGCAACCTTCTGGCCATGAGCCTTGCACCCATCCCCATGCTGTTGACCACTGGTAGGAGTCCTCTGCACTCACCCCTCCTATGTCTGGGCACTGCTGGAGGTCATATCCACACCACCCTCCTATGTCTGAGCACTGCTGGTAGTCACATCCACACCCCCCTCCTATGTCTGGGCACTGCTGGGAGTCCAATCCAGCCACCCCTCCTATGTCTGGGCACTGAGGGAGTCATATCCACACCCCCTCCTATGTCTGGGCACTGCTGGCAGTCCTGTGCACTCACCCCTCCTATGTCTGGGCACTGCTGGGAGTCATATCCACACACCCCTCCTATGTCTGGGCACAGCTGGGTGTCCTCTGCACTCACCCCTCCTATGTCTGGGCACTGCTGGGAGTCATATCCACACACACCTCCTATGTCTGGGCACTGCTGGGAGTCCTCTGCACTCACCCCTCCTATGTCTGGGCACTGCTGGGAGTAATATCCACACCCCCTCCTATGTCTGGGCACTGCTGGGAGTCCTTTACACTCACCCCTCCTATGTCTGGGCACTGCTGGGAGTCACATCGAGCCACCCCTCCTATGTCTGGGCACTGCTGGGAGTCATATCCAAACCCCCCTCCTATGTCTGGGCACTGCTGTGAGTAATATCCAGCCAACCCTCCTATGCCTGGGCTCTGCTGTGAGGCATATCCAGCCACCATTTCTATATCTGGACCCTGCTGGGAGTCCTCTGCACTCACCCCTCCTATGTCTGGGCACTGCTGGGAGTCATATCCACACCCCCCTCCTATGTCTGGGCACTGCTGGGAGTCCTCTGCACTTAGCCGGCCTATGTCTGGGCACTGTTGGGAGTCATATCCACATACCCCTTCTATGTATGGGCACTGCTGGTAGTCATATCCACATCCCCCTCCTATGTCTGGGCACTGCTGGGAGTCATATCCACACCCCCTCCTATGTCTGGGCACTGCTGGGAGTCATATCCACACCCCCTCCTATGTATGTGCACAATTGTGAGTCATATCCACACCCCCCTCCTATGTCTGGGCACTGCTGGGAGTCCTCTGCACTCACCCATCCTATGTCTGGGCACTGCTGGGAGTCATATCAACATCCCCCTCCTATGTCTGGGCACTGCTGGGAGTGATATCCAGCCACCCCCATTCTGTTGGGCACTGCTGGGAGTCCTCTGCACCCACCCCTCTTATGTTTGGTGACTGCTAGGTGTCCCCCCATTTCACATGAGTTGTTTGTATACTCACCAGGCTCCACGACTCCTGGAATTCCATGTACTCCCACCGGTGGTAGCAGGACCATGACCTTCTCCTCCCAGGGTTGGCACTGTACTGATCTGCAGGGACCACCACCTCCAGTGAATTGGCTATTGACGTAGTCCTCATCCATCTTGCATTTGAACATCCTCCGCAGATCATACCACCTGGCCTGGCAATCCTTCCTGGTACGCCTGATGGGTGCAACAGCATTGACCCTAATGACGATCCTCTCCCACAGCCTGGTTTTGTCAGCTATGCTGGTCTGTCTGACCAATGTGCCAAACAGCTGTGGCTCTACTCTGATGACTTCATCTTCAAGGATCTCCATCTCCTGGTTTGTGAACTTTGGATTCTTTGGTGCAGACATGTTGTGGTGCAAATGTGATTTGGGGGGGTGACGGTGTGTATGGATGGGGGATTGTGGGTCTGAATATGATTGGGGGTATGTGTGAAGGTGGATGTTTGAGGTTGTTGGTATGTTGTCAGTCTCTGTATGTAATTGTTTGTGTTGCAAAGGATGCTGGTTTGTGTGTGTGGGCCATTTGTATTGGTCCATTTTTGGGTGTGGCTTGGTTTGAATTTTTGGGTGGGTGTGTTATTAGGGGTGGGTCTGAGTTGGGCCCTCTGTTTGCCACTTTTGATTTGGACAGGACATTGCTTTCCAATGGTTTGTACACAGGAGATATGTTTTGTGGTGTTGTGTAACTCTTTTGCACACACCTTGTTCTGTTTTAGGGGTACACGTGTGTTTTTTTGAGGTGGGTTCATTTCGTGCTTTATTGTGTGGCTCTCTCATATGCAACGTATTTACGGGGTATGCATGCCTTTGTAGAGGGGGGGTTCGTTTCATACTTTATTGTGTGGCTCTTTCATACGTGACGTATTTACGGGGTATGTGTGCACTTCGTTGAGGGGGGTTTGTTTTGTACTTTTTTGTGTAGTTTTCACATACACGATGTATTGGCGGGGTACGTGTGCGCTTCGTTGAGGGGGTTCTCTTTGTATTTTATTGTGCGGTTCGCTCATATGCAAAGTTTTGCATACAAATCGCATTTCATACGTGACAGACTTTTCCCATACATCGCGTTCACGGTCTCCAATCAGGATTGTACTTGGCGGGTTGTATGCCATGTTTACAAATCATACGGTTCAGTAGCCGAGTCCGTATCGTACGGTTCTTCGCTAATTTTTCGTACGGTTCGTAAACATTCGGACAGAATCTTTGGAAATGGATCGTACTACGCAATTCGGACGGCTTTGTACGAATCGTACAGAAACGGCTACAAATACGAATCATAGGACAGGTTTCTTTCCCGAATCGAAATCGACCCAATAATATCAACCAAATGCTTTAACGAGCAAAAAACTTAAAACAATAAATCTTAATTGTGTAAATAGTGAAGTGTCAGCTGATCATTCTCAGTTCACCAAGCCATAAAAAAGGAAGTCCACTGCTGTTAATGCTTTGCGTTTTTCAACATGTTTTCACTCCAATTACATATTTAACTGACGTTGCAAACTTGCCGGGGGAAAAAATAAGTGAAAGAACATTAGAAGATGGCAGGATGCACTCCAATTTTACTACAAAAGCTTCTTCCATTTTATTTAAAAGTGTAGAATGCTTTATTGAGATGAAATACAAAGTAAAACATCAGTAAAAATCATACTAACAAAGGTCCAATAGTAACATTACTTGAAAATGGAATAACAAAAGAGAGCAATTATATGTGAAGAGTATGCAATTAAAACCAATTTTTGTTTTTTTAATTTTGAGGTGATTGGCTAGGGATTTGCCAGCTTTGTTCCAGCCACCGTGCATTTTTGCACGGAATTTTAGAAGATTGTTGCAAGCATTATCCCAAGATTGTTTGTTATATTGCATTTTAGCCTAAATAAGTCTAGATAACGTATCAGGGCCATTCGTGGTGAAATAAGCATGTTCTAGGGCTTTGATTTGTTTTAAAATTAGTGTAGCAGCCGCAAGTGCCTTCTTTTTTTCTGGGAAACAAAATCTATTATAAATCCTCTAGCTTTAGGTTTAAAAGCATCCCAGACACGTGGAATTGTGAGCCAGCGGAGAGATTATTATTAAAAAACTGTGTAAATTGTTCAGCAAATTGGGTATCCAACAACAGGGCATTATTAAAAACATCATCTGCCTGAGGTATTTGGATGTGAGGGATACTCCATATATAATATGACAGGGGCGTGATCAGATGTGAGATGAAACCAATCTCAGTGTTTGTCATAAATTGGAGAGATGATTGGGTGAAAAAAATGTAATCAATTCGGGAATGGGAAAGAGAGAAGAAGGAAAATTCCAGGACATCAGGGTGGGAGATTCTCCAAGCATCCACCAACCCCCTAGCCATGACCACTTTGTGAAAAGTCTTCTGCATATTTTTAGGGATATATTTGGTTTGAGATTTACAGCCTAAAAAGGAATCCATAAGTTGATTATAATCACCACCCAAAATCAAGTTTTCAGAGGCATCAGAGGGAAGGAGAACGGAAAAGTCTTTCCAGAATACTAAATCAATACTATTGGAACCATATACATTGTAGATAGAGAACTAAGTATCATTGATTGTAACATTCAATAAAATCCATCTACCATTATTCTCCTTGACATCATTTTGCAAACAAACTGTTAATCATGTATGAAATAATATTACAACACCATTTTTGCTCTTGACTGCTGGGGAACTAAAAGCATTACCAACCCATAATTTACGTAAAGAAGTCAAAGTCAAGTCAAATGATCTTTATTCGGATTGTAAAACATCCATACATGTACACATAAAATCCAGCAGAAGTAAAATACAAATAACATCCCACTTAATTATAGATTCATAGCGATATACAGTTTTATCATGTGCAAAAATGCAATCATTAGTGCAAAATATACAATGTGCAATAAGCAATGTGCAAAGTGTGCATAGTGCAAGTTTTTCAATCAATTAACAGAGAAGCACGAGACCGTACAGCTGCTTTAAGAAAGCAGCTCACTCTGAAGATGGCCTCATCCGTCTTTAACAATAACAAGTCTTTAAAAGCTAATTTAAAATCAATCAGAGCGTTTTTTCTACAGTACGGCATTAGAAAGTGCAAAGTGTGCATTCTATAAAAACCACAAAAGAAAAGAAAATGAAGCAGACTTTGTTTACCGCCTAGGTTACAGGGACAGCTTAGATTTTCCACATGTTTGTTAAAGCCTAACGGGAAGCAGAGTAAATTTATAATGCTTCCGTCCCTGAACCGAAATAGCAAACTCCTATTCCACCTGCCTAGCTTTAAGCGGAGATAGCCCTGGGGCAGGGCAAATGGTTTATCACTTGGCTCCATAAGGGAGATGTATCTAATTACGGTAAGAATCGTAGAGGGCCTTTTTTATTAGGTTCTTGTGCGTGTGGTCAATCAGTTGCGGTGATGAAAAAGATGACCCAGCCCCACACTCGATAAACTATTTTCCACAGCCTTAAACCAAGGTATACAGTTAGCCCTCTCACAGTTTAAACAGTCCATAATAATATCGCGTGACAGGGAGGCAGCAGGATTACGCCAGATTTTTATCCAGAACAGTGGGGGTCTGGATCTTATAAAGTCCTCTATATAAAGGAGGTTTAGTTCCCTGTGACAGATGTAAGTTGGTGCACTGATGACCCCCCCCCCCCAAATCTTCCGGCAAAATCTATTTTCTTCAGTCTGTAGTTGGGTGCAGTTAGAATAACTCCACACCTCAGCACCATAGGTTCCTACAGGTAAACATTGTGTTCTGTAGATTTGTAAAAGTGACACAATCACGTCTGCCTGGTTGGGTTGGCGAAGGGAGGTGAGAGAATTTATAGCCTTACTCATTTTGGGCCAGATGTAGGAAGCCAAATACCGGTCGGTAACCTCCCAAAATCGGTAAAATCGGCCGTTACCGACCGGTATAGCGAGAAAGAGATGTAGGTGACAAAAAAATACCGAATTGGTAAATATGAATCGGAAAAATACCGACTCGGTATTTACCGAGTACATATTTACCGATTTGTTATTTACCGATAGGAAAATTAACGAGTCCTCATACACCGAATCTGTAAATAAGAAATCGGAAAACATGCCCATCGAGATGTAGGAAAGGCCAAAAATACTGAATTCATCGAAATTCGGTATATAAGAGTCGGTATTTACCATGGACTGAAAGCTGGTGGTAACCATGTGCATGCTATAAAAAAGGGCCCAAAATGCAACACTGTTGTCAAAATGGCGGCACTCTATGTGATTGCGAGGAGGCGAAGGCTACAGGCAGCAGGTCTGAGGGTATGGCAAAGGGAGGAGCAGGTGTACAGGTAGAGGATCACTCTCTTCCAATTTACTGAGCCTGAGATACTCTAGAGGTACAGGCTGCACCCCAATACCATCATGGACCTAATAAGGGACCTCCACCCATACTTGGATCATCCAACACCCAGGGCCCACGCCATCCCTCCCCATGTCCAGGTGCTGTGTAGCATACACCTGCTTGCCTCTGGGAGCTACCAGAGTGTGATAGCTGCAGTAGGAGGTGTATCCCAGAGCTGTCTGTTCCGTTTCTTCAGGAAGTTCCTGGATGTCATGACTCAGAGAATGGGACATTACATACAGTTCCCTGACACACCTGCGGAACTTGCCAAAACAAAAACAGACTTCTATGGACTGGCACACTTCCCGCATGTGATAGGCTGCATTGATGGCACCCACATTCCCCTATGCCCACCTGCAGCCACCGAACACATATACAGAAGCTGTAAGTCTATGCACTCCATCAACGTGCAGGTGATATGCAATGCAGGGAACATCATCACCGACATAGTTGCCAAATTTCCAGGGAGCACGCACGACTCCTACATATTCCAGAACAGCGGAATATACACACGGCTACTGAATGGAGGTTTTGGTGATGGATATCTGCTAGGTAAAAATGTTGTACACACCCTGAAATGGATCTCAGCTCAATGTGAAATGTGAATGTAACTCATATACCTCTCGTTCTCTCCCAGGTGATAGTGCATATGCCCTGCGTTCCTTTGTGCTGACACTGTACCTGAACCCAACCAACAGAGCAGAAAGGCAATACAATGTGGCACACAGGTCCACCCGCAACGTAGTGGAGAGAACCTTTGGACTCCTGAAGAGCAGGTTCCGTTGCCTCCACAAATGTGGAAGTGCGCGACAGTACACCCCCATCCTGTGTTGCAAAATAATAGTGACCTGTGCCATATTGCACAATCTTGCTACCAAGGAAGGCACAGAGGTGGAGTTGACACATCATGAGAACATAGATGACGACCAAGAACATGCAGAGCCCCAGGCAAAAGGACCAGCCGCACTAGATGGCAGATTGAGACGGAGAGAAATAACACAACGATATTTCTAGGTAAAGTATGACTCATACACAGGTACACTTCAGGACATGAGTAGTTTAATCAGCACTACATCATAATTGTCACATGAATGTACGTCAATGTCACTGGCTGCACATTCTCAGTTGCTGTCACTGTGTGCAGTTGAGTCAGTCTCCGGCATAGCTCAGTGCTTGCGTCCTCGCACTACATTGCGGGATTTTGGTGCCTGTCCTTCAGGTTCCCTGCTGGTGCCTGACTCCGCATGGCTGTGCCTGCCGCTCCTGCGCACCTCCGGTACAGGTGTACTGGAGCCACTCCTGCTGGTTGACCCGTCAGTCTCCTCCACACCCGTGTCACCAGCATTGCCTGTGTTTGAGGTCAACATCTGCTCCATCGCAGAGGTCACTCTACCCATGCCCCGTGTTAAGTCTGTGCAGCAGTGCACCATTGCTTCCTGCATTGATATGGAGCGTCTGCAGAGGAGTGCTGTATTGGTAGCGAACCTATTCATGGCCTTGGTCTGTTGGCGCATGTACTGCCGTTCCCTGGCACGCTGGAGATGATCCCTGTCCAACTTGTCGGAGAGGACTCCCATGTAGGTCGAGATGTCTGTGATCCCTTGTGCAATATGCTCCAGGCCAGATGCCATTTGGCTTATGCCCTTGTCCATGTTGGACATTTTGGTGTTCATACAGCGCACCTGCCTAAGCATGGCTTGCTGTGATTTGGCCTGCTGGCGTTGAACTTTAACCATCGTGCCCTCCAGCCCACAGAAGACGCTCTCCCCTTCCTGGCCCTCCCCACCCTCACGTGCCCTCCTGCCAAGGACACTGGTGCGCACTGCGCCTGCTGCAATAGTTGGTCTTGGCCTGTCAGCCACTGGCGCACTCTTTTGGGGGACATCTTCCTCATCCTCTGATTCAGAGGTCTGCAGTATCCTCTGCGGGGGCTCCGCATGGCTACTTCCCCTACCGGCATGGACCCTCTGGACATTGCACTGGGTGTGTTTGTGAGGTCAGGAGATCCAAACAACAGAGGGGACATTGGGACAGGTGTAGTGGGTGGGTCTGGAGATGAGGGCTCCTGGGTGGGGTCGTTTCCTCCTTCTCCTGCGCTGTGACAACTTTTCCTCTTTTCTTCCTCCCCTCTTTTAGTTGGTGCTGCCCTCTCCTCCCTCGGCGGTGCAGAACTGCGTGACGACTCTCCTGTGGAATCAAATTGACATAGGGTCAATGTTGTTGTTTGTCTGTGTGTGTTTCTTAATTAAATAGTCTTTACACCTTTGCACAGTCCACATTGCTTGTTTGGGGATGTGTGTGGCATGCCTTGCTGAGTCATGTGTGGTGTACTTTGCATCTGTGTATACATGACTACGTCTACCATGATGCATTGCTGCCACAAAGTCTGAGCTCTCCTGCAGTGTGATGTGTGTACACAGTGGGGTACAGGGTTGGGATTGCTGGGGGTGGATGTGGGAACATGCCTCTTACCTTGTTTCTTGGCTGCTTTCGCTGTGCTATCCAGGTCTCCTATCCCATGAATGCATTCAGGCTCCATGGTGGTTTCTACTAGCTCCTCTATTGGTGTCAGTTTTGGTGCTTTGCTCCTGCCACCTCCAGTCACACCAGCATCCTTTTTCTGTGCTGCAATTTTCTTCTTCGTCACTATGCGCAGGTCATACCACCTTTTTTGATGTCCTCAATCTCCCGGTGGGTGACACCTATGGCATTGACTTTGGCCTGGATAGCTAGCCAAATGTTCCTCTTCACAGTCTCTGCAACATGCAGAGACTGTCTCCCAAATATTTGGCTGTAGTGGCTAACTATTTCATCCACAGCCACCTGTAGTTCCTCTGGGCTGAACTTTATCTTCCTTTTCCTCTCACCAACATCCTTTTGGCCTTCCTGTGCCTCCATTGTGCCAGTCTGCCTGCCTGTGGATGCTCTGCTCCTCTCTCCTCTGCAGAATTGTTTGTTCTGTTGGTTTCCACCTGCAAGGGTGTGGCCACTCCAAGGTACTGGGGTGGGGTGCTTCACTTTCATTGGTTGGATTCACAGGGCCTTGGTTGTGGGGTGTGTAGGCTGTCCCTGATTGGTTGGCAGGCTCACATGGCGTGTTTCAAACTCCCGAATCGGTAATTACCGATTCAGTAAATTCCGATTCGGTAAAATCCGAATCAGATTTTTCCGATTCGGTGACTCCCATTCATTCCCATGGGCCATGTGGCCCATAGGGTTGCTTGGGTTTCACTGACTCGGAATTTACCAACTCGGATTATTCCGATTCGGTAATTACCGATTTTGGTTTCCGAGTCATACCGATTCGGTAACTTTTACCGATTTTTTACCTACATACCATTTACCGATTCAGGAATACCGATTCGGTATGAGTCGGTATTTAAGAATCGGTAAATGGAAATTACCTACATATGGCCCTAAGTTCCTTCCCTGTGCAACATGTGGTTGCCAAGAGCCAGTGTTGGAAAATAACAAACCAAGATAAGGGAAAGTGCAAGTGCTTTTTAAAATATTATCCCCTGGTCGAATATAGCTTATTTTATAGCTTTTAGGGCCGCAAGACATTATGAATGATTTTTTCAAATTGGTGCAGAGGCCCAAATCTGCCATATATTTAACAAAACCCGAGATTAAAATTCGCAAGGCATTGGGTGTGTGGCCCATAAGGACCGCATCATCCGCGTAGAGAAGTGCAGGGACAGGTTTGCCATTGACTTGCGGAACATCATTAGTTAATTTGCCCAAAGATACACTCAGATCATTTATGTACAAAATAAAAAGCAGGGGGGCCAAGACACAGCCATGTCTGACCCCCCTGCCAATTAAAATATCACTAGAAACTTCTCCATCATTATTATTACGGACACGTGCTTTCAGGACGCTATGAAGATGTGCCAAAAAATGAACTAAAGATTTATCTAAACCATAATTTAGCAGGACTGTCCATAAGCGGGAACAGTTAACAAAATCAAAGGCAGAACTTAAATCCATAAAACCAAAATATACAGGTGATTTTTTGGCGATCGTATATTTGGCCATAAGCAGGTTTAGGTTCAAGCACTGCTTCACCGTGCCCACTTTACTTCTGAAGCCTAGCTGGCAGGGATGTAAGATGGTATTTTCTTCCACCCAAGTAATAATTCTGTTAAAAAGGACCCTGCCTAGGACTTTTAGTGTATTGTCGTCAATTAATGATATGGGGCGGTAGCAGCCAGGATCGAGTCTGTCGCCTTTTTTAAATATTGGTACAATAGTCCTGCAAGACCATGTTTCCGGGACAGTGGTGAGGGATAAATTATTGAAAACGTTACATAACAAAGGTGCCCAAAAGTCTGGTTCAGAGTTGATTTGATCGATGGATAGGCCATCTGGACCAGGGGCTTTGTTACCCGCGCTTTCGGTGATAGCGTCCTCCACCTCTGACAGCAAAATGTTTAAATGCTTTATTGCTGGGACTATTTCGAATGGGTTGCCAGACGCAGGAGCATCGTAGATCTAGAAATATGGTCAACCCACACATCCCCTGTTATATTACAGTTGATAGGGGAGATATTGGAACCCAGTGATCTAAGATTCTTAACAGCACTCCAAAACCCTGCAGCGTCTCGTAAAGCGGCTGTGCGGACAAGGGAGTCCCAGTGGTCTTTTAATAGCTCTTCAGATCTAATTTTTAAACAGTGTTTATATCTGGATCTCAGAGCCCTTACCAGGGACGGGTCACGTGGTACAGTAGTGAGGGCAGCCCTGATTTCCCGGTTAGTTGTAGAGCATGAGGTGTCAAACCACCTCGGATTGCTATTAATATGGGCTGGGACAGGTTTGGAAATTTCGGTTTTTATTGCCTTACAGAGCTCACAAAATGAGTTAACGATATCGAGCCCCGGGCTGGAGGTTGATAGACATACCGAGACTACAGTAGGATGTTTTTTAATGACTCTAGCCAGGACATCCTGGTTGTCTATCCCCTTCCAAGCCACCCTTAACCTGTCTGTCGATGCCATTAGGTTTTTAGCCCCGATTTCTGTTCTTTTCCTCGGGATTTTGATTGATTTAAGGCAAATTAAAATTGGATAATGGTCACTATACGGGGACAAAATAACATCAGATTTCAATAAAAGATCCTTGAGGAGGGATGAAATAAATACATAATCTATGGTGGTAGAACTCCCACGCCCGATATAGGTAGGGGCGGGTACATTATTCACACCAGTATCTAATTTCTCCATTACATCAACTAAGTCACGTGTTGCTAACAGGTCTAATAGTTCTTCTCCTCTCCTGCAGGGTGGGGTTCTAGGGTGGATGTGTGCGTTAAAATCGCCTCCCAAGCAAATGCCATCAAATCTGCCATATTTTTGACCATCCACAATTTCATCAATGAAGTTAAACAGTTTCAGAAAATTGATATTAGGGTGGGTTATGAAGTCATTATTATAGAAGTTAATAAGACATAGCTTTAACCGGCCTATATATTTCAATGCCATGAAATTATTGTTATTAGTTGGCAGTAATTCAGTTGTAACTCCAGCTGTAATTTTAACCCAAATTGATAAACCCCCGCTGGGGCGACCAGTGGGAGGGGAAGGGACAATCAGATTATGACAGCTATAACCCTCAAGGAGTAAAGATGTTGTACACCAGGTTTCCTGCAGCATTAAAACATCAAAGCTGGTTACCCAATCAGTCCAGGACTTTATATTCACTTTAGCATTGAGGCCAGCAATATTCCAACTCAAGATGGATAATTCATCGGAAGCTATGGTAGAAGTATGGCCCTGGGCACCTTTTGTGGGGTCAGATGACAACATGCAACTACCAGGAGAATTCGGCAGTGTTACACTGGGACAGATAGGTGAATTACCTGCGAGGACTTCCTTAATGGTATGATCGCTAGCTGAGGTGTAAGGTGAAGTATCTAATGGTCAGTCCAAACTACATGTATCTTCTAGTGTGGTGTATCTATTAAAAAGTGGAAAAGACGGTGGTGCTGGAAAAAGTGGGAAGGACGGTGGAGCTGAAAAAAGTGGAAAGGACGGTGGAGCTGAGAAGAGTTGCCTGGCTGGTGGCCTATAAAAGTAGCCCAAGGGCAGGGGAGTGACAACAGTAGATGGACCCGGGTGAGTACTGTTGTGATTAAGTATGTATTTAACAGTATCAGAGTGCCTGAAGTTTAGAACAATGCAGTCCCCATTAAAGTCTTTACGTAAGGGGCCGACCCAACTCACACAATGGGCAGACAGAATTTCATTTGAGATGTCATGACCTACCCCCTTGTGCTTGGTCAGCCAATCAATACACTTATTGTTCAGCTGAACCCAGGATTCACCTTGTCCTTCCTTAAGGGGTGGGACGCCTGCCAATACTAAAACGTAAGGGCAGGCGTCGGGTGGTAAGTGGAGGGCAGGTTCTTGCGATTTTCTGGGTCTGCTGACTGCTGATTGTTCATTCCTAGCATTATTACTGCTTTGGGCCGCAGGTTTTATAGTGGTTTTTTTATGGCCCTCCTGTCGTGTGCCGTTGGATGTGATGGTAGTGTTAGAAGGACCGTCAACTGCGAGAGGGGTGGGCTTGGCTTTAGTGGCAGATTTAGTTTGCCCTGTGTTGGTATGCCTAGGTATATTATTGGCTGTTGGGGTACTGCTGGCAGGTTTGGGAACGCCCTTCGTGCTGCTGCTAGTGCTAGGCGCACCACACAAGATGGCCTTACTAGCAGACTCCAGGTCTTTCAGAAGGCGATCACCCCTGAGCTGATCAAGGCTGATCGCCCCTTTCCTTTTTACCTCTTCCTTTTTGACTACGTTTTCTAATTTATCTAACCTTTTAAAAACAATATTAAATTGCTTGATCATTTGACATTCCAGTTGTTTAAAAATAGTGTCTACAATTGTCTCAATGAAATTCCCATTGGGCTTGGGTTGAATGATACTTTCAGTCAAAAACTCAGTCTGTGTGCCCAAGGAATTGTGATCATCAATGGAGAGGGTTATGGGAGAGGCCAATTCAGCAGTTACCGGCATTTCAGAATTAACAGTTTTACCCTCGAATTGTAGCTGTTTCCCTCAGGTCCAAATACTCTGCAGAGTTGGTTGGTTCTTGTTGCGGGCAGGCTGCTTCCTTTTGTTAACAGTAGATTTCAGGGGACCCCTTTTCCTTTTGCCCTTGGCAGTTTTATTGTTTGTAGACGGGGATGAGGTACAGACTGTACAGCGCGGTCAGGCTGAGAGGCAAGTTATGACCGGACTGCTGTCCCCAGGCAGCGTTTCCAACGTTGTTACCATTGTAGAGGGTTTCAGGATGGTGATTGTAGGAGATAGCAGGAGATCGTTAGGAGGACTTGCTTGGGATGACTGCAGGTCAATGGTACTGCAACCCAGTGACATCCTCCTTTCCGTGTTAGCTATTTCCTCCTTAACCATTATTAGAGCATTTTCCAGTAAGCATTCGAAAGAGGGGGGTGGAGTAGGGGAACTGACAGGAGCAGGCATAGTAGGTGTGTTGTTACGCTTCCCCATGATGATATTTCCCCAGCTCACCTCTTGTTGCAGATGTTAGGGCTATGGCCCAGCCCAGCCTCTTCTGGCCTCTGAGGGCCTAAGAGGGCCCGCCCTTTGCCTGGGCTTCGTCCGGCACGTCCCGCACGCGTCCCCGCGGGACGAGGAAGTGGACGTTGCTTTATGCGCCGCCTGGTGCTGCTTGGTGAAGGGGCGGCGTTCTCGTACCAAGGCTGCTGGGGGATGTAGTCCCTGACCGGCAGAGCCAAGCCCGGCCAGTCAGGAAGTGCTGCACGGTGTTCTCGGCGTAGGTGAGCCCGGCCGCCTCACGAAAGCTGAAACCTCTTGGGGCACCTCAGCGAAGCGGGATATGCTCGGCCGGCGTAGAAACCCTTCCAGTGACTGCCACAGAGTCCTCAGCAGTGGACGTTGCTTTATGCACCGCCTGGCACTGCTTGATGAAGGGGGCGGCGTTCTGGTACCAAGGCTGCTGGGGGATGTAGTCCCTGACCGGCGGAGCCAAGCCCGGCCAGTCAGGAAGTGCTGCACGGTGTTCTCGGCGGAGCTGAGCCCGGCCGCCTCACGAAAGCTGAAACCTCTTGGGGTGCCTCAGCGGAGCGGGATATGCTCGGCCGGCGTAGAAACCCTTCCTGTGACTGCCAGGTAAAGAAGACAAATCTTAATTGGATTACGAATCCCCTTAACATTCCAAGAGATAATGCGTAGACCACTCATCGAAAAAAACTTATTGCAGATTAAGCATTTAAAAATATAAAACTTAACGAAGGTATAATAAGTAAAATCCTGAATGGAAATAAGACTGAAATAGAGAAGAGCAAAAGTAGGCTGTAGACTAATGGAAAGAAGAAGTTGAGAAATAGAATGGAGAGTGAAAAGGTAGACAAATGTAATAAAGTGAACGTACCAGGGATAAAGTGATGAAAAATCACAGAAATGAGAAATAGATGACAGAAAAAAGCTGCAGCCAAGGGTAAGATATAAAAGAAAAGAAAAGGGGAGAGGACAGGTGGAGGGTAAAGGGAGAATTGGAAAAACCAAATAAATATACCAAAGAGGGAGTAATGATACACAACATAAGTAGAGAATACGTAGTGCCAGAAAAAAGCAATCAGCAAGTAAAAGAAACAGAATAAGGGGGAGAGGGAAGGATGAGAGGGAGAGAGTAGGAAATTACAAGGAGAACACAGTATCCTCAAAGGAGTAACTAGAGAGAAGATGACAAGAAGTCAAACTACTTCAGTCAAAATAACCACAAACAAGAACATTGAAACGGGTGGAGGGGGCGAGGAGAACAGAGGCAACCCCAGGATGGACACTGAGCTAGATAACTTTAATTTCCAGAAAAGTTTACAGAGAACTGTGATCGTGAGGAAGCTCACCAAACAGCAAAGGGAATAACACAACAAAGGTAGCATACATAACAAGACAGAGGGACAGCGCCGAAAAGAACAGCATCACCCAGCATGACACAAAGGGGGAGACTAAGGAAAAAAAAAGGAGAGAACATATACGAAGAAACTTCAAGTTTTGCTCAATTCCATAGCTTCTCCCCTGTGAGTATGGATATATTTCCTAAATTTAGCTGGGTCTTCACAAGAATAAGTTCTCTCCTTGTATGTAACCATGAAGAAACAGGGATGAATAAGTCCATAGCGGGGATTCATGGAGCACAGAATAGGCCTAAGGTCAAGAAATTCCGTACGACGGTTGGTGGTGGGTTTATAAACATCTTGCTTGAAAAAGGTTTTGTGAGCAGACCAGAGCATCTGTTTGTGTTGTCTAGCTGCGTTAAGAGTCACCATGAGATCCGACAATAGTAGAAAGTAAGCAATGATTCCTTGTGGCTTACTAGAGGAGGAGGAATTCTGGGGGCCTGTGAGCCCTTTGGATGTTGAGATCAGTGGATTTCGGCAAACCGACCATCTGAGGAATATGAGTCTTCAGGAAGGAGATCATATCCGAACCTTCCGAGCCCTCCAGAATACTATAAACACGTAAGTAGAGGTGTAGATTATAGGTACTTATCTTGTAAGGCTCTGGAAGAGAAGTAAGAGCTAAATTCTTTAATGCTGCGACACAATCTTTAATTGATTCATCTTTCCTTTATTTCCTAATGTAAAATGTGACAATCAATGTTTATATATACTGCAGGACTGAACTATTTTTCTAAATCCTGTAACACATTTCTAAAAGACATGTCCTTTTTCCGAAGGTTTTCCGTTTTCCAATGCAGTTATAAATCTTCAGCCCACCAGGACACTTGCATTTAGAAGATTTTCCTTTTTTAACTGATGTAACATCTTGTTCATCATCAAAAGTAGGAATATAATCGACAAAGTATTCATGCAACTCCTCCCATTTCATGGTAGATTCCACAGACTCAGGCAAGAATGGTTGTGAGAGAGTAAGAATTCAAATTTTCCCTGAAGTCATGGACAAATATTAATACATTCACAACAAGTGAAGAAAAAAATGTTGTGCAAAATATAACAAAGTCGGTATGGTAGGCTGTCAAAAAGCATATGCCTTAATGAAGAATAGTTGCAAAATCCCCCAAAACTGGCATTGCGGCTATGACAAATACCGCACCAGAAATGCACAAAACGGCGGCTGCGCTATTGGGAAGCACTGAGGCGAGGCAAAATTGAATCAAGGAATTGAATTCTGGTCTGAAAACTTGCCTCAGCAATCCAGACAGCCTATGACGCACTAAATCATTCTTTCAGTGCGGTAGAGCTAAAAAAAGATTACTTCGTCGCCGAGCGTAGTCCGGTGTCGCGGAGCGACTCAGGAGGTGGCCATCTTGGGTTGCCGCCGCCCACCTGCTAGCTTCTTCCATTTTGATTGTGCTCACGGGCAAGGATTGCACTTGGTGACATTCCCTCCCTTCACAGAGGACTTAACCGGGCCACCCATGCAATACTTGGGTTTCGGCAGGTAAACAGGGACATATGTGAGAGAGGAATGGTGAACAGCGTTGCCACAGCCTGTAATCCACAGTAGCTCATGAAAGTGTTGCTGCCCGCACAGGCCTGTTTATTGCCCCCGGTTGGGTTACGTACACACCTCTGACTCTGATTCCACGTGGGCAGTGAGGGATACGGGGGCAGCTGACTGCATATGGCAGCCAGGAGAGTAAGGCACTGGAGTAGACAGTGCTCACTGCAGCCAGAGGCTAAGAAGCTCCACTGAGTGAATGTTAACATAGACACTTTCAGGCGAGGCACAGCCACCAGCAGGCTAAGTGTCTGCTGATGCGTGGAGCTTCACCGAGGCGGGCAGTGACCATGGCAGGCAAGTGTACCCCGTGCCCTGTAGAGCATGCTTGAATACACAGCTAGTTAGCTCTACCACTTTAGTTATTCCCCACGTGCCCTCTTCTGAGGTACACTGCTCCAGTATTCACACTTCCTGCAAGTTTCAGAGTTGACAATATGTTGTGCTGAAACAGGGGGGCAGGAGTGCATCTTAACCGGCATCTCCTTTTGTGGTCAGAAATTGTCAACATTCACCTTTAAATTGTTGGGGATTTGGACAGGTGGCAGCCACAGCGAAAAGTAAGATGGCATCTGGCAGCTTTCTGAGATGCTTGGGACCAGTAAGACTGCGGCTGGGAAGATCTGTGTCAGGCGAACTGTTCATGGGTCGAGGCTCCCAGGATGGTAAAGTCGGAGCTGGGAGTACGGCGGGCCGAGTCTGCACGGGCATGCCATGTCGAGCAGCTGTGAGAGTAGAGCGAGGAACGTTGATAAAACACAAACAAGCATTTGCAAAGCAATAGGACTCGCATTTACTGGCCAAGGGGGCAAGAAGGCATGACAGCAGGAGTGCGGCGGCGGGAAGTGCGAGAAGGCATGGACAATGGGAGTGCAGGTGGGGAGGAAGAAGGCACAGGCAACGGAAGTGCAGATGGGGAGAGAAGGCACAGACAACGGTCAAGTGGGCAGGGGGAGGGGGGAGAAAGCTAGGACAACAGGCATGCGGGCCGGGGAGGGGGAAAATAGTGGTCTAAATAACACGTACCGTACAGTGTAACACGCGAAGTAAAGGGGCCAATAGCCATGGGAGGGTACAAATGACGACATGGCCATAATAAGGCGGGACTAAAAACCCTTATAATCAATCAGAAGACAACATTTACAAAAGACAAAGATGGAAATATGGGCAGAGAGTGAGGGCAGCTTGTCTCCCTTACTCTACTACTGCATGCCTCGCAGAGCTTGCGCGCTGCCGCTAAAGCTCGACCTAAAAAAGGAATTATTGCACCAGGGATCTCTGAGTTATGACTCGCTATAACTAGCCTGTTCCAAATATGCTTTAAGGCTGCCCATAGCTTTGTAAGCCTGTTCATTAAATGTGGCACATTGATCCAAAAATCCTACAAATACAAATGAACAATTTTTGGGAATCTTTCATGTATTTCCTAAAAAACGCAATATGTGGTAAACTTTAACACATCTGACCTCTTGCCCCAAAACAATATATATTCATTTAGAGGTTGTTTCATGTGATTGGAAAATACTCGCAGTCAATGAACTAACTAGAATTATGCCACTGCCTTTCACTTTGCCATTCTTCGCATCATATTTCAAAGGTGATTAAGGTTCACCATCCCACCTAAATTTCCTTCTTTCCCTATCAACATTTTCATACCTTGTAATCTCAAAGCTCTCCTCCAATATGACATTTTACATTTCAACGACACATAAATGGATTTGTATTTTCGTGGCCACGTGTGAATAGTGATTGTGTGTTGTTGCAGGGAAAAAGCACTCGTACCCGAGAATGGGTTTGGGACACTAAAAGTATTAGATAATTCAAATGCCAAGCAAGTGGTAGTTAAGGCTTAATATAACCCGCAACCACCACTTGCTTCTTCCTCGCTCCAATTCTTCTACCTGCTAAGACCACTCCAATGGAACTCACTATCACTAAGCATTAGGCCGACCCCTTTTTTTATGACCTAAACACTGACCTATAACTGGCCCTGATGTAAATATTTATAATTCACCACTATATGCCCAAGTAACTGTGAATGCAATTATCCTAGATATGTGTATGTCTTGACATCAATACCTACACCATCGGCCCTATTAATCCATAAATTACGTCCTTTATTCTTCTATGTAGGTCCTCAATGTTCTATACGCCGTTTTCATTGATGTGGTAAAAAGCTTCTGAAAATTGTACTGAACAAATCCTCCTCCAAAATAATGTTCAGATGCTTAACTACTGTTTCTGTTGCGCTTGAATGTGTCTACGCCAACAGAAATTATCTTGGACTCCAAGGGGGTTATTTACAAGCCACTTTTGCATCACTTTTAACCCCTCCCCTGCTGATGACGGAACCGCTCCGTCATCAGCTACGGTTGGGCTGTGCTGATGACGGAGCGGTTCCGTCATGGCCCGGCCGCCGCGCCTGCACGGCAGTTGTATTGAGCGGGGCGGGTCATGACGGAACCGCTCCATCACCAGCACAGCTCAACCGCGGCTGGTGACGGAGCGGTTCTGTCACCAGCATGCGGCCGCCGCGCGGCCGCCCCGCCCCGTAAGCGCTGCGGCGGAATAGCCGCCGCAGCGAAAGGGTTAACATGGGGAAAGTGACGCAAAAGTGGCGCAAGGGGCTTGTAAATCTGCCCCCAAATGTGTGTGCTTCCTGGATTCTTCACAGCACTGACAGCTCTCTTGAGCCTCATTGTAGGCTTGTTTAGGGGGGCGTTTGCTCAGACCATGGGACAGAATACTGGGTCTTTCTGCATTGCACCCAAAACATCAATATTCATGAAAACCTTGATTGTGCTATGCTAAGGGTAATAATAACCCAGTTTTTTTTTCCTGACTTTTCATTGGTGGGAGGCAGATCCAATCAAGAAGAGGCTCAGGATGTGGCTAAAGAATCCGAGTTGTGTTAGTTGTAGGTCCAATTGTTTACTGCTATTCTGTTCACCTATGCAATAAAGGTTAAGATGAAAAACACATTTAAAATGGAGGTTGATGGTTTATAAGTTCAACAATGATGACCGAAGTGCAGGCTGCTTAGTAGTAGCTAAGCCCTGCTGGAATATGTCAGGAAGAAGGCACAGGAAGGGGCTGACAGGTCTCTATCTCCCAGGAAAGGCTGTACCTTGAGGTCCTTGTTGCCTAAGTGAGCCCACTGCTAAGGGGAAGAAATCTTAAATGTACACTTTCTGACGTCCACGGAGACCAGAGCCACGATCAGTGTCCGAAGGCCTTAGCCTAAATAAAATTACCTTTATCGGACTTGTCAACTTGTCAAAGCAACCACCCCCTAACGCTGCGCTTTATTTAACAAACATGCATTTCGAACTAATCTATCATGTCTTCGCTCTCTGTAGCTGGTGTTCCCAGAGAGGCAGCTACAAGAGATGGTCGTTCAGTGTTTGTGACACGTGTATCATACACGTGTCACAAACACATGGGGTGATGAGATCCTTAAAAGTGAGGTTCCAGGTTTATGGGAAACTGGAGCTAAATCTCAATATATCCCAGCACATCAAGAGCACAGAAATGAAATATTCTTACTTTCCACATTCAGTATATTGAATACTATTAGTCTGTTACAAGAACAAATGGTAAACTGATTGCGGAACAAGGCGTCCAACGATGATGTAGTCACTCAGACTTCTTGTGATAAAACCAGTGCGGCTGGGAACGCTGGTTTTCGTTCAAATGTGTCTTGCTGGATTTATGGAGCAGGATGTTTTCAATTTATTTTCCAGATCTTTTTCCATCTCAGCACTACTTAGATTATGCGTTTTTGTTAACCCTCTGAAACTATTTGACTCAGCCGTAAACATGTTTTTCTTCTTTGAGAGTTTTCTTAGATTATTGCTATTTTCTTGTGCTGTTCAAGATAAAAAAACGAAATGGGGATGTATATAATATCATATATGATAGGCACGGGTGAATACTACTGAGCTCAGTGAGTGGTGTTTAGAGCAGTAGCGCTGATTACCATGAGGGATCACCTGTTGGCGATTCTCAGTGCAACCCTGTGAGCAGCAAGCAGTAATACATATCAGACGGGTGTAACATGTGCACGTGGAGCCGAGCAATGGCAATAGTAAAGTTTGAGCAGATGGTATACATGCTTCTCTCATCTATGACCCTGGTTGAAATGTAATTAATTCAAAATTATTTAGATGTGTGCCATAGCGCCATCATATTATGGTTCCTCAGTGTATACACAGAATTACCACCATTAGGCCAAGGCCAACATTATCTTAATATGATCACTATCATGCCATGCATGCTCACACACTGCCATGAATTAGCACTATAATAGAAGTGCCAGCATTAGAGAAGTTGTGGGTGCCATAGAAGCCCACATTATCTACAAACTACTTCTATACTACAAGTACTGCCAATGTGCAATGCGTGGTATCTACTGCCATGAACCTGCACAACATGGCACAAAGGACTACCATGAAGTCAGGAGAATTATTATGCCCCAAATAAGCACTATTATACTTTGGGTACGAAAAAATATTCTAATAATTCCTTGTTAAGGTGTCCCCTCCCCCAACATTCTAGAAATGCTAGTATGGAGAACTTCTTTACCTTTTGCTTGACGACATGCCAGATGTCCTTTTGGGAAAACAACCACAATCAATTTTCCTCAAGGAGACTCTAGTGTGCAACATGGAGATAAAGCATAGAAGATAAGACACTTCAATGGAAGAAATGCGCATTTTGTATTTGTCTCTCAGGAATTGTCCTAAGAGACACTCAAGCAACAAAAAAATCAAATCTCTGTCAGTGTGAAGTCACAAGCAATTCCAAATTAATCTGTACTTAAAACCCTGGTAGCTTGGCAGAGAGCAGTCAGGTAACTCAGAGGCAATGTGTAAAGTACTTGTGCAACACTTCAAACAGTAACACAGTAAAAGAATGCCACACCAGATGTAGAAACATAGTTGAATCTTTGATAAATAAAACAAGGACAAAACGGCAAAAATCCAATCAGTAGATATGCAATTTTTTTATGATTTCAGTAAAAATAGCGCTAAAAAGCACAAAGCACCAACTGTAGATTTCTGACTATGCTGGACCGGGGCAAAGTGACAAGTTCAGGCCAACTACAGGGCCAGCTACAGGGACCCAGTTAGGCCCACTGAACAAGACTACCATAAATCCTGGAAGCGGAGCATTGCGGGGTCCCTTGTCAAGGATGTGTTGCACAGCTGAGGCAATGCATTTGTTCCGAGGGGCTGCGTTGCGATGTCCTGCATCATCATCGAGGATCACGTCGACGAGGGCTTGTGATACATAGTGCACTGTTGAGGATGCGTCCACAGTCAGTGCGATGCATTGGTTCAGAGGAGCTGTGATGTGAGAACCTACATCATCGTTGAGGCTGCTATCAACAAGAGATTTGCAGAGAAAAGGCCTGCGTCGGGGAAGCTTCGCACAGTGGCTGTTCCAATGTGGACTGCAAGGTTGATGCAAAGTCATTGTGCTGAGAGAAACCTTGGAGCAGATGCGATGCATCGGTTCTGCTCAGGATTGCATCACACAGCAGCAGGCATGCTTCGGTTCTGCTGGGTCCACAAATGGGCTGGCAGAGGACCTTCAGGATCACCTTCTGGAATGGGGGGGCACCACTTGGCAGGGTAGAGCTCATAGATGGAAGAGTGCAGGTGCTAGGTTCAAGGTTGTTGGACCTTTCTGTCCTAGAGGCTCTATTCAGGAGGCCAGCAGCTAGCCCTTGGAGTCACTCTGGGGCCCTGGGTTTATCAGATGCAGGTCTAGTCCTTCTCCCCAAGGCAGGAGGGCAGCAGTCTACAGGTCCAGTCCACAGGCTTCATACCTTCCCTGGCATGGCTACAAACTAACTACAAGGGGTATGCAGCCCTTAATGTGGAAGCAGGACACAGCCAATTCAACAGTTTGTAGGGTTGTGCCCAGCTCCGCCCTCCCATCCTGCCAGTACATCTAAGCTCTGTATTATGTATGTGTAGGCTGTCTAGGAGAAATAGACATAGCCAAACTGCCAGCTACACCCAGTCATGTGACCCAAAGACAGGCTGGTAGCACTAAATGGCTAATACAGGAAAATGCCAACTTTCTAAAAGTGACATTTTCCATATTGGAATATAAAACCGACTTTACCATAAAATAGAATTTTTCATTACATTTCCAAAGACAACAAACATGAACTGATCACCTATTCCCATTTGGACGATAAAGCTTATTGAATCTAATAAGGTTTCTCCAATGTTGTGCTATGCGAGAGATAGGCCTTGCAATAGTGAAAAACGAATTCAAGAGTTTTTCACAACCAGGACATGTAAGACTTAGAATTGCATGTCCTAGTTTTTAAATACATTGCACCCTGCCCTGTGGACTATTTTAGGCCTACCAAAGGGTTGATTTATATGTATTAAAAAAGAATGTTTGGGCCAGGCAAAAGCTTTATTTTGCTAGGTTGAAATGACAGTTTAAAACAGCACATACAAGCTGCAATGGCAGACCTGAGACATGTTTGAAAGGCCTACTTATGTGGGTGGCACAATAACTGCTTCATGCCCACTAACAGCATTTAATTTACAGGTCCTGGGTACATGCAGTACCACTTTACTAGGGATGTATAAGTAAATTAAATCTATCAATTGGGGATAAGCCGATGTTACCATGTTTTACGGAGTGACCACACGCATTTTAGCACTGGTTAGCAGTGGTATAGTACGCAGAGTCCTATGGACAGAACAAATGAGATCAGCAAAAATAGGAGGAGTGAAGGCAAAAGGTTTGGGGGAAGAACAACACCCTAAGGATGACAGGTCTAGCACAGAAATTGTCTTCAAGCAGCAGGAGTGGGTGGATAGGAAAGGGAGAATATGGAGAAGGAGGGAAAGTGGCTGTCTCAAGTTATTCAGGCATTTCCGGCTGGACCGTTCCCATGGAAGCAGAGTCAAGACTTATTTGCATATGTCTGGGTCTAAACTGGGTTTGCTTGGTGGGCAGAAAATGATGGATTGGGATGCAGCCCAAGCAATTGCCAATTGCTGAGATTAATTCAAGCATTCCAAATATCAACCTGTTTTTATTGTCCTAAGTGTGACAGGTATGCCACGTTGTGGGTCCCTTGCTCACTGTGCCACTGAAACCAAGTAATGACTTGATCATAGCTAGTGAGCCCTAATAAAGGCAAAATACATCCTGGGTTCCTAGTGTTTTGGTTCAGGGAGGACCTGACCTGATAGTTTGGACTTTACTCTTCCCATGGAAGCAGGGTAAAGACTGATTTGCATATGGCTCGGTCCAAGCTGAGGTGGCACATGGGCGAAAAATTATGAAATGGGATGCGGCCTGAGTGATTGCTAGTGACTGAATTATTTCAAGGATTCCACCCATTACCTTGTTTTTGATGCCCAAAGTGTGATGAGTATGCCCAAACATGGGCCCAGTGCTCACTATGCCACTGTAATTAAGATATAACAGGCTGGTGAGCCTTAATATGGGAGAAAAAGGTCCTAGGTTGCTTGTGTTCTGGTTTAGGGAGGACCTGGCCTGGCAGTTCAGGCTGGACTGTTCCCACATGAGCAGGATAAAATCTGATTTGCATATGGATGGGTACGAACTGAGGTGGCATGCTAGGTGAAAAAAAGTATTGGGATGCAACCTGAGCAATTGCTAGTTGCATAGATTAATTACAACATTTCCCTCCATTACTGGAGCCAAGCTATACCTGGCTGATGAGCCCAGCAAGGATGAAATCTGTTAGCAACTGGGCGGAGATTAAAGTGATTAAGCGCTTCAAACACAATACACAAGGTATTGTAGTGTATTATATTGGTGCGGTGCTACAAGAGAAGGGATGTCATCCCTTCATCCCTAACACAGAGATAAGTTAAATGAAAACAGGTTTCTTAGCACACAATCTTATATAAACACAAATAAACGTCATCCCATCATCTTTATGTTCTTCAATCTTTTCAGTTTTAATTGAATTCAGATCCTTCTGCCAACCAACACGTGTTTCATCAGTGGGTGTGTCACCCTACGACTTCCTCAGTTGCTCCCTGTGAGTATTTGATGGATGACTCTGTGTCTATAATGTATGAGGCATGGGGACTAACATAGAACTGGGAACCAATGTTATGTATTGCCAATTTGCCACTGGCCTTATTTTAACCTCTTTAGCACTAGCCCATAACATCTGCATCACCCCTGTCTACCACATAGGCAGCAGACTACTTACCAAATTCAGGAACAGGCCAATTGATTTCCTTACCAGAGGCACCACTGACGAGAACCACTTGTCCCCGGCCTCGTGGGTTGGGATTTCATCTTTGCAAACAGGCATATGAACTACATTGAAGGTTATACCTTCTCCTACATATATGTACCCACGTAATATATATACCTTCAAGGTATGCAGATGTGGGCTTAGTAGTAGCAAATCCATACTTCCCTATTGGAACTTACCTTTAAAAATTCTGTCCTTGATATTCCTGTGTGCCGATATTCTAGGGGTTGGTATTTAGTGTTTCAACCAGTATTTGGGATACAATGCACCTATAGAGCACAGCGTTAATGTTTGATCATTGCTGGGGGCCAGGCCCCCCTAAAATATACTTCTAACTATGGTGAGAACTGGGTAAAAGGACAGAAATTGCATAACGAGGCGGCAACAGTGGGTCAAAAGAAAGGTGGGTAAATGACACTCATGAGAAGCAGACAATGTGAATTTACTAGAAAAAAGATCCATTCGGATTGACTGCAGAGACTGGGAAACAGGAGGGAAGGCTGCATCCCAAATGTACTCAACTTTATCACATACATTTGCGGGATGCGAAAAGGTACAGTATGAAGCTATGTGGCTCAAAGGAAAACATCAATTAACTTTCACATCCATAAGGATTTTTGCTCCAAAGCTTGATGTGCATTGAGCGTTGAGGCCGATTAGTGTTGTTTAACCATGAAATTCCTACACAATGTGGGTAGTCCTAGCACAAACAGCCTCAGGATTAGGATTAGTGTGACCTGGACTCACGTACAAACATTTCTCCAGTGAAACAGACGCTACAAATTGGCAAAACGTGCATCATGTGGTACTTTCCTTGAAATTATACATATTACGTGTTCTTATATTCGCAGGGATTTGTTCTGGAAGCCGAGAACGAGACTTGAGAACAATACGTGGCTAAGAGATGCTGAGCGCTTGCCTTAGCCCATGGCGCCATGCTAAACCACGTTTGGAGTGGCACAAGCAAGTCACTCTACGCCAAGCATGACAGGTGATATCGTCTGCACGCTACGCATAGAAAATGCTTACGCCCTTTGCGTAGATTTCCTTACACAGATGCATGCATTGCGTTATTCTTGGTAAATCAGGGTTACTATGTTTCGAAACTGTGTGTCAAACAAGAGGTTAGACAATCAACCACGGAAGACAGTAACCATGGTGTCCAGGGAATGGGTGGAGACCGACTAGAGATGAGTCAGTGAGTATCGATATAGCATGCGGTGAGAGGGTGGGCACTGATCATCTGGTCAGATCTCAGACTCTGGACATCGAGACAGAGATAGCTGCATTTGGACACCCTGGGAAAAGACAGATGTGCATCAGGGCGGAAGACAGACCCCGTGCACTGGCACTCCACTCTTTAAATTGCACGAGAGGAAGAGAAAACAAACGAAAATACGGTGCATTGAAAAAAGATACATGAGAAAAGCTGAATCAACGTTGCTGCTGCCAGCGGGGTTTAGCTGTCCCATCTCACTGCAGAAAAATAACAGGGAAGCTTACGCACGTGTTTGTCTTTCAACCATCATGTGATGACAGAAATAATTCGCTACTGACCACTCACGTTTACTTCAGGTGTTAAATATGTAGAGTCAGTACATTTAATTAACGATGCAGCAGCTTTCGCAGATCGCTCAAAACTGCAAGTTGGGGTTTCTTTTACCACCAACTCAGCAAATTCCAACACACAGCCCAACCCGGTGCTGATGGGGAGTTTTAAAAGCCGATCCTGGAAGGTCATTGTTTCTCCTAATTGTTAGGAGCAGAGGGTTAAAAGCTTGGTTGTTTACTTTGTGTAGGTCCTGTCTGTATAGGGCACAACAAGAAGGGACACTTTCTGATGCAAGGGAGTGATACACGCGCCGAGCTACGCTGTACATGAGGCAAGGATCAGCCTTCAAGCAGGGGCCCTGGGATTGAAAGGAAAGAAAGACTGCTCTCTGTAGGGGAGAAAGGTATGGCAACCATAGACAATACGCATATTTTCTAAGATCACTGAAAGGGCTTAGAGGGTGGGCAGAGGATACAGTTTTGGAAGTCAAGGTAAGGAATGAAGCATCATGGTGGAGGAAGGAGCGGTGGCAGACGCTCCCCATTAGTAGCCGGCCTACTCACAGGCTCGGAAGTGTCAAGGGCTGAGCAGTAAATGGACTGCATTTACCAAGGTCTAAGGCACGGTGCCAGTTTTTGTTGAAAATGGTTTAATTTTCTATGCTATTGTTTTTTTACAATGCAGCCTGAGGGCTAACAATGTCTATTTATGAGCAATTTTAGGATTTATGAGTGGTTTACTCATTAAAACACAAAGTTCAAAGATTATTTGACCTGATGTGTTTGCTTTTTTTTGCTTCCTAAATAATTGCAGTGCATGTATATGTGTTTACATTGTTTTTACCCTCAGTTATGGAGCTGCATTGTGGTGAGAAAAATAGTATATGTACATACATATATGTGGAGCGAGATATATGTGTTTTTTACATATATATTTTTATATTCTTTCCGGGGTCCCGCACATGGGCGGGAATATTCAGTGCTTATGACTATTGATGAGGATCCCCTGGAAGAGAACTTGATGATGAAGACTGGCAGGCGGCGATATCCTCCCCAAAGGAGGTTGCAATCTCGGCCCGTCTGAGATTGATGCAGTTAAAAATCCTCCACCGAGTGTATATGATGGCTCCTCGCTTGTTGCGTATGGGATATGTCTCGGATGACTTTTGTAAGCGTGGGTGCGGCATGGTGGGTACATTCCTTCATATTTTGTGGGAATGTCCTGCTGTAGCGTCCTTTTGGAATCGTGTGCATGGTGTTATGACTGAGGTGACGGGTGTTTAACTTTTGCCCGAGGCCCGAAGGTGTCTATTGAATGTGTGGGAGCCTAATGATTATAATGTGGCACAGACGCAGTGGGCCTCCTTGGGAAACATGATTGCTAAGCACGATATTGCGCAGCTGTGGGGGTCGTCTACGGCTACCAGCCTGTCGGCCTGGTCTAGAAACATGGACTGGTGTATGTTTCGTGAAAAAACAGTTTACATCGCCCGGGGCAGGCCCAAGAAATGGGGAAGGGTGTGGATTCAGTGGAACCAATACCGCGGCGAGATTTGTACCCCTCCGTTTGAGCCTCCACCGGAAGTGCAGCACTCCCCCTAGCGTGATGTTCCTTCTGGTTTCGATTTGTCTATTTACCGCAGGCTATCTCTCTTCCCCATCCCCCCCTCCCATATGCTCTTCCTATAAACTATGAAACAGTTGCGATGTGGTACTCCCTCCCCAGAAGGAACACTCATGTCTGTCTTCAGTTTAGCCTCTGCAGTTATTTCTCTTTTTTTGGTTGGTGGGATTTTCTTTTTTCTTAAAAACAAAAAACAAAAACCTGATTCCTCCTGTGGTGTAATGTACGACATGACATGATTGTTTGATTGCCGCCGGGCCCTATGGTTGTCGGCTCAAGGGCTGTGTATTTATTCATCTTGAACTGTTTCTGGAGCGGTTGCTAACTGACCAGACATGGCTGTAAAATTGCTACTGTATCTTCATGTTCCTCAATAAAGGGTTAAAAAAAAAAAAAAAAGAAATCACATGCATTGTGTGCAACGTGCCATTTTGGATTGGGCGAAAAAGTCATATATTCATACAGAGGCGAAATAGCACTGTGCCCAATTTCCTATAGAAATCCCACGCATTGTGTGCAACGTGCCACCATATTGGATTGGGCTAAACGTCATATATTTTCATTTCGAGGCAAAATAGCACATATCTTCTGGTGACAAGTACTCTATTGCTGTCAAGCCTGCACCTTACCTGCGCAGCATAAGTTACAGGCACGCCTATCTTGCACCGTGTACTGTATTGTGTGTTTATTTTGTTGGAATTTACAGTTTTTGCACTTTGACACATTTTTTATTCATTGTGTTAGTAGTTGTGTGGCAGCAGCTCACCCACGCAAATTCACAATCGGTCGAATTTCTGCGCCTCCACCCTTTTTGCAAACAGCTGGCGCTCCCCCTATGATCTGGCAACTGTGGAAGGACACTTTTGAGGCTGTTTTAGAAGCCAGGCTGTGATACTTTTACTTTTAAAAAAAAAAAGGCACTTTTAGTCTACAGTTTGGGTGCTGAAGGCATGAATATATTAAAAACTTTGCAGTTAGAACTCGTTAGCACCCAGGTAGTGGTAATGACGACGATTCCATGTTAATTGATAACTATGCATCCATCATTAAACTCTTGACAAGATATTCAACCCTAAGAAAAATGTTGTGTTGGAACGTCACAAATTTTTGCAACAAGCACAGATTCCTGGGTACTCTATTGATGATGCTGGTGCTTCCTTAAGATTGTTTGCCACTACTTGTAATTACAGGGAGTTCAAAGACGAAATCATTCGTGATCAATGAATTGAAAGAAATTGTAATAAGAAAGTTCAAGAAAAACTACTCTCCACTGAAGATCTCGATCTTGAAACTGCTTTTAGACTTGCCAGGGATATTGAACATTCACAATTGTGCATGCGGGAGATGAACGACATGGCCAAGTCTGATGATGTTAAACTCTTGAGTGCCAAATGTATTTCCAAACCTGCTAAGGGAAGCTCCAGTCAACATGCTGAAATAACTCCCAATAAACCACAAAATCCCGAAACTTTACCCAATAAGGCCACATCCAACTGGTCTGAACTAGTGTGTTTTAGATGCAGTAGCAGATCCCATCCCGGAAATGCTAGATTTTGTTTTGCTCTTAATCAGACTTGTTTCAAATGTGGTGAAAAAGGACATCTTGCACGGATGTGTAAAGCAACATCTTCTCACAAACCCTCCTGCTCACCGTAAAAGTCATAGAGAACAGTCTGGACAGTTCAGATGAGGAGAACTTTGAGTTATTAATGTTATCTTCTCTATCTGTACACACTGAGGTGGAACTAGGAGTATCTGCTTTGCTGGAATCTCGCTGGAGAAAACCTCCAGTTTGTGTGGTTTAAGTGAACAAACAGAAAATTAACTGTTAAGCTGATTCTGGTTCTTGTTTTACACGGATAAACCTAAAGGATTTTAAGGAGTTGGAGAACATATTGTTACATCATTCTAGTATAAAGATCTTCTCTTACGGGGGCAGGAGGGTGAATGTTTTAGGGAAATTTGAAGGAAGTTTGATATTTGAAGGGAATTCTGCCACTGTATCCGTCTATGTAGTGAAAGAAGGTGCAAAGTTGTTGGGGTGGCAAGTGGAGTTAGGAATAACTTTGGAGCCTATTCATCCTGACATGGTATTATCAAATCAGAGAACAATGGAATCCTGTTGTGTATCCATGCCAACTTCTGCGTCCTGTATGGAGATTGTTTGACATTTGATGGCTGATGATTGGGTCTGTACCCTTTCCGAAGTGTTTAACGAACATTTGGGCATATTGAAGGGCTTCCAGCATAAAATCATTTTTAAGGATTCTGCTTGTGCGATGCCCATAGAGTGCGGAAAGTGCCTCTTAGTGTGCGTAATGAGTTGAAATTAAAATTAAAAATGGTGTGACACAGGGATAATTGAGCTAATTGTGGGTTCTGAGTGGTTGGCGCCCATAGTTTTGGCGCCCAAGGCTGACAAGTCCATAAGACTTTGTGTGGACTTGCGTGACCTCAACTCCAACATTTGGATTGAACGCCAAACCCTGCCAAACATTAACAAAATGTTGGCAACGTTGGATGGTGCAAAGTTTTTCACCTCTTTAGATGTTTCCTCAGCATACCATCAAATCGAGTTGTGAAAGGATTCTAGAAATCTCACGTCTTTTGTCACGCCCGAAGTTGCCTACCGCTATATAGGTATGCCTTTCGGCTTAGCATGAGCTTCTGCGCTTTTTCAACTCCTAATGGGTGGTTTATTTGGAAACATCTTGGGGGTGGTAATTTTTCAGGATGACATTCTGATTTATGGTAAAACGGAAGCTAAACACAATGCCAGAGTGAGAGTGGTTCTGGATAGTGTAAAGTTGAGTGGCCTAACCTTAAAAAGGAATAAGTGTACATTTTTCCAAGAAGGTGTTTATTATTTGGGTCATCACATTTCTGCCAAGGGTGTGGAACCTAAGATGAAAATTTTGGATGCCATACAAAATGCTCCCAGACCTGTGGATAAAGATCAATTGCTTTGTTTTCTTAGGTTGATTGAGTATTACGAATTATTATTTGTAGGGAATTTCTCTGACAAAGTTGTGTGTTTGCATGAAGTACTCAAAAAGAACAATAGATTTGTTTGGAGTATGGAATGCAAAAATTGTTTTGAATGCATCAAAAAAAAGATTGTGTTGGCCCGACCTCTAGAGCCATTTAACATAAATGATGTAACAAATGTGTCTTCTGATGCTAGTGGCTTGGGTCTTGGTTCTGTCCTTATGCAGAGAAGGCAAGATGATTATGAGGAAACCATTGCGTTCGCCTCATGTGCTTTGTAAGGGGCAGAGAGCACTTACTCCACCATCGAAAGGAAGGCTCTGGCTTTGTGGTGGGGTGTACAACATTTCAGGAATTTCCTTTAGGGGAACATAGCTCCCATACATATGACTCTATTGCTCCAATCCCTGGCCCTTCTCTGGATTCCTTTGCCCAGATATCTAGGGAAGACTTTCAAACAGCTCTGTCTTCCATGAAGAGTGGATCCCCTAATGACCCGGCACCTATGTATATTTTACAACACGTGGCACCTACCATCTCACCCTTGGCTACTAACCTTATTAACGCCTCGTTTTCTCAAGGTGTTGTCCCGCCTGGTTGGAAGCAGGCAATAGTAAAGGCACTACTAAAAAAAACAGAACTTGATCCTTTGGAGTTAGCCAACTTCCGACCAATTTCACTGCTACCAGGTCTCCGCAAGATTGCGGAGAAGATTGCAAATCGGCAGCTCTCCGCCTTTTTGGAAACCAATAGGCTGTTTCACTACTCTCAAACGGAGGTCCGCCCAGGGCAGGGTCCTGAGACCGCACTGATAGCAGTGGTCGAGGAGGCAAGGTGCATCTTGGATTCGGGAGGATCAGCGGTGCTGATCCTCCTGGATCTAAGTGCAGTCTTTGACACGGTGGACCATAAGATCTTAGTCCAGCGCCTCTCTAATTTAGGGGTAACGGGCACAGCACTGTTGTGGCTCATATCCTTTTTGAAGAATAGAACCTTCCAAGTCTGGGAAGGAAGCGCACGTTCCAAGCTAATCCCCCTCCAGTGTGGGGTTCCACAGGGCTCGTCACTGAGCCTACTTTGTTTAACGCATATATGGCTCCACTGGAGGATGTGGTTACTCCCTTTGGGATTAAAGTTATTACGTACGCAGACAACACTCAACTTGTCGTCTCGCTCTCCCTAGAGAAGGGTAGTACGGAAAACTTGTATGGCTGCCTCTCTGAAAATCCATGCATGGATGTGTAGCTCTCGACTTAAACTGAATGGCGCAAAGACAGAACTTATGCTCTTAGGCCAGCAAATAACATCTCTTCCTAACTCCATCTGGCCCTCGTGCCTGGGGGCCCCCCCCGCCTTGAAGAATAAACTCAAGAGCTTAGGGGTATGGCTCGAGCAGGTGAACAAAAGAAGGGGGTTCCCCGTGGGTAACTTCGAGATATGGGCAGGTCATGGGGGGAAAAAACAATTTTGAATAGAACAAAGAAGGGCACCCTGCCTAGGGATATATTGGCCCTAACTCGAGGGTCCAACAGGTATACAAGAAGGGGTGATTAGCCTAGAAGTTGACACTGTAACCATTTTAGAAATATATATATATATATTTTTTTGGGATAACAAAGATATAAAAAGTGAATAGTACTTTAGTATCACATAATACGTTTAGTGCATAAAAAAAGACATACATTTATATAGGGACAACAACGGAGGGGAAGATAGGACTGCATTAAGACCTACCCAGTACCAGCCACACTTCAAACACACTATCTCACTTACTTCTGTCTCTTCTCATTCTACCTCATATTCTATCATTCACCTTTCATTCTTCCATTCATACTTCTAATCCTGGCGTGTGCAACACATAGGTGGTTAATGTGTTGCAAGGATCGGGATGTTAATCCAGGCAGATGACTTTTACTACGGGTCCTGATGTAGTTAGGACAATGACCGTATTCCTGGTAACATAAGCCGACGCGCGTTTCGGTGACAGGCCAGTGAGGCCACACCTTCGTCAGGGCTAGGGGCAGTATACTGGGAGGGGCACAAGTGTAAAATCTAAAAGATAGAAAACAAACAGGTCTCATTTTACTTTTCTATATACATATAATATTTAGACAAACAGTTATGCATTGCCAGCATATATCTATCACAGTTCTAGTCCATTATAACCTTTTAAATATACAATAAATATTAATGAGATTCCGATGTAGCATCTTAACATTACATTGGATATTGGAACAATATCCCTGATGTTGACCTTTTGTCGCTGTACAGTGTCAAGCTCTCTAGAGACACTCCCAGAGATAGATTCCCAGTTGCATGGGATCTAATGAGGCATAGTGATGGCCTACGCTAAATGAACCATGGAGCATAATTCATACAAAAATTAATTTACACTTGCATACAAATTTATAAATACCCTTACATACAGGTTTGTAACCACACTTACCATTCTTGCACACACATGACCCAATTGTTAGAATAAGGCTCAGGGTTCTAAACGGCAGGCTGTTCTAGATTTCATAGGTTATTAACTGTGGGTCTCAGCTATAGACCAAACAGCTAATAATTCTATCATATATGGAGAGATTTCTTAGTTTATTTTATCAAACATATATACTGATATTTACCTGTATGGTTTCTAATCTCTATTATCAGGGACCGTAAGCGTTCGGTGGCTTCTGCTGCACTGGGAGGCCAGTGTTTCTAAGTTTCATTAACTGGACTCCACGGTTTGGTGATCCTATAATGGGGTTAAATTAAGGACCCTTATATATCACAGCTTTGGTCGAGTTGGCTCAAGTCGAGCAGTTTCAGGGTATAACAGGTTTTTAGATCAATCGTTTATATCCTTATCGACCTATGGGGGAGCTTTTTATTTCACCCGAGCTCCTGTTGTGGTGGAGTGGACTAACAAATAGATGCCATATATATATAGTTCTAAGATCACATTTGAACCGATCGCTATTTTTAAAAAAAGTCTTAATTGGCTAATCTCAGTTTGCAATTAATCAGATCTCATATCCAGCACACAATACCTGCGATGTTTTGGACTAATGAAGTCAACAGGAAACTGGGAACAGGCTGAGTTTACAGGCACAGGGGTTTGATGGTTTCACAAATCACTCTCTGTAAGGACGACAACACACACTAATTATAGCCCTGGCTTGACTCTATAATTCAAAGCATTAGTTAGGCGAATTACCTCGTTTCATTTACCTAAGACAATGTTTGGCAATTTTCTGTTCGAAAGTAGGACAGTTAGGGCGGTGAGATGCAATTTTCTATATTTCAGATGGTTGTGGGGAGCTCCCGGCTATCCGTTAGAAACCCTGTAGGGGAACGAAATAGGTATATACTGGTAAAGCCTCCCTGAGGGTTTTTGTGCAGTCGACGATAACAGGTGCCAAATATACATACCGGAGCAGCCGGTGAGCACATCCGTGCTATGTTTATTTCCGTACCGTGAGCCAGATCACTAGGGTTCCTAACAATACTTGACAGATAGAGAAAACGGAGGGGGACAAAGAACTCCATTACACATTTAGTTCATCTAGACCCGTTTAACATAGCCCTGTAATCACTTCAAGATGGTTACCTTCAACGGGTGTGTAGACTTTTTTCAATGGAGTCCTGGTAGCTTCTCTACTCGATTTACTGCCGTGAAAGGAGACGGGTAGAGGAAGTGCCTAATGGTGGAATAGCAAGAAAGATGGACCTATTATACATGGCCAATAACCAATACTATCTAGCCTCGAGGTTACTCTTCTAAGACATTTACCTTCCTGTCGAACTCCGTTTCCTTCCGGTGGGGTTCCGCCGACCGCACCTGCCGGCCTACTGCTGGAGACTGGATTCTCGCCTGTTTCCTTTATCTTCCAGTTTAAATAACGCAATATTCGCGCCTCCTGTGAAGTTGGATCAGCTGTGTTGGTAATACATGGACATAGATGACGGACTCGTTTATCCCACGTCGTGTCCAGTCGCCATCTTGTGTACACTGGTCAAATACTGACACGAAGTAGTGTCGCGGCCATCTTTGTTAAACCGGCAATGAGCTTTTAAACGTTGATGGACGATATCATCCATACAATGCTCAGTCGCCATCTTGTGTAGGCTGATGATGCAGTCACACGTAGGTAATCAGCCGGGTTTTCCTACGAACTAATACAGCAGCCATCTTATGTAAGCTCGCTGCAACCTCTCAGATATTATCGATGGACTTGATGGTTGTCTTAGTTAATTAGCGATCTGTGTCAAATATATGGTCCCAAGTCCGATTTTTAGTCAAAAGGCAAGCCACACCCATATCAATGGAGTCCCTAGTAGTGCTCCCTTTTTATCTCTCATATTGTGGATTATACCATACAGATATATGTAGGAAATATCAGAAGTTTGTCAACTATTATCACTCCATATATGTATTTTAGGTTGGATCTGCCAGAGTCCTTTTAAAGAAATGCCTGATGCCAGGGACAGTCTTCATTGAGTCCTTTTTCTACAGAATTCAGGTAAAAAATCCAAAAAAACTCCCGTTTTTTTCGGAGGCACACCGGGTCAGTTCCTGGGCTGGCTTTTATCTTTTCCAAGACTAACCAACGGAGTTCCACATCTTTATGGTCTTTTTCCAACCAATGTGCTACTATGGGGGCTGCTGATTTCTGATTTCTGATGGCTCGAGCAGGACCTCTCCTTCAGGACACAAGCAAAAAAGATTGCCGGCATTTGTGTGGGCTTACTTCGATCAGCCCGTAAGATCCTTCCCTTATTACGGCACAATCCAGGAAGCTGCTTGTTCAAGGTCTAATCCTGTCCAGATTAGACTATAGCAATGCCCTTCTTCTGGCCGCCCCAGAATCCACTATTAACATCCTTCAGCGTGTCCAGAACTCGGCGGCCAGGCTGCTTATAGGCACATCCCGGAGATCTTTGGCCAAACCCGCACTCAAAGTCCTCCACTGGCTGCCAATCCGGGAAAGGATTAAATTTAAGTCCATGTGCATTGCCCACAAATCCCTTCAGGGCTAGGGGCCCCCTATCCTAGGAAACATGGTCCACCCCTACAAAGGCCGCCAGGTCTCTGCGCTCTGCTCACGGTAATCTGGCTGCAGTCCAAAGAGTCAGGAAGGCTCGGACTGGAGGGCGCCGCTTTTCGGTTATTGCTGCGACCCTTTGGAATTCCCTTCCGGTCAGGCTTTGAACTGAACCAAGCTATCTGAGATTCCAAAAGCTCCTGAAAACGTTCCTGTTTCCACAGGACGCGTAAAAGCCTGGGCTCCCCTCAGTTATCCTCAGTCGTCCTCTGTACTCCTAGCGCTGGGACGCTCCCGGGCATCCATGCGCTCTATAAATCCTATTTCATTTCATTCATTTCATTCATTCA